>NC_091952.1:84119398-84719398 GCF_031021105.1 Erythrolamprus reginae | reverse complement strand
CTCTCTTTTTGTACTCCCCTTCCCCTTCCCCATTCTTAATAAATTAATAAAGTATATTTTTAATAAGAGTGAAATATTCTTTTTTCCAAAGGGCTTGGAAAAACTTGGGGAATTACTTGGGGGGAACAATCAAAAATACAAAATAATATTCCAAATCTTGGACACATTGCCACAATTGGGATAAACTGTACCTTTAAAAAGGAAGCTTCACCACTTAGAAAAATATGTCTTTGAAAAGAATGCTTTCCCAAACAAATTAAAATCAGTCTACGAAAGCAATGCTTTTAAACTTACAAATTAGTAAGAGAAAGCCTGAGACGGCTATTTTCAATAATTATCAATTACATCCAATAGCTTCTTCTGTGACAGCTACCTTCAATTATATAACAACTGCTGTTTTTGACAAATTGCGACAATTAAATAATTTCAATTACAGATGGAAGAAATATGGCACCTGTCACTTTGCCTGTCTAATGAACCAAATTAACAACAAAATAAAATAAATATGTGAGTCTCTAGAGAATGCATAGCAATTTATTTAAAACAAGTCCTTGCTGTTCAGCTATACCCTTGCTGATCCCCTATTGCAATGCATTCTCAATTAAAAACAATTTTAGATTTCCCCAGCACACATTTACTCAAATTCTGAAACTTCAGTGTATTCAGTGTGCAGCAAGGTTTGGTTATACTCATTCATATTTAATTTTTAAGGATGGTTCATTGCACATAAAATATTTATAACTCAGAAGGTTTTTGAAATTGGAATGCTAAAATGTCAGCCACACTCTCAAACTGGGGCTCATTTTACAGATCAGCACAGCTCTCGTTTTAACCACTTCCAAAGCAGGAATGACACCATAAAATCTAACTGTCCTGACTACAAAGCTAATTGCAAGGAAAATGAAATGCAAAAAAGGAACATAATTTATGTTTCTAAAGGCAAGCAGCAAGTCACTTTTCCCCAAATCCCATCCGTTCTGTTAAATGACTTATGGCTGCTTGGTCCCTAAACTGGTCTTAGGCAAATGATGTGAAACAATGTGAGTCTAACTAAAACCAGAAAGTCATCCTCTTTTGATTAGCATCCCTTATTTATTCTGGCACAGGGATTCTCCAAATCCCTCCTACCCCCTTTTTATCTATTATCAATACACTTAAAGGCATTAGCTCTGTAGATAAATGCCCACTATATTCTCTCACCTTCTTCTCTTCTTTAAATTGTAAGCTTCTCTTAAAAAAAAAAAAGGAGAAAATTTCTGATATGTGGCTTTAGAAAAAGTCGGCTGCATCAGAGAAAGACAGAGAGGGAGGGAGGGAAAGAGGGAGGGAGAGAGAGGGAGGGAAGGAAAGGGAGGGAGGGAGGATCATATGTAGCTGATACATACGGTATGTTTCAGAGTAAAAGACACGCCCTTTTCCCCCCTAAAAGAGGTGGGAATGTCAGTTCCAACTATTCAAAAAGAGGACCAGAAGATGAAAGAAATTTTAGATAAAGGAATACCAGTTTTAAAAAAGACCATCCAGGTGTGAAACATTTAAGCTATGAGAAATTAGGTGGCCTTTTCCCAATCTAATATCTTCTAGGAAGGCACAATTACAAATACCTTTTAAGCAAACAGCCTTAAAAAAAAAAAGAGATGCTAATCAAGACATGATATTCTGGTTCTAGCTAGATTCATATTGTTTCCCACCATTTGCCTAAGACCAGATAGGAAACAAGCAGCTCTAAGTCATTTAAGCAAATAGCCAGAACACTTCATAATTTGTTGCCCTTATTTGTAAAATGCAGTTTTATAAGCCTGCCACTTTAGGAATCCATAGAAATAATAACAAATGTACAGTGTTCCCTCGATTTTCGCGGGGGATGCGTTCCGAGACCGCCCGCGAAAGTCAAATTTCCGCGAAGTAGAGATGCGGAAGTAAATACACTATTTTTGGCTATGAACAGTATCACAAGCCTTCCCTTAACACTTTAAACCCCTAAACTGCAATTTCTCATTCCCTTGGCAACCATTTAGATTATTACTCACCATGTTTATTTATTAAAGTTTATTAAAAAAATATTTATTAAAAGGCGGACAAAAAGTTTGGCGATGACGTATGACG
This sequence comes from Erythrolamprus reginae, assembly GCF_031021105.1. NCBI lineage: Eukaryota > Metazoa > Chordata > Lepidosauria > Squamata > Dipsadidae > Erythrolamprus > Erythrolamprus reginae. The sequence goes on along the minus strand of NC_091952.1, from coordinate 84,717,292 downwards.
TCACCGGGCGGGGAAAACCGTGGTATAGGGGAAAAAACAGCAAAGTATTTTTTAATTAATATTTTTGAAAAACCGTGGTATAGCCGTTTCGCGAAGTTCGAACCCGCGAAAATCAAGGGACCACTGTATATATGAGCTCAAGATTTTACTGTGTGGAAAATAAGTTCACAAATAAGCCCTTACTAGCAGTTTGCATTCTTCAATATGTAGATGCATAGAAAAGAAGAACATTATTAGCAGATCAAAACATCTGGTTGCTTCAGTTGCTGAAGTATTTTGCAGGAAGCATCAGCAAATAAACTAGGCCAAGTTACGGAGTTTATACTTAGACTTTTTAAGGCAGAGTACAAACTGTTTAGAAAAGATTTTTGAGTGACTCCTTGATAAGATTTGTCAAAGTTGCATACAATTTGGCTAAACAAATTCAGAAATACCCGACTACTCATTCTACAGGTGAACATACATCAGCACCTAATCCTAACATACAAAGATAAAAGTTCAACAAAAGAGACTAGGGACCAGTGTTCCCTCTAATTTTTTTTTGGGGGGGGGGCGGAAAAGTATAGTGTCTGAGCGGCAGTCCCTTCGGGACTGGGCGGCACAGAAATAATAAATAAATAAACAAACAAACAAATAAAAAACCCACCCTGTTTTGCCTCAGAGAATTTCAAAATAAAATACTGTACTGTGTGTCTATAACAGTGAGCTCATAATAGGGCAACTCTATCAATATCAAAATGCCACTTAAATAGTTGAGCTAGTTTCAAACTAGATTTTGATTTTCTTTCTCTCTTCCTTACTCCCATTCTTTTTCTTTCTCTTTTCCTTCCTCTCTTTTTTCTATCTGTTTCTCTCTCTTCCTCTCTCTCTCCTTCCCTCTCACTCTTTCCCTCTAGGCTTCTGGGCAGGTTTGGAAAACTCTGAGTTGATTATGATTTTTAAGTGAGCAATTGCTCACTGCTCAGCTTAGAGGGAACTATGTTAGGGACTGACAAAAATGCTCTCATATGGGAGCACAAGTACACTTGTTTCACCCTTCTCACCCTTTAAAAAAAAAAAACCCACAGTAATAAAATATGAAATATTAAGGTGCAGTACTATTACTGAAATGTATATGTAATGGATTTTAATGCATGGCATGTTTGTTTGATGCCAGTGTGATTTGTTACAGACAGCTATGGCCCTTAAGCTACAAAGGACATAAGCAATAATTGTGACACACAAAGATGAACAAATAATAATGCTGAAGTTCCCTTGGCTTCAAAGGACTGTATTTTTTTTTTTAAAGAACAGAGTTCTGAGCTTTTCTGATTTAAAAAAAGGTGCTCATTACTATCTGAAAACTAAACTGCTGTATATCTTATGACTAATCAAAATATGTATACATACACACACTTATTTGCTTTTAAGAACAATACTTGACACTAATGGTCCCTCTTGGTGTCATGAAAAAAAAATACAGTGTTCCCTCGATTTTTGTGGGTTCGAACTTCACAAATAGCCTATACCACGGTTTTTCAAAAAATATTAATTAAAAAATACTTCGCGTTTTTTTTCTATACCACGTTTTTTTCCGCCCGATGACATCATACATCATCGCCAAACTAATAATTTTTGCAAATATATAACAAAATAAGTAATTATTGTTAATAAATATTTATGTTTATAAATATCAGGATTACTAAGTGTCTTATTCAATGGTGAATACCAGTAATAATGGTGAGTAAATTGTTGTTAAGGGAACGGGAAATGGTAATTTAGGGGTTTAAAGTATTAAGGGATGGCTTGTGATACTGTCTATAGCCAAAAATGGTGTATTTACTTCCGCATCTCTACTTTGCGGAAATTCGACTTTCGCGGGGGGGTCTCGGAACGCATCCCCCGCGAAAATTGAGGGAACACTGTACTACCAAATACTAAGCATATTTTAGCTTAGTTTGTATGAGGCAATCTCTTTGTTTCTTGTTCTTGTTTCCAGAAGCAATGAACCCTAATGGCAGGAAATAGATAGATTTTTTGCCTAAATTTATCATTCCAATAAAATTAAGTCTTAAACATAGCATATGAAGAAATAATGACTACATCTGTGAATCATGTAGCTTGGTGAGAATACTCCACCTTCAAGATCCCAATCTGCATTTAACTTGGCCTCAAGGACAGCAAAGAATATAGTCAAGTGTGAGTTTGACTTAATCTAAAAAAAACCACCATCCTAAATTGAGTAATTACTAAAGGAGTGGTTGTTAAACAAGGACCACTTGTGCAACCATGTAAAGGTTCTTTGAAGAGGCTCCACTGTCTTCTAATACAAGCAAAACCAGGAGCCATGAAACTACTAATGTGCCTCATAAATTACAGGTAATCCTTGATTTATGGTATAACTACAATAAAGAGCTGAAAATTGATCTTTTAAGCAAATCTGTCAATTAAGTTAGGAATCATATACTTGGACCCAATTTTACAATCTTTTTTGCTGCAGTCATTGTGAATCACTACGACCATTAACTCAAACTTCACATTGCAACTTGCAATCTTCCCTAACAGCTTCCCCACTTTGCTTATCAGAAGCTGGCTAGAAAAGTCGCAAATGGTGATTACGTGACCATGGAATAAAAATTCAAACCTTTATTGTCAGAGTACAACATTGTCAGATTGGCTGAGCCTCCCCTTCGTGCACCCACCCCCAACACAATACTGGGACCATTGTAAACATGTGATGGTTGTCAAACACCCAAATGCTGGGACAGACAGAAGTGTGAGGACGGGTTGTTTAGTACTATGGTAACTCTGAACAGTTGTTAAATGAATGGTCGTAAATTGAGAATGATCAATAATGCAACATAGATTACTCTTAACATGGGTTACTCCAGCTTGGCATATATAAAAAAAACATGACTTTTTCCTTAGATATTGGAAGCAGGCTGTTAGATTGCAACACATTATATTTTCTATATGGTTTTTCAATGCTTTCCTTTTATTAGCTGCTCAGCTTATTAGGTTCAGGTGGCCAGACTAATACATTTTTTAAATAAACAATGAAATACAGTATATAAATCTAGCATCCTGGCTTAATATTGCGTGGATAGAAACTTAGTCTCTAAACCAGGATTAAAATAATAACCCTTAAAACAATCCCATTTTAGTATAATGCAGATGAAGCCTAAAACACGGGTGTCAAACTCGATCAAGTCATGTGACATATTGCGACATATCAGGTTTTTTGCCTTTGCGGAGCTGGGGTGGGCATGGCCTGCAGGTGATGTATCCAGCCCGCGGTAGACTGCTAGTTTGACAGACCTGGTCTAAACAATCCAGATTCAAAAACTAAATTTTTTACTTTTTAAAAACTGGTATATAAATCTTATCCCCTGCAAGAGATTAATTACAGTTTCAGGTACATTTATAAGATACAGCATTTTTGGAGGATAAGACACATCCCCCCCCCCCCCCGAAAAAAAGAGGGTGGAAATGTTGGTGCATCTTATATACCAAATACATCCAATTTTTTGGTCTCCAGAAGCCCTGCCCCCACATCCCATTTTTGCAAAGAATGGGCCCGTTTTTCACAAAAATGTGGTGCGAAGAGGGTTTGGGAGGCATGCAGAATGCTCTGAGAGCTGGGGGAAGGCAAAAACACCCCTGTTCTTGCAAAAAAAGGAGGGGCTAGAAACAGGTAATGTTTTACGAAAATGGGGGTGTTTTTGCTTTTTCCCAGCCCCAAGGAGCACTCTGCAGGCTTCCCAAACCCCCTGTGTGCCCCATTTTTTTTGCCAAAATGGGTGAAAAATTGGTCAGTTTTTGCAAAAAACGGGGTGCACAAAGGGTTTGGGAGGCCCGCAGTGGGCTCCCGGAGGCTAGGGAGGACAAAACCTTTTTTTCTTACTTGTTGGAAATCGTGGTGCATCTTATACACCAGTGCGGTAAACTAATTTTCTGTGCTCTTCTGTTTTGTTTCACTCATACACAAAAGGGGGGATAAAGCAGCAGGAAAGAATTTGCAAGTCAAACAATGGGCTTATGTACATCTTGGTTTATTTGGCCTTATTTGATCATCTCAGTCAAATATATTTTCTGCCTCTAATCTGCTCAATAACTGAAGAATAAACAAAACTAATTTACTCAGAATTAGAAAGCCTATGCATTCTTATTCCTGATTTACAGTCTTTGATATATCATGTTAAGTACAATTAGCTATAAATGTACCATCTAATAGAAATAAGTCACAGAAAACCTTACTAAGCAGTTAAGAATATTCTGCATGAGCTATGAATTACAGAATAATAAACCTCACAATAAATTATTTTTAAACAGGAACACAAATCAAGCCCTTCATAATTTTACAGAAACCCAATATTCAGCTAAAGTGACCAATTTTAATGCCAAAAGTCCAGGCAATTTCAAATTGTAATTGATAATGCAACAGCTCTCCACTGAGTATGCTAACAAAACATCTTATTTATTTATTATTTATTACATTTATATGCCACCCATCTCACTATTAAGCAACTCTGGTTAATATTCAGAGTGTTTATACACAATTTTTACCAGTTCACAACATAATGGCTCTTTAGCATGCTGTAAAAGTGAAGAAGGTGATTGGTATTTTAAAGGCATTTCACACAGACAAAGAATGGAGAACTTCGTTTTCTCTTTGAAGTATGAAAAGTGAGCAAAACCTTTTAGCACTATTTTCCTTCACATGATAAATTATGCAATTATGAAAATGATATTGCTGTGTTGTCCTGATCTTTCAAACTGCTATTATTCTGAAAGCACTAGTTGGGCCTATGGTTTCAATAATTAAATGAGTTATTCCAAAATAAGAATACTAGGCTATCATTTTTCTGTTTTCATGGTCTTTCTTTTAATACAAAACAGGGGGGAAATACCCAAAGCACAGCCTGTTTCAAAGAAAGAGAGAAAGGATAGAAAATGTGATTTGTCATCCTAAATCATTTTTATTTGTTTCTGCCAATATGGATCAACATGAAATCCTCGCAGATTCCACAATGCATGGAATGAAACCATATATGTAAATAAATATATATCTCTCAATTACTGCAACACAAATTCTATACCTGTGTCTGATAGAAGTGTTCAACTCTAACCTGAAGTGTCTTTTCCTAAGATAGCAGATGAACTGCAGAAAAGGATTATTGCTATTAATAATTTTAGCTTTTAAAAAACACAAACATTAAACTGCATAAGATAATTAGAAGAGAAGAGAACAGAACAGAATAGAATTATTTATTGGCCAAGTGTGATGGGACACACAAGGAATTTGTCTTTCTTTCTTTCTTTCTTTCTTTCTTTCTTTCTTTCTTTGTTTATTTATTTATTATTAGATTTGTATGCCGCTCCTCTCCTCAGACTCGGGGCGGCTCACAACAATAATAAAACAGTGTACAATGAACAAATCTAATATTTAAAAGAAAATATCTAAAAGCCCATTATTTAAAAAACATACAACACAAGCATACCCTACATAAAACTATGTAAACCTGGGGGAGATGTCTCAATTCCCCCATGCCTGGCGATATAGGTGGGTCTTCAATAACTTACGAAAGGCAAGGAGGTGAGGCCAGTTCTAATCTCTGGGGGGAGTTGATTCCAGAGGGCCAGAGCCACCACAGAGAAGGCTTTTCCCCTGGGGCCCGCCAGACTACATTGTTTAGTCAACGGGACCCAGAGAAGGCCAACTCTGTGGGACCTTATCGGCCACTGGGATTCATGCGGCAGAAGACGGTCTCGGAGGTATTCTGGTCCAATGTCATGTAGGGCTTTATAGGTCCTTACCAACACTTTGAATTGTGACCGGAAATTGATCGGCAGCCAGTGCAGGCCACAGAATGTTGGGGAGACGTGGGTGAACCTAGGTAACCCCACAATAGCTCTCGCGGCCGCATTCTGCATGATCTGAAGTTTCCGAACACTTTTCAAAGGTCGCCCCATGTAGAGAGCGTTGCAGTAGTCGAACCTTGAGGTGATGAGGGCATGAGTGATTGTGAGCAATGACTCTCTGTCCAAATAGGGCCGCAACTGATGCACCAGATGAACCTGTGAACCTCCTTGCCACAGCCGAAAGATGATGTTCCAATGTTAGCTGTGGATCGAGGAGGATGCATATGCTCTCATTGTACATAAAATAAAAGATACATTTGTCAAGAATCATGAGGCACAACACTTAATGATTGGCATAGAGTACAAATAAGCAATCAGGAAACAATCAATATTAATATAAATTGTAAGGATACAAACAAGTTATAGTCATACAGTCGTAAGTGAGAGGAGATGGGTGATAGGAATGATGAAAAGACTAATAGTAATAGTGATGCAACCTTAGTGAATAGTTTGACAGTGGTGAGAGAATTATTTGTTTAGCAGAGTGATGGTATTCGGGGAAAAACTGTTCTTGTGTCTAGTTTATCTTGGTGTAGAGTGCTCTATAGCCTCATTTTGAGGGTAGGAGTTGAAACAATTTGTGTCCAGGTTTTGAGGGGTCAGTAAATATTTTCATGGCCCTCTTTTTGAATTGTGCAGCATATAGGTCCTCAATGGAAGGATGGGCTCCTATAAGAGAAACACACACCTAAATTACCCAGCCAGCCACCCCGAAAAAAGCATGCAGGTGAGAATTAATTAGATTCTTCTGAGATCAATAGAACATGAAACAAAAAGTATTTATTTATTGTTTGTTTGTTTGTTTGTTTGTTTGTTTGTTAGAGTTGAAAGGGACCATGAAGGCCATCATGTTCAACCCCCTGCCCAAGCAGGAACCCTATAGTACACCAGTCAAGTGGCAGTTCAATCTTCTCTTAAAAATGTCCAGAGTGTTGGAGTTCACAACGTCTGCTGGTAGATTGTTCCATTGGTTGATCGCTCTGACCGTCAGGAAGTTCCTCCTTATCTCCATGTTGAATCTCTCCTTGGTCAGCTTCCAGCTGTTGTTCCTTGTCCGGCCCTCTGATGCCCTGAAGAATAAAGTGATCCCCTCCTCTCTGTGACATCCCCTCGTATACTTGTAGACTGCTATCATGTCCGCTCTGGCCCTCCTTTTCTCTAGGCTATCCATGCCCAGTTCCCTCAGTCTCTCTTCGTAAGTCTTGGTTTCCAATCCCTTAATCATCTTGGTTGCTAAGTTAGATTTAAGTTAGATTTATGTATTTAACAAATTCAGAAACCACCCATTTCAACCACAAAAGTAGAAGCTAATTTAGGTATAAATAAATTTATAAATTCAACAATCAAACCACATGCCCATAGGTCCCTAATGTGGCTGTAGACATTCAGTGGGATAGTTTGGAAAGTAATTGGCGCAAGCAAAGCATGTCTCCTTAAAGTATTAAGAAAACTGTATATCAAGTAGAAAGTTTGATGACACTGATTCAAAGATTTTCCCAGGGTGGCTGCTTGTGAATTTACATGCACAACCATCTGCTGGGACCTGCAGTTTAGCCACCTGTGGGTGGAAAGATGCAAAACAGTTGCATGCACCAGCACCTGCTCATTCATAAAAGATTAAGATAATTTTACCTTCTGATTCTATGCAAATGGAGGGTTATCATCTGAAATAAGGACCCCAGTCACAAGATACACTTAACTCTGGTTATTGAGTTAAGTAACCTTCCAGTTTGGCAGAATACACCGAATCACAAAATAACTAAATGGGCCTGGTTCACTCAACATAAGACTTTTTAAAAATTAAGCAAAATTAATACCCAAGTGAGCATATTGTGCAATTACAGTAATTAGTTCAGGTAAAAGAAGTGCTGAAAATATGGAATGTTTTATACTGCAATTTTTGTCTGTTCCAACACTTGAAGAGCCAGAGAGCATTACAAACAGTACTAAAATATGAGAAGTACCATATGAGGAGTTACAACTAAGGAGAAATTTGACTGATAAGGTATGCAGCCTTTTGAACATTACTATAATTTTAAAAAATACCCGAACAGGTGCTATTAAACTCATTCTTCTACATCAGTCAATGGGATAAGATGTGGATGGTAACTTTTTGTACTGTGCTTTATAAGAAACCATTTTTATCAGTAGATAAAGACAGAAGATAGGGGGACTCACATCTCTGTCAACTGCATTTTTATAATCTGGAACTTCACCACAAATTACTATTATAGAGTGGATGACAGATATTATTCTGTTAGGTATGGTTTAAAAATAATAAAGAATGACTTTAAGCCTTGTACATTAATTTGGAGAATCACATTCTCAAAAACAATGAGAATAATTTTTCTTCTTGAATCCACTATCTTAAAAACTGAAATGAATATCCATCTGATATTGTTTTTTTAAAAACATTTTACATGCCAGAAATATTTTTTCAAAGATTAGAAGTAAAATAATTTAGATAATATTATTCTAAAGACTGTGGAAGAGAAAAAATATGGGGGAAAATTTCTTTCACTGAGATGCCTCCTCAAATTTGCTTACAGATGCAGTGAAATGGTTTTCAAGTTTTTTACCTAGAGAATCTACCAGTCTTTTTGTTCTACTCTAGAACTGCCTATCTATTTTTATTATTTAAATTGAAAATAAGATACTTTTTTCAAATTCCTTAGAGAACTGGGTTTACCTTTCAGAATCAAATGAAACTTGTGGGAGATATTAAAGTTGAAATCTTAAAGTGAATGTAGAACATCTGGAGATAATTCCTACATGCTTCCTTACTTACTATCAATCTATTCATAGCTATCATTGAGGTAGTCTGAAAAACTAAAGAGATTTCTTTGGTTTATGTTCCTAGTCTCAGATGGCCAATATTCCCATGCTGTCAGGTTGCAAGCTTTTGTTCTTATATTAAATTTGTCATACAGAACCACTGACCCATTAAGTCCATGATTAAATGGGATGTGTTCAAAGCTTCCTGATGAATGGAACCAAGATGAGAACAAGGCATACTTTGCTTTGGGTATTTGGCGTTTCAATATATAGATTGTATACCAGGTAAACACAAAACCCAAGAACAAAATACCATTGCAATGGGTTGCCTAACTGCGAAAAGTATTGCAAAATGAACATTGGTCTGAGTTTTCTAAAATCTTTCTTGATGCACTGAACCTGATTGTAAAACATATACTGTCTATGTTAAACAGAAATCTCACAAGAATACAATTGATTTTTTTGCTGCCTTTTTTTCATCATAACAATAATACACAATACATTTTACTAGTTCGCCAGAGGTAGTTGCTCTTGCTATTTGATTCTGCATTTCTCTACTGATGCTATGATGTGTAGTTTAAAATATATGCATTAAAATCCTAGGAGATGAGGAAATACCTGTGGCATTATATTTAAACATACATATCTGTTTTTATTCATTTTTAGCATTGATGATTCTTTTATATTTTGGAATTGGGGTGGAGGTACGATGCTCAAAAGCTCTCTCATTTGCTGTTGAATAGAAATAGATCAACAAGTTCCCTCAATTCAGAGCCCACAAGGTTTGTAAATATATAGAGATCTGTACTTAGAATATGGGTGAATCTGTTCTGTGAGGGGTCTTCCGGAGCTTTAATGCAAATAAGGGGGAGGAGCTGGAGTTTTGATCCGATCCATTCTGTAGACCAGTGATTGTCAACCTTTTTTGAGCTGCAGCACATTTTTTACATCAACAAAATCCTGGGGCACACCACCAACCAAAATGACACAAAATGACACTCTAACACAGTACATATTATACATATAGTTAATAATAATAATAATAATAATAATAATAATAATAATAATAATAATTTTATTTATTATTTTATTACTTAGATTTGTATGCCGCCCCTCTCCGAAGACTCGGGGCGGCTCACAACATGTAAAAACAAATCATAAGCAATCAGACAGATTTAAAATATTTAAATATTTAAAAACCCCATATACTAACAGTCATACACACAGACATACCATGCATAAATTAAACGTGCCCAGGGGGAGATGTTTCAGTTCCCCCATGCCTGACGGCAAAGGTGGGTTTTAAGGAGTTTACGGAAGGCAGGAAGAGTAGGGGCAGTTCTAATCTCCGGGGGGAGTTGGTTCCAGAGGGCCGGGGCCGCCACAGAGAAGGCTCTTCCCCTGGGGCCCGCCAACCGACATTGTTTAGTTGACGGGACCCGGAGAAGGCCCACTCTGTGGGACCTAATCGGTCGCTGGGATTCGTGCGGCAGGAGGCGGTCTCGGAGATATTCTGGTCCAATGCCATGAAGGGCTTTAAAGGTCATAACCAACACTTTGAATTGTGACCGGAAATTGATCGGCAGCCAATGCAGACTGCGGAGTGATGGTGAAACATGGGCATACCTAGGTAGGCCCATGACTGCTCTCGCAGCTGCATTTTGCACGATCTGAAGTTTCCGAACACTTTTCAAAGGTAGCCCCATGTAGAGAGCATTACAGTAGTCGAACCTCGAGGTGATGAGGGCATGAGTGACTGTGAGCAATGAGTCCCGGTCCAGATAGGGCCGCAACTGGTGCACCAGGCGAACCTGGGCAAACGCCCCCCTCGCCACAGCTGAAAGATGTTGTTCTAATGTGAGCTGTGGATCGAGGAGGACGCCCAAGTTGCGGACCCTCTCTGAGGGGGTCAACAATTCCCCCCCCAGGGTGATGGACGGACAGATGGGATTGTCCTTGGGAGGCAGAACCCACAGCCACTCCGTCTTATCCGGGTTGAGCTTGAGTCTGTTGACACCCATCCAGGCCCCAACAGCCTCCAGGCACCGGCACATCACTTCCACCGCTTCGTTGACTGGGCATGGGGTGGAGATGTAAAGCTGGGTATCATCCGCATATTGATGATACCTCACCCCATGTCCTTGGATGATCTCGCCCAGCGGTTTCATGTAGATGTTGAATAGCAGGGGGGAGAGGACCGACCCCTGAGGCACCCCACAAGGGAGAAACCTAGGAGTCGACCTCTGGCCCCCCACTAACACCGACTGCGACCGGCCAGAGAGGTAGGAGGAGAACCACTGAAGAACAGTGCCTCCCACCCCCAGCCCCTCCAGCCGGTGCAGAAGGATACCATGGTCGATGGTATCGAAAGCCGCTGAGAGGTCAAGGAGCACCAGGACAGAGGATAAACCCCTGTCCCGGGCCCGCCAGAGATCATCCATCAACGCGACCAAAGCGGTTTCCGTGCTGTAACCGGGCCTGAAACCCGACTGCCGGGGACCTAGATAATCGGCTTCTTCCAAGGACCGCTGGAGCTGGAGTGCCACCACCTTCTCGACAACCTTCCCCATAAAGGGAAGGTTGGAGACTGGACGATAGTTGTTAAGTACAGCTGGGTCCAGGGAGGGCTTCTTGAGGAGGGGGCGCACAAGCGCTTCTTTATAGAGTGATGGAAAAACTCCCCTCCCCAAGGAAGCGTTGGTAATCTCCTGGGCCCAGCTCCGTGTCACCTCCCTGCTGGCCGAAACCAACCAGGAGGGACACGGATCCAGTAAACAGGTGGCAGAACTCACAGCTCCAATGGCCTTGTCCACTTCATCAGGTGTCACCAGATCAAACTCTTCCCAGACAGGTGGACAAGTACGTGCCCCAGTCACCTCGACTGACTTGTTATATAATAATAATCCAATAAATAAATATACACCATCAGGATAGACATAACCAGCTGAAGCTGAGGATTCATCTAGTGGGGGCAACATTTACCTCCAGTCCTGACCAGGATTAGAAATCGGGACCATGGGGAGGAGTAGCAGTTCGCGGCAGCCCGAGTGGGGACCTCCCTGGGTGTGTATGAGAGGCGGCCTGCTATTGGTTCATCGCTAATGGTCGGGATGAATTCTAGAATGTGATTGGTCAGTGAGCGTTCCTTGTGCCTCCACTCTTCCTGTCGCTGATAGCTGGAGGGATTGCGAGGGGGATGTTTATGTTTGGTTGGAGGTGGCTGGCGGCGGGCCAGATAAATGGCCTACAAGGGCCGTATCCGGCACGCGGGCCGTAGTTTGGGGACTCATGTTTAATTTCCCCACGGCACACCTGACCATGTTTCAAGGCACACTGGTTGAAAAACACTGCTGTAGACCATAAAAAGGAAGCTGACAAAGTATAGCTTATCATCCCTGCAATAAAATACTGTACTATCAAATTTTATAGTGATGGAAGAGGACTAGAAATCTTAAGAATACCCAACTAACATTAAGAGACTTTAAATACAATGGTGTTTACTAACAAGCATACATAAGTCAGTCAAAACAGTATATACACTTGAGCCCAACAAAAAACCCCTATGTGTTGAATTTTATGTGAATTGTGTTATTATTCTCTGTCAGGCTACCTGTTCCTCTCACCCTATCCCATTTTGTTCCAGCTAAATTTTCTTTCTTTAGCCTCTTCCGTTATCCTTTCCCCCCCTTATTTGTTGGAAGGGCAGAGGGATATGAATATTGAGTATAAGTATGATGTGTACATATATTTCAATATAAAATCCATTGATTCCAAGTGGAGCAATTCATTTTAATCATAATTAATTCAATTTATAGCAATTTAATCTTTGTCTGCCCCTGCCGTTTCTTTGAAGTTTGACAGCTGAGTACTGTTACATACATGTACACTTATAGGGGTATATATGCAAGTGTTTCACAAATATGCATTAACTGGGAATAAGGATGGGTTTAAAATTGAGATTAATAACCTTTGCATCATGGCACAGATTATATAGATTTTTGAAAGGATATGAAATTCTGAGTAATTTCCTTTTACATGGTTTACAATAGTAAGCTAAGAAACCTACTGAAATCCTCTTCTCTGTAAAAATTATTTTCCTCCACTTTAGAATCATACACAATATCATATATACCTTCAATACAAATCAATAAACATATATTGTCTGTTAAATGCAGTGACCTAAATTACATTCCAATTTTACTTTTTATTATTCAGTTTGTTTCAATCTTTCCTTTCTCCCCTCTTTCTATCTAGTGGCTATTCTACCTCTACTAGCTACTTTCTTACACCTTCTCTACCCTTTTCTATTATCACCTCCTCCTCCTTTCTTCTTCCTTTTCTACCTCCCCTTCTATTCTCTCTCCTTTCTCTCCTACTTTTCTACTTTCTCTTGCGACCTCTAAATCCTTCCCTGAGTGGATAATTTTAATTTCTATCACATGACAGACTGAAAAGCTTCTCTAAATTTTTACCCTTTACAATCATGGTTATTAATTCTTAATTCCATATCCATCATGTTATATTTTTACATTAGATATATGTATCTTTTTAATACTGCGTCCATTCAAAGTCTAGTTTTGACTTCTGGGAACCCCACTGGTTAATTCCAAATCTTCAGACTCTGTAAAATTTAAGTAATAACTTGTTATAGCATTATACCAGGTGGACAGAAGTTAGACCAAATGGGTACACAATAATTAGTTTGGGCTTTCAATGAAAATCTATACCAAATGCGCAAACAATTGCAAACTTTCTTTTAATTTTATTGTGAAACTTAGAGCGTCCATTATATCAAAATGGTTGCACCAAGATTGACATTTATGAAAAGATTGAGCTGGTCAATGACGAAAATAAAATGATTTGATAGGAGATGTTATATACAATAATTCAATGATCCAAAGCAGCAGTCCCCAAACTATGGCCGGGGGGGGCGGATGCGGCCCGCTGAGGCAATTTATCCGGCCCGCAGCAGCCCACAAGATTTTATCAATAGATATAATAAGCTCCCGAATCTCCTGTCAACTCACCGCGGTCTGCTGCTGAGCGAGGAGGCGGTACAGAGGCAAGGGGCGGGGAGGATAGGAGGGAGATAGAGAGAGAGGGAGAGAGAGAAAGAGGGACAGATAAAAAGAGGGAGCGAGAAAGAGAATGAGAGAGAGAAAGAGGGAGAGATAGAGAGGAAGAGAGGAAGGGGGATAGATGGAAAGACTGAGAGAGAGAAAAGAGAAAAATGAGAAAATGATGGAGAGAAAACGGGGGAGATGAAAATGAAACAAATGAGAGAGAAGGAAGAAAAGAGAGAGGGAAGAGAGAAATGGAGAGGAAGGAGGGAGGGAGGGAAGGAGGGAAGGAAGGAAGGAGAAATGGAGGGAGTTTGTTGATTTAAGTTTAAATTTACTTGTTAATAAAGAAGTATAAATTACTTTATTACTTCATTATTTAATTACTTCTTTATTTTAAATATTGTATTTGTTCCCATTTTGTTTTTTCCTTTAAATAAGAATTGTGCAGTGTGCATAGGGATTTGTTCATAGGTTTCTTTTATAGTCCGGCCCTCCAACAGTCTGAGGGACAGTGAACTGGCCCCCTGTGTAAAAAGTTTGGGGACCCCTGATCCAAAGAAACAACCTGTATAACTATTTGTCAAAATATAGCCCTTTTGAAATTTCTTCTCAGCATGTTTTAAATATTGAGTACAATTCTTCAATGAAAAATGAGAATTACACTATAAATAATAGTATTCAACATCAGTATAACTATATACTATGAGGGTAAGCAGAATTGGCCTCTGATATAGTTTACAATAAATCTACACCTCCTTATACAAAAAATAGTTAAATATATTGAACCTGATTTGGTCATGAACATCTCCATTGCTTTTGAACTTCACGATCCCTGCTGTACTGTTTCCAGATTAATTTCAATGTTACCTATCTTTGTTATAAAAATATCTGGACAAGGGGGAAAAAATCCAATAAAATATTGCATGGAAAGGTAAAATGTAATTCTCACTGCAAATATGTTTTTTTTAAAGTAACCAAGTCTTTTCAAGGGTATTAGAATATGTGCATTTTAGGTTCATGGAGGTCATTTTATCCTTGGAATGTTGTATTGGAGGATTATAGGTATACACAAAAACACAGCTGTTCTACTTTTTTCCTGTTTTTTATTTTTTTTCTGCATTAAATCTCTCCCACTTTCAACCATCCAATTAGTTGCTCACTATCAAAAGACAGTTAGATCCTTTCATCTTCCTGAAAACTAGATAGGACTGAAGGGTGTCATGGCAACTAGATCTAAGGTCATTTCCTGTTTCAATTGTTTGACATTCAGTAAATAAATAAAATAAATTGATTTATAAAATAGGAATACATGAACAAATGTTATTCCATTCTACAAAACACACAAGAATGCTAAAATCTGGTTTCTATGCGAAGTACTGCAAAATGTACAATATATAACATATTTAATAATATTATTCATAGCACAGCCCTTACAGATTAATATTGTCATTACAAAAGCTCTTTCAATCAAGCGTTGCATTGTACCTTGACTATTAATTATACGGCATGTTTCAGACAATCAGCAAACTCTGAATATTGTTAGGTTTGTGAACGCTTGCATTCTAACAGTCTATCTCAAAGAAATATAACCATAGACAGTCAAATTTGCTTACTTGCAGCAGTGTAAGTCAGAAAAGGTAAAATCTAGGCAAGAAACTAAAACAAAAATGGCTGCCTTAATTTGTGAATTAGCAAAAGGCCTAATGATTAAAATCCTTTGGTGTCTGCCAATTACCGGTAACTTATGTCTTGCTCCAAAACCTTGTGAAAGGTTAGTCTGGCCCCACCCAACCACCATAACAGCAGCTCAAGGTGGATTGCTAATTAATTTTTTTTTTTGGCGCAAAAGACTGCTAATTGCCCTGGGACCACAAAACTTAAAGGAAATTTTATTTGCATTTACCAAAAGTTAGTTGCTGGTTTCTGTGTGTCAGAGATTAATTTTTAAAGCATGACCAGAACACTGAGAATAATAAGGTTTGAAAAAGAGGTTTAGCTTTTAATACTGTATATTCCTGAGGAAATAAAGCCATAAAAACTGAAAGGTAAAGATACAAATTACATAAATAATTAAAATATTCTGATAAATTTTGGAATTTCCATGCAGACAGAACTGCTTTCATACTTTTCACTTCTTACATTAACTTATGAAAAGTTTGCATATATAATCAATCAATTCTCAACCTAGTTAGACAATGCTTTCAGTTTTTCCTTGCTTCAAATATTCATTTTGGAATTCAGAGACACGAATGATACAGGCCAAAAAAATTAAATCATCTGTTTCTAAATATGCTTATTTCTAAGCCACACAGTAAATATCTTACTAATCGCAAATATTAATAATGTTTGAAGGTGGATGAACAAGAGAAATTTAAATCAAAAGAACTTTTTAAAAATATTATAGGAAACTTTATATCAAATAAAATTAGGTTATCATGAAAGCCAGAAAAAAAAAATCAGGATTCAATAGCTTGATACTGTTTCAATGGGTTAAAAAAAAAATCAAGCCATCAAGAATTGAACAAATAATTCATAAATATCACTCCCTAAATTTGCATTCTATTCATGCAAACTTTACTACATTGCAGGGATTATAGTGAAATTGCCATCTCTGTGATGATAGGGTCCTTTTAATTACTTTACTTGAATTTTTTTGTATGTCTTTAACAATGCTAGCATAGCATTATTTTCATTTCCCCCCAAATATTAAGATTTATTGATATTTTGTTGCTGGCCACAGTTACACTGAAACAAAAGACTTGGAATAGGTTTTGGTATGTTGCTTGAAAGCTAAATATGAGCCAAAACTCTTTTCTCTCCCAATTTTTTCAGAAAATAGCCAGTCATCTTTAAGAACCTCAAAGCCTTGAGCTGTTTCAACCCAAAATATTTATTCACAAACCAATATTTTGAAACACTGGATAGCAGATTCTCACTGAATGTTTAACTGCAGGACCCAAACTTAGTCATGTGATAAATTCTGTATATTTTTACTGTAGCAAACTTCATTTTGCTAACCTTTTCAAAGCATAACTGGCTCTGTGACATATTTGTAGCCTATGTTTTCTAAATACTATATTTCAGTTGCATTCAGTTATGAAATAACTTTTCATAATTCTCATGAATGCCACTTTGCCCCTTGTGTTATGAATTTCCGTACTGTAAATACAATGTTTTGGTTTGGGATTATATAGAACTTGAGTGAATGCTGATATGATGATTACATTGAAATGATACTAATATTTCAACATTGTCAATACAGGATTGAAAATGTATGAATAATGTATATAACAGGGTGCAACAATGTCTATCTTAAATGCTGCCCACAAAATTAACTTTAAAAATAATAGACATTGTTTTTTGGAAAAGTCCAGACCATTTGTAAGATTTTAGACTGAGTTTGCAGACATTTTGCAGGATTTGAGAATTTCATGAAATGTTTTTTTAAAATACATTAGTACTGTCTCAATTGTGCAGTGGTATCTAACACCTGAAAAAGTTTCCAATTCCAATTCTAAATATAAAATGTTTTTTTAATTCTTTCCAATTATATTTACGTACTAAGTCAAACATTAAAACAACTGCAAACAGGATTCAATAAAAACAATTGTCAAATGATTTGCTACTTTCTCTTGATTATAGAAGTCAGCCAAACTTTTATTTTCATTTCTAATATTGTTTTCATCCTCTTACAAGGTCAGGCATCCAAGTACTTTTACATCTTCTGTCCACTGGTAAAATACAAGTAACACCATCCACCAGCTTGGTTGCTAGTTAGTGCAAAATAGTAGGTCTTAGTTTTTACTATTTCTTATGAATTCAACTTCTGCTCAACGCTATTCCTTATTAATTCCAAATACTGACACTCTAATTAATGCCTTGATTATATTAATATCGGAAGCATTAAGTGGCTAAAATCCTATATATGTCTAACAACAATAAACACAGCTGAAGTATTTGGACTGAAGCAGCTCCATTTTCTCATAGGAACTCTTCGTAAGTTTTGTATTCCTTGTCCCTTTGTGTTGAAGCCAAAATCTTGATCTTGTGGGTGATCCGGTGTTTGTTGCTCATAATCTCTTTATAAAATGCGTGAGCATGAAGGGGATGTTTTAAATAGATATACTGCCTGGATGAAAGAATGCTTTGTGCAGAAAAGCATTGTCCAGTTGTGGACCTCGTCACAGATCCTGTGGAGCTTCCCAAGTCCTTCTGACTCAGGGGGGGGGGGGAATCTCTCAATTTGAAGCATGACTGGAGAATAATTAAAGGGGGAGGAAGAGGGAGAGAAATAAAGAGGTGGCTGGGGGAAGGGATTTGGAGTTGGCTACGTAGAGAGCCTTGGTGCTGACATTTGTCATGTCAACATTTCCTCCTTTTCATTCTGTAAATAAAACTCCAGGATTTGCAAAGGAGACCCTTATGATCTTTAAGTGCAAGTGAACATTTTTCCCTCCATATCAGGTCCAGACAGTTAAATAAACTGTCTACTTAAGTTTGCTAAAATCTTGTCTCTGACCCAATATTCTATAGATTGGCCTTCTTAAAAAGTAGTTTTCCTTTTGAGAAATTGCCAAGCTCTGCAAGATGTGTTATCAGCTATAGCTAAAGGAAAATAAAGAGAACACTTAAGATTTTAAAAAACCTACTCAGGAGGACATACACTGAGTGCCCCATGCTAATTAAATATGTTTTAGCTCTCTGTGTTGTAATATGATGCCTGTTACTGATACTGTACTTAATTTACACAGTGGGAGGTGGATGCTTTTAGGGTATATTTTTGTGTTACTATATACATACTGTTTCTTATTCTTCTGCAAACTTCTTAATAGTTTCCCTGACATTGCTGAATACAGTGGTACCTCAACCTAAGAACGCCTCTACTTAAGAACTTTTCTAGATAAGAACCGGGTATTCAAGATTTTTTTACCTCTACTTAAGAACCATTTTCTACTTAAGAACCTGAGCCCGGAAAAATTTCCCAGGAAATTTGAGAGCGGCACGAATGCCCGGCCAGTTTCCTGCCATTCCCCCTTTAATCCTGGCCACTTTGGGTTTTTCTGGGATGCCAGTGGAGCCTTTCGGTGGCGCTTAAGGAGGCTTTGGCAGTCCAGAGCGAACAAAGCATTTTCCTTTCTCTGGGCACTTAGAGAGGGAATAAACCACTTTGCTGTGGTGACTCCCTCGCTCTGCTTCCCATACATCTGGGCATGAGGTTGCCTCCCGGAGCATCTGGACGTGGAAAGGCAAAAGGGGGCACTTCGCCCTGGTCGGATCAACTTGGCTTCTTCCAAACCAAGGAGTCACCACAGTGAAGTAAACGCACCAGCTACAAAGCGAGCAAGCAAGAGGAGAGGGGAGCCCTTCAACACAGGAAGGAAGAGGAAGCAGGTAGCAGCAGCAGTCGCCACCTTTCGGTCAAGGGAGTGGGAGGTTCCCCCCTCTCGCCTGCCTGGGTTTCTCTCGCTGGCGCAGTGTATGGGAGGCAGCCTCGCACCGAGTCTATGGGAGATGTGTGCTCCTCCTCGCTGCCTCAGAATGCCTCTTTTTTTTCCTAAGCCTTAAAAGTTTTGGATTTTTTTGATTCCCCTCACCTCACCTTCTTCCTTGGGCAGCGACTATCATCCTCTTCTTCCTCCTCCTCCTCCCACCCAAATTCCGAGCTTTTCTTTCTTTCCTAATGGGTTTGCACGCATTATTTGCTTTTACATTGATTCCTATGGGAAAAATTGCTTCTACTTACAAACTTTTCTACTTAAGAACCTGGTCACGGAACGAATTAAGCTCTTAAGTAGAAGTACCACTGTATAAATTTATGTTTAACCATTACATTGTTCTTTGTAATATGTGGATGCTGTATTATTATTGCTTAAGTTTCTATTTCCGAGTGACAAGGTCGAAACCAAAACTATCTCCCCACTCAGAATCCCACTTAAGCATTATCTGGTTTCTGTAGAATTGCCATTGGACTTTTATTGAACTTAAGACTTCTCCCATCTATTTTCTTTTGTCTTTGGCATTCCCTGTCAGCCAAGGTGGTGTGTTACCTCATAAATTGCAGAAAAAACAATTGCTGCCAACCTGCCTTCCATTGAGGACCTGTATACTGCACGAGTCAAAAAGAGGGCGGGGAAAATATTTACTGACCCCTCACATCCTGGACACAAATTGTTTCAACTCCTACCCTCAAAACGTCACTACAGAGCACTGCACACCAAGACAACTAGACACAAGGACAGTTTTTTTCCGAACGCCATCACTCTACTAAACAAATAATTCCCTCAACACTGTCAGACTTTCTACTAAATCTGCACTTCTATTCTACTAGTTTTTCTCATCATTCCTATCACCCACTTCCTCCCATGTTGACTGTATGACTGTAACTTGTTGCTTATATCCTAAGATTTTTATTAATATTACTTCTTCATTGCTTATTTGACCCTTATGACAATCATTAAGTGTTGTACCACAATTCTTGACAAATGTATCTTTTTCTTTTATGTACGCTGAGAGCATATGCACCAAGACAAATTCCTTGTGTGTCCAATCACACTTGGCCAATAAAAATTCTATTCTATTCTATTCTATTTTGTTTGTGTGTGAGAGAGAGAGCATTAGGTATGAACCAGGAAGGTAAAAATCCTGCAGACGTTCTGCTTTATAAGTGTTCTGCTTTATAAGTGTGCATGCACTTAGTTTTGATTTTTAAGAGAGTTGAGAATGTGTAGTAGCTAAACATTCACATATTTCCCATAATAAATACTGAAATCCTTCCGATTGCATAGAAAACATTTGCTTATGCGAATATGCAAGTAAAGGTTACAAAGTAGTATGTTATAGGAAGACATCCATGAAGATTTTCAGTAATTCTTGTAAAGTATGAAGATAATTTAATGTTACATCTGGCAGCCACTATATTGAGGACTGGTGAAGGCTCCCTTAAAGTACTTGAATATTGCAATATCCGGATTTAGAGCAAGCTGTTTTCCTCTCAACTATATCTAAAAAATTATTAATTTTCAAGGAGAAACACAGGAAATATAAGCGTAGGAGTGTTTTACTGCAAACATGTATTAGAATGAAATTTCAAATCGTACTGATGTTTTGACATGCTCATAAGCAATCCACCACTTAATTCTGTACTTAAAATGCAGGGATTTTTTTCTCCCGAGTTGGTAAGCAATTCTATTTTAATTTGACCCTAAATCTATACAAGATCTTTGTGACAAAAAAATGCTTCCGGTCAAAATAAATCCTACAATTAATACTATTTTTTCAGAGAACAACCAAAGGATCATTATAAAAGAAACTAGATTTGGTCTAGTACCTGTCTATTACTGACAGTCAAGGTGTTGACTCAAAAGAGATCAGAATGCAATACTTAAACTGATGAGACAGACAAAACTTTAATGTTTGTCCTTAATAATTTTATTGATCCTAACCTACATTTTGAAACTAACAGTAAAAAGAAGACAGGATAATCAATTCCTCGCTATATCTTAAGAATCATTTCAAATGTATAAGAAACTACATTGTAAGTAAAATAGGCATTGATTGCTTACCTGAACGCCTCTTCTCGTACGGTGAGCGGGTACAGCAGTCACATGGGTTGCTCATGTCCAATCCGGTGGAACTGAGCCTAGTGTTAAAAAAGCTTGCTGGATCCGCCCCTTCCCCAGAATTCGCGAATCCGTAGACTAGGCTCAGATGTGCAGCTCTTTAGTGTTCAACTCTCATAGATAGAGGAAAGAAGGTTACAGAAGATAAAAGATAGAGAAGACACAAACAAGGGCGGGAAGTGACTGCTGTACCCGCTCACCGTACGAGAAGAGGCGTTCAGGTAAGCAATCAACGCCTATTCTCCGTACTGAAGGAGCGGGTCCAGCAGTCACATGGGACATACCCAATAGATTGGTCCCTAGGGTGGGGTTAGATTGCTATCGTGAGAGATAACGGATTGGAGTACCCTTCTGCCGAAGGCAGCGTCTGCTGAGGCGTAAGAATCAATCTTGTAGTGCCTGATGAAGGAATTAGGTGAGGCCCATGTGGCTGCTTTGCAGACCTCCTCCAACGGGGCTTGAGTCGCCCAAGCGGCCGAAGTGGCTGCGCTTCTGGTGGAATGCGCTGTGATGTTCCTTGGAACTGAGAGGGAGGCCGATTCGTAGGCCTTAGAGATAGTCCCTCTGATCCAACGGCCTATCACTGTTGAAGACACTTTGGAACCCATGACTCTGGGATGATAGGCTACGAAAAGTGCTTCCGACCTCCGAAAGGGTCCTGTGCGTTGGATATAAATCCTAAGCGCTCTAATGAGATCCAGAGTGTGCCATCTAATTGCCAAAGGATGGTCCCGTTGGAGGCAGAAGGAAGGTAAAACAATATCTTGGGTTCTGTGGAACATGGAACTGACCTTGGGTAAGAAGGTGGGGTCCAGCCGTAATACTACCTTGTCCTGATGAAATTGGCAGAGATCCTGCCTGATTGAAAGGGCTGCCAACTCCGAGATGCGTCGGGCCGAGGTAATAGCCACCAGGAATGCTACCTTAAAAGATAGGTACCTTAGGGACGCAGATTTTAGGGGTTCGTAGGGTGCCTGAGTGAGGGAATGGAGAACCCGTGGTAGATCCCAGGAAGGGTATCTGTGGACCTTGGAAGGTCTGAGGTTGGCTATACCCTTGAGGAATTCCTGAACTTCTGGAAAGGAACGGAGAGGCTGTCTACGGGGCCCCGCTAGGACAGAGGAAATGGCAGCCAGATGACGCCGGAGGGTGCTGGTGGAGAGACCTTGATGGAAACCTTGCATGAGGAAGGAAATGATCCTGTGTATGGGGATGCACAGGGGAGAAAACCCCTCCAGTAGACACCACTGGTGGAACTTAGACCATGTATGGTCGTAGATTCGATTGGTCGAACCTCTTCTGGCCTTTAAAATGACCTCCACTGTGTCGGGGTCGTGTCCCCGTAGTTCTAAGTCTCTCCTGATAACAGCCAGGCGGTGAGGTGGAACCACTCCGGGTCTGGATGGAATGAGGCCCCCTGCCGTAGCATATCCCCCGAAACGGGGAGTCGCCAGGGGTCCTGAACGGACAGTTGTTGCAGGTCCGCAAACCAGGGCCGGCGGGGCCAATGAGGGGCGATTAGGATTACTCGAGCCCTCTCGCTGAGGACCTTGTGAATCACGTCCGGGAGAATTGGGATTGGAGGGAATGCGTACAGGAGTCCTGGAGGCCAGGGGCTCCTGAGGGCATTGATTGCCTCTGCTCCCGGGGATGGAAATCTGGAAAAGAAGCGAGGGAGTTGTGCGTTCGCATTGGTCGCGAAAAGGTCCAGTACTGGTAGGCCGAATTTGAGACTGATCTGATGGAACAGGTCTTGATGGAGATTCCACTCTCCTGGGTCTATCGTCGCTCGAGAGAGCCAATCCGCCTGGACGTTGAGGCTCCCCGAGATGTGATCGGCTAGGAGCGACTGAAGGTGTTTTTCTGCCCAAAGGCCTAACTTGAGGGCCTCCCTCATGAGGGCCTTGGATCTCGTGCCCCCCTGTCTGCAAATGTGGCTTTTTGTGGCAATGTTGTCGGTGAGAATGAGAACGTGCCGGTTTGGGATGCGAGGATAGAATTGTTTCAGAGCTAGGGAAGCGGCTCTTAACTCTAGCCAATTGATTGGCTTGGAGGCTTCCTCCGGGGCCCACGTGCCCTGGGCTATCATCCCCTGGGCATGGGCGCCCCATCCCGATAGACTGGCATCTGTGGTGATGACGAATTGTTCCGGGCATCTGAAAGGGGATCCTTTGTCCATGGCCGGAGACATCCACCACTTGAGAGATCTGCGAACAATCGGTGGGATGACAATGCGGCGACCTGAGTTGCTGTGCCCCGACCTCTGAAAGGGTAATAGAAGCCACTGTAGTTCCCTAGCGTGAAGGCGAGCCCAGGGAATGATGCCTATGCATGACACCATCTTCCCCAAAAGAGAGGACAGAGTTACTATGGAAACTGACGGTTGGGGTAAAATGCGTGAAATCAACTCCCCTATACTGTTTTTTCTCTCATGAGAGAGGAAAACCTGGGAGGATTCTGAATTAATAATGGATCCCAGGTGCAAAATGGAAGTGGAAGGCTGGAGGTGACTTTTGTCAAAGTTGATGGAAAAACCATGGTCCTGTAGAACTGACATGGTGACAGAAAGATCTACTTTCACTTTCTCTAGGGAGTTCCCATGAACCAAAATGTCATCTAGGTAACATAAAATGTGGATGGGCGAAGCCCGGATATAGGCCGCCAGCGACCCCAAGAGCTTTGTAAAGACCCTAGGGGCCGAGGAAAGGCCAAATGGCATCGCCCTATACTGAAAATGCCTGCCCTGGAATGCAAAACGTAAGAATTTCCTGTGGCATTTGGCTATAGGGATATGGAGGTAGGCCTCAGTGAGATCTAATGAAACCATGAAATCCCCCGGGTGGATGGCGGCCAAAATGGATGGTAAGGAGTGCATCTTAAACTTTCTATATTTGATGAATAGGTTTAACTTCTTTAGATCCAATATAGCTCTCCAACCTCCGGAGGCCTTAGGAACCATAAATAGGATGGAGTAAAAACCTCTGCCTTTCTGATCGGGAGGAACCGGTTGAATGGCTCTGATGGACACTAAGTGGGAAATGGCCTCCTCCATACGGTTACGATCTGAGGAGGACCTGGGAGAAAGGCAGGAAATAAAACGTTTAGGGGGAGGAGAAGTAAATTCTAAAAGAAGACCTTTTTGAACAGTATCAATAACCCAGGGATCCTTGGAAGTGAGACGCCAGCTAGAGGAGAAAAAGGCTAGGCGGCCCCCTATGGGAATAGGGGAAGAACTACCATTTAGGTTTTTTTGAAGCCCTGTTAGAGGAAGCTCCTCTTTGGTAGCGAAAACCTCTGCCCCTGGAGACCCTACCTTGGGAACGAAAGCGGGGGGAATACTGACCTGGGATTCTCTGATAGGTAGCCGCTTGATCTTGTTGACGCCCTGGGCGACGAAAGGACTGCGTTTTGGTGGTCTTTTTGGTGGTTGGACCCAATACTTTCTTCTTGTCCGTGGTTTCCGTGAGGAGTGGATCCAGAAGATCTCCGAAAAGCAGATCGCGCTTCAATGGTCCCAGAGATAACTGCCACTTCTGACGTACTCCAGCTTGCCAGGGGCGAAGCCATAGGAGTCTTCTCGCCGTTGTGGAAGCCGCCATAGACTTGGCTGCGAATCTGGTGGACTGTAAAGTGGCATCAGCCACGTACTGAGCAGCTGCAAATACCTTGTTGAAGTCCTGTTGACCTCTTAAATCATCGGGAGGAATATGCTGTTGAAGTTGGCGAAGCCACAGAAGCATGGCTCTGGAGAAAAAGGAAGCCGCTGCGGAACTTTTAATAGCCCAGGAATCAGCGGTGAACCCTCTTTTGAGCATCTGTTCAATACGCTTGTCCTCTGGACGGAGGACCTCCTCTGCTTCGCCTGGCACGGCAGCCGCCGAGTGAAGAATTTTGACAGGTTCATCCGGTTTGGGAAAAGATAGGAGATCCTCATAGGAAGAAGAGAGTTTGTACAACTTTTTGTCCTTGGTAGTGGGATTAAGCCCAGAAGCTGGGAAATCCCACTGCTTAAGTAAGGCATCTTTAAACAATTTAGGCATAGGGATTACCTCGTTATCCTCCTGTTCCTCTGTGAAGTAGGGTAAATTCTCCTCCGGAGGGTCAGTGGATGTGGTGGCCTGCTTCTCTTGGGCCGCTAATCCTGTGGAAATTCTAGCTTTGAGGAGGAGAGATTTAAACAATTGAGAAGGAAAAATAGTAACAGGAAAAGGAACCTTTATTTGGGATTCCTCATCGTCTGAGAGGCCCTGAAATGGATCCTCATCCTCTTCCACATCCTCATATTCATCCTGAGAGGAATCTGATTCATCCTGAATTGGAGCTCTAACCGTTGGGGAAGAACCCAAGGGACGGGAGGGACGAGGAGATGGGTGAGGTAAGGAGGGCGCATTGATGGCAGAAAGTTTAGCATCAATGGCCTTGGATAACACAGAAAAAATAGATTGGAATTCTGGAGGTAAACTAGAAATATCAGCAGGAATAGCAGAAGACTCCCTGAAAGCCTGAGAAGATCCTGGCTGGGAGGAATCTTCGATAATATCTGGTTCCTCTGGACCTAATCCCCATAGGTTAGGTTGGGGTCTGTCTAGGTTTGGCTCATCCAGAGATAACACAGTGACCCCAGAAGAAGGCAGATTAGGAGCCTCTGGGGGGTCATGACTACTGAGCACCTGGGCCTGTACTTTCAATCGCTTTGCTGATTTATCATGGATCTTTTGTAGGGCTTGGTCCCTTCTCTTCTCAGCCCTGGTGACTTTGGTCAAGGGGCGTGCTCCTGAGGAAGAGGAGGTAGAGGCCTGGGGGATATTGGTAATTTCATCGCCTGTAGGCCTGGCCTCTCTGGGACCTTGAGTGGTGCCTCTCTTGGGAAAGGAAGCCATAGTCTGACAATTAACAGAAGACAAGGCTGAGCCAAAAACTGGATTATTAGGGAGAAGAATTTCAAGGTATTCCCAAGAGGAAAGGATCCTGCTCCTAGGCCTCGGAGCTGCTGAGACTTGAGGGCAATCTGGGCAAACCCAGAGTTCGTGTCCCCAAATACAGCGTGGCCAGCCTCCCTAAACTTTAACTAAAGTAACCAAGGCACTCTGGTTGGAGGCTTAGCCGGTGGAGAATTAAGCCTGAGCGTCCCAAAGCCCACTCCAGGATCCGAGTGGTGGACTAAGGCACCCGCGGCTGGCAGAAGGCCAACACGAGGGGCCTAAATTAAAAAGGCGCGAAGGCCTTCGCGCCGAAAAAAATCGCTCCGTAACAGAAATTTTAAAGGGGAAGCGATCGACTAAGTCCAGGAGACTAGATAAAGCGTCTCGCACCGCAGGAGGTATTTTCGAGCCCTTTAACAATAGCACAATAAATAAATAAATATATAAATACTTGCAGAAGAACCTCCGGGCCGAAGGATTGCAAAAAATCCACAAGCGGCAGCGGGAATCGTAAACGGCAAAAAAAGCCGCGGGAAAACGAAACCGCTACTTCTCCCAAAGGAAAAGCCGAGCCGCAAACGGCTGGCGCTAATAAGGCAAGTAAACAAATAAGTATAATAATATCTTACTAATTTTGAGGAAAGATCGAAGGGAAGGAGTTTAGAATGTTGAACGAGCTTAGCACAATACAACCGCAGGATGCGAGAACTGAGCGAATTCTGGGGAAGGGGCGGATCCAGCAAGCTTTTTTAACACTAGGCTCAGTTCCACCGGATTGGACATGAGCAACCCATGTGACTGCTGGACCCGCTCCTTCAGTACGGAGAAACTGAAAGGCATTAGACCTTGTTGACAGCCCTGGTATTTTATGATAATCTCTCATCCAATATTGATCAGGACTCACAACTGCTTCACTTTTCATCTCCAACCTACACATCCTTTCCAATTCCAGTATAATTCTGATTGAGAAGGGGGTGGGGGACAAAACAAACTGAGCTGCGAAAATTAAAATACCAGTGTTACTACATTGCTACATCATGACCTCAAGAACTAGGTTTGTGGCTGGGGCGGAGTTAGGCTGCAGAGGCTGCATTCAGGTTTCCTACTCTAGTTTAGCAATTGTACACGAAATCAAGTAGTCCTTGTTTAACAATGGTAATTGAACCTGCAACTCCATCCGTTGAAGTTGTAAATCGTAATGTCACACTCTCATGCCAACTTAAAACAGCAGTTTAAATTGCCATCACCAAGCAAATTCCACATTGCTAAGTGCGATGTCATACAATCCCATTTGCCCCCTCCTGCCAACTGCCCCATTGACTTTGTTGGAATTCAGCAAGGTAAGCCACAAATGGTGATCGCACAACTGTGGGACCACAACCATCCTAATTGTTATCTAGTTGCCAAGTGCCCTTTAAATTGCGATCCTGTGACTATGGAATTATAAATACAACTGTGACTAAGTAACAGTGATAAATCCCCCATCACAACTTCAATAACTCTCATTCAATGAGATCTACGCTGTGATGCCATACAAGTAAAGCTGCTTTTAAAATGAAGATATCCTCATTTCTTTTCTCTTTTTTTGGAAAAATAATTTATTAATTTATTGAAAAGGGGGGGATGGGACAGGGAGTACAGAAAAATAAGAAGGGTATTGAGGGGGGCAGAAAGAAAAGAGAAATTAATACACAAGTTCTATTAGCATCTATAATTTGTATAGTTTGTTATATATCAGTTCATAACATTGGGTTGAAGTTGATTCTAGTACACTTTCCGGTCACAATTCAAAGTGTTGGTTATGACCTATAAAGCCCTTCATGGCACCGGACCAGAATATCTTCGGGACCGCCTTCTGCCGCACGAATCCCAGCGACCGGTTAGGTCCCACAGAGTTGGCCTTCTTCGGGTCCCGTCGACTAAACAATGTGGTCTGGCGGGACCCAGGGGAAGAGTCTTCTCTGTGGTGGCTCCGACCCTCTGGAACCAGCTCCCCCCTGAGATTAGGATTGCCCCCACCCTCCTTGCCTTTCGTAAACTCCTTAAAACCCACCTCTGCCGTCAGGCATGGGGAAATTGAAACATCTCCCCCTTGCCCATGTTGTTTTGGTGATTGATTGATTGTGTGCTTGTTTTTTATATATATTGGCACCGGAGCAGAATATCTTCAGGACCGCCTTCTGCCGCACGAATCCCAGCGACCAGTTAGGTCCCACAGAGTTGGCCTTCTTCGGGTCCCGTCGACTAAATAATGTGGTCTGGCGGGACCCAGGGGAAGAGTCTTCTCTGTGGTGGCTCCGACCCTCTGGAACCAGCTCCCCCCTGAGATTAGGATTGCCCCCACCCTCCATGCCTTTCGTAAACTCCTTAAAACCCACCTCTGCCGTCAGGCATGGGGGAATTGAAACATCTCCCCCTTGCCCATGTTGTTTTGGTGATTGATTGATTGTGTGCTTGTTTTTTATATATATTGGGGTTGCTTTTATGAACTTTTTAACTTAAAACTGTAATTAGATTGGTAAATATTAGATTTGTCATTATGTATTGTTTTTGTCACTGTTGTGAGCCGCCCCGAGTCTACGGAGAGGGGCGGCATATAAATCCAATAAATCTAATCTAATCTAAACTGTAGGTTTACGGTTGTTTTCAGGAAAAGTATATATCCAATATCCTTATTTCTAGTCCCTAATCACCGCACCACCCTGGGATCCTTTTCCTCCTCATACAATAGACCCAAGAGTATGTGTATTCCGTATAAAAAACATCTTTCATTCAGACATATTAGACTATAGGTATCTGCTACCCCAATTTGTTGATACTGCTTGGGCCAAGGCTATTCTTTTGACAGTCAAGAAGCGATCATCACAGCCTACGTTCTTTTCAAATTAATAGCACTCTTCTGAAGAAGTTGCACCTAACATTTACACTACATATATGCTGTCTTAACAAAATATCTTATCAGCCCTACAATAGCTGGAGTGGAGGCTTTTGGATTTTCACCCAATTAATAACTCTTGTTTTCTCTCATTCTTTCTTTTTTTTTTTTTTTGGTACATGACCGGCAGGGTCCTTCAACATAGCAATGGAATTGGACAGCTAATTATCAATGAATCCACCTTGCTGCACCATGTTTGGCAACTTTTATCAGCTCAGGACAGCTGCATTCTCTGCGTTTGAAGCAAAATGTCACTCTCTGCTAAATGCAACAAGACTTACATCACTAATGATGCCTTGATGCTCCAAAGAAACAGCTAAAGCCTAATTAAAAATTCAGATTTGTTCTCCTAAGCATAACAATATTAACAGCTTTTCCATCAGGACCTTGTTACATCTTTCCAAAATGTTTGGCTATTTAAAAAAAAAAAAGAGGATGAAAAACGGTTGTAGACTTGGGGCATTCTTGGAGCATTTTAAAAAGGCTGTTATGGTTGGAACTGAACCAACACACAATCATGTAAACCAGATGATTTTTTAAACTTCGCTCCTTCAGTTCTAATTACTACACTGCAGATTGTTTTTGTAAGAAAAATGATTCCATACAGATTTATCAGCTGTAACACTTTGGGTTGCTTTTGGTTTCTTTAAGTTTCCAACTGATTTTTTTTTTAAGAAAAAAAACCCGGGGGGGATTGTACAGCAACCAGAAACTATAAAAAGGCCGTGAGTTATTAAACTGGCCCATTTCACTTGACGTTAAATATTTGAAAACTATTGCTGGGAAAGTCAGTCCCATATTCCAGAGCTGTAGCTGTAGCCCTTTCCCTCCCCTAACTTCCCCTTCCCTTTCCTGATTTCCTTTCCTTTCCTCTTCTTCCTTTCCTTTCCTTTCCTTCTTTCCTTTCTTTTTTTCTCTTTCTTTTTCTCTTCTACCTTTCCTTTCCTTCTTTTTCCTTTCCTCTTCTTTCCTCTCCTTTTTCCTTTCCTTTCCTCTTCTACCTTTCCTTCCATGGCATTGGAGCAGATTACCTCCGGAACCGCCTGCTACCGCACGAATCCCAGCGACCGATAAGGTCCCACAGAGTTGGCCTTCTCCGGGTCCCGTCGACTAAACAATGTCGTTTGGCGGGCCCCAGGGGTAGAGCCTTCTCTGTGTTGGCCCCGGCCCTCTGGAACCAACTACCCCCCGGAGATTAGAACTGCCCCCACCCTCCCTGTCTTTTGCAAACTACTCAAGACTCACTTATGTTGCCAGGCATGGGGGAGTTAAGATATTCCTTCCGCCTAGGCCATTACAAGTTATGCATGGTATGTTTGTGTGTATGTTTGGTTTTATAATAAGGGTTTTTAGTTGCTTTATTAATTGGATTGTTACATGCTGTTTTTATCATTGTTGTTAGCCGTCCCAAGTCTATGGAGAGGGGCGGCATAGAAATCCAATAAATACAAATACAAATTTCCTTTTTCCTTTCGTCTTTTCTTTCCTTTTCCTTCTCTTTCCTTTCCTACCTTACATTTCCTTTCTTTCTTTCCTTTCCTCTTCCTCTTTCTTTCCTTTCCTTCTTTCCTTTAATTTCCTTTTCCTTTTCATGCATCTGAGTGAAGGAACTGCTGTGGGATGACCAAAGGGCCAGTCCTGTGACTCCCACGGCTCTGGAATATGGGACAGGCCGATGGTGCGGCTGAAAACCTCTGCCATAGATAGTGGCACGTGGCATGTGCAACTTTGCAGGTGGTGAAACCTGCAAAAAGTAGCACAGCCCTCACTGGCCGGAATGAAATAATGGTGTGTTGTGGTAGTGGGGGTGCTGCACCAGTGGGCCAAAGTGGAGGTTGCAATGGCTGGAATTTGAGGGAGCAAAGCACTACTTGCATTTGCACAGCATCAGCATTCCACTTCGGTATATTTGCCCCAACAGGTGGTGCAAGGCAGCCATCTTCTCCTGCTGCTTGGTACTCAAGAGTGGTAAATAGTAGCTGGACCAGGGAGTAGCCAGAGTTTACTGTCCATAGAGGACACTAGTTCACCCTCCGGCAAACTCTTGTCTCTTGGGGAAGTTTCCCACGTCACTTCAGTAAGCGCTCCTCAAGAGACGAGTTTGCAGGGGGCCGAGCTAGCATCCTCAATGGACAGCAAACTCCAGCTGCTTCTCTGTGCTGTAGTGTGGCATCAGCATTTGTACAGCATCAGCATTACGCCTCAATATATTTACACCAGTTGGTGGCGCAAGGCAAACCTCGTCGCCTGCCATTTGGCACTCAAAGTGGTAAACAGAGTCTGGTCCAGGGAGCAGCCAGATTTTGCTGTCCATCACGAATATTAGCTCAGCCCCCTGCAAACCCATCTCTTGAGGAACGCTCACCGAAGCAGCGTGGGAAACTTCGGCCATGTTCGAGAGACAACAGTTTGTAGGGGGCCACGCCTATGGTGCCACCAGGAGAACCAGCTCAGGGGAGTGGCGGGCCTGGATTGTTGCCGGTTCTATCAAGCCAGATCATCAAGTTACTACCGGTTCTATAGAGCTGGTCCAAACCAGGAACCCATCTCTGGCCCAAGTACTACTAAACACACAAAAGAAATGAACAAGAAACAGAAATGTCCCCTTCTTATATTTCTTTCAGCTCTATAATGTTAAAAGAATAATAAAAATAGCAATGCATAAGGCTTTGGATAGAAACACAATGAATGTAGAATGTATAACAGAACCCTTTCAAGCCAAATATACAGTATATACTAATGTTAAAAGCAGTACTATGTCAAAAAGTGTTGACAATTTTTGGCAACCTAACAATTCTTATTATTCTAAATCTCTAGCCAGCAAAATACTTCATCCTGTTATTAGGTACTCCCAACTTTGAAATGAACTGCTGACCCTTGTATATGTCGAATCTATTTCTCCTTCATTAAGTAGAAATCTGAGACAGTTAATACCATACTTTTACTATGGAATACCGTACTATTACTTCAAACTTTCCCTTTCTAATGTAAGCTAGGCAACACTAAAAACCTATTAAAGGCTGGAAAGGCATACAAGTATAATAGGAAAAGGAGGTATAACTAAATACACATAATGGAACCCACTAAACATTCTTGCAGTTCTATGAGAAGTGTACCTGATTTGGTTAATGTAGGGAGAAATTTTTTTTTATCGGCAAACCAAAATCCTATATATTCTTGCATTGCTTCTATGACCCTATGCCTATCAAAATAATACAGCTAAACAGAAACCCAAAGAACTACCTCCTGTCTCCATACTTGACCATTAAAATTAAAAAGCCCAGGACTAACACAAATACTTGACATCCCTTCATTGTGTGATGTATTCACCTCTTTTTATTTATTTATTTCCTTTATAATATTTATTTGCTGCCTTGCTTGCTACAGGTCGAGATGGCTTTAATCAATTAGTGATCCTCAGGAAGATCCATTTTATTTATATATCTGTTTACTGGATTTATATTATATTGCTTCAATCAATATCAACCCTGACCAGTATTTAGTCATGTGGCTATTCAGGATTCATCTTATTAGACAAGCAGATTAACAGAATTGAACACCGCCTTGTTTGGAATACTGTGTTCAGTTCTGGAAACCTCACCTACAAAAAGATATTGACAAAATTGAACGGGTCCAAAGACGGGCTACAAGAATGGAGGAAGGTCTTAAGCATAAAACGTAGCAGGAAAGACTTCATGAACTCAATCTGTATAGTCTGGAGGACAGAAGGAAAAGAGGGGACATGATTGAAACATTTAAATATGTCCAAGGGTTAAATAAGGTTCAGGAGGGAAGTGTTTTTAATAGGAAAGTGAACACAAGAACAAGGGGGCACAATCTGAAGTTAGTTGGGGGAAAGATCAAAAGCAACGTGAGAAAATATTATTTTACTGAAAGAGTAGTAGATCCTTGGAACAAACTTCCAGCAGACGTGGTTGGTAAATCCACAGTAACTGAATTTAAACATGCCTGGGATAAACATATATCCATCCTAAGATAAAATACAGGAAATAGCATAAGGGCAGACTAGATGGATCATGAGGTCTTTTTCTGCCATCAGTCTTCTATGTTTCTGTTTCATGCCACATGATTTAATCCCAATGACATGTCGTACCTAAGAGACAGGGGAACAGCTCAGAATTACAGTAATCCCACCCCATTTCTCAAGACACGAATCGGGAAATTCCTGACACAAGGTTTATAACAGAAATGGCAGAATATTCACCGGCCTCATTTTCCTGCCTATGCAACAGAGATTTGCTGGCTACTGCAGTCCTTGCCGTGAACAAAAGATGTACAATATAAATCCAAAGTAGTGAATTGTTCTAGCCGAAGGGTCGATGCAATTATTTTCCAGGCTGCACATATTTTAACAATGATTTTAAGAGATGGCTTTCATCCAAAACAAATAGCAGGATTAAATCAACATGAAATGATCAATTCTTACAATATTGACATGAAGCCTGACCTTTGTGTATGTTGCTGATCCATCTTGTCAGCAAATTCTGTTCTTCTATTTTATAGATAATTCCAAGATTGGCATGTAAACTAGTTGGATCAACTTAAATACAAATACAAAGAAAACAGTCTCTAGATCTTTAAAAAAAAGCACACAAATAAGAAAAAGATTACAGGTGATCTCAGGTCCAGCCGAGAAAAAAAACCAGAGCAAAGGTGTTTAAAAAGCAGATCACATTCTAAGCAGAACACGTCATAGTATGAAAAGAATGACCCATCTAGATTTCTTGAAATCAAGCTGGGAGTCACCTGAAGCTATTTTTCATTATTTAGAAAAAGGAATCAGCAAATATGCATGTCTCGGCCACAGCACACCTATGTATAAGGTTTCCTATGATGTCACATATGTGATTATCATTCTAAACAGACAACATGTAGTGTACATATGAATGAGAAGTGAATCACATTGGTTATCACCCAGTACCAATTCAAATAATGCCTTTCAAGTTTAAACCATGCACATTCAGCTGAAAAAATCTTGAGTTAAATGTGATGTAGGCAACATATTAGCTAATCCACCTGGCTTTATACATATTTACTTTCTTAACTCAATGGGATTCATTCCTGGTAAAAGTGCATAATTCATATGTCACTGAGTTTCAAGAAACAAATATTCGTATCATTACTGCAAAATACTCCCCTGTCTCCTCTAAGTCAGTGTTTCCCAACCTTGGCAACTTGAAGATATTTGGACTTCAACTCCCAGAATTCCCCAGCCAGCATTCGCTGGCTGGGGAATTCTGGGAGTTGAAGTCCAATTATCTTCAAGTTGCCAAGGTTGGGAAACACTGCTATAAGTATATGTCCAAATAAATCAAACTTTTTCAAAGTGCAAACTATATACTATATTCATGGGTGAAATGCTCCGGGTTCACTTGTGCCTGTCAGTCGTCGGACAGCCAGTCGCAGAGGCAGTGCAAGGCTCCGCCTACTCACCCGGATGACGCCATTTGGGTTCTTTTACCCTCTGTACATGTGGAAAGAGTTCTGTGCATGCGCAGAGGGTAAAAGAACCCAAATGGTAGTGTCCAAGCATGTCCAAGCCTACCTTCATGTCCGGCTCTCTGACAACCAACAGGCACAAGTAAACCGGGAGGATTTCACCCGACTATATTTTAGCAACAAAAATTAATACTTTTAAAGTAGGGGATGGCGGGGGCCTATAAGCAACCATCCAAGTTAAAAGTTGCAGACTTTTTATATATATATATATATATATATAATGACTGGCCACGTTTTGTCGCATTATTTGGCACAAATCTATGAACATGGTATCTATTGTCAATGCTAAGCCATGCATTGAATGTTGTTGTAGAAACCTTTTCAACAGGAAGAATGAAGTAAAATGTTGGCATTTTACATAGATGACAAAGTAATCTCTCTCTCTCTCTCTCTCTCTCTGTGTGTGTGTGTGTGTGTATGTGTGTTTGTGTAAATCACAAGCATTGTTTTGTACCTAATTAAGAATCTTGTTAAGATGCCTTGTTTGTAAACCTCAATTAACAATTAAGTTTTAAACTTCAAAATATGGAATACATTTTACATTCTACTATACCAAGCATAAAGGCTATATTTTCCAATCTAAATCAAAAATAAAGCATGAGGCATGCAAAAATTTTAAAGTAGCTACGCAGTTATACCAATAA
Source organism: Erythrolamprus reginae (assembly GCF_031021105.1). Lineage (NCBI taxonomy): Eukaryota > Metazoa > Chordata > Lepidosauria > Squamata > Dipsadidae > Erythrolamprus > Erythrolamprus reginae. Next base: position 84,681,913 of record NC_091952.1, on the reverse strand, counting down.
ACTTGATCAAAGCATTCATTATTTTGCTATGAAAATATAAACAAGTCTTAATTGACGCTTACTATTTAGGATAATATATTCCTGTCCCAACCTTAACTTCCAATGCAATAAATGTGAATATTTCCCACTATATAAGCATATGAATCCCTATAATCTGAAGAAAAAGTGCCATTCCCACAAAAAGACCCCTACATTTTTCATAATGTCTGGTATTAGAATTGAAATACTGTACTGCATTAAACACAAAGGGGGGAAACCACTATTCACAGCTATAATCTAGTCAGACAGTTCACCTAATTTCTAAAAAGCGTTCTGCCTCTTGCAGCATTTTGTTCTTATAGACATGTTCACATGATGGAGGCTTCTGGCACAAAATGCTCCCTTGGTTTTTCTTCTCACCTTTCCAAAAGAGATTTGGCCATTGTTCTTCATCCATTTATGAGGGAATGAAAAACATTTGCTCCCTCTCATATTCCCCATAGGCAATCTTGTTTAATTCCCATACATGCAAATTTTATCAAGTCAACCTCTCAGTACAGTTCCACAGATCCTGATATTTCAACTTACCTCAGGACCAAAATTTCACAATGGATCAAAACATGGTTTACTATTCTTCAGAGTTGGAATAAACACCATGATGCCTTTCAGCTATAGATCCTCTCCTCATTGGTCTCATGGATTTGGGAGTGGCAACCTATTTTTTCTATTTTAATCTTTTACTTGTCTCATACAGTACTACATTTTTTAAACTTACACAATTACCTCCAGACCTTTATCTATCTTCACTGCCCCAACCAGCTGTATCCCTACTAAAATGTTCAGGGTCAAATCCAAAATATCTACAATATTTTTTTCCTTCAGTACTACCTATCATCTGATCTAATTTTACTTCATCTGTATCACAATTCAATTCAAACCTCAACCGTATAATTTCTTTTACCTCAGTTACCATTATTCTAAGTTTTCTTCTATGCTGTTCCATCGACTCAGAGCAGATTAGTAATTAAGTAAATGTCTATTCTTGTATATCTATTCCAATTATAGGGCACCTGACCACATTTAGAACTATAGGGCAATCGTATCATATACCATTGTTACGACCTGAGATTTTCAGTATAACCAGAATATTTGCCTAGTTATTACCAGAAATCAATAAAATCACAGCCTTCTAAAATAACAGTGTTTCTACTTCAGAAATCACAGCCTTCATTTCAAATAACTTTTATAACACAAATAGGTTCCTCTAAAATGAACAATAATAAGTATTAATAAAAGTGCTTTAATCTATTGAGGGCATCTGGCTTTAAACTTTTCCCTTATGAATAGTAGGCTATACAGTAGTTAGAATTTGCAATGGGTATTTTTATTGAAAAAAATATTTTTTTTAAAAATCTGCCTTTCTTAGGCGGTTTTATTAGCTAAATATGCTTAAATTACACATCTGAAAGCACTTGTATAATCAATGTGTATGTTATTAATACACCTTGATTGGATTAAAAGGGGTCTCATACATACCCAAAGATATGCAAAGTCCTTCAAATGAAGGGATCCAGTTTCACTACACATTTACATGCCAAAAAAAAAGGAAAAACCTGCAATAATCCTTAACAGATTTGCAAGAGACCACAGAGTATACATATAGGCTTCTCAGAGGGAGAAATCGTCTTTTGGCTTTTGCAAGAAGTGACTTGTGAATTCTCCATAGTTCAGTGTATCAATAATTTACTACTATCTACCTTGTTAAGCGAAGTCATTTTAATGCATGGCTTCTTACTATAAAGGCCAGGAAGAGAAGAACTGACAAAGGCTGAGCCCCAGGAGGGAAGTGAAACAAAAATATTTCAAAAGATAATGGAAGGGAGCGGGGTTTGAAGAAGATAAAGAGCCATTTGGGCACAGACCCCTGCTGCTTCCATAGAAGTGTCTCCTTTTCAATCTGGGAAGCTTTAAAAACTGCCTTTGCCACTGACTACTTCCATTTGCAGGGTGTTGGGGATCCAATTTCACCTTTTGTCCAGGGAGCTGGCCCTCGGTGGCAGTAACACAGCTATTAACCTCCTTTGCAGCAAGGACAATACTCAAACTGTCATTAATATGCAACCACAAAGGCAGGGATAGACCATAATTACTAATCATCGGGCTCCCTCTGAACTGGAGCAAATTATCCAAGGGTCAGGAAATGAGTTTTTGCAGAAAAGAAATTAACTTAGTTAACTCAGATCCTTAAATTAGAAACGCAAATTATGCTTATCTGAAGCATATTTCCATTTACAGTCCTAATGTTTTGCATCTACTCCTTTTTGCTATCTTCCTCCCCCCCTTTTTTTTGGCCTCTCAAATCTCTAATAGGGATGTTTTTTTGGTGAGAATGTTTTTTATCCAAAACAAGGCCTTCTTTTCCCACCTCTTTATCAGTTACCATAAAGTGCCCAATTTAATTTGGAGAGGGTCAGCATACAAATCTAATAAATTATTATTATTATTATTATTATATTATTATTATTATTATTATTATTATTATTATTATTATTATTATTATTATTAAGCCATACCCGAAATAATGAAGCAATGCAGAAGAGAAATTGCAAAACACAGCCCGGTTTAGTCCCAATAAATAGGTCGCTAAAATAAAATAATAAATGATTTTAAATGTTATTAGAGTTTTTAAGCTATATTAATTGAATTTTTTAGATTTATATATATATTGTTTATTGTTTTGATATGTTGTGAGCCGCCTGAGTCCTCGGAGAGAGGAGGCATACAAATCCAATCAATCAATCAATATCAGAGTTACCGAGTCAGTTTTTTTCATGAACTTTCTTTCTGAAGAAAACTTGGCCCACTAAAACAATGAAACCTTTTGGTTTCTCACACTTAGTTCAATCTTCAGTTATTTATGAAAACCGGATTTAATTTTTCCAATCGGCCAAAACTAGGGACGTGCAAAAGATTTCGGATTTCCGTCTAATTTCTTCCAAGGTAGCTTGTTGTTGTTTTTTAAGCGAATCTTTGAAGGCAGCCCCAAAGTATGCAGAATGCCCAGTTGCAAGCGTCTCTCTCCCTTTGCCTCCCACCCTCGAAAGCATCTCTCTCTCTCTTTCTCTCTCTCTGTGCCCAGGAGGCAGCAAGCTAAAAATCCAGGAGATCGTGTTTCAGCATTCACCGATGCTCTCTCTCCCTATGAAAAGGGTACGGGGAGGCTGCCTGGATCAAGAAGTCAGTAAGCGGTCGTGAGAAAGCGCACGTTCTGGTTATGGAGAAACTTTCCTTTGCCCCCCCCCCGCCCCAAACGGGTCTCCACGGAGGGATGGATGGGACCTCCCGGCCAAGAGATTCCCTCCGGCTCCGGATAAAATCGAGGCGCCCGAGCTACCTTTTTCCATCCAGGCATTTTAAAGAAGTGAAAAACTGGAGTTTCTGGAGAAGCATCAACAATACTAAAATCCAGGAATGGGGGAAAGGAAGAGCGTCGAAAGTAGATGGGGGGAAGGAAGGAGGAAAAACCAGGAAGGGGGGGGGGGAATGAAAAGAAAACCGGGAAGGCGGAAAAAGAAAACGAAAACAAGTCAGGGGGAAATGGGAAACCTTCACCTACCTGCATAGTAACGACGCCCAACTCCTCCGCGGCGAGTTTTCGCATCTGAGTAGCCAAAACTTGCGCTTCATCCAGAATGGAAAACTCCGACTCGGCGGCGGCGGCGCCGAACCTCCAGAAAAGTGCCATGCAGACGATCCACAGCGGCCGCTTTTGTACGCCGCCGTCCCTTCTCCGGGGAAGAACCGAGCCGGCGGAGGAGCAGCAGCAGGGAGCTGGTCGGGCGGCCTCCTCCTCCGACCCGGCTGGCCTGCTCGCCATGATGCTGGCGACGGCAAGCGGAGGCGGCTTTCCTGCCCCCCGAGCGCGTCGCGCAAACTTTTCCCCGACGCTTCCCAAAACTTCGGTGCGGAGCTGAGGGAGAAAAGGGAGGAGGAGGAGGAGGAGGCGGCTGCTACGCCTCGGGGCTCCGGGGAGAGGCGGCCGAAAGCTCCATGCGGAGGCCCGCCAATCACGAGCCCCCGAGAGGGCGCTTGCTTTCCAAGGCGAACGGCTCGGCTACTTCGAAGCGAGCGCCCGGGGAAGCTTCCTCGCCGAGAGGGCGGGCGGACGCTCCTGCGCGCTCTCGCCTCGCTCGCTCGCGCTGCGTGAGGGGAGATTGGGAGCTCGGCTGCCGATTGAAATCAAGCGCTGGGTTTGCGGAGAGCGGCAAACTCCGGAGCTTGAAAGAGGCTGAAGGAGCGGCAGGGCCGGGATCCGGAGTCAGGCAGGGGGATTAAAAAAAAAGGGAGGCGTCTGGTGCCACCAAGCTGCGCGTCGGCTCTTCTGCACAACAATGACTGGATTTCGGAATGGCGAGGCCCGGGCCAGCCTCGCGCGCTTTGCTTCTCTCTCTCTCTCTCTCTCCCCCCTCACGGCTTGAGGGAAACTTTCCCTCACGCCCAGCCGGCGGTTTGGAGAACCGCGTCTTTAAACACCGCCCCTCACCTGTTGAACCGAACATTTAACACCTTCCCTTTTGGGGAACTTTTCTTAAAGTTCTCCCCCCCCCCCAAAAAAAAAAAAACTTGCTCCGCCCAGGACGAGAGTTAGGATTTCATTCGGGGCGTTTGGTGAGGTGAATTCCAGGGCGCTGGTGGTGTCGGCCTGCGCAGCAAAGCCCTCAAGGATTTTGCTCACTGGGGAAATTGATTGTCTTGCGCTATAAACTCCTGCGGGTTACTGTCCCCTTCGTCAAATCCCTGCCACCAGGGTGTGATGTTCACACAGCCGCAACCAACACGGTCGGCCGACGTGTTGTGCAAGATAACCCACTGTGGTCAGTTCATGGCTCAGTGTGTGGTGTCTACTCAGTACCCGGTGGTTAACGTGGTTAAGTGTGTGGGGGGTGTACACGGCTTAAAAACAGGGAAGATGCGAGATAAAGTAAAATTAGTCAATAAGTAAACAAATGAGAAGCTAGAGGGAAATGAAATGAATAAGTTGCAGACAGTGATAATTACCTATGGTTAGTGACTACTTCCAAAGCAGCTGGTAGGTCACACCCATTATAGTTGTAAAACAGATATTGCATTTATTACTTGATTAACTAGTCAAAACGATTTAAAACAGTGTGTGTAATCAATCAGATTAAACTTAATAATGTGCTTGAAAGTAAGTGCTTTAATAAAATAATCCTTAAGGTACTGCAAGGCTAGGAAAAAACCTGTTGCTCACTAATAGCTCCTCTAGTTTTTTTCCCAAGAGAAAAAAAATTCTCATAAGTTCACAGTTGTTTACTTATAGGTTCATAGTTATTTGCTCCCTACAATGAATGGAGTAGAAGAAAAAATAAAGGAGCTACCTGCAATACCAGATACCAGGTAGAAAGGACTATTTTTAAGCACACTGAGATGGGATGAAGTAATTTGGTGAATGCAAATGAAATGTTATTGTTTTAGTGCAGGGGTAGGCAAAGTTGGCTCTTCTATGACTTGTGGACTTCAACTCCCAATATTCCTGAGCCCATCGTGCTAGCTCAGGAATTCTGGGAGTTGAAGTCCACATGTCATAGAAGAGCCAACTTTGCCTGCCCCTGTTTTAGTGTATCGTGAGACAGAGGTGGGGAAAGGCCAAGAGTTGAACCGCAGGGTCCTAGGTGCTCTATGAGCTGGGTGGTTTTCCTTGCAGACATTTCATTACTAAACTAAGTTATATCATCAGTGTACTTAGTTCAGAGAGCACCAAGGCTGCCACTGTCTTTATTAGAGACATAGAAAGGCAGGATTTTCCATACTAAGCAATCATTGAGACCATCCTTGGCAGTGTAAAATGGAAGGAAGGTTGGGATTCCTCTTAGGTTGCTAAGGAGAGCTATAGTCAGAAAAGAGGAGTGGGTGGCGCAGTGGTTAGAGTGCAGCACTGCAGGCTACTTCAGCTAACTGCTAGCTGTAGTTAAGCAATTCAAATCTCACCACCAGCTCAAGATTGACTCAGCCTTCCATCCTTCGAGGTGGCTAAAATGAGGACCCAGATTGTTGGGGGCAATAGGCTGATTCTGTAAACTGCTTAGAGAGGGCTGTAAAAGCACTATGAAATGGTATATAAGTCTAAATGCTAATACTAATGCTACAACAGCTGTATCATGCTGTGACTCCAATAGAGAGTTTGATCAAAATATTCTATCAATTCATAAAAAGCACAATTCACCCAATACAGTTTGTTGTGGTTGGCTCTGGCCCAGCTCCTGCCCCAGGAATGTGGAGGTGGATGCAGGGGAAACATCAACATGTCATAGGCCTGTTTTATTGCTGACAGAGTGCAGTTTCCTCGGACGAAGAAGAAGGCGGGAGTGACTTGGAAGAGGGGGGCTTGGCACACAGCCCAGGAAGCCAATCTCCATTATCTTTGGTCGATTCGGATGCAGAAGTCTTGGACCAACGCAGGCGCAGAGTTATGCGTAGAAGAGACCAATTGAGGACATATTACAGGAGATAAGAGAAACCACCTGTGTTTGGGTGGGGCTCTAGTAATTAGAGCTGCTGATACAAATAGCAGCGTGTTGGTTTGGCCGTTGTGGAAGATTATCTGATTGCAGTTCTTCAGGACCATGCTTTGCTGTTTTCCGGACTTTGTTGATTTTTCATGCCTTTGGAACCAAAGCAGAGCAAAGTGTGTGTGTCTCACTTCGTTGGAAGAAGGAGGGCTGTGACGTTTCTTCACAGCTGCTAGCTAAGTACTTAAGGACTGATTAAGGAAATTGTACAGTCTACAAGGTTGTTTTGGGACGAGTGCTCTTTGCAATACAAAAAGGGTGCTTTGTTTCTTTTGAATTTTGTGATAAAGAACATTGTTTTGAATTTTCAAGCGTGTGTGTGTCTGAAATTTGTACCCTTGAATTTTCGGGAGGCTCATACCAGAGATCCCGGCAGAACACAGTTTGGGAGAGAATCCTTTCTTTCACATAGAAAATCCAGCGTAGTGTTGGTCCCACTAGCCCTGCCAACATTATTAGCATCGTAACTCAGAACAGGTGAGTTGATGAAGGACACCAGAATGCCTAAAGCAGAAAAGTTGCAGATAGTGTTTAATAATAGCAATATAATACCTAGCAGTCCTAATCAGAATGCCCAGTTTTGAGGGATCTTGGGAATTGTCATCTAGAAATAACTGGATGACCAGAGATACTACACTCATGCCTTCAAGTGCTATTTATATATATACCACTGAACCCATGAGTATGACAGATACATTTATAGCTCTCAATAAATGCATATTTAACTGCACTTTTTCTTTGTAGAAGATGGATGTTGTCAAATGTTTCAGTTTGCTCCTGAGAAAACATGGACAAACTCCAGCAAAGGAAATAAAGGAATATGGATAAAAGTCTAGCTCAATTGGCACTTCTCACTAATATCCTCTATCCTGGGACGTACAGTACACCTTCAAAGAGTATATGAATGTGGTAGATAGACAAAAAAAGGGGGGGGGAAGAAAACCCTTCTAACTTTTCAGAAGAAAACACTTTTATAGGAAGTAAAAAATAGGTATTTCTTATAATTCAGATTAACTCTTAGAGATCCATTGTCTATTCCAGTCATAGTGAACCTTTTTTTCCTCGGGTGCCAAAACCACGTGCACACGCTATTGCACACGTGCAAGTATCCACACCCATAATTCAATCCCCCCTTCACATGTGCATGTGATCCCCCCATGCTGCCCTGCCCCCCATGCACGATCTCCAATTTTCCCGATTTTGGGTGGGCCCAGTATGCCCATTTTTTGCCCTCCTCAGGCTCCAGAGATTTTCTTAGAGTGTGGGGAGAGTGAAAACGGCCAAAAACGCTCCCCGAGACCCTCTTCGCAAGCCAACAATCAACTGGCTGGCGCGCACATGCACACGGGCTGAGTTAGGGCAACGGCTTGCGTGCTGGCAGATATGGCTCTGTGTACCACCTGTGGCACATGTGCCATAGGTTTGCCATCACTGGCCTATTCATTATAAATACCTAATTCATAGAAATAAGCTGTCAGGCCGAAGCGATGACATAAGAAAGAAAATCACAAGAAAATTAATACAAGAAAGTAGTGAACAGAAATAATTCTTCTGTATGTAACATTTTACTAATAATCTTTACTAATTATTATATTTTTATATTATATTTTTTTTCTACGCAATTGTGCCTAATTCTCACAGACTGCCTGGACAGGTCCTGCAGTTTTCATGACAATGCTTTTCAGAAGTGGCTTGCCATTGCTTTCTTCCTAGGGCTGAGAGACAGGGACTGGCCCAAAGTCACCCAGCTGGGTTTGTACCCAAAGCAAAATTCCTGATTATAATTACTTTGTATTATTATTATTTATTATACTTGTATGCCGCCCTTCTCCGGGGACCAGGGGTGGCTCACAACATACAGTGCAAAAACAATACACCAACAAATCTAATAATTAAAAACTATAAGCTAAAATCCCATTAACTTAAAACACAGACAATATACTCAAACATATCCACACATAACATTTAATGGTCAGAAAGGGGGGGGGCATATACTAGTTGCCCTATGCCTGGCAACATGGATGGGTTTTAAGGCTCTTGCGGAAGGCGAGGAGGGTGGGGGCAGTACAAATCTCTGGAGGGAGCTGATTCCAGAGAGCCGGGGCCACCACAGAGAAGGCTCTTCCCCTAGGACCCGCCAAACGACATTGTCTGGTTGACGGGACCTGGAGAAGGCCAGTTCTGTGGGACCTGATCGGCCGCTGGGATTTATGCAGCAGAATTTATTGTCATTAGCTTGCATTAATCTTGAGCAATTCTACAAATATATCCAGCAAAGTCTCCTGCATTTCTTTGCTGACAGAGTTGTTCCAAGTCTTGCAATCCAGATCTAGCAACTCCAACTTTTCTGAACAACCTGTTCAGCTTTCCTGCAAGTAAGCTTAAAGTAGTCTTCCCCCATATTCTGTGTACAAATATTCTTAGACCAACATTTTCCAGAATTCCTAGCCTGCGTGGTATTCCCAATTCTGGAAACTGGGAAAGGAAACTTGCCTATGGCTTTACAACCAAGAGCATTCTTTCCAATAAACATATACAGCTAAACTTTTCCCCCCATGCAAACCACAGTTATATAATTTCTAAGTACAGTCTTTCGGATTGCAACATATCTGGGATATTCCATTGTACAATTAAAGGCTGAATGATTAAATTAGAACCACTAGCACTATAGTTTCAAACATGCTTATTCAGATGTAAGTATAATGAGATTTACTCCCCAGAAAGAGTCTGCATACATAGGATTATGTTCTGATTCCAGCTACTACAAGCAATTCCATTCTAACCAGAAGCCATTCATATTCTAAAGGAAATTTTCCATATCTTAGCCATTGAATGTTAGTCTTCATTAGTCAAGAACAAGAGTTTATAACACTTTTTTAGACTAACAAATGCTATCAGAAACCTTACGTTTTCATGAGCTGCTGCTCATTTCCTCCAATGTAATTGATGAAGTGAGTTGTAAGTCATCAGCAAAATGTCTAGCTTATAATAAAAATGTGTTGGTCTGCAAAAGTGCTTCCAGATTGTTTCTGACTTTGGATTTCCACATCTTGGTTTGCACCAGGATTGTTAAACCCAGCCCATCTGGAAGAGAGTTAGTTGGGGGAGATCAGTTTAGGGTTTTATTACTTTTTTTAAGCATAGTTTTTTTGGAAACTATTAGACTACTTTGTGGCTGTTATTCCATAGATAGAGATTAATTACACACATCATGCTAAGCAGCTATATATTATGCCTATATAACCAACAAAATATTCACAGAATGTGCTAAGACCAAAAAACCATTAGGGAAGAATGTTATATTCTGTAATTCCAATTGATTGATTATTTTAAAAGAATAATTCTGCTACTTCAGTAGAAGATGACTGTAAGAACCTTCTTATTCTGGAGCATCAGCCAGACAACTAATTCACTGGCCACTTTGCTCAAGTATAGATATGAAGACATAAATATCTTCACACTAAAAAACTCCTAGGTGACACAGCCACAGCTTATAGAAATTATTCATACTTTGAATCCATGCAATACACTGAGCCTAGCCAACTTTATTTTAGCCAAAATATTATGCATTTCTTTTCTTCCAATCAAAGAGTAACTTCAGGAAATGGGCAATTAACACCTTCCAGGAACCCAGGTAGATAGAGTAAGAGGAGTAAATTGGACACATTTGTTATCTGACATTGCTCAGCCAGGAGACTTGCATGACAAAACAGCTGTCTTGCACTTAAGATACTATCATAGGCCAAAGACATTAAGCTTGAGGAATGTGATATAAGTTCTTTTGTTCCAGATAAAATATTTGTCCTTTCCAAAGTAGAATTGTTATTCTGTGCAGTTGTGGAAATTCTTTTATTTTTTTCAAAGATAAGGTCTTTTTTAAAAAAAATGACAACAGTGACAAAAAAAACCAAAAATTATAAACAAAAGAAAAAAAAAGTAATATTAAAAAAGTATGCACAGCATATATGAAACCAGTATTTAAACATACATCATCCATCATAGTTGAATGTTGACAAATATGTCTCAAATAAATCTAGTAAATTTCCTCTCTTGTGCAATGGGTCTACAAATAATTATAATCAGCTATATTTCCTATGTTTCCTATTTCACTATTTACCATCTCAATTCTTTAAAAACATCTCAAATATAGGAATCTAATATCTACTGGTATCAATCCTTGATTTGATTCTTGTTAAGTGCATTATTGCTATCTGATTTTGTATTTCACCTGTGTCCTCATTTCTCTAGTCATGCAATCTTTAAACTTTGTTAAAATAACAGCAATATAAACTGGTAATAAATTCCTTCCTTTCTCCAGTAAATAAGATTAGAAAACTTAACAGTTTTGCTCTGCAGGACAAATCCACTCTCAGATCTTTGGTGTCATAAGCTAATGAGAAAAGGAATAGACCTATCCCACTTTAGGATAGCCATCCTCCCAAAACAGTTAATCCAATGCCCATTACAGCTTCTTTTCTGCTCTATCTATGTGGTGTCTTTGAGTTGTTAAAAAGATAAGGAGGCACAATTGGGGGTGGGGGTGGGGTGTCATTGTGGTTACAAATGGGGTAGAGGAAGTAAACATGTAAAGGAATAGTCCTTTTGGGATCCTTTTCCCCAAGGAATATATATATTCAAGATTGCATTACAACAAAGAAATGTAGATCTAAATATACAGTAGATTGACTACATTTCAGGTATTATTTGCTACCATGTGGGTGGCAGAAGCATCCAGGAGGCCAAATTACAAGGCATGTGTCATGTCATAATTACATAATTGTGTTATTTGCATGTTGATACCATGGGTGCCAGAGGGGAGCTGCATTCATCTTTTTTGTTAAACCATCATTTGTGTGACCCTTGTTAGCTGGATTCACACAACACAGCAAGCCACAAACAATGGATTGCAAACTTGTGTTCATACAATGCACCCTTCCAAATAGACAATCCAGCGGTGGGTTCCACTTACATTCCCTGCCAGTTCACATTGTAATGTTTTGCACACGTGCATCCCCTCGTGCAATTTGACTTCCGTGCATGCTCAGTAGCTGGAATTACCCCGAAACACAGCTGAGGAGCTGATCAGCTGTTCTTCGGGCAAAGAAATAAAGGTCAGTATTAACCCCGGGAGCAGGTGGGAGGGCCCTTTTTCAAGCAACTGAACAACAACAAATAATAATAATAATAATAACAACAACAACAACAGTAAGAGCAATAGTAACAATAGCAACAATTTATTAGATTTGTATGCTGCCCCTCTCCGAAGACTCGGGGCGGCAAAAAGATGGTGGCACACATGGACCGGCCCTGGTTGATCCAGTTAAATGACATCACCAGCCAGTCGCTACAGGTTCGGGCGATCCAGGCAGAACTGGGAGGAACCCACCCCTGAGAATTCAATTGCAGCTTAATCATTACCAGAAGCCAATCCTAAAGTGGTGGAGCTGGACTAGACACATGTTTGTCAAACATATGGGAAATATTCTTAAAGGAGAAAACTGCTCCAAGGATTTAGAAAGGGGAACAATCTTGCTAATGCCACAACAGGCTAAGCTAATTAGCATCTGGTTCTGCCTTTTGAGAGGCTAATTCTTCTCTTTAGAGAATGTGTTGAAGGATCTACAACAGAAGTCTTCAAACTTGGCAACTTTAAGACATGTGGATTTCAACTCCCAGAGGAAGTTGAAATCCATCCATAGCTGGCTGGAGAATTCTGGGAGTTGAAGTCCACAGGTCTTAAAGTTGCCAAGTTTGGGGACCCTTGATTTACAAATCAGTCACTGGTGCTGATTATACTGCATAAAATGTGCAACTTTCAAGCATCTAAAATTGGGCTGTAATTTCCCTCTTAATAAATCTGTACACTTTGCCAGATTTCTGGAGTCCCCTGTATATTTATTCCTTTTAAATAAATTGTTTTCAGTTAATTTGTCTTAACTTGAAAGCACTTGACATTAACCCCCTTTCCAAACATTATAGATTTGTGGATATTTGTGTTCATAACAAGTGCACAAATATAACATAGTAAAAAAAAAAAAAGGAAATCCAACCAAGGATTATTTGGTTTTAAAAACTGTAGTCTCCACTAACTGTAGTCTAGTTATTTTAAGAAATTAAGGCTTTTTATGTTGCTATTGAAAGAAAAGTGTCTTTTAAATTGGATTGAGATGTGTTGCCATACAGTACTTGTTTTGCTGCAAGAAAAAAAGGAGTAAATGATCTTGGAAACAGAGAAGCCTTGGGAAAAAAAGAAAGTCTTGGCAAGTTAGCACTGACTATGAATTACAATTAGGTTAAGAATCCAGAGGGAATGTAATGTTTATATCCATAAATAATCTGCATTATCTGTGCCATATTTTTACTGGCACACTACTATAAAGCTAGCATGCATAGTATTCTATACTTTAAATGGGTTGTGTAGTATGAATGAATAAAACAGTTAAGTATTAAAGATATTAAAAATGTCTAAACTGGAAAAGTCGTAGCTCTGACATGGTGTCCTTAAAAAGATGCCATGTTTATCTAAATTCCAGTGAATACAAATGTTAGGTGACCTTGGAATGGATGAAAGCGAAGCAAGCAAGCAAACAAACAAAAAGAGTAGGAGTAAGAAGAAAAAAGAATTGGACATTATAAGCATACAAATATCATAAATCTCTGTACAATCTGAACTCTGGATCTCATAAAGGAGAAAGCCTCCAGGAGCTTTTGTGCAACGCCAAACAACTAGAAGAGCACAAGAACCTGCCTCCTGTCCCCACAGTGGGACAATTGCCACCACCAGGGAAATCAAAGCAGAAGAAGTAAAAAACTGAGAAAAATAATGTTTCTTGGAGTTCTGGAAGATAGTTCAATAAACCCAGGCAATTGTTGGAAGAAATGTCCATTTGGGCTCAGTTCCAGGAGGGAAGAAAAACACATGGAGACTGGTTGAAAAGATGGTTTGATGGTGGGCAGGAGTCCCAGGGGTGGGTTCCTCCTAGTTTGGACCAGTTTGCCTGGACTGGTAGTGACCCACTGGTAACATCATGATGACATCCCCATCCTAGTTTGGTCAGTGCCTATCCAAGGTGCCACCATCTTTTTTGGGAGGGACATTTTTTCCAGTTATTTCTTCTATGCATGCTCAGAAGCCAGGTTTTTGGCACTGCGAATGCGCAGGAAGGAAGCAAACTGGTGGTGAGGTAAGCAGGCTTGGTCCCTTCACAGGGTCACTTTTTCCTGCGCCCGAGAAAGATCAAAAGGTCCAGCGCTGCCTAGAGGTAAGGAAACAAACCACTGAGGGGAGAAGCCCCCGAAGCTGCTGGTGTTGCAGCCTCCATTCCCTTTCCGCAGCTTGGAGCTCCAAGCGGAAAAAGTCCTCAGCTGTTACAAAGAAGTGTATTTGTATTTATTAGTATTTATTAGATTTGTATGCCACCCCTCTCCATTGGCTGTTTCTTCCTCTTCACTGTTTTGCTTGGAAATTTCATATCACACAGTGAAATGTAGCAGCCATGAGCTTCACTTTCCTCCAAGTCTCATCCCGAAAGCTCTGTACAGAGAGAAGCACCTGTTTACCTCCGCTTGCCCAAAATGCTTAGAATAAAACACAGCTCATGGCGGCTGCATTTTGCTGTGCTGCGCTAAATGATTTCCCATAAAGAGCAATGAAGGCGAGAAAAAGCCGCTGACCTGGAAAACGTGTGCACTGGAACAACTCTGTGTGCTCTCCACTGACTGTTTCTTCCCCTTCATTGTTTTTGTGCATCACAGCAAAATGTAGCAGCCTGGTGAACTGGGTGCCCAAAAAATGGCTGCCACAGCCGCCTCAGGTCCCGCCGATGTGTGCTTTCTTCCTTCTCCCGCTGCTGCTGCTCTGGTGCAAGAGAGAGAGAGAAGAAAGGAAAGAAGAAATTAGAAGTGTGTGTGTGTGTGACAGAGAGAAAGAAAGAAAGAAAGAAAGAAGAAAGAAAGAAAGAAAGAAAGAAAGAAAGGAGGAGGGGAGATAGAGATAAGAAAGAAAGAAGAAAGGAGAGAAGACAGAGAGGAAAAGGAAGAAGAGGAAGGAATCACCACAAACCCTGTTACTAGACATGGCTTCAGAAGAAACAGCACAGCAATTTAGGGCTGGAAGATATCTCAGAGGTCAGGGAAGAACATCTGAAGGCATGTGTAATGTTCTAATATACAGAAGTTATGGTTAAATGTGTGGCAGAAAGTGGGCTCTGGGTGTGGTTTTACAAATGGAGGAAGTGAGGTTGAATGTGTAATGTATCGTTTTGTGTGCCTGTGTGTAATATGTATGAACACATATGGTATACATACACATAGGATTAAATAGTATATTTTGGATGTTTAGTAGTAGTAAAGAGACAAGGAAATTGTATCTCGTGGAGGCCTTTGAGACAAGGAGAAGCCGAGCACCCTAACCCTAACTCTTGACGTGAGTGATGTCAAGTTGGCCACACACAGTCTCATGATCAACTCCCACCCAGTCACATGGCTGCAAAGCCACTCCCACCATCACATGACCATCCAGCCAAACCCACAAAATAAGCCATGCCCACAGAATGGTAGTAAAAAAAATTGGAACCCATCCCTGTGCAGGATCACATAATTTTGAGGTTCTGGGCAAAAAAAAATGGCACATGGAATGGAGAGAGGAATATATCTACATACTCTTTTCGACCCTGCCTTAGAGTTTCCCATTCCTGTACAAGAAATATATCCCATTGGCTGTCAGACTCTCAGAGGACAGGGATCTTAACTAACTTTATTGGCAGCCTGTGTCTCAGGCTTGGTTGAGCCTTGCTGGGTGAGGTAATCTTCCCAGGTGCCATGTGGTGAGATGGACAGAGGGCTAAGCCTATCATGTCCCGAGGGCCATGTCTTAATCCCATCACCCTGGAGCTGAAGTAGGGGCAGGGAGCTACAGGAAGCCGCTTTGTTTTAAAACATGTTTCTCCTTTTCTCATCCAGGAAACTCTAATATTCTGGCTTTTTAAATATTTCCTAGAATATTTCATTCTTCTGGGAGAGGGATGGGTGTTAACTTCCTATACTATCCCCCAGTTTGAAATCTAAAGGCTAGGCAAGTGAGAGATCCTGGGGGGAAAAATCTCCTTCAAACAGAATTGCCAAGAAAAGAATGCCAAGAAAGAAAATGTAGAAGGTCTGAGAGGCCAAACAGCATGTATTATTAGGATTTTGGAGCTATGTTTGAAATGAGGTACAAGGAGGAAGTTGTGTCAAGAAGAAGAAAAAGAAAAAATAGAATTGCTTAATATCTTTTAATGCCTTGCTTCCTTCAGAAAAGCAAGAACACTCTTTAACATGATTGTGGATCTGCAATAGAAATGTCAAACCTTTTACTAAGTCTGCACTTCTATTTCTACTAGTTTTTTCTCATCATTCCTATCATCATTTTCCTCCCACTTAGGACTGTATGACTGCAATTTGTTGCTTGTATCCTAAGATTTTTATTAATATTGATTGTGTGTTCATTGTTTATTTGACCCCTAGGACGATAATTAAATGTTGTACCACATGATTCTTGACAAATGTATCTTTTTCTTTTATGTACACTGAGAGCATATGCACCAAGACAAATTCCTTGTGTGTCCAATCACACTTGGCCAATAAAATTCTATTCTGTTCTGTTCTAAATAATTGTACTATTACTGGTTCTGTAGCATGAAGGGATAGGTCCATGGTGTTCAACATCTTTATAAATAACCTAGGCTAGGGATAGAAGAAATGTTCTGCAGGGTAACTGCAACACAGAGGAGTTAGCTAACAGTTTAAAGGCTTGGTCCACAGCAGAGATGGCCTGCTACCAAAAAAGGTCAGGTGTTACACTCTGGTAGTGATTTTTGGGATGCACATGCAGCTGCGCGTCTCTGACACATGCCCCCATGCGAGATTTGGCTTCTGTGCATGTGCAGCAAACAAAATTGCACATGAAGACGCTCGTGTGAGCAAGATTTCGGCAATTTTCACCTGTTTTTTGCTTCTGCGCATGCATGGAAGCAAAAATATTGGTGAAAATCCAGAAATCTCGCTCGCGTACACATCCTCACATGAGATTTCACTTGTTGCGCAACTGCAGAAGCCAAATATTGCACCGATGGATGCATGTGT
Source organism: Erythrolamprus reginae (assembly GCF_031021105.1). Taxonomy (NCBI): domain Eukaryota; kingdom Metazoa; phylum Chordata; class Lepidosauria; order Squamata; family Dipsadidae; genus Erythrolamprus; species Erythrolamprus reginae. Next base: position 84,665,222 of record NC_091952.1, on the reverse strand, counting down.
GCCTGCTGGATGTGTGTACACGCCCATTGGATGCACGCATGCACGCGAGGGCCTTAGTGGGTGCACCCGTAGCGATGAAGACAGCAGTCCTTTGCTGGTCCGCAACCTTCTTGGCTGCATGGACTGGAAGTGGTAGCGGCTGTAGGGATGGAGGAGAGGGGAGGGTTGGGGACCCCTGGTGTAGAGGATAAAATCTCAGTCTCTGTCATGACAGATTTCAACAGTGGGCCAAATCCAGCAGGACGATATTCAACCATGACGTTGTGTACGATCCTGAATCTGGGAGAAAAAAGTCAAACCCATTGATACAGGACTGTGGCGATTTGGCTTGATGACAAGCGCTGGTGAAAAAGATAGAGGAGTACAGTACTGGAATTGGTCTGATTCAACAGCTAAAAAAGCCAATGCAGTCTGGGTCTGTATTAATAGAAGCATTGCATTTAAATCATGGGAAGTCATGCAGATGGTTACACATGAATCACAATGGAAATTGGGACAGGGATTGTGGGTCCTTGAAGTTACAACGCAACCAGGACTGACAGGTTTGCTGTTGCTAAGCAATGTGGCTGTAAAGCATGGTCATTTTTTTTAGCAATGGTGATCCAGTCCCAGCTGTGGCTGTAACCAAAAAATGTTTGAATTGTTGAGCAAAAAGCAGAGGAAGTCACAGGTAAGGAGCATGGGAGCGGTTGGAGGGTTATCATTGGGGATGGGCCAACTGGGAATTGAAATCCATACATCTTAAAGTTATCAAAGTTTAGGCAATGCCAGATGACTCCATTTGCCCCACATGCTAAATCTAGGATGGGCAATTCATCTAACCCAATATCCTATTAGAAGGTCATAAAATGCTGGAGGCAAAAGTGTCCTTTTTTAGGACTGCAATGGAAGTTAGAGGACGGGAGATTGGGTGCCCAAGTACTGTAATCAGTCCTTGACAATCTACTGCAGTCAGATGAATCTTTGGATGGGTTAAGCTTGGAAAACAAGCTTCCTACCTAAATCACAACTGTAGAATCTTTGCACCTCAAAGAATTAATAAGAGAAGTTGCTTCCACAAGACAGGGTAACTACAATTTGATAATGATAGCTGCCCACAGTCATTGATTGAAATAGGCAGTTACAGAAAATGAATTAATTAATTAATTAATTAATTAATGACCGAACGAACGAACGAACCAGTGGTGGGTTGCTACCAGTTCAGAACGGTTCACTCAAACTGTTAGCTCTGACGCCAAACTGAGAGTGAACCGCTTCTTTGTATCTATGAAAGTGGGCCTGCCCACCTGCCGCTGGGTTATACTGACCTTTATCTCTGCCTACGAAGTCCAGCTAATCGGGGGGGGGGAGATTGAATTGCCACTCTGCCATTATTTTCCTTGTTCCTTGCCTAGTTTGCCACGCAGTAGTTCTATTTCCTCTGAACTGCACTCATGCGCGCAATGAAGCACGCACTCAGCGAACCAGTTGTAAAGCCAGTAGCAACCCACCACTGGAATGGATCCCAAATCAATTATTGTTATGATTCAATAAAGCAAAAAAAACCCCAAAACACAAGCCTGGTTTCCAGGCAACTGAAATGATACCGTATCAATATTTTAAGCACAGTATTTGGACCAAGTTGGGTTCCAGTTTTCTTCATTGCCGGTTTGCTCAGGGGCAGGCTTCGTGCATGCCATGCGTGCATGTACAGTGCTAAAGCAAAACCTCTCGGCATGCGCAGATGCAAAAAAACAAGATGGCAGCGTTTACGGTGCTGCCGAGAGAACCAGAGAACTAGGCCGCCAAGTTACTACCGTTTTTTTAGAACCAGGAGGAACCCATCTCGGATTTAGACAAAAAGCACCAATGAAGTAAAAGCTTCAAGATACTTAAATCAACAGCTATTTTTAAAAATTTAATTCTGGTGAAACCAATTAACAGGACTGAAGAAGAAGAACCAAAAAAGTATGCAAGTGCAGCTATCTATGGACGATTAGGGTAAATGGGATGGTTAGAACATTGGAGTAGAAAAAGGACCCAGATTGAGACCTTCATTAGGTGTGCAACTCAATGGGTGAATTTGGATCTATCTTTGGTATTTTTGACACTAGTCTAGGATTTCTGGAAGGATAAAAATAGATTGGATGTAAGGCAGGTTTATATATATAGCACATGTAGTGATCAGATTCTGTTTTAAGGAAAAGCAGGATGTAAGTATTAAAAGCACACCTCAAATCTACTGCTCAAGAAGCAGCATTTAATCACAGATCACATCTTTTTCCTTCAACATGGCTCCCTAATAAGATGTTCCTAGAACATATTTAAGAAACCAATAGACAATAAACTAAAATAATATGAACAATATTTACCCAAGCATTAAAAATGTTGATTGCCGTTTTTACAATTACAGGATAATCATTTGTTGATTTATGATTTCCATATGTTGCATTCTTTCCCAGAATCTTAATAAGGAACAATATTAAAACGTTTTTAGTTAATAAAACATTCAGTAAATAGGATTCTGTGTTCCGTTTTGTAGGGGGGAAATCAGAATAGTGTTAATTGATTTCACAGTTCTTGCTAGAGGAATTGGTGGAATTCACCTTCGTTGCTTTTAGAGTAATTGATATATTATGTAACAGGATTAACAGAGAATAGGATCAAAGTACTGCAAGAGCAGATGGGATAATATATTCCTGAAAGAGATAGTTCATAGAAGACGTAGACACAACAAGGAACTTGGAATCACGCCAATACTGAGGAATGTTATATTATGTTTGGCAAGTGGGAGAGACATTGTTTGGATGGAAATAAAAGGGTGAAGGAACAATGATGGAAAAGTATTATGAAACCATCTGGCTCAGATAAAAGATGTCCAGAATATTTATATAGATAAGGGAGATTTTGAAGAGTTCAAGGCAGGCAAAGGCCAGCTTCTTAATTTGGTCTGAGACAGCAAGAAATGCTTAAATTTAACTGGTAATATTTTCCAGATTCTGGACAAGTCAGAGGAAGAAACCTTTCAGGACTACAAAGGGCCCGGGTTGCCAATAATAAAAATGTTCTTTTTTAATACACTAGATGCCATGCAAAAATTCATAAATAATATTTTGTTGCTCCTCTTCCAATACTTGCTTTATAAATATCCCCATACAGTGTTTCTCAACTTTAGCCACTTGAAAATGTGTGGACTCCCACTCCCAGAATTCCCTCACCAGCATTTAGACATAGCACCTCTAAACCTATCCTGATTGCAAGCAGTGGAGCTTCTCCAGTCCAAAATAAATCTAAAGCTGTCCTGTGAGATCTGGGGTTGAATCACACAATCTTTTCACAGATCTTTTAAAAATATTTCTGCACTTTGAAGTTTCCAGGTGGCCCTTGCAAAAAGGAAATGAAACAATTTCAATAGCCACATGTTTAAAATGACCATAAAACATCCATGAAAACAGGTTTATTAAAACAGGGCAGATGCCATTTTTTGCATTTTAGTGTGCAAGATTGAAATCTTTCTTTTTCCCACTAGGTGTTTAAAACTGTAAATAGCTCTGGCGCATTTATATATTGTAAACATCCTTCCCGGCCAGAGAAAAGATGTTGCAGTAACTTCAGGTCATGAAGATGGAAGGGTAGCAACAACAAGCTCCTTTGGACATGGAGCACAGATGGAGTGTTTACATGCTCTTGTAAAGAGCACAAGCCCATGCACGCTAGGTATAAATCCTTCATTTTTGTTAAGTTGCAAATGGAAAAGTTGAGAATGCTAAATCCATTTTGCTTGTCACCCGAGGCATTGCATCAGCGGCAGCAGATTGATTTCTCTTGTCCTCACTTACCTTCAATGAATTGACGTAGCATAGATCAAGCCTGCCCCTACACTACAGGTTTAGGAGGAATTATAATTGAGCCATCTCCTTACAGTTTTGTCGAATCTAGCTTAAAAAAAAGAAAAGGTCAACATTCATCTCATTCTCACTTTAGCTCATATGAAGGCAAACACTTCCTGAATCTGAGCTTACTTCATTGTGTCTTTTTGGCAACAAAACAGAAGAGGTTTGCCATTTTCTAGGACGCTTTCCCGATTTCCCAATTTAGCCTACACCTCTGGAATTTTCAGGCAATCAGTCAGTGCTTAAGCAGGTCCAAAACCCAGCTTAGTTTTTCAAAATCAGTCAAAGTCTGCAAGCTGCTACCACCTGCTGTCCTTGTTTATATCAGCTAATTCTGAACTAGCAGTTCAATTCCCCCAGATCAAAATGAGCAATGTTGTGTATTAGGTATTTGAGTTTAAGCAAGCTGTTTCCACCAAGGTCCGCTTTGCCGAGCAAGAGAATAAAGAGCGCTGATTGGTTCGGCCAGCTGGCAGCTCTCTATTTAAAGAGAGCTTGCCGGGCTGGCCTTTTGCTGGATTGACTTTTACTTCTAATAAAGAGCTGTCAGTCACAAGTCTGCCTCATGCCTCTTCAGGACTCAACAGGCTAGATTCTTTAAAAATTATGTCTGTATCTATGGAAACACATCAATCACTTATCTCCCTGAGAAAATGAATCCCACTATCTTTAAAATAAGAAGAGGCATAGACTATATTTGAGTAGAAAACATAGCAAACTCACCTTGGCAGGCAGGCCTGGGGCCGTTGAGCATTAACATCTCGCTCCAGCCGATGATATGAATATTGGACTGTGGTTAGAATGAATGGGAATGCCTGGTTTTTATAACTCTGGGGTTTTAGTACTAGTTTTATGTTTAGGTTTTCCTTTGCTGTATTTTGTATTTTATTCCTACTTTTGTAAGCTGCCCTAAGTCTATGGAGAAGGACGGCATAGAAAACTAACTAACTAACTAACTAACTAACTAACTAACTAACTAACTAACTAACTAACTAACTAAGTGTTGTGGTTAGCTCTGGTCCAGCTCCTGCCCCAAGGACTGTGGATGTGGGGGAGACATCCACATGCTGCAGGCCTGTTTTGCTCCTGGTGGAATCTGCTGATGAAGGCTCCTCTGACCAAGAAGACATGAGTGACAGGGAGGAGGAGAGTGTGGCAGAAAGCTCAGAAGAAGATCAATTATCTAGCTCCTCCTTGGATTCGGAACAAGAGTTAATGATATAGTCACACATGTGGAGAACGATGCATAGGCAGCAACAACTGAGAGATTATGATCAAAGAAAATGAGGCCACCTGTGGTTGGGTGGGGCTGTGGTAATTAGTGAGGCTGCTATAAATAGCAGCCTGTGGGTTTGCCCATTGTGGAGGATTATCTGATCATTGTGTTTCGTGCCTGCTTTGCTGACTTTGACCTTTGTGTGCTGATTTTTCCCCCACTTTGAAACTAAACCAGAGCAAAGTGTGTTTCACTTTGTGAAAGAAGAAGGACTGTGAATTGCCTCACAGCTGCAATTTAAGTATCACAGAACTGATAAGGGACCTGTACAAATTACCAGTTTGTTTGGAGACCAGTGCTCTTTGCTATACAAAAAGAGTGCTTCGTTTATTTGCATTTTCGGTATAAAGAACATTGTTTTGAATTTTCAAACGTGTGTGTGTCTGAAATTGTATCTCTGCCTTTTCGGGAGGATTCTACCAGAGAGCTCGACAGAACACTAACTAACTAACTAACTAACTAACTGAAGGAATGAAGGAATGAAGGAATGAATAACTGGTTAAATGTATGAATGTCATATTTCTCAAGGTAAGTACTGCAAATCAGAAGTGATCAATTATAAGTGACTAATAAAATATTTTACATACGTAATTCATACCATATTTCAAGAATACAGATGTTTGTTTTACTTAAAACACTATTGTAACAGGCATAAAGGTACAGGTTAAGGTGTTCCCCTCGCACATATGTGCTAGTTGTTCCCGACTCTAGGGGGACGATGCTCATCCCCATTTCAAAGCCAAAGAGCCAGCGCTGTCTGAAGACATGTCATATGGCCAGCATGACTAATGTCAAAGGTTCACGGAACCAGTGAAGGGCTACCAAAATTTTTACTTCCACACTGTGGGCGGGGCTTATGCTGGATTCCCTGCATTTTCTTTCAACATCTTTCAGTGCAAATTGGGTGCTCTGGGGTGGAGTTCCATTTTCGCTACCCCACTGCGTTTCCCCCCATCCGGGCAGTAGCCCACCCCTGCACAGAACATCTTACCTTTCCACCAAAGATGGTCTCTATTTTTCTACTTGTATTTTTACATGCCTTCGAACTGCTAGGTTGGCAGAAGCTGGGACAAGTAATGGGAGCTCACTCCATTATGCAGCATTAGAGATTCGAACCGCCAAACTATTAACCTTTCTGTTGAACGAGGTCAGCATCTTAGCCTTTGAGCTACCATGTCCCATCGCATCCCAGGGATGCTGGCTTGCAAAACAGCAAAGGCAAGTTGTAATAATGGAAAGTTTTTTCAAAATTGAAAAGAAAATACCACTGAAAATAAGCCAGTTGGCAAGTTAGCTGTTCTCCAGTTACCATTATATTAATATGTAGCCTGCTTAACTAATAAGAGTTATTAGAGAAGATTAGATGAGATAAATAATGTCAAGCATATGGTTACACTGATCTTGAAGTATTTGCCCTAGGCGAGAGAAAAAGAGCTGAAAATATAATTATATAATAATTAAATAGAAAAAATATTTTTGAATGTTTGGAATAAATTAAATTTATTCCTTGGCAGTAGTTTAAAACTATATAAATGAGATGATGGCAGCTTATGCACCTTTGGGCACAGTCCTAATTAGAATTCATTGGAAAAAACCCTAAACTATATCAATGAAAAGTTTAAAGAGGAAATAGGACATATACTTGTTAAGTCTTAGGTGTTGTGTAATTTCAGAAGATGGCCGCATTAGTAATTAGTAAAATACTTAGGAAAAATAAAAGGAATAAATAATGGACAAAGATTATCTGTTTAATTCCCTGCTAGCATTAAAATGAAATCAAGTTATTATTGTTACAATAACTAAGCCATGGGGGGGGGGGGATGCCACTTTGGTTTTAAAAAAAAACTGAGGCAATTCCTAAACTAGACTTATTTGGACAAAATTGTTGTCTTATGTTAACTTTAGAAAAAACTACTTCAATGTATAATTGCTAATACATTAATAATCAGGCAATGTGGACATGCATATAATCACATATAGTCAAAATGTGCATGGCTAGTAGCATACACACTATTTTAGAAATCGGTTGTATTGAAAATATTTTAAACGATAATAAATTTTGTAATCTATAGCCTTTACTCTAGCAAAATACAGTACCATTAGTTGAGATGAAAGAACTTCATTCAAAATATGAAATGAAGCTAATACAATATGTATTAATTGGAAACATTTATGGTTATGCGATTTTGGGGGGGAAAATAAAGCAATAGAAAAATAAAGCTTGTGTAACAATTAATGTGCTGAAATTGGCAAGTTCATATTTCAAATCTGGACACAATAGATACACAAGATCTATTTTGTTTTTATTGTCAAGTAGTTGTCAACTAGTTTGAAATATCTAACTCTAGTTACAAAATAATGTACCCAGAAAACTATTTTTAGTACCAGAGCTCTGCTTATGATCTTTTCTGCTATAAATTCACCATTGTTCAGTTTAGTGGTGGTTTCTAAATTAAATTGCCCTGGTTCGTATGCACATATGCTCAGGAACTTCTGCGCATGCGCAGGAGCGCCCCTGGTGGTTGGGCGAAGTGTGCCAGGTGGGTGGGTGGAGCCTCCCACCACTGTTGCTACCAGTTCTAAGAATTGGTTCAAACTGGGAGCAACCCACCATTGGTTCAGTTGCTTCCAATTCCTTATAACTTGAGAGAACTAAATTCACCAGGCTTTTCTGCCATGAACTGCTCATTACAATTGTACAGCTAGTTCTCAATTTACAACTATAATTGTGTAGAGAATTACAGTCATAAGTCATGCAGGTAATTAAGTGGGTAATAACTTGACTGTGCCCTATTTTATGACTTTTTTTTCTAGTGGCCATTAAGCGAATGCCGCAGACGCTAATCAAACTCTGAAGTTGTTAGTTCCTTGTGCGTGAACTTGAAGTTCCTTGTGTGTGCAATCACATTTAGCCAATAAAGAATTCTATTAAGTGAATGCTGTGGTCATTATGCAAACCCATTGTATCCAATGGGCAGTTTTGCAGGAAATTGAAAATAAACATTGATTTGTAGCAAAATTGTTTGTAAATTGTGGCCATGTGACTGCAAGATGCTACAAATGGCTATAAATATACACTGGTTGTCTACTGTCCAAATATGATCACATGATTGTGAGAGGTGCAGCTGTTGGAACTTTGAAACCAGGTCCATATGATGAAGAGGTCCATCATAACTCCACATCTGGAGACAGAGATGTATATTATCTCTACATGGGGCTACCTTTGAAAAATGTTCGGAAACTTCAGATCGTGCAGAATGCAGCTGCGAGAGCAATCATGGGCTTTCCCAAATATGCCCATGTTACACCAACACTCCGCAGTCTGCATTGGTTGCCGATCAGTTTCCGGTCACAATTCAAAGTGTTGGTTATGACCTATAAAGCCCTTCATGGCACCGGACCAGATTACCTCAGGGACCGCCTTCTGCTGCATGAATCCCAGTGACCAGTTAGGTCCCACAGAGTGGATCTTCTCCGGGTCCCGTCAACTAAGCAATGTCGCCTGGCGGGACCCAGGGGAAGAGCCTTCTCTGTGGCAGCCCCAGCCCTCTGGAACCAACTCCCCCCAGAGATTAGAACGGCCCCCACCCTCCTTGCCTTTCGTAAACAACTTAAAACCCACCTCTGCCACCAGGCATGGGGGAATTGAGATCCTCTTTCCCCCTAGGCCTTTACAATTCTATGCATGGTATGTATGTATGTATGTTTGGTTTTTATATTAATTGATTTTTAATCATCAATACCAAATTACTATTGTACACTGTTTTATTGTCGCTGTTAGCCGCCCCGAGTCTCTGGAGAGGGGCGGCATACAAATCCAATAAATAAATAAATAAATAAATAATATTAAACTATGAAGTCTTTAAAACCAGTTTCTCAAGAGAAAACAGTGGGGGAAGGGCTGAAATAGCACAACCTACATTAGTTGCAAAATGGCAATAAATTTAGTTCTACTTATTGCTCAACCAACCAAATTCTGTAGAAACTACAATGAGCAACAGGCCTTCAAAGACCAATTTACTTATAGCCCGTTACAAAGTCTATCCTGAAGTTAAATATAGCATGGATAATTGAGACCAGAAATGGCATTTGCTTGTTTCTGCATAAAAATAATCAAGGACAAAATGTTACTTCCATTTTGAGAAGCACTACAAAAAGGTGGTGAAGGATAATTGAGGCTTTGTAGGGATTTTGTTCATTTGTTTAAGTGTTTCTTTAGCAGGTTTAAGAAATGGACTTTAACTCCCAGAATTCACCTACCGGTATGTGTTTACATCTTAAAGTGGCTGAAGTTGAGAAACACAGATTTGTGTTATTTAAATGTTGCTACAGATCTAGTTTCAGCTGATGCTTATGTCTATTTTCCCGCTACATTTTACGAGACGGCAAGGAAATATTAATATAATATTTATATAGTAAGTGTTACACAAAGTATAATTCTTACAGAAAATAAATGCAAGTGTTATATAAAACGTCACTATGCTAATATTATTTTCTTGCTTTGTTCATCCTGAAATGTAAAAAAAGAAGGGAAAATTGAATGATTCCCGACTGGAAGGGAGAAATTGTTGGATTTACATCAGTCTTGTGAATTTATTTTGAATGTATTTTCATTTATTTTAAAGAAAGGTTGCAGTGCTATCCAAGACTAATGGATAGATACAGACTGTCAAAGCAATCTAGCCAACTGTTATACTAAGAACTGAAGACGTTCTTGAATGAGAAACAAAACATTTTCAAATAAAAATAACAAAGAAAGTCCAATTGCCTTATGGAAAAGCACCTTTAGGACAATCATGACCTGGGTGATTGAGAATCTCCATAGACATGTACAGTAGTAATATTTATATAACTGGTTATAGAGACATTTTCATACTGTTAACTTCAATTAAGTTTCATATAATGTGTTGTGGTTAGCTCTGGCCCAGCTCCTGCCCCAAGGAATGTGGAGGTGGAGGTGGGGGAGACATCCACATGCCGCAGGCTTGTTTTGCTCCCAGTAGAATCTGCTGACAAAGTCTCCTCTGACCAAGGAAGCGTGAGTGACAGGGAAGAGGGGAGTTTGGCAGACAGCCCAGGAGATCAGTCATCTGTATCATCCCTGGATTTTGAACAAGAATTAATGACACATCCACGCATGCGTAGAGTGATGCATAGGAGACAACAACTGAAGGATTATTACAAGAGAAAATGAGGCCACCTGTGGTTGGGGGGGGCTGCTGTAATTAGTGCTACAGATAAAAGTGCAGCCTGGTGTTTTAGCCTCATGGCAGTTTATCTGATTCATTGTTTCATCAAGATCGTGGTTTTTGCAATTCAGAATTGTGTTTGTGGACTCTCTGGACTTTAGAATTGGACTCAATTTCCCAGTTATTGGGTGAGCAATTGGACTGCATTTAACCTGTGCCTTGTGTGTACCAGAAAATCCCTTTGACATTTAAAAAGGGAGTTGTTTCTGTTTTTCTGTTTATAAAAACTTTTGGGTTTTCCTTTTATCATATGGTGTGTGTCTTCCTGGACTAATTACCCTGTAATTACGGGAGTTGAGACATGCCGGCAGAACATAATGTTGTTGCATTTATGATGTTATTGCAATACAGTGGTACCTTAAGATACGAACCCCTCGTCTTACGAACAACTCGTGATACGAACCCGGGGTTCAGAAAAATTTTGCCTCTTCTTACGAACTTTTTTCGAGTTACGAACCTGCGTTCGGAGACTGCTGGGAAGCCCCGCGGCTGTTTTAAAAGGTAACAGCCGGGCGGCGGGGCTTCCCAGAAGCCTCCCGAACGCCGAGGCAAAATTTTGCTGAACCCCAGGTTCGGTTCAGGAGGTTGCTGGGAAGCCCCCCAGGCAGACTGCGACCTTTTAAAACACCCGCGCCGCTTCGCAGCTGTCTCCCGGAGCCGAACAGCAAAGCCTGAAGCTGAACAGCAAAGCCGAACTTCCGCATTCGGCTCCAGGAGACACATGGGAAGCGGCGCGGGTGTTTTAAAAGGTCGCAGCTGGCCTGGGGGGCTTGCCAGCAACCCCCGCACCCCGAACCCGGGTGTGGGGGGGTGCTGGCAAGCCCCCCAGGCCGGCTGCGACCTTTTAAAACACCCACGCTCTTCCCTCACCCCCGCCCCCGCAAGGCATCGCAGCGACAAGCGGGTTTTTCCGACGCGGGTCTTATGCGCCCGAGCCGGGTTTCCCCCCACATCCGGGCCCACGCACCTGTTCCAGCGGGCTATTTTCCGCCGGTAGTAACGCAGCGCCTCCTGCCCGTTGAGCAGCTTCTCGGCCGGTCTCTCGGGGGTGCTGTAGAGCGGGTGCGCGAATAGCCTCCTCAGCTTGGAGTGGGGGGGCCTGGCTGCTCAGGTTGGCGGGCGGCCGAGTCCGGAGCTTTGGACCGGCGGCGACGGCGGCTTCTTCGGCGGGGCAGGAGCAGCGGGGCTCAGCCGTCTCCGTGGCCGGACCGAGGCGCCGCCTCATTTGGGGCCAGAGGTGGAAGTAGAAATCGGCGCTGAGCAGCGCCCCGAGAAGCAGCAGAATGAGCAGCCGGTCGCGCCGGGTCCCCAGCATGGTCAGCGCCGGCGGCTGGGCGAGAAGCAGGCCGGGCGCGAAGGCAGCGGCGCACGGGCGATGCCGGGCCGTGGGTGGGAAAGGAAGGCGAGCCACGCGCCTGTTTGGCCGCGAGAGCCCGGGCGAGTCCCGGCAGGGCCTCTGCCCCGCTGCCGCCGCAGGAGCAGGTGGGGGAAGCCGAGGCAAGGGAAGCAGCAGGCAGCGCCCCGCTTGTGGCCGAGAGGCGACCGGCTGCATCTTTGCCCGGTGGCCTCTCCCGAGTAGGCAGACCGTGCCGCCTCTGGAAGGATGGACGCGTTGGGCGTTTGTTTGCATCTCGTGATTGACCGGGTGAAATAAAAGATCTAAAAATCCCTTGTCTCCCTCCGGGTTGGGGAGACAAGGGATTTTTAGATCTTTTATTTCACCCGGTCAATCACGAGATGCAAACAAACGCCCAACGTGTCCGAAAGCCAGAGACTTTGGCTAGAGGTCTCTCCGACGAGCTCCGGTTCTCGTCGGAGAGACCGCTTGCCAAAGTCTCTGGCTTTCGGACACGTTGGGCGTTTGTTTGCATCTCGTGATTGACCGGGTGAAATAAAAGATCTAAAAATCCCTTGTCTCCCCAACCCGGATTGAATACGGGTTGGGGAGACAAGGGATTTTTAGATCTTTTATTTCACCCGGTCAATCACGAGATGCAAACAAATGCCCAACGTGTCCGAAAGCCAGAGACTTTGGCTAGAGGTCTCTCCGACGAGCTCCGGTTCTCGTCGGAGAGACCGCTTGCCAAAGTCTCTGGCTTTCGGACACGTTGGGCGTTTGTTTGCATCTCGTGATTGACCGGGTGAAATAAAAGATCTAAAAATCCCTTGTCTCCCCAACCCGGATTGAATACGGGTTGGGGAGACAAGGGATTTTTAGATCTTTTATTTCACCCGGTCAATCACGAGATGCAAACAAATGCCCAACGTGTCCGAAAGCCAGAGACTTTGGCTAGAGGTCTCTCCGACGAGCTCCGGTTCTCGTCGGAGAGACCGCTTGCCAAAGTCTCTGGCTTTCGGACACGTTGGGCGTTTGTTTGCATCTCGTGATTGACCGGGTGAAATAAAAGATCTAAAAATCCCTTGTCTCCCCAACCCGGATTGAATACGGGTTGGGGAGACAAGGGATTTTTAGATCTTTTATTTCACCCGGTCAATCACGAGATGCAAACAAATGCCCAACGTGTCCGAAAGCCAGAGACTTTGGCTAGAGGTCTCTCCGACGAGCTCCGGTTCTCGTCGGAGAGACCGCTTGCCAAAGTCTCTGGCTTTCGGACACGTTGGGCGTTTGTTTGCATCTCGTGATTGACCGGGTGAAATAAAAGATCTAAAAATCCCTTGTCTCCCCAACCCAGATTGAATACGGGTTGGGGAGACAAGGGATTTTTAGATCTTTTATTTCACCCGGTCAATCACGAGATGCAAACAAATGCCCAACGTGTCCGAAAGCCAGAGACTTTGGCTAGAGGTCTCTCCGACGAGCTCCGGTTCTCGTCGGAGAGACCGCTTGCCAAAGTCTCTGGCTTTCGGACACGTTGGGCGTTTGTTTGCATCTCGTGATTGACCGGGTGAAATAAAAGATCTAAAAATCCCTTGTCTCCCCAACCCGGATTGAATACGGGTTGGGGAGACAAGGGATTTTTAGATCTTTTATTTCACCCGGTCAATCACGAGATGCAAACAAATGCCCAACGTGTCCGAAAGCCAGAGACTTTGGCTAGAGGTCTCTCCGACGAGCTCCGGTTCTCGTCGGAGAGACCGCTTGCCAAAGTCTCTGGCTTTCGGACACGTTGGGCGTTTGTTTGCATCTCGTGATTGACCGGGTGAAATAAAAGATCTAAAAATCCCTTGTCTCCCCAACCCAGATTGAATACGGGTTGGGGAGACAAGGGATTTTTAGATCTTTTATTTCACCCGGTCAATCACGAGATGCAAACAAATGCCCAACGTGTCCGAAAGCCAGAGACTTTGGCTAGAGGTCTCTCCGACGAGCTCCGGTTCTCGTCGGAGAGATCTCTGGCCAAAGTCTCTGGCTTTCGGACACGTTGGGCGTTTGTTTGCATCTCGTGATTGACCGGGTGAAATAAAAGATCTAAAAATCCCTTGTCTCCCCAACCCGGAGGGAGACAAGGGATTTTTAGATCTTTTATTTCACCCGGTCAATCACGAGATGCAAACAAACGCCCAACGCGTCCATCCTTCCAGAGGCGGCACGGTCTGCCTACTCGGGAGAGGCCACCGGGCAAAGATGCAGCCGGTCGCCTCTCGGCCACAAGCGGGGCGCTGCCTGCTGCTTCCCTTGCCTCGGCTTCCCCCACCTGCTCCTGCGGCGGCAGCGGGGCAGAGGCCCTGCCGGGACTCGCCCGGGCTCTCGCGGCCAAACAGGCGCGTGGCTCGCCTTCCTTTCCCACCCACGGCCCGGCATCGCCCGTGCGCCGCTGCCTTCGCGCCCGGCCTGCTTCTCGCCCAGCCGCCGGCGCTGACCATGCTGGGGACCCGGCGCGACCGGCTGCTCATTCTGCTGCTTCTCGGGGCGCTGCTCAGCGCCGATTTCTACTTCCACCTCTGGCCCCAAATGAGGCGGCGCCTCGGTCCGGCCACGGAGACGGCTGAGCCCCGCTGCTCCTGCCCCGCCGAAGAAGCCGCCGTCGCCGCCGGCCAAAGCTCCGGACTCGGCCACCCGCCAACCTGAGCAGCCAGGCCCCCCCACTCCAAGCTGAGGAGGCTATTCGCGCACCCGCTCTACAGCACCCCCGAGAGGCCGGCCGAGCCCGCTGGAACAGGTGCGTGGGCCCGGACGTGGGGGGAAACGCGGCTCGGGCGCATAAGACCCGCGTTGGAAAAACCTGCTTGTCGCTGCGATGCCTTGCGGCGGCGGGGGTGAGGGAAGAGCGTGGGTGTTTTAAAAGGTCGCAGCCGGCCTGGGGGGCTTGCCAGCACCCCCCCGCACCCCGAACCCGGGTGCGGGGGGTGCTGGCAAGCCCCCCAGGCCGGCTGCGACCTTTTAAAACAGCCGGAAAGCCGTTTTTTTGGGGTTTTTTTTTTGGTTGCACGGATTAATTGACTTTACATTGTTTCCTATGGGAAACAATGTTTCGTCTTACGAACCTTTCGTCTTACGAACCTCCTCCTTGCACCAATTAAGTTCGTATCATGAGGTATTACTGTATTTGATATGTGGCTATTTGTATAAAATGGGGATCTTTTTTCTTACAGCTTACATTACTAGACTACTTTTTAAAAAACCCAGCTTCCTGAACCTGATATTTTTTACTTTTTTGGTGGAGCATTTCTCAGTTTGCGTAATCCCGGAATCTGATTAGGAGCATCCTACAAAACAGTAAACAGTTTGAGAATGACATATAAATATCACAGTACAGTGCATTTATAAAATAAATGAAGAGGATAGCAACAAATCAATTCCAACAGTATCTTGTAGGCCCACAAAAAAACATTAATGGAGTTATTAAAAATTGGGCGAGGAGGGTGTTGGAGGGGAGAATATTGCCCAAATCATACACATTAAACCAGAACTGAAACGACAATACTAAAAAAGGAAACCCTAACAGTATATGCCAGACTATTTTCCATCCACACAAAAAGGATGACTAGCGTTTTGATACACACATTGTGAGAGTTTTCTATTATCGAGAGCTAACATAAGAACTTGCACGGAAGGAAAAGGAGGAGAAGGAGAACATGGCACAAAAGATGAACTGGTGTGTTCTTTCTTGTCTGGTCTTATGAATAGCTAGCATATTGACTTGATCATAAATAAAGATGTATTTCTAATATGATAGTTGGGATGCAATTATTAAATAAATTGCAACATGAATGGAGAAGACTAAATGCAGATGTGTACCCATCAGCGTATTAGCATATTTAAAAAAAACAATGAACAGGGATGTGACGGAGAACAAAGGCTTTGTTTCCCAAAGCATGAACAATGAAGGAGGATGTGGTAATGAGACATCCTATTAAACTCAGCTGGAGCTTTGTCGTCGTCTTCTTCTATTTTTAAAGGCTATCCAAACTTGTAAATCTGGATTTTTTTTCCAAAGACAAAGATGGAGAGTGGGTGTTTGTGGAAGAATGTGTCCGTCCATTACTCTGGGGGGAGGGGTAGTTTTCACCCCATCAGAGAGGGTCCACAATTTGGGAATCCTCCTAGATCCACAGCTGAAGTTAGAGCAACATCTCTCGGTTGTGGCTGGGGGGACTTTCACACAGATTCACCTGGTGCACCAGTTGCGGGCCTGTTTGGACAGGGAGTCTCTTCTCACAGTCACTCATGCCCTCATTACCTCTAGACTTGATTACTGCAATGCGTTCTACTTGGAGCTACCCTTGAAGAATGTTCAGAGACTTCAATTAGTCCAGCATACAGCCGCGAAAACTGTTGGGCATACCCAGATATTCCCACATTAGTCCAGCACTCCGTGAGCTGCACTAGCTGCCGATTTGTGTCTGAACGCAATTCAAGAGGTTGGTTATCACCTATATAGGTGGTTATCACCTACAAAACTCTATGTGGCATTAGACCAGATTATTTATGGGACCGTTTTCTGCCTCACACATCCCAGGTCGCACAGAGTCAGCCTCTTCCAGGCCGCGTTGGCCAAACAATGCCAACTGGCAGGTCCATGGGAGAGAGCCTTATCTGTTGCAGCCCCGGCCCTCTGAACCAACTCTCCCCAGATATCCGCCCCACCCCCACTATCCTTGCCTTTTGAAAGGTATGAAAAACACATCTATGCTGGCAGGCCTGGGAACCATGAGCCATAATTTCATTCCGGCTACTTGTATGAAAGAGGAATGATTGTCTATTTTTTTGTGGTTTTTTAGTTTTAATAGTATTTACTAACATTGTATCTATTTTTATTGTTGTGACCTGCCCTAAGTCCGCAAGGTGAAGGGCAGCCTATAAATCTAATAAACAAACAAACAAATAAGAAGTTTTGACAGAGCAAGGCCACTGCTGAAGGAAAGGACCTAAGTTGACCATGGCTTTCCCCCAGCATTTTTGGCTTGCAAGGAGGAGGGGGGGGAGGGGAAGAGGAGGTCCTGCTATCACCATGATGGCAAACCTATGGCACTTGTGCCACAGGTGGCACAGAGAACTTGTGCCGCAGGTGGCACAGAGATCTATTGGCACTCAAGCTATTGCCCTAGTTCAGCTCCAGTGCTGGCATATATGTGCGCACCAGCCAGCTGATTTTTTTTGCTTCTGCAGAGGCTCTGGGAGGGCATTTTCAGCCTCTGGAGGCCCTCTGGAGGAGAAGGGAAGGTCTTTTTCACCACCTCCAGGCTCCAAGAAAGCCTCTGGATAAGGTGACGGGACGTCCCGCTTTTGGTGGGACAGTCCCGCTTTTCCATAATTTGTCCCACGTCCCGCAGCATTTTAAAATGTCCCAATTTTCTCTCTTTCTCTCTCTCTCTCTCTCTCTCACACACACACACATAAACACTCACAGACAACAGAAGGATTGTGCGCACTCAATCAAGCTCCTTGTTCTTGAATTCCCTCTCTTTGGCACCTGATTGGTCCGTGGAGCCACTAAGGTATACCATTGGCTCTCCGGCGCCTCTCTTTAATTAGTGCTCGGCTCCTCACATTTTTATACCTCAATGTATCTGAGCCGCCTCTGTACATTTGATTAACGTTCATGCCCAGGACAAGTTTTCCATCTTGCGAGTCCTCCTGGATTTCTTCCGCCTCAAGACCAATTTCTTCCCACGTGAAAAAAACTCTGGGAACAGATTTCACTGCCATTCGCCTTTTTTTCTCCCCCTACAGCCCTAACCCCAGTATCCTGTAGTGGAGGAGCCATTTACTGCACAGGGTTAAAGTCCTTGCTTCTCCAACAAGGATCTCCTCTACTAATCCACAATTCCTTCCAAGGTTCTCCAACTTTGCAGCCGCCGCCTCTCCTCGCCTCTCCTGCCCCAGGAGTGGATCCAGGCACCATTTCTCCCTGCCTTCATAGTGCTTTATAATCCCCTCTGAGCAAATTGCCCCAAACAATTTGGGGTTCTCACTTATGGTCCTCAGAAGGATGGAAGGCTGAGTCAACCTTGATCTGATCAAGATCAAATTCCTGGGAGTGGGTAGAGTTAGCCTGCAATACTGCATTGCAACCACTGCACCACCATGTCTCATTTTTATCTTTAAAATTAAAAGATTTGCTCAGAAGACCAATCTGGAGTTACATTGAAGACTGCTTCATGCCACTACTGAGCAGGTCCCACCTTGTTCTATTACTTGGATAGATGATAACTTTTTAAATGCTGCAAGCCAGGAAGATTGGAAGTAGAAAGGGAGATGAGATAACAATTATCTATGCAATATTGGATCATTCAATTAATGCTCCATTTTGGAGTTTATATTTACAACATTGTTATGGGTGTTACAAAGATCATTGTAGTTTAAGGGTGTGATTATGCACTTGAATTAGATCCAAAAATTTGGAATTCATTACTGTATGAAGACTTATGGGATTATTATGCTTGAGGATAGAAAAGAAAATAATTATTCAATGTTGAAAAAAGAAAATTAGTCTGGATTTGTGATCCTAAATTACAGATGGGTGCTTAATTCTGTTTCTGAGCTGCTGCTTTATTGTTGGAATAGAAAAATGCATACTTTAATTATTTATTTAAAACTGAACAATATCTTCAGCTTTTGTATCCAGTATAATATGTTTGTTGGGGGGAGTTGCAGATAATATAATAAAAACAGAAAGCAAAGCACAAGAGCTATAATTATAATCTGAGTTTGCAGTACTGCTAAAATCAGTTAAATGAATTTTTTTTTTAAAAAGCTTTATCTAAGTATGAAGCAGGAAAATAAATGGTGAAAAATTAAAATAAGTTGAATTTTATGGGTAATTTAAAAACCAATTACTGTAATAATTTTAAAGTTACTGTATTTTTTGGAGTCTAAGACATACCTTTTTCCTTCCTAAGAGGCTGAAAATTTGGGCGCGTCTTATACTCCGAGTGTAGTTTTTCCTAAGCTTTTTTTCCCAATCCTAACTCCAGTAGGTGCCAATGATCTTCCCGACTCCCTACTCTCCCAGAAAAAGGGTTTTTTCAGCCCTAAGCAGAGGATAACATAATGTGCTGAAGCTGAACAGACTAATAATGCTGATTATCTGGTAGGTAGATCTTTTTCCCTATTTTCCTCTCCCAAAACTAAGGTGCGTCTTATACTCCAAAAACTATGGTACTTATATTTCCATATTTCTCCTAAACGAGGAAGTTATTGTTATTTTGCATGAAATCAACAATGATCTGAGTCTTAATCAGGCTACTGCAGTTGCTCAGTGTGACCTTGAGAATGAGCTTAATATTATTGTATTTTTTGTTTGTTTGTTTGTTTGTTTTTTGTTTGTTTATTATTTGGATTTCTATGCCACCCTTCTCCATAGACTCCGTATTCTGAGATGCATTAAAAGTTCTGAAATTAAAATCTTAGAATTGCAAAATTCAGCCTTTTGGAAAACCATTGTCTACTATAGCCATAAATCTAAACAGTCAAATTTTAAACATGGTTTGGATAGGACACAATGCTCTTAATTTACACAACAAGCTAATCTGTAAGCCATGATTTGTAAATCATAGCAGCAAGGCTAACAGCCAAAGGTGCTGTTTCAAGAGGCAACTGGACTTTCCAAACCTTTAGCAAGGCTAGCACATGCTAGATCAGAATGTAGCACCTTGCTATGGCTTGTAATATGGGTGAAACCAGTATTTAATTGGGTCTAAAAACATTGGGAAATTGTCCAGTAGAAAAGTTGATATATTCCTTCTGGATTTTCTTCGTTACAGCACAACACAAAATAGATTATAGAACTGCAGGTACACTGTATCTCATCTGGCATGTACTATCCTAGGCAAATATTCCATTGTGGGGAATACTTTCCTAAATTAATTTATGCCAGATGATATACAGTCTATCTGCAGTGAAACTTTTAGTCTTCTCTCTAAAAGAGGACTAATAGTCACCTATTTTGTTAGAATCAGTTTGATGTAGTGGTTAAAGCACCAGGCTAGAGATGATGAGTTATAGTCTCGCTTCAGACTCGAAACCAGCCAGGAGACCTCCCATTGTTCTAGGAAACAGAAAATGGCAAGCCACTTCTGAAAACCTCACCAAGAAAATTTCAAGGAGTTGGTCAGGCAGTCACCAAGCTGTCCAGATACATATACAGAGTAACGCAGGATAGAATAGAATACATATACAGTGATCCCTCAATTATCGCGAGGGTTCCGTTCCAAGACCCCTCGCGATAATCAATTTTTCACGATGTAGGGTTGCGGAAGTAAAAACACCATCTGTGCATGCGCGCCCTTTTTTTTCATGGCCGCGCATGCGCAGATGGTGGAGTTTGCGTGGGTGGCGGGGAAGACCCAGGGAAGGTTCTTTCGGCCGCCCAGTAGCTGATCTGCTCGGCAGCGCAGCGAGGAGCCGAATTGGGGTTTCCCCTTTGCATGGGCGGCGGGGAAACCCCGATCTTTCTCTGCTCGCTGCTGCTGCGGCCGCCCAGCAGCTGATCTGCTCGGCAGCGCAGCAGCAGCGAGCAGACGAAGATCGGGGTTTCCCCGCCGCCCACGCAAAGGGGAAACCCCGATTCGGCTCCTTGCTGCGCTGCCGAGCAGATCAGCTGCTGGGCGGCCGAAGGAACCTTCCCTGGGTCTTCCTCGCTGATGCTCCCGCTCGCCCGCCTGCCTGCCCACCGCCCGCCCGCCGCCCGCCAGCAGGAGGGGGAGAAATAGAGAAAGAGAGAGAAGGAAAGAAAGAGATGAGAGAGGGAGGAAGAGAGTGTGAGAGAGGAAGAAGCAAGATAGAGAAAGAGAGAGAGAAAGAAAGATGAGAAAGGAAGGAAGAGAGTGACCTCATCCGGTGGGAAAAATCGCGATATAGCGTTTCGCGAAGAACGAGATCGCAAAAACCGAGGGATCACTGTAATCCCTTGCGCAGGGGTGGGGCAAGTCTGGGCAACTGAATGGAGCTAGCAAAGTATTTAATGGCTGGATGCCCTTCCTGTTGGCATTGTGGAGTTTTGTTCAGCAGATATAGTCTCATTGTTCCCAGAGAGAGAGATAGCTGCCTCTACCTAGGATTGAACTCATAGCCTACCGATTCTTAGGTGAGAGCTCCACCTCTATTTTTAAATATTTATTTGTTTGTTTGTTTATTTGTTTATTTATTTGTATTGTATTGTGTCGTATTGTATTATGTTGTATTGTATTGTATTGTATTGTATTGTAGTACGAGATAGAAAAAGATAAAAAGACATTAGGACAGGAACGGTAGGCAAAAAGGTGCACTTATGCACACCTCTTACAGACCTCTTAGAAAAGGGAAGAGGTCCATTGTAGATATTATAAGGTTGAAGATTTTGGGGTTGGGGGAAGAAACAACAGAGTCCAATAGTGAATTCCAGGCTTTGACCACTCTATTGCTGAAATCATATTTTCTGCAATCTAGTTTGGAGCGATTTACACTTAGTTTGTATCTATTGCGTGCTCTTGTGTTGTTGTTGTTAAAGGTGAAGACCACCTCTAGACCACCGCAATGCTCCAACTAAGAGGAGGAGGAGGTTATTTAATCAATTTAAAAGCTGCCTCCATCACTGCAATAAAGATAGGGGACATGCCACCGTACAATAAGTGCATTTTAAAAGAAGAAATAGTCAGTAGTAATGCTATAAATTTTGACACCCCACATCAGAAAACATACAAACATGAAACATCAATCAGACCTGAAAATGTTTAGGTTGATTTCATACAAAAGATTCCCAGATATTCTCTTCTATTTTTTGGTTGACAGTGGATTAATTTCTACCTGATCCACCAATGCTGGTTTCTGAATATAAAAAAGGTTGGTTTGAGTTAATACTCCATCCCTTACAACTTTTATCTAACGTTTAAAGTGATCCATAATTTCTACTTTCCCATTTGCAATTCCTAGTTTCTATCCACAGAATTCTTTTCATATTCTTATATGCAGAGGAGGGTTTCAGCAGTTCTGACCATTTCTGGAGAACCAGTAGCGGAAATCTTGAGTAATTCAGACAACTAGTAGCAGAAATCTTGAGTAGTTCGGAGAACTGGTAGCAGAAATTTTAAGTAGTTCGGAGAACTGGTAAATACCTCTGACGGGCCCTGACCCCATCTATTCTCTGCCTCCCAAATCCCAGCTGATTGGGAGGAAATGTATATTTTGCAGTAACCTTTCCCTGGAATGGGAAGAGAATGGAGATTTTTCAGTATCCAACCCCTGGAATTGGGTGGGAATGGAAGTTACAGTAACCTTCCCCTGCCATGCCCACCAAGCCATGCCCACAGAACAGGTAGTGAAAAAAATTGAATCCCACTACTGCTCATATAGAAAAGTGAGAGAAAATCCCCACTTGAGAAAACTGAGTAGTTAATCGACCAGGAAGCTGCTATGGGAGGGGATGCTTGCATACCAGTAGGTATATTATAACAAAACTCACATGCATAGTTTGTACAATTGCAATTATAATAAATTACTGTGTGCCTGATGTACATACATGTGGGTGGGTTTACGTCTGTAACTACAATTATGATAATTTGTCAGAATGGACAAGCCCTGACTCATGTCTTTCTTATCATTCCAGCTCTTGTAATATAGTTCTAGTGATTGGATGTCTGCCACATTATGATTAATCAGTCATCCACATCTAAAAACTCAGTTGCAGCACCCCTATGAACCACTATGAACTGTTTATCCTACAATATATCCAGTATATCCAATATACAGGTACTGTATATTCTACAATATATCCAGAGTTATACACACAATTACATAATTAATACTCCTGTAATATATATTGCCTTATACAAAGCTTTAAGTCAATGATGTATTAAAACAATTTTAATGGTATCCTTTCTCCTTCTGACTATATATAATGGTACCTCTACTTATGAACTTAATTCATTCAGGTTCTTAACTAGAAAAGTTTGTAAGAAGAAGCAATTTTTCCCCATAGGAATCAATGTAAAAGCAAATAATGTGTGCGATTGGGGAAACCACAGGGAGGGTGGAGGCCCTGTTTCCTCCCAGGAGATTCCTAGAGAGGCCCCATGGAGGCTTCCCCCCGCCTTTTCCGACCCTGTTTCCTCCCAGGAGATTCCTAGAGAGGCCCCACAGAGGCTTCTCCCTGCCTTTTCCGGTTACAGTTTCAGAGGCTCGGGTTTGTAAGTAGAAAATGGTTCTTGAGAAGAGGCAAAAAAATCTTGAACACCCGGTTCTTATCTAGAAAAGTTTGTAAGTAGAGGTGTTCTTAGGTAGAGGTACCACTGTACAGTGCTTTCTGTGGACAGAATTGTAGATTTGCATTCATGTAAAAAGTATGCAAAACACTTCTGTTGATGGAACAATTCTCAGCCACGGTTTAACTTTCCGATAAGAGCTTTAAAAAAAAAGAATAAGAAAAGCAGTTCAAGAGCGCAATTCCTTTGAACTAGGCCAGAGTGCAGCCACTTCAAAGGAGCTATCTTACATGTGAAATCCATTTAAAAGTTTCATCGCTATATACAGGATCTGAATAGGAAGGAACAGTATGGGAATACAAAGAGGAGGGGCTCAACCATTTTCTCCCAACTCAAATTTTAATGAAATGGAAATAAATCTTGATTTCGCACGGGAGCTTTCTAAGGGGAGATGCCATATGTGGCGCGAAGGTGGACTTCAAAGTCAGTTCCTCCCTCTGCAGCTGTGATCTCCTGAGAATCCACCACCGACAATATTTTTTTTCCAAAAAGGAAAAAATATTTTCTATTTACAACACTGCCTTCCCCTGCCCTGTCACATGAGATTTCCTGGTTTTGCAATATATGAGGAAGGGAAGATCCATTTCCAATTGTAATGCCTACCTGAATAATCCCTGCATGGCAATTACGTAAAGGAAGATGACTTCCTTTGACAGCATTCTTATAACTTTGGGAAAGAGGTTAAAGTTTAGTGATGTTCATGCAAACAGAGGGAAAGAGTTGTGCCTTGTAGACACCAGGAAATGGGGCACCATTATTTACTCACCATTATTTACTGTGTTCAGTTCTGGAGACCTCACCTATAAAAAGATATTGACAAAATTGAACGGGTCCAAAGACGGGCTGCAAGAATGGTGGAAGGTCTTAAGCATAAAACGTATCAGGAAAGACTTAATGAACTCAATCTGTATAGTCCGGAGGACAGAAGGAAAAGGGGGGACATGATCGAAACATTTAAATATGTTAAAGGGTTAAATAAGGTTCAGGAGGGAAGTGTTTTAATAGGAAAGTGAACACAAGAACAAGGGGACACAATCTGAAGTTATTTGGGGGAAAGATCAAAAGCAACATGAGAAAATATTATTTTACTGAAAGAGTAGTAGATCCTTGGAACAAACTTCCAGCAGACGTGGCTGGTAAATCCACAGTAACTGAATTTAAACATGCCTGGGATAAACATATATCCATTGTAAGATAAAATACAGGAAATAGTATAAGGGCAGACTAGATGGGCCATGAGGTCTTTTTCTGCCGCCAGTCTTCTATGTTTCTAAGAATATGGTGCCATGTTAAGACTGGGATGCTCTTGCCACAGGGCAGATAGCAACAGCAGTAGTGTTTTAACACTTGTGTACTCAACTGTTATGCTTTACAGCACTCTCTAAGTTGCTTACAAATGTCAGCTTATTGCCTCAACAATCTGGGTCCTCATTTTACCAACCTCAGAAAGCTGGATCAACCTTGAGCCTGTCAGGATTGAACTCCTGACTATGGACAGAGTCAGACTGTAATGCTGCATTCTAATCATTGCACCACCATGGCTCTTGGCAAAAATCCAAGGTCGCAATTTATCAAAATGAACAAAAAATCCTTTTTTAAAATGACCCTGTAATTCCTTAATTCAGGATAGAGTCTGGTGACTTCTCTGTGGTGGCCCCAGCCCTCTGGAATCAACTCCCCCCAGAGATCAGAACTGCCTCCACTCTCCTTGACTTTCGTAAATTGCTTAAGACCCACCTGTATCACCAGGCATGGGGGAATTGAGATATATCCCCCAGGCTCATATAGTTTTATGTATGGTATGCTTGTGTTGTATGGTTTTAAATGACGGGTTTTTAGATGTTTTTTAAATATTAGATTTGTTACATTGTCACATTGTTATTATTACTGTTGTGAGTGCCCCGAGTCTGCAGAGAGGGGCGGCATACAAATCTAATAAATTATAATAATAATGATTATTATTACTTTGTGTCCCGATAGAGAAACATCTGTCGCTGCCTAGGATTGAACTCTCAACCTTATAAGAGGTGGGCATTTTCATCTCTAGGCCACCATGCTGCTCATTTATCAAAATGAAAAATACAGCCACAAATTTAAAGATTCCCATCAAAACATCATCCCATTCTGAAGTTCAGGGAATCTACAACAGAATTCCCAAACCTTTCTGGTTGTTTCTGGCTGTTCTGGCAGCCCGGGGTGGAGGGGTCCATGTGAATGGTGGGCACACATGTACAGCTCCATATGTGTGAGTGGTAGGCACTTGCGTCCACCACTCATCCGAATTCGTCCACACTCAATTGTGCTTGTGCAAGTGACAATGTGTGCAGGCTCACCTGCTACTTCTGTGGTGCGGTTCTCTATAGTTTAAGGCCGGTAATGGTCTACAGCCACTTATAGCATTCTTGCCACAAGGATAAAGGAGTGAATTGGATTTCTTCCTCAACCTCAAATCCTCCCTCCGGTTGCATTCTTTCTTTGGGTTCCTTCAATTGGTACAATACCAGTGATGCGCTCCTACAGGTACAGTCAGGTACGCAGAACCGGTTGAAAAAAAATGAATTTTTTTCCCCTCCTTCTGGGCTCTGGGTATATTTTTCCTATTGTAATAAATGAGGTTGAATGTGTATAATTTTAGGAGAGCTGTCCGTGCATGTGTGTACATATGCATACAGTTAATATAGTAGGTAATGTATATTTTTGTGTGCCTGTGTGTAATACGTATATACACATATGGGATATATACATAGAATTAAATAGTATATTTTGGATGTTCAATTATAGTAAATAAATAGGGAAATTGTATCTCTTTGAGGAGGGGCCAGGCACCCTAACCCTAACTCTTGACGTGAGTGACGTCAAGTTGGCCTCCTTTAAGCCAGTCACATGACCTTTAAGCCATCTCTGGTCACATGACCAGCAAGCCACCCCCCACAAAATAAGCCACCCACACAGTGTGGTAGTAAAATTTTTTGCCTTCTCTGTACAACACATCTTTGGTTCTCAGATCACCTGTCTAGAAGATTTTCTTGGCTCCAAAGACTTGGCTATCCAAGTCTACAGTCCATAAGGAGAGAGACGGTCAGCTCCCAAAGGCAAAAATCTACATGCCTCTTTAATTAGTGCAGCCTGCCTTGTTGCTTCTGGCATGTCTTCTCAAAGAGGTTGCCAACACCCATAAAAGAAAATTAAAAAGGCCCCGAAGGCCGCATCATTATGCTTTTTTAGGTCAGTTGCCAGAAAAGGAAAAGGAATCTGCTTCTCTGCCTTCCACTCCCCACCCAGTCTATGTTTAAAACTTGAGTTGCATTCTGAGGTAAATACGTGACTGCGCTGAGGGCTGCCGGTTGATTCACGAGAACGTGTTTTTTAAAAAATAGTAAACTACATGAATTTATTATGTTATAAGATGGGATAATATTCAAGAATCTTCTATTCAACTGGCTGGAAGAAGATATTTGGCCCTGCTGAACAGTTAATATGAAATAAAACCATCTCCTCCCACTTGAGGGTAAAGAGAAACCATGGTTCAAATTTGTTCTCTCAAGACACTTGAATCACTTCTGAAGAGAAATCCTAAATAGGTTGAAAGGAAGGGAAAAATAACCTTTTCACAGTCAACCAATTCAGCCACAATCCTAGTGTTTTATTGCCAGTTACTTTAGGCCCCCAAATCAATCAATATTATTTTTTATATTTATTTGGGGTGTTGTTAGACCTAGATAACATAGAACAGTTTTAAAAAGAAACCTGTCCTATTTTTTAAAATAGTTCAGTTCACAGAGCGTTAAACAAAACTCCAGACCAATAGAACAAAAATAAAATATTATAAATGCAAAATTATCCTTTCCAATTAAATAAAATGAATTTTATAATGAAGAGAACTTGTTAAGAAAACAAGTTAATATTTGTTTACTCGTCCCTAAGTAAATATATGGGATATGTATATTTGCATATTTATATGGGCTCACAACCTTTATAAGCAGAGATCACTTCTCTATTTAGCCTGTTTCATGCTTAGTTGCACAGAAAAAAAGAGAGATTCTTTCACACAATTGTGAGTAGTACTATGGATACGCAGCATATTTCAGTTCTATATTGCCATTTTCACGATATCCCTTAAAAACATCTAACCTTAGTTCTACATGAGAAAATGTTTGTAATGTGAAACTATTCAACCCTCATTTTAATTTTTCGAAACATTTGCCATTGGAATTGCAAACAACAGCAACTTTGAACTTCATTTTGCTGTTTCAGTTTTATCTTTTTTCCTGTTGTTTGCAATAATCAAATTTTGTTGTTCTGTTTACAATCATATAATTTTCATTCTGTGAATTAGGTTATGACAGTACAAAAACAAAACAAAACCCAAGGGGACCCCAGTCATAGGGATGACCTTTTTTGTTTTTCTGCCAAAGAGATTTTTAAATTTTTTTTGGATTGTAGTTTTTTTATTGAGATAGGTAGGTGGTTTTCAGTGAAGGGCTATCAAAATGTTTACTACCACACTGTGGGCGTGGCTTATGCATTTTCTTTCAACATATTTCAGTGCAAATTGGGTGCTCTGGGGTGGAGCTACATTTTTGCTACCCCACTGCGTTCCCCCCCATCTGGGCAGTAGCATACCCCTGGATGTTTTTCTTGCTTATGGTAGTTATTAGTGGTACATGTAGTCTTTTGACTTCAAGCATGAATAGAGGTCATTGGCATTGTAGAGGTCATTGGCAGTGTTACCACCAAAGAATAGAGTTTGCCGGTCAAGAGTTGAGAGATCGATGTCTAAAGATGCTCTGGAATTGCTTTATCGAAGTTGCTACTGCTAGATTTGCTCCTAACTTCATTCCCTCAAACAAGCCTTCTCTATTTAGTTGATTGACTGACATGATAAGATGTTACCCCATTATTGTCTTTTTTTGGGAGGGGGGCATTTCCACATGGGAGGCAGTGCAAGACAAATGTATTATTATTTAAAGGAGGGACTACAGTTATGTAATAAAAGAGCACAGTTGTCAAAAGCCTACCAGATTAAAGAGGAAATTTGGATATTCATGTTTCAGATCATCTCTGAACCATGATTGTTGTCCCGCTTATTTGAAGAGCCTTTTCTGTCAAGAGGTCCTGAGAGAGCATGTCTGGTGTTGTGATAGAACAGTGAAGGCAAACCTTTCTCGCACAGAGTGCCCAAACTGGAATGCGTGCATGCATGCCGAAGTGCCTGAAACCTGAAGACCAAATGGTTGGTATACATGCATGTGCTGGCCAGCTGCTTGTGCTTTCTGGCACGAGCATGTGCACTGACCAGCTGCTCTTTATGCACACTGGCGCTCCGGAAACCAAGAGAAGTTGGAGATGGCACACGCCCACAGAGAGGTCTCTGCTTGCAACTTCTGGCATATATGCCATAGGTTCACCATCATCGTGATAGAACAACCAAGACTTCATTAGTCTACTTTACTTAACTTTCTGGTTTTAAAAGTTTGGTTTTGTGATTTAGTAATTTGCCATCAAATGTTGGCTGGATTTCTCACTCCATCGTTTTCCTTTTTTCTTCTTCCTGCTCCTCCTCCTTTAGACTCTGGCAGAAAAACAAAAAAAGGTCATGTAGCCAACAGCCCTATGACTGGGGTCCCCTTGGGTTTTGTTTTGTTTTTGTACTGTCATAACCTAATTCACAGAATGAAAATACCAATGCATAGCCCCAAGGAGAAGTTTGTCTTTTCTTTTGCTTTTCCATTAATAAATAGTTAAAAAACAAAAACATTTTTCCAGATATTGGTCTAGAAACAAAATTATATTATTGTAAACAGAACAACAAAATTTGATTATTGCAAACAACAGAAAAAAATATAAAACTGAAACAGCAAAACGAAGTTCAAAGTTACTGTTGTTTGCAATTCCAATGGCACATGTTTCGAAAAACTGCACTTTTCCTCTGTCCATTGCAGCACAGTGCCTGGGATTTACTTTGACAGTGGCAGGGCTTGAAGGATGGCCAATCCCCATTCATGGCACAGCAAAGGCAGAAGGCAATCCTCCCCACCAGACCAGACCATCCTGATGGAGGTGGGTGGGAAACTGAATGGCACTGAAAGCAGCAGAAGGCATATCAGCTGTAGCTGCACCACTCCCTGCCTTATCTCAACCTGTGGGACAAACCTCTTACCCACCACCCCACCAACTGGAGACCCCTGGATTCCCTTCTCAACCCTGTCTGACCACCACAGGCACCACCCACACAAGCAACATCAAGCTGGCCATGCCCCTGGGCTATGTTCAGTTGCCTGCAACCACCTCAGCCTTGCCCCTCCTCTTCCCCATACCTCAGAGGACAACCACAATGCTGATGCAGCCCTCAATAAAATTGAGTTTGACACCCCTGTTCTACACCATATGGTCTGGACTAGATAATTACTGTTATGTCTTACTAAGCCGTTGGAAGCTGACCACTGATAGGCTAAGGCGTGACAAGTCAAATAGACTTGCCGCCAAAAGGATTTCCCGCACTTTTAAAGGGTATAAATAGACGCGGCTTTTCGCCGTTGTCTCAGTTGACGTTTGTTAGCAGAGCTGAACACTCCTGGGTGTTCTCTTCAATAAAAAGAGCTGTTACCAACTCGTGGTCTTCAGCCTCTGATTTAACAATTACTGTAGCATCTAGTCCAGTGGTGGCGAACCTTTTTTCCCTCAGGTGCCGAAAGAGTGTGGGTGCACGCTATTGCACATGTATCCATAATTCAATGCCTGGGGAGGGTGAAAACAGCTTCCCCTGCCTCCCTGGAGGCTGGAAATGGCCTTTTCCCAACTTCTGGTGGGCCCATTAGGCTCATGTTTTGCCTTCCCCAAACTCCAAAGGCTTGCCTGGAGCTGGGGGAGGGTAAAAAAGTCCTCCCCCTTCCCCCTGGAGGCTCTCTGGAAACCAAAAACACCCACCCAGACCCTCTGTGGGAGCCAAAAATCAGCTGGCTGGCTCACACGTGCACATTGGAGCTGAGCTAGGGCAACAGGTTGCGTGCCAGCAGATATGGCTCTGCGTGCCATCTGTGGCACCCGTGCCAATGGTGCCATAGGTTCGCCATCACTGATCTAGTCTATTCTTTCCTAAACACAAACATAAATATACAGGCTAAATTAGGGAAAATATTGGATGTGCATATGGGAAATGTCAGCTCATGTCCAATGCTGGCCACAAATTTCATTGAGGGAAATTGATGGAAGTTGGCAACTGTAGTCACAGTCAGTTTATACATGATCAAGAATTATATAGTAAAGTATTTCACACAAGCACTGAAAACTTTCAGCTTCACTAGGAATATGATTTAAAAATAAATCAGCTACAATTTTAAATCTTAGGGAATATGATGACCTACTTGAATCTAAGCTGATTTTATTAACTTTGCTTTTGAATTGTTTGAATCAATCTAAACTCTTAATTTCATGTTGAAAAGGAATCTCAGTAGAAGAGATAGACAAAGAGAGATTTGCAACATTAAAATATGCAACAGATTTTATTACTTAAAAACAATAGGATTATGTTCCCAGGCCTTGGGAAAACGTTGCCTCTTTACACAGATGTTCTGAGTTATGCTCACATAAAAAGCAGAAAGAAAAAGTTCATATGCATGTTGTTTTATTTGTTTGCAACTACATTGAGTGGGATTTTGAATTCAAAATTGTGGTGGCATCAGTCATGTTTGTTCAACAAACCTCACACCTTGCAGGATATATTCCTTGGAACCAGATGCATTATGCACTGCTCAAAAAAAATAAAGAGGACACTTAAAAAACAGAATATAACTTTAAGTAAATCAAGCTTCTGTGAAATCAAACTGTCTGCTTAGGAAGCAACACTGATTGACAATCAATTTCACATGCTGTTGTGCAAATGGAATAGTTGTGCAAATGAAATATTCAATGAGAATATTTCCTTCATTCATACCTAGGATGTATTATTTGAGTGTTCCCTTTATTTTTTGAGCAGTATATTTATATAATAATACTAGGTATAACAACTGGCTATTTTTGACCACAGAAGCCGCGAAGGGTTAGGATAGGCTACAACTTCAATGAAATTCCATTGAGAAATACTAGGACAGTAGACTAGATACACCAAAATTGGCAGGATCTATGATCAGCAGGCTCCTAGATATCAAACTTGATTAAAGGATATGTTCATTTTTGTTACAGAGCTGAATCCATTATTATTATTATTATTATTATTATTATTATTATTATTATTATTAATTAGATTTGTATGCCAATATGATAAGAATATCCAGAATAACAAATAACTCGCCATAGATTTAGTAGTGTTAGCTTTCAGTAGGGAAAGGGTAGCAAACTTACCATCCAGCAAGCTTTTCTAGTTCAGCTCACTTCACTTTGAGTTTATCTGCATTCCCAGGTTCAAGCACATTGTGGAAATTTCCAGCAGCAGCTTTTTCTAGGCTCAGCATAAACATTAGTCAGCTCTACCATATTTATTTATTTATTTATTTATTTATTTATTTATTTATTTATTTATTTATTTATTTATATATTTGTTCACTCATACATTCATTCCTTGCATTTCTACAAAACTGAGTGACTCTGGATGGCTTACCATAAAAAATGCAATTTGAAAATATTTTTGTCAAAAACATTGGACCAATTTTCATCAAATTCATACCAATAAGTTGGTGAAGAAATCACATTAACCGTTTTTCTACTTTCTTAAAATATTTTTTTTAAAAAAAAATTACCATCAGTATGCTGATGACACTCAGCTATACATCTCCACTCAGTGAAGCAGTGGAAGTGATGTGCCGGTGTCTGGATGGGTGTTAACAGCTCAAACTCAACCCCAACAAGACGGAGTTCATGGGTTCTGCCTCCCAAGGACACTTCCATCTGTCCGTCTATCACCCTGGGGGGGGGGACTTTTGACTCCCTTGGAGAGGGTCCACAACTTGGGCATCCTCCTCGATCCACAGCTCACTTTAGAAAATTATCTTTCGGCTGTGGCTAGGGCGGCGTTTGGCCTGGTTCGCCTAGTGCACCAGTTGTGGCCCTATTTGGACAGGGAGTCTCTACTCACAGTCACTCATGCCCTTATCACCTCAAGGTTTGACTACTACAATGCTCTCTACATTGCGTTCAGAAACTGCAAATTGTGCAGAACGCAGCCGCGCAAGCAGTCATGTGCTTGCTCAGACATGTACATATCTCTCCAACACTCTGCAGACTGCATTGGCTGCCAATTGGTTTCTGGACATGATTCAAAGTGTTGGTTATGACCTATAAAGCCCTACATGGCATCGGACCAGATTACTTACAGGACCGCCTTCTGCTGCATGAATCCCAGCGACCGGTCAGGTCCCACAGAGTCAGCCTTCTCCAGGTCCCATCAACTAGACAATGTCGTTTGGTAGGGCCCAGAGGAAGAGCCTTCTCTGTGGGGGGCCCAGCTCTCCCCAGAGATTCATACTGCCCCCACCATCCCCCCCTTCCATAAGAGTCTTAAGATTCATTTATGCCACCATGCTTGTGGCCATTAGACTCTATTATTATTATTATTATTATTATTATTAATATTATTATTATTATTAATTAGATTTGTATGCTGCCCCTCTCTGAGGACTCGGAGTGGCTAACTAGCCCTCTGGCCAATGAATGTATTGAGAGTAAGTTGACTGAATGGGAATGATTGTCTTTTTATAGTTTATTTGGGGGGTTAGATTTTAAATTTAATTAATTGGATTTAAGATGTTATATATTGTTATATTATATGTTGTAAGCCTCGGAGAGGGGTGGCATAAAAGTCCAATTAATAAATAAATCCAAAAGTCTAATTAATAAATAAATATTCATAGCATGCTACAATGTACATGGCTACTCTTATAGCAATTATCTTTCTATGCAGTGCTAAGTGGCACTTTCCAAATAGAGACATGAACTTGGGGGAGACAGTCTGAAATGATTGTAATGTAGTCCCAGTCTCACCCCTCCTTCAGATGAATGGTAGCATCCTTTCTCTATTGGTTGTTGTTGAAGCTTGTTTATCCTTTGGCCATTTGGGGCATCTTTAGGGGTAGTGATTTCTGACAGTCTCAAAATGGGTGAACAGTGCAGTCAGGCGGTAGGGAAAGCAAGTAGGATGCTTGGCTGCATAGCTAGAGGTATAACAAGCAGGAAGAGGGAGATTATGATCCCGCTATATAGAATGCTGGTGAGACCACATTTGGAATACTGTGTTCAGTTCTGGAGACCTCACCTACAAAAAGATATTGACAAAATTGAACGGGTCCAAAGACGGGCTACAAGAATGGTGGAAGGCCTTAAGCATAAAACGTATCAGGAAAGACTTAATGAACTCAATCTGTATAGTCTGGAGAACAGAAGGAAAAGGGGGGACATGATCGAAACATTTAAATATATTAAAGGGTTAAATAAGGTCCAGGAGGGAAGTGTTTTTAATAGGAAAGTATACACAAGAACAAGGGGACACAATCTGAAGTTAGTTGGGGGAAAGATCAAGAGCAACATGAGAAAATATTATTTTACTGAAAGAGTAGTAGATCCTTGGAACAAACTTCCAGCAGACGTGGTAGATAAATCCACAGTAACTGAATTTAAACATGCCTGGGATAAACATATATCCATCCTAAGATAAAATACAGAAAATAGTATAAGGGCAGACTCGATGGGCCATGAGGTCTTTTTCTGCCGTCAGACTTCTATGTTTCTATGTTTCTTTTTTTCCTGGTGGACAAACTTTATAATTTAATAGCAATCCTGGCAGAGTGCTTCCTTTGCCAGTGGTTCTGTTCTCCTCAACTCTAATTTTCCACCCTGCCTTTATTACTCTTGTTGATTCAAAGGTTTCCAAAAGGCAACTGAGGTTTCCTGGGTTTTTCTTTGAAACATTTTCAAATCAAAACCCAAGGAAGTCCTGTTGCCTTTTGGAAAAGCAGCTTGGGATCCCCATAGACATTACATATATCTTCATTTTTCACACTTTTGTCTTTCTGTTTTAACAGGCATTCTTCTATAAAGCCAGATTTATTTCTCCATGAGGAAATAAAAGGTGCTATTCAATAAAAAATAAATCTGAATGGAAAATATACTACACTTTCTCCCTTTCCCTACTCCACAAGTGCCTTTTTTTTTTTGATAGGAACACATGGGAAGAAGAAGGGCCTTTTTTTCAAAGCTGAGCTGGAATTAGGAGCTGGAAAATTAATCATCTTGAAAGGAAGAAATGTGCAAGATAAGAAAAAGAGAAATATTTAGCATTGAACTTGCTTGAAGCTTTCCCCAAAAGGAGAATAGGTTAATTCAATAGCAATTCTTAATTTTAACATGTCATGCAGGCTCCTGTTTGCAGCATTTATCAAATAATGTGTAGACAGACATGTCATCTTTCTTGGATGACATTTAAGAAAGAGAGAAAGAATCTCCTAAAATGTCTTTAAAGGATGATGCCTTTAGTTCATCTTCTTTCCTGAACGTTTTTCAACAGTTTTCATTTATTCCACTTTTTAAACAGACAGATGGGTGGAGAACAAATGCACATTTAATTGAGGAAAAGTCCACATAGCACTTACAAAAATGACTCTTACTCAAGACAGCACAAGGAAAGATGCTTGAGACAGTCTGTCTGTAATTGGTATGTTTTTAACAGGGATCAGAAATGTAAACTGGCTTCAGCCTGGCAAGAACAAGTCCTATAACATTCTATGTATATAAAACCTTTACAACATTCAATATTTTGTTACATATTTATATGCGTACTGAAACTACCGTATTTTTCAGGATATAACACACATCTTTTTCCTTTCTAAAAGAGGCTGAAAATTTGGGTGCATCTTAAACCTAAATGTAGGGGGGAGTTGTAGCCTTTTTTTAGCCCTAACAAGGTGCTAACGATCTTCCCAGTTCTTACCCTGCAGGCTTTTTCATTGTTACTCTCTCCAAATAATGTTTTTCCAGCCCTAAGTGTTTGCAGGCTTTTTTTCATTGCTCTACTTGCTCCAAATAAGTTTCTTTTCAGTCCTAACCATCAGTGTTCCCTCTAATTTTTTTTTTTGGGGGGGAGAAAAGTATAGTGTCTGAGCGGCAGTCCCTTCGGGACTGGGCAGCACAGAAATAATAAACAAACAAATAAACAAACAAACAAACAAACAAACAAATAAAAAACCCACCCTGTTTTGCCTCAGAGAATTTCAAAATAAAATACTGTACTGTGTGTCTATAACGGTGAGCTCATAATAGGGCAACTCTATCAATATCAAAATGCCACTTAAATAGTTGAGCTAGTTTCAAACTAGATTTTGATTTTCTTTCTCTCTTCCTTACTCCCATTCTTTTTCTTTCTCTTTTCCTTCCTCCCTTTTTTCTATCTGTTTCTCTCCCTCTCTTCCTCTCTCTCTCCTTCCCTCTCACTCTTTCCCTCTCGGCTTCTGGGCAGGTTTGGAAAACTCTGAGTTGATGATGATTTTTAAGTGAGCGATTGCTCACTGCTCAGCTTAGAGGGAACTATGCTAACCATGTGCTAATGATGTTCCCAGCTCTTACTGGCTTGCAAGCTCTTTCATCGTTACTCTCCCCAAATAAGGTTTTTTTTAAAGCCCGGGACATTTTCAAGAGAAGACTGAACTGCCACTTGACTGGTGTACTATAGGGTTCCTGCTTGGGCAGGGAGTTGAACTCGATGGCCTTCATGGTCCATTTCAACTCTAACAATAAATAAGTAAGTAAGTAAGTAAGTAAGTAAGTAAGTAAGTAAGTAAGTAAGTAAGTAAATAAATAAATAAACAAATAAATAAATAAATAATGTGCTGAAGCTGGCCAGACTAAGGATGCTAGCAAGATGAATACTTGGTAGATTTCCCCCTCTATTTTCCTTCCCAAAAACTAAGGTGCGTCTTATATTCAGGTGTGTCTTATACTCTGAAAAATATGATAATGTTAGTTGCTCATCTTGATTGGAAGATAATTATTGTCCTGAAAAAAGTGACTTGTGACTTCATTTCACACTTATGACCATTGTAACATCCCCATGATGACATTATCAAAATTTGTACACTTAGCAACCGGAATGTATTTATGATGATTGTGACCATCAGTACACATATAAATATGTAACCTTTTGCAACCTTCTGAGAAGCAAAGTCAAGGGGAACCTTGGCTCACTTCCTTGGCTCACTTAACAACAGTGTTAGTATCTTAACTGCAGTTATTAACTTAAAAACTATAGCAAGGTCATAAACTGGGGCAAAACTGAACAAATGTCCTGCTTAACAACAGAAATGTTGAGCTCAATGGTGGTCGTACATCAAAGACTACCTGTAAAAAGCCTGGTTCTTGGGGGAATGAATAACTTGGGAATAGATACAATATCTCTATCTAGTTTGTTCTTCATATTGTTTATATATAATTGGATTTAATATTGGTTTTTTGGATGTGAAGAGAACAACAGCACATATAAAGCTTCCAATAAAAAGTAAAACAGGACAGATGGTCTCAGATGGTAGCCAAGGTTAAAATCATAATGTGGCAGAAATTGTTTAAATGTATATAAAACTGATCTAAATGGGAAACAATCCAGTTCTACAATCAGGATAGAATAATCTAAGTGGCCTTTGTAAAGATATTAATTGAGCTTTTTGATAAAAAGTGTGTCACAGATAAATAGTATTCTGTTCACTGCAGTGCTAACTGATAGAGATGTGATTTTTATTACATTAGCATGTAAGTATGTGCATTCTGGAATTTGCACGATATATCTCTGAATGTTCATTTGAAACTGATCCATCTTTTTTTAACAAAATAAATAAACAAGCAGATAGAAAAAGACTATAAGAAATTTAAAATATATCCTTTTGTCCTCTTAATTCTATAGTTAATTTGTCCACAGTTAATTTCTGCACAGTCATAGATTTTCTTTATTATTAAACTTTCAGTAGGTGGGTTGGAGTTCTTCCAACACTGTGCATACACAAGTCTTGCAGCTGTTGTAATATTTTAATATCTGTAATATCTTTAATGTTTTTACTGTATTGATTTTTAAATATCCCAAATAATAGGAGTTCCAGGGTAAATTCTATTGTTAATCCTGTTATTTCTTGCAACCAGTTATGTATTTTTGTCTAGTACTTCCTCACTTCGGGACATAACCACCACATGTGAAAGAAGGTGCCCTGTTCTTTTTTAACTATTTAATGCCTCTGATAAATATTTAATTCCTCTGATAAAACATCTGCCCTTCAAAAGGACTTTGACCATGTAGCTGAATGGTTGAACAACTGGCAACTCCAAATCTCATCCAACAAATGCTCTGTCATACACATTGGTAAAAAGAATCTGAATATTAAATATCCACAAAGTGCCGATTTTGTTAATTTGTAATTTCTGTTCCAAATTTGTTCCCAGTCAGCCAAGTGTATGTTATGTCCTATGTTTTTAGTTCATGCGGTCATAGATCCTTTAACTATGTCTTCAGCTTTTTTGAATTGTAACAAAAATTATAAAATTTAGAAATAATTTTATCCTCTAGACCCGTCAGAAATTTGTCTAATTGTTTAATTCTTGGCTGCCTTTTTTGTATTGGGATTGAATTTGAAGATACAGCCACCAATCAATATTTATGCCATTTTTCCAATTCTTCCCTACTTTTTAATTTTCCCTTTCTATCCAAAATATCTTTATATTTAATCATTTTGCTGGTGACAATCGTATTTGGATATATCAGCATTTCCATAGTGAATAGCCAATTTAGAACTTTCATGTAATGTCTTTTATTTATTTATTTATTTATTTATTATTTGTTTGTTTTGTCAAGTAGCTATTGTTGGTATACAAAGATATAATAATATTTATATACATGATACTAGTAAAAGAGAAACATTAGGACAGGGGACGCACTTATGCACGCCCCTTCCTTTTCTTTACTTTCTTTACTTCCTGCCAGGTTTTGATACTTTCTGTCAGGTTTTGATCAATGAATCTCTAATTAAATGTCTATGGAGTTTGTTGTCTTTATCCCATAGGAATGCATGCCATCCTTATGAAGATCATGGCCTTCTAATGTCAAGATCCGGCTATTGTTTAAATTAACTCAGTCTCTTATCCAAACTAGCAGTACTGCCTTATAATATATTCTATTTGTTGTACTAATTTGATATAATTATTTTCAGACAAGTACGACTTGTAGGAAAACTGGTATCAATGGATTAATGATAGAAAATGAAAAAGGGAAAACAAAACAAGGACATAGAATATTGTAAATATTGTATTGCATTAATATGAAATCAATGTAAATAAGATGATGTAGAATTGCTTAAAGATTTATTGTGATTTTTAAAGTTTGAAAAATCAATAAAGAAATAACAATAACAATAACACAATGTATCAATGTTTTTTGTTAAGTTTGAAGTATTTCTCAGAAATATTGCTACATCTTTAAAAAATATTACAAATACCACAAAAATCATATCAGTGAGAAAATATACAGTTGTTTTTTAGTGGATTATATATTGGGATACACTGAACTATTCCATAAGTATATTCCAAGTAGAAATAATAAAAGCAAAAAAGAACAATCACTGAGCATTTCCTACACATTTCAATTAATATTTTATTTTAGTATGAGACATTTTATTTTAGTATCAGAATGATAAATACACAACTATTTCAGGAATGTTAATGGAACAGTACTGGCACTGGATTTGATTACAATCAATTTTAAATTATTTAAAAAGAAGTTTAAATAGCTATAGGACAGTCTCACAAATGTTTACAGTACTTGTAATTGTTAGTGAGATTACCCACTAACTCAGTTGATGACATTTGAACTAGTTTGTTCTAAGAATATACAAAATCTTCTAAGGTTTAAGAGATCAAATTTATAACTGTTTTATTTATTTATTGCTTAGATTTGTATGCCGCCCCTCTCCGAAGACTCGGGGCGGCTGTTGTTCTCTTAACATTTATTGAAGAGAATCTCAGACTGAATGGCTCTTGCAGATCTCAGTAACAAAGTACCAAAGTAAAACAGTTGTAGGCGTTAAATAAGACCTGTGAAAAAGTATCCATGTTGGTTCTCTAGTAATACACATATTTTCAAACAATTCCATTTTTATTTTTATTTTAAAAATCAGTAGTTGAAAAATTCTAAGATAAGGCAGAGATAACTGCAAACACTTAACTATGTTCTGCCATCATTTTTTACCATACGGCCTTATGAACAAATATCTCATGTAGAAAGAAAGAAGATAGCAAGGCATTTTATGATTCTATTCCCCAACCTACAAACTGTGAAAGATCTTACAGGGGGCAAAAATGCAGCTCGGTCTGACTTCACGCAGTGAGGAATAAACTGTTCCAGAGGAATGAAGTCTTGTCAGTATAGAGGAACAATAGTTTTTCTAATCCTATTGAATTTCTTATGAATTTATTTTTTTAAAATGCCTCTGATCCATTACATTCAAAGGGTTGAAGTCCTACGGCTCATTCTTACACGCTCATCTGCACTTTTACGTTAATTCCTTTCCTTGTAAACTGCTTTTATTTTTCCCTTTCTAGTCTACCTTTTTCTTACTGTGCATCCAATCTAGCTGGAAGAACTGTGCTCTACAAATACAGTAGCATTGGCATTGAGATAATTTATTTTCATTGTCTTCTGCAAATTTGCTAACTTTAATAAGATACAAGTAACTACTGAAATTGATGAAAGTTTTATATTTGACTTCAATGGAGGAAGGCTCTTTAGTGGAAAACAATGCCATTATGCTTTTAATACCAAGTATTTTTTCTGTGAACGCTTTTAAACTATACTGGTGTATTTCATTTAATAATCTTAAAATTATATCAAAAGTGATTTTGCATAACAACCGTGGTTATATGTGTACAGTGCATATGTATAAACATTTATTATATTGTTCCCAGGAATTTTAGATACAACACTTAACGTATGGTTGTTCAGATATTTCCATTAAAAAATTAATAGGCTGTTTCTCATACTTTCACGCTCAACAACACATTCTCATACCCAGAGACGTAGTCTGCTGCATCAATAATATTTGGTTTTTTGTTTTAATCTGCATTGGTAACTAGAAGCTGGGAAGTGCTCACTTCAGCTACTTTAAATTTATTCATTAGAACAATGCAGAAAGAGTTTTTCAAGAGTTAAAATTGTGAATAGCGGTGAAATAGCGCCCTCTAGAGGACACGGAGCTTAAGAGTACTTGCTGAAATAGAAGTTACACTAAAATAAAGCCATAAAATCCTGTTGTTACGAGTAGATTTCACCAATTTACATCGGGAATTGTTTCTGGGTATTATTTAGCCATTTAAAAAAAATCTAGCTTTGCATTTATATGCATACATGTTCCTTTTGCTACTTTAATATAGGGAATACAGCAGCCATTTTTGTTGGAGGCAAGAGAAAAGTTAATTCCTACAAAATATAACTATGTATGCTTTAACAGAATGTGAGGTTGGGAAGACGGGTTAATTATGCTTGAATTGGAGTGATTGCAGCCTGGAGTTTTTAATATGGATCAGAAATACAAGGGGTTCCAGACTATGAGTCACTGGTGTCCATCTGCTGCTGGATTAGCATTTGTCATGGGAACAGATAACGGTGGTTGTGATGATGATTTATCCTGCATCATACCCACAAACTTCCTCCAACTGGGTTTAGAAAGTTGCCTCATGCAGGGAGGAGTAGCAGATGTCTCTTAAAAGAGAGTATAGGAAGTTCTGGGTTGCATTATTGAATCGTAATGTTACCTAGTCAGGCAATGAAATGTCTACAAACAAAGAAACTCACAGAGAACCAAGGACTCCAGATGTCCATTAGCATAAGGTTGGGTATAACTCATTCTCCTCTTCTTGTTCTCAAACAGCACTAGTGCCACTGCTCTTTTACTATAGCAGCAGCTGTGAATTAAGAAACATTTTCTCATATCAAAAAAGGTTTAGAAATACCAAATTCTTTCTTAGGGGGAAAAAGTGCAATTACACATCTTTGCAATGCTAGTTTTGGCTGGTTTAAGCCTGCATCTCAACTAGTTCTGTCCGAGATTAGTTTGTCAGTTTTACTTTGTCAATTGGAGCTTCCTCAATTGGAGAGGCAACATGTTTTGAAATCAATGAAAGCCTAGATTAGTCTTTGCTCAATTTTTCTCCTGTATTAGCTTCCCCACTAGACTGTGTTGTTAGTTTCATTTAACAAAGTTGCTTTTTGCCTCTATAGTGTTCAGATGAAGTACTTTTAAAACAAAGAACATGTTTTCTGAGTGATCCCATATGTGCATATGGAGCTCTGCTCAGCTTGACATTTTGTTCCTCCCACATCCAATATTGTCTGCGGACCCTTTTTAAGCCTCATGATCCTAGGACTCATAAAAAGTGCCCGCAATAAAATAGTGCCTATAAAAATGTCCGCTCAAAATGGAAAAGCCTGGTTCTGTTCATAGGCCTCTTTGTGTGTAAAACCAATTTATGATTAACAGCTCTTGAGGTCTTTTTATTTATTTTTTAACTTGGAATTGACAGAACTCTGATAATCATCTCCTTCATAATGTTTAACTATTCGCTTGCCACATTCCAAGTAGTAGAATGAGTAGAAAGATACACACAGTCGCTTTGAAAATTATATATTTATGGTCCCGTTGTTGCCAGCAATCTGGCTTAGATTCAGTTTTGCACAAAATAGGTTGGAAGAAATGCTTCCACAGAAGGAAGAGACAAGGAGATAAGAATTGAAAAAGAACTCAAGAACGTTACTGCCCGTAGAGTTGGATGCTGATTACAGGACATGGAATAGCCAGTGTCCCTGGAATATTGGTGCAGAAATGATATTCTTGCCAATTTGCATCAGTGATATGCATTTTATTAACTAAAAAGGAAAAGTTATTATGTGATTTCTTTGCACATGAAGCCAACATATCTTGTTTTCCCAGTTACTCATTCTTGCATTTCTGAAATTCCCACCCAGAATAAGGATGTGACAGTTGTACTCCTGGAAAACTTGCTGAGAATGTAGTATCTTTCTTTTGAAGCTTTGTGATTTTTTTTTAAAAAAACCCTTCTTCTTTATTTGCTATATGCTTCAGAATTTTTTTGTAAATAGATGACGTAACTCTACAGTTACTTCATACATTGGAAAGCAGTTTACACTATCTAGCCTACCATGAATAACCTTCAGTTTGTGCAAAATTTAAATGAATTTCTATCCATTTGATAAAATGATCTTAGGTTTAACGCTAGAATAAATGTCCAAAGATACAAACACGGTAATAATCATATTCCAACGGAACTGCACGGGTTTTTTCCAGACAATGTTTGAATATCAATAAATAAATACTTTTTAAAAGCGTAACAGAAGTGAAGAGTATTGTTTAATCTAATTTTTCTTGGTCAAGTTTTGAAGACCACGTAACAAGACCTTCGACTTCGTCTTCCCATTTTTCTTCATTTTTGCTTTTTTCTATCTTCTTAGATTCCATTCCCACAGAAGATGATTTTGAAGGTACTTTTAGATAGCAAAAGTAATACAAAATGAAAAACATGAATACATGAATCATAGTAGCTGTACGAGCATACAGAGACACAGCACATTAAATTGTGTGTCCGTGAATGTGGGTGTGGGTGTGAGAGAGGCCTTTTTGTAGCATGTGCAAAATTTATCCTATAGAGAAGTAAGTTTGTATGTTAGCATTTATAGCCAAGTGATATAGCTATTAAAAATAATATGAATTTCCCCACGCTATTTCTAAAAGGTTTCCAAGACCATATGATCACACTGAAATCTGATTAAGAAGTGATAAGTTTTGATGATATAATATGTTGCTTTTAAAATAAAATATCTTATATTAATATAGTTAATATCTAAGTATATTGGTAGACACAATAGCATTATTTTGAATAAATAAAAAAAAATAAAACTATAGCCCCAAACCAGTGAAGGGCTACCAACATTTTTACTACCACACTGTGGCCATGGCTTATGCAGGACGCCCTGCATTTTCTTTCAACATCTTTCAGTGCAAATTGGGTGCTCTGGGGTAGAGCTCCATTTTCACTATCCCACTGCGTTTCCCCCCATCCGGGCAGTAGCCCACCCCTGCCCCAAACCCAACATTCCCTCGAAAGTGATATTAAAACCATGGCCATGTGGTCTAGTCCTATGGCTAGATAAATAATTTTTAAAAAAAACCCCAGATCCCACAGACTGAAACATTATTGCATTTTTGATACATTATTTTATATTCTTAGGACAGTCGTAAAAATCATCAGGGAGAATTCTAATGACTTCACAAAGACGTTAATCATTACTGCATATTTATTCCCGGCCATAAAAAAAAAATCAATAAAATAAATTACTGATTTATTAAGTTATATTGCACACTTGGCTGAGATAACATATAACATCTGTATTTCTGCAATAGTTAGAAGGATCAAAGTAAAACCATGAACTCCATAATTAACATTTTGGCTTAAGCGGTGGAAGTGATGTGCCGGTGCCTGGAGGCTGTTGGGGCCTGGATGGGTGTCAACAGACTCAAGCTCAACCCGGATAAGACGGAGTGGCTGTGGGTTTTGCCTCCCAAGGACAATCCCATCTGTCCGTCCATCACCCTGGGGGGGGAATTATTGACCCCCTCAGAGAGGGTCCGCAACTTGGGCGTCCTCCTCGATCCACAGCTCACATTAGAAAAACATCTCTCAGCTGTGGCAAGGGGGGCGTTTGCCCAGGTTCGCCTGGTGCACCAGTTGCGGCCCTATCTGGACTGGGACTCATTGCTCACAGTCACTCATGCCCTCATCACCTCGAGGTTCGACTACTGTAATGCTCTCTACATGGGGCTACCTTTGAAAAGTGTTCGGAAACTTCAGATCGTGGAGAATGCAGCTGCGAGAGCAGTCATGGGCTTACCTAGGTATGCCCATGTTTCACCATCACTCCGCAGTCTGCATTGGCTGCCGATCAGTTTCCGGTCACAATTCACGTGTTGGTTATGACCTTTAAAGCCCTTCATGGCATTGGACCAGAATATCTCCGAGACCGCCTCCTGCCGCACGAATCCCAGCGACCGATTAGGTCCCACAGAGTGGGCCTTCTCCGGGTCCCGTCAACTAAACAATGTCGGTTGGCGGGCCCCAGGGGAAGAGCCTTCTCTGTGGCGGCACCGGCCCTCTGGAACCAACTCCCCCCGGAGATTAGAACTGCCCCTACTCTTCCTGCCTTCCGTAAACTCCTTAAAACCCACCTTTGCCGTCAGGCATGGGGGAACTGAAACATCTTCCCCTGGGCATGTTTAATTTATATATGGTATGCTTGTGTTTATGTCTGTTAGTATATGGGGTCGTTTTAAATCTTTAAAGTTTAAAATTTAGATTATTTATGATTTGTTTCCACGTGTTGTGAGCCGCCCCGACTCTTCGGAGAGGGGCGGCATACA
Organism: Erythrolamprus reginae; assembly: GCF_031021105.1. NCBI lineage: Eukaryota > Metazoa > Chordata > Lepidosauria > Squamata > Dipsadidae > Erythrolamprus > Erythrolamprus reginae. The sequence continues at coordinate 84,620,740 of NC_091952.1, read as the reverse complement.
AATCTAAGTAATAAATAAATAATAAATAAATAAATTAAGATCCCAGCAGTATTTGTGTTAGTATTAAAAATGTAATATTAAAAGAAATATGTTGAGTTAATTTGGTCATGTAGAGAGAGAGAATTAGGATCAAATCATGAAATAAATTTATGGAAGAAGAGTAAATTATTTAGAAGGAAGGACAAGATTAAGAATCTGTGATTGGATAAAGCTGATGAGAACCTTAAGAATAAAGATATGGAGAACAACAGTGAATGAGTTTGGTTTAAAATAGATTTAGCTACCTTCCTCTTCCTTATGTTTTGCCTTTAATTTTTTTTAGCTGATTGTATCTTACTCTCTTTTCTATGCTCATTGTAGTTGTTGCTTATTCCAAAGGGAACAGTGTAATAATATATTGTTCCAATAAATAAAAATTATAACTTGGTGGTTGCGTTGAAATGAATTACCGATAGAAGATATCATTCAAACTGTATTTTTATCTCTTTTCATTTTTACAATTACAAACTATTTTTCAATACATGGAGACACATAAGCATATTAAAAAAAAAGATACACAAAATGGTAGGATGGTGGGTGGCCTCCCAAAAATAGAGCATGAGAAGATGAGGTTTTTCCAAGATTCCATAAATTTAAGTTTAACATAGTAAATAGGTATATTTCCAATTATAAATATATACTATTGTTGGTGTAAGAATAACTGCAAGCTTGTCACAAAATCAGTCCTCCTGTCTTACCTGGGCTTGAGATCACACACTTGCCTCCCCAGTTTTCTAACATTACCTGTTTCTTCTGTTTTACAATGCACTCGGAGACAAAAACGTTATGTCTGAAATTAAAACACAAGAATATAGGTAAAACTTCAGAATAGAGCAGAAATATAACTTATTTACTAGATATTCAGGAATAAAAGAAACCAACCTTATGAGTAGCTTTCACATAGGAAAAAATATTTCAGAATGCAGACATGAAGAAGCTGGAGATGTGTTTTGCAGCATGTTTTACGCACCAGTCAAAAAAATAATAATTAAAAAAAGAGAAATAAACACTCCTCACAATAACCCTTGTTCTTAGAGACTTTTATTGTGGATCTACAATACACGAGAGTGCCTTAGCATCTTGGAGCCAGACAGTGGTAGGAAGGGACTGTGAGAATAATTGCATTCTATTTTAATACAGTCACAGTTTATGATTCCATGCCTAATGTTAATCTTTATAAATTCTCAATAACACCTTAAAACCTTTAAAATGCTCTTGTATGAAATCCTGCTAAAAAGAATCATGTGTCTCTAATGATTTTATTGAAATTATAAAACAGAGGGTGACATTTTTATAATTTGAGACACAGTTTAAGAAAGCAAAATTGATTGGGAGTATTATAATTTCCCCATTTATTGCCAGAGTTTGCTTCTGACAAAAAACAGGTAGAAGCCCTAGGAAGGAATCCAGTTATTTACACCAGTGTTTCCCAACCTTGGCAACTTGGAGATATATGGACTTCAACTCCCAGAATTCCAAATATCTTCAAGTTACCAAGGTTGGGAAACACTGATTTACACATTCCTTGACTGGTTTAATAGTTTAGGTGCTGGATTAGGAGACATGATTCAAAACTACTCTCAAGATGCAGCACACTTTGTGCCAATTGCTATCATCATGCTGTTGTGTTGAAGGAACTGGACAGGAAACACTACATGTAATGCTTTCAGCAAAGAAACAGTTCCCATAGGAATAATCACAATTTAATTAGGGCACAAATGATTATGGCAGAGGTAGGCAACTATGGCAATTTTATGACCTGTGGACTTCAACTCCCAGAATTCCTGAGCCAGCATGGGATTCTGGGAGTTGAAGTCCACAGGTTGTAAAGTTGCCCCAATTGCCCACCACAGAGAATTATGGGGATGGGAAGAAAAAGGTTTGCTAAAGATTGCATCATATTTTTGCTGAGCATCCATTAATAACACATCCTTGCCTGTTCTGTCTTACTTTTCACAAAAACAGAAACTGTCAGTTCAGTTATTTTTGTTCAGTACCTTCCTCAGTGTAATTTCCTAGTGTGAAACTACTGTATGTAGATAATTTCAAAATACCTTAATTTTATTTTCTAGTAGCAAAATATAAGTAATGACAGCATCAACAGAAAAAAGGATATTATGAAGAAAGAAAAACCTTAAATATATTATAGCAATTAAAATAAATATGACAAAAACATCATAGAAAAGGAATTCATACAAAAAAGAGACAAATAAACCATACTGTAATTACAGACAGCAATGTAACATTTAACAGCAATAGCACTTAAACCAGAGTTCCCTAATCTTTCCGTCTTTGTGGACTGGGGGTGGATGGGGGAGAGGTGATGGTTTTATGCTAATCATTTCCATCCTGCAATTATATCTGTAACACCATCAAATATCCAGTTTTTCCTATCCATGTCCTTGGTAAGGACTCGATAGGTAGACAAAAATATCAACCCCAGTCTGAACATCTGGATGACTGTGCAATGATCATCAACAACAAGCTAAATTGACAAAATCAGACAATTTTGTCGCCTTACTCGGAACAGCTTCCAGACTGTGATGGTAGCTGTAACACAATCAAACATTCACATCTGCCTATCTTGGGTTCTTAGTAAGGACTCTATAGGTAGACAAAATGCCAAATCCAATCTGAACCCTTGAAGCAATACCCAAATAGTTGTCCAGATACATGGACATTTTGAACTTATCTGACCTGAATATTGTGACTTTGCAAAAAAAACCCACCTTACTTGGAACTACCTATAAATACTCAGACATTACCTTAACAGCTCTTACATCCTTGATTAGAACTTGAATTATTAAATTGTTACCAGTCCCAAACTGGGAATAGAATTGAAGATTAAATCAATAATAATAACAACAACAAACAACAACAACAGTAGTAGTAATGCAGTAGCAGCAGCAGCAAGTATGTTAGTACATGATGGTACATAACCTACTTTGGGGTTGCCATATAGTAAACTAACAATGTTGGTCTATGAAAGTAAAGACTGTATCTTTAAGAACTTTTGCTGGTTGGCCAAGGGAGGGCGCCAGCACTGTTCCCTTTGAGTGGAATTAATTTGAGATATCTTTGCTTGTGAGTCGTATTATTCTTTGCTGCGTGCGGTTTGTAATCTATTGTTAATATTGTTGTATATTTGTAAATAATAATATTGTTAATACTAAGTGAGTCTTTAACCCGCATTATCTACACCATCGCAACAACTCTGCTGATTTTATGTCAAAGGTTTCACACTGAGACATACTAACAAAGAAGACCCAAAAAGGAAAATATTCTCATTTCAAAAGAATATAGATATTAAAATAAAAAAGCCAATTACAGAATTGAAAAGCTGGTAGCTTAAAGCCACTATAGTCCTAAGAATACTTTATCTGGTAGAAATGGATAAATTAACGTTATGGAAGTAAAAAGCCATTTCTTTATAAACAAAATTTCCCAAGAAATTGGGGAAAAGAAAGAGAGATAAATAGCTTTAAAAAAAAATCAGTATAGATAGTCCTTTGAAATTAGAAACATGGGATCAGTTAAACCTTCCAAAAGCATTCATGCAAAATGTCAAATAAATTCAAATGATATTACCCAGATGTCATAGGATAGTGATGGTGAACCTTTTTCCCCTCAAGTGCCAAAAGCACGTGTGCACACACTATTGTGCCTGCACGAGTGCCCACATCCATAATTCAATGCTGAGGTGGGCGAAAATTGTCTCCCCCCCCCCGGAGGCCCTCTGTAAGCTGAAAATGCCCCCCCAGAGCCTCCGTGTGAGCCAAAAATCAGCTGGCCAATGTGCATGTCAGCAGATACAGCTCTGTGTGCCACCTGTGGCACCCGTTCCATAGGTTCGCCATCACAGTCATAGGAGGAACAACAGAAAGTACAAATGTTAAGGATTGGTTGGTAACTGGCTCTGAAAAAATCATTGTGTAATATTTTGGTGCCTAATTAAGTTTATGAGTCCAGGAAAAGACATATATAGTGCGAACAGAACAAAGCATTCAATGAGAATATTTCATTCATTCAGATCTAGGATGTGTTATTTGAGTGTTCCCTTTATTTTTCTGAGCAGGATATCTCACCTTGATGGATAAGTTGTCTTCCAATCTAAGAAGACAAATTAACAATGATTTGGCATAATGTGGTCTCACTCTGTCACAGCACTACCTGCATTGGGGACTTTGATCAAATCCTGCTAAATTAAAGCAGAAGATTTAGGATGAAGATATGGGATGAAAATGTCACACTCCAGATTTCCCCTCCCTTTTTAAAATCACAATTGTTCCTTCTCCATGGACTATCCCCAAATATTTGTTTAACATTTTATATGTTCCAAATGGAATACTATTTAGGGTGCTACTTATTAGCACAATAACTTACAGATACATAAACATCCCAGATGAAAGCTAAATTTGCTTCTGTTCAGACTCAAAAGTAGAATCTATTTCATTGTTAAAATGTCCATGCTACACCAAAAAGTAATCAAGTTTAATATTTCTAAAAGTTAACAACTTTAAGTGCCATCATGACCAGGAGGCTATTGTTTTCCTGTGCAATCACCTTTCATAAACTTCTAAGAAGATTGCAAAATTCTTAACAACAACCGTAGCTGTTAGAAACCATCTGGTTTTATCCTCATGCTATTAATTGTTAGCTGCTCATTATTTTAGGATTTTCTCACTATTAAACAAAAAGATGGCTTCACAAAACAGTTCAACAAGTGTTGAAGTTGATGAAGCATTCGTTTATGAAGCATGTAACCAAGATAGAGTAACTTGAAAAATTCTCTATAAGAAGTTTAATACAGTGCAACAGTGTAACAGTGTAACATTGGCAAAAAGAATCAGAAAACAAAATACAAACTCGGAGGAAACAAACTTGTAGATGACCCTCACTCTGTCAAAGACCTTGGAGTACTCATATTCAATGTCCTAAGTGCTAGAGCCCATTGTAACAACATTGCCAAAAAAGCACTAAGAGTTGTTAATCTAATCTTACGTAGCTTCTTTGGAAACATTGCACTGCTAACCAAAGCATACAAAACATTTGTTAGACCAATTCTAGAATACAGCTCACCTGTCTGGAACCTCATTGCATATCAAACATTAATACAATTGAGAGAGTCCAGAAATATTTCACAAGAAGAGTCCTTCACTCCTCCACTCGCAACAAAATACCTTATTCCACCAGACTTGAAATAGTGCAATTAGACAATTTACAACTATGTTGCCTCCGATTTGATCTAACTGTAGTTCATAAAATCATACACCAAAATGTTCTTCCTGTTAATGACTACTTCACCTTCAATCACAGCAATACATGAACATGTAATAAATTAAAACTCAATGTAAACCACTCAAAATTCGACTGCAGAAAATACGACTTCAGCAATAGAATGATCAATGCCTGGAACACACTACCTGAATCTGTAGTTTCTTACCCAAACCTCAAAAAATTTAAACTTAATCTGTCTGCAATCAACCTTTCTCCATTTCTAAGAGGTCTGTAGGGGGCGTGCATAAACACACCATTGTACCTACCATCCCTGTCCTACTGTCCTCTTTTATCATTACTTTTTACTTATTTTATGTTATGTTTATACAAACTACTATCCTATACATGTTTGACAAATGAATGAAAGAAAGAAAGAAAGAAAAAGAAAGAAAGAAAGAAAGAAAGAAAGAAAGTCTGAGTTTGCCTTATTGGGTGACATGATACAGTACAGTATATAGAAAAAAATGAGCTTTTTAAGATTTAGTCAACCTTCTATTCAGGATATTTACTGCTCATTTTGCAATTACTATAGATTCTCCAAGTTTGGTTCCCCAATCTGATAGGTCTCCCTTTTCCAATAAGTGTCCCTTTTCCAATGCTGGATCAAATTGTGCTTGCAGCCATCGATATCTTAATAAATTCTACAATCAAAGTACATATAATACTCTCAAAAGGCCAAATCTACCTAGACTTGTAACTAAATTCATTTTATAGCTACTTTCTATGATATAGGTCAAGAGTCCCCAACCTCCAGTCCATGGCCCAGTAAGTAAGTGCAGGTGCACAGACAAAACTGCATTTGTGGAAGCAGCACTCATGAAATCATCCTTGCTTTCCCCCACCGCCACCCCATACGCTGATCCACCGAGCTAGAAAGGTTCATGGCAGCTGATGTAGTATTTTGATGCTACTATATTATTTTCAAGATATTTAAGTATTTTTAGAAGTGTACTGAATTACTGTCAATGACTAACTGGGAACTGTTTTATTGATTATAAACTAGTTATTAATATTTATTTATTTATTTTATTCAATTTTTTATTATAGGATAATAATAATAATAATAATAATAATAATAATAATAATAATAATAATTTATTAGATTTGTATGCCGCCCCTCTCCGAGGACTTGGAGTGGCTCACAACAACAATATGTGTTTTCTTTATTTAGGGATCTTAACATCCATTCAGTATAGTAAAAAGTATGAATGTACGTTTCATAAGACAGCTCGTTTGTTTGGAAGCTTTGGCTTAATTACAGCTTTTTATTATAAAAGTTCAGAGCTCTTGGAGTGCCTTAACTTAGACAAATATTTGTTTTTGCTGTGTGATGGGTCCATGCATGTAAAACTACAATCTGTTTAGTTGCAGGTATGTCCTGAACAATCATTGGGGAATCTTGTTACTTGAAGGAGAAAGGAAAGGAAGGAATTTTACAAAAGTCTGTTTTCAACCACAGGATGGCAGTAAAAGTTGGGCCTTTAACTCTGTCAAAAGAAAAAATCCCTAGCCATTTTTTCTCAAGCTTCAATGCAATTAGTACCAAAGGCTGCATTATTTCAAAGAAAAGGCAACTTTCTCAAAAATATCTAATCTATTCTTGGCCTTTGCTAATTTTTTCAAAATTAAAAAGGGGGAGACACATCAGAAAAGAGACTGCTAATTTTTGAAATGCTTTCTTGGCACACATATATTGTGTGGCACGACATAATGAAGCAATTATCAAATACATGAAACAAAGAACTTCTGTTGAGCGAAATAAAACGAGGAAGTTGTATCCAAAGAAAATTAACCCTTTCGAATAAGAGAGTCTGTTCAAGAGAAAAATGAACCAATTTTGCCCATTTGTTTTTATTTGATTGAAAGCCCATGTTAGATTTTCTTAGGTGTCTGCCAGTTTGTGGCAACTTGGATGAAATAGCCACATGTGTATGAAATAACTGGTTGAAAACTTTTTAGTAGCCTCTAAAATAAATTGGCTATATTGTAGGGATAACTTAATATAGTTATTTAGCTTAAGTGATCAGTAATGCAATGATTTCATGCACAGAGAAAATGTGATATCTGCTATGCCTACTTCTTACTATCTCCTTCTCGAACTATGGATCCTAGGCCTCATTTCATCTTCCCCAATCCCAGACCATATTACATTTGTTTTTTGGGAGACACTGAGAACACCTTCTCCTCATAAATGTACACAAATCCCCAGCAGAAAACATTCAGTAAATGTGCATATAAAAAGGAAGCTTTACAAAGGGCAAGAAAGTTGCAACACAGAGTATCTACCCTCACCCTTTAAAAGGTCCACCTAGGTAGGTAATAGGTGTAGGGTGCAGGGATTGTATATGCCTGTTTTTAAAGATCTACAGTGATTTCAAATCTCACTTTAAGATGTTAATATCAAAGTTTAATCCCCATTTTTGAATCCTAATTAGGAGCCTGGATTGGCTCTTATATTCAGGTTCATAATACACCTGAACATTTTATGTTTCACAAATTGATGTTCTGAAAAAAATTATTATTATTCTTAATAATTAATATTTTCTGGATTTTCTATATGTAACTCCAGTATACGCTTCTGTTTGCAGTAACTATAAAGTCTTGAATTTTACAAAAAAGAAATAATAAAAGAATAATAATTTGAATCTGCATACTTTTGCTTAATACTTTTATTTATTTATTTATTTATTCATTTATTCATTCATTCATTCATTCATTCATTCATTCATTTATTTATTTATTTATTGGTTTTATATGACTGCCCACTCACTCTCAGTGACTCTGGGCAGCATACAAACAATTAAAAAACCAATATTATAATAATAATAATAATAATAATAATAATAATAATAATAACAACAACAACAACAACAACAACAACAACAACAACCCTCACCTGCCTGGCAACAAACAAGCAATCAAACCGGCCATTTGATAATAAACAAACAAACAAATCCACTATGCAGTAGTTTAAGAATCAGCAGAATATGATGTTGCATGACTAATGTTTAAAGGCATACATTTAGATTTTTTACTAATGATTTTTCACTTTCAAAACAAATTTATAACTAAACATAAAAAATACTCATAAAACATCTTCTCTACTATAGCTGTACACAGGTGATTTTTCATCAGATACCTACAAAGTTTCATCCCAACTGCTTCTGTTCACATTCTCTGCCATCCAGTTGTAACGGTTTCCTATGTAGTCCGGATCTTCAAATACTGGGAAGAGAATTCCAAATAAATTTCAAATTCAGTCACATTCACATTCCATAAAAAATGCTAACTTTCTAAAACAATATGAATTCCTTAGTTCTTCCTGTATGACATCCAACCTGAAGGAGTCTTATAATTCACCTCAGTACGCTCTTGGAAGGCGATAGATATAACAAAACATAACCAATCTTAGTGCATAGAGGTTAGTGTAATATGGGATTCAGGAATCTGTTGACTGATACCACCAGCAAAGATAAAGCAGTTGGCCCATTAGGAAAAGGATCACTGATAACATGATCTTTCCCTGCTAATAAAGCATCCACCAATCCTTCATTATGTAAGAGACATCAAAGAACAAATATTGTTGCAAGTTAAAAACTGGAATGCATAGGGAAAAAAATACCAGAATAATATATTAAAGACATGGACAGAATAGGGGCAGAAAGCCAGGCAGTGAGGAGGGTTAGAGTTAGGATTAGAATCCTTGTGCAGTAGCAAGGTAAACTGACCCAACCTAAGTTGCATGGAATCTTATCCGTCTGTTCCCAAGGGAAGACAAGCAGTCTGGGAAGATTTCCACAATAAGAAAGCCAGATTTTTTGACATGTGGATCTGGCTGCTTGTGACCAACCATCAATACATTACAACATCCTAAGTTCTTGGAAAGAACTGAATGTGAATACCAATACCAGGTTTGGTGTGTACATAATAATTCTATCTATCTATCTATCTATCTATCTATCGATCGATCTATCTATCTATCTATCTATCTATCTATCTATCTCTCTATCTATCATTTATTTGATTTAGAAGGGACCTTGTAGGTCATCTAGTCCTACCCCCTGCTCAAGCAGGAGACCCTACAACACCCCAGACAGATGGCAGTGCAATCTCTTTTTGAAAGTGGTGACTCTTGGGACATTCCCAACCTCTGCTGGCAAGCTGTTCCACTCGTTGATCGCTCTCACCATCAGAAAATTCTTCCTTATTTCCAGGTTGAATTTCTCCTTGGTCAGCTTCCATCCATTGCTTCTAGTCTGGCCCTCTGGTACCCTAGAAAACAGTGTGACCCCCTCCTTTCTGTGACAGCCCCTAAAAAATATGAAGACTGCTATCATGTCCCTCCTGGACCTCCTGTTCCCCTAGACTATCCATGCCCAGTTCCTGCAACCTTTCCTCATATGTCATGGTTTCCAGTCCCTTTATTATTCTGGTTGCTCTCTTTTATTTATTTATTTAATTGGATTTGTATGCCGCCCCTCTCCGAGGACTCAGGGCGGCTCACAGCTCACAGCTATACTTTCTCAACAGAGATTTTCCATAATCTAATTCCATATTCCCTTTTGCCTAATTTGATCTTACAAGGGAAATTCATTCTTACATTCATAATAAAAGCTTTATGAGTGTAGATACTTTACTTACCATATATATTAAAACTCCATTATATTTTTAATCACTGCTTAGGAAGTATTTCAATGTGTTTTTGTAGGTAAGTGTAGACATCAAAAGCACATTAAGAAATTAGAAGACATTTATTGTCTTCACAATTGTCACCTGGCCAATATTCAACAGGTATTTCATTAACTTCAATGTTTAAAAATCTTATGCCTCTACTATCTATTCATTAAAAAATCCAAATCCTATATGTGCATGATCAGAATACTCTGTCATCATTCAACTTAATGTCAGAATACTCTGTCATCATTCAACTTAGTGTTAATTAATTCCCTTTGTACAAGCCTTTGGGAAAGGGTCATGCTGAATGGTAAAACACATGCTTGGAATAAGGAAGATCTTGAACATGACTAAAGAAGGCAATCTTACTTGTGCATTCAAACTATACATATCCAGGGGCCAGGTTGGGGGGACTTAATGATGAGTTCAACTATGACAAATCAAATGCAGCCCAACTTCAAGTTATGGCAAGTTATATTAAGCAAATTTTACTGAACTCTGTTAAGAATAGCAACCCTCTCAAAGTATAATGCATACTTGCTCCATGTATCCATCATCTATTATACCCATTTTATAATAAAGTCTTTAACTCACTACTGAAAATATAGTTAATCTAAACCAGTGTAATTATAAGGTTTGTGCAAAGACCACCTAGGATGCGTCAAACTTAATGATTCAGTGTTCTGAAAATAGCACATTCCATTTTAATTAGGTTTGGAATAGTCCTTTCTGATTCTAGAATGTGGTACAGAAAAGTCAAAATGTAAAGCCGCAAGAAGATTTCCTTTGTTATTTTTATTAAAAACAAACAGACAAAAAGTCATCCCCCTCGAAAGTGTGGTTATGGGCAGGTGCTTTCTCTTGATACTTTAAGTAGATTTAGATCTGTCTGCCATTTCCTCTCCTGGGCACCTGATTTTTCAGACTTTCTCTAGAAAAGCATGCACAAACTTAGTGCCATGCTTTTTATGGCTTCTAGGAAATTGTATAGGAACTTGGGGTGTTGCACAGCAAGTCTAGGACACAGAGTTCTGTGAAGAATGCAGAGAAGCAGCCCAACTTGGAGAGTCTTTCAACTAGGGTGAGACTTAGGGGTGAGGCTACATAGTTGGTTCTCCGAGGCTTTGTAGCATTGAGCGGTGCCACCTTCTGAAAACACCTGTCTGCTCTCAAGATCCAAGGCAGAGCACTACTTCTGATTGTATCAGGTTCTCTTCACCTGGAGATAAGACTTAGCCAGGGAAGGAGTGGGAGGCTGGAGGAAGCAGACATGATTGCCCAATCACAACTTCTCTACCAACCAAGGAGTGGGAATTGGTAGACAACAGCCTAAGGAACTGCCAACACTGACAGAGCAAGCCACTTGTATATAAACAGAGAGCAAATTCCAACTCCCTTCTAGCATTGATGATGTTACCTAGCTGGATAATGAAATGTCTGTAAGTAAACCACCAGGCTCAGAGAGCACCAAAGACCTCCCATTGGGATGGTAAACAGGTGAGCAAGGAAGATTTCCCTAATAAGCAAAGGAAGAAAGATGGGACTAGGCTAGAGTAAAGAGAAAATGACAAAAGGAAAGAAAACCCATCTGCTCCGCATGGAAAAAAAAGAAATAGAAAAGCAGAGTTTAGACATCTTTCAATGGGATGGGTTTTCTTTCATCTTAGTAATAAAATCAAATTTGGTATTGAGTTTAATGAAAATATTATCAACTAAGTCACCAAAGTGAAGTGCTGTTTCACAGCACTCCTTGGCAAATAGCTTTGCTTCATGACAAGGTTTTTTAATGTAATAAACGTATGTGTAATGGCATATCAGGAATCTTTTTCATTTTCTCGGCTTTTTGACTCACTAAAGCTTTATAGATCAGCATATGAAAAAGCTTTAGTGTTGCATTCCTCAGTTTATTGAACTAGCCCTTGTGACATTCATGATTATTTGAATTTGAAATTTCTGGAATATGCTGCTTTCTTTTTCAAACAACACAAGTCTGCATTTGTCTATATGAAAAAAAATCATAAAGTGAGTCCCATTATATATGCCAATACTTTTATTAGCAGCAACCACAAGGTCACACAATTTTAAAGGCTTCCGTTGCAGCTTCCATACTTTGGTGGGGGATGTGGGTGGGCGGCAGGGTATTGCTATATGAAATATCTGAAATATATGAAATAGCAAATACTTCAAAAGAAAAGGATTTAGGGGTAGTGATTTCTGACAGTCTCAAAATGGGTGAACAGTGCAGTCAGGCGGTAGGGAAAGCAAGTAGGATGCTTGGCTGCATAGCTAGAGGTATAACAAGCAGGAAGAGGGAGATTATGATCCCACTATATAGAATGCTGGTGAGACCACATTTGGAATACTGTGTTCAGTTCTGGAGACCTCACCTACAAAAAGATATTGACAAAATTGAACGGGTCCAAAGACGGGCTACAAGAATGGTGGAAGGTCTTAAGCATAAAACGTATCAGGAAAGACTTAATGAACTCAGTCTGTATAGTCTGGAGGACAGAAGGAAAAGGGGGGACATGATCGAAACATTTAAATATATTAAAGGGTTAAATAAGGTCCAGGAGGGAAGTGTTTTTAATAGGAAAGTGAACACAAGAACAAGGGGACACAATCTGAAGTTAGTTGGGGGAAAGATCAAAAGCAACATGAGAAAATATTATTTTACTGAAAGAGTAGTAGATCCTTGGAACAAACTTCCAGCAGACGTGGTAGATAAATCCACAGTAACTGAATTTAAACATGCCTGGGATAAACATATATCCATCCTAAGATAAAATACAGAAAATAGTATAAGGGCAGACTAGATGGACCATGAGGTCTTTTTCTGCCGTCAGACTTCTATGTTTCTATGTTTCTATATCCATTTGATTTATTTACATTTTGTGAAAAATCAGACTTACTCTATTTAATTTAAAAAAAACCCTCAAAACATCAGCTTACCTGGTTGTTTAAAATCTTCAGCAGGTCTTGATGTGGCAATTTTGAACCATGTTATAAAATATTCTTCAAACGATACCCCTGTTATCTTTCTGAAAATATACATTTGGAAAAAAGGATGAGCTGTAACCAGAGTATGGAAATAGTTAGGGGGCAGAGATATTTTTTTCTGCCGAACATTTCACCAAGAATAAAGAACAGAGGTTTAAAGGGTGAAACTGCTTTCAGTTTCAGTATAAATGGAAGAAAATCCAACAGACTACAATGAATATAAAAGTTTATATTCTCCTGTTAAAATGTCAGGTTTTTGAGATGTAAAAAAACTGCAAAACTTTGTTGAAGCATTCAGTTTTTGGGGACAGGCGCCCTATCAGCATGGTTTGGGAATCTTTGCCCTCTTAAGATTAAAGAGGCGTTCTACTGGTCCTTGGGTTGCTCAGATCTACAGGCATTCTTTAGCTCCAGCTGGATGTATTTTGTAAAATAGATCTGCTACAGAGTTGCAGGAACTAGGTACGTCAAACTAAATGAGCCAACTATTTGATAATAAAATCAAAGAGAACTGGGTTTATGCTCATAATTGCTTCAACACCCCCCCCCCCCATTACTGATTTCAACACACATCAATGAGACTCTGAAGAAGAAAATGTCAAGCATGCTATTGTATGAAATGACAAGATCCTGGAGCACAATCATCACATTATTCTTGCTTTGTTTGAAGTCCTTGCATTAATTTCCCTATCTTTTGCTGTTGCTGTCCTGTTCAATGTCAGCAGCAGCTCATCAAGGACTTTGTAACTTTGCCTTTCTTCAAAACTGTGAGAAATTGTTCTCTGCTATGAATCCTTCTTTGGCCATTGATAGCAACGCTGATTGACACATTTTTACTTTCCTAATGCCATCAGCATTAAAGATGCTTGGCCTCTCAGCCTATATACCACTCTAATGTATATGGGTAAACCTCTTGATCAATCAGTCATCTGATGATCCCTTAAAGTTACAATGACGTTGAATGAAGGACTTACAACAGGTTGTCATCAGAGGTGGGTTTCACATATTTTACCACCAGTTTGCCCTGTGTGCGCCCGCTCATCGTGCATGCACTTTCCACACATGTTCCCGACCTTCCATGCATGTGCTTTGCTCATGTACGTGGCCTGCACGCATGCATGTGGGTTAGAAAACATGGCCAACTAGGATGCCATAGTGCCCGAACCAGTACGAACCAGCTGAATACTGCCACTGATTGTTATAGTGTTGCCATCACAGTATCCCCATGGTCACATGATTACCATTTGCAAACTCCATTGCCAGTTTTTGACAAGCGAAATCATTGGGGAAACCAGCAGAAAGTTGTAAACATGACTGGAAACATAACTGTACCGTTTCCTCGAAAATAAGACGTACCCCGAAAGTAAGGCACGTCAGAGGTTTTGCAGAATTTGCTAATGTAAGGCACCCCCCGAAAATAAGGCGTAGTCAAGTTTACATACGGTACGGTGGAAAAACATACGGTACCATTCAAAGCTGTTCATAGCGGTACCGTAATAATGTGGCGTCCCCTGCTGGCCCCTTCCATCGCTTTGTACCATCCAGTACAGCTGTCTCACCGCCATTACAGTATCCACTACAGTGCGTAGACTGTAGTTCCTCTGGTGGCCGGAAGCTGCAATAGCGGGAGTATACTGTTGTACCATATAAGTGCCGTTGTTTGTGTGTGTGGGTGCCATACTGACAGGTACCGTATCGTAATCAGTGTACCGTATGGTACACTTTCTTTGGGGATGTCAGCTTTTCTGCCTGTGAATTTGTCTTATTTGAGAAATATAAGGCACCCCCCGAAAATAAGACGTAGCACAACTTTTGGAGCAAAAATTAATATAAGACAGTGTCTTATTTTCAGGGAAACACGGTAGCACACTGCAATTGAATGGGATTTATCTAGTGATGACAACTGAAACTGCAACAACTGCTGTTGTAAATCAGCAGTTACAGGGCAATGCATTTTATGCTTGGATCACTTAGCAACGGTGTTGCTGGTTCCAATTACCATTGTTAAATGAAGATTATTTATACTAAAGCTGCTGGTGGGATGGGCAACATATACATTTAATAAATAAATTACATGATCAGTATAGGGCAGATTCTACCACAAAGACAAGATGACCTGCATTTTATTTTTACTAATAATTTTTCGGTGAGAAAAAAATTCTACAGAAATGTCCCTCAATGACTGTGTCTCCATATATACTAGATTACAATTTCCTTAATCCTCACTTGTTAAGGCTAGAGGTTGTATACTTTATGAGTTTATGAAAATCAAAGTTCAATACATCCGTAGATCAACACTTTGGTGACAGAAGTCTAAATGGACGAATATGTTATCAATTACAGATTGTTTATAAGGAGGATAATGGTACAAATGCAAATCAGCAAGAATTGACTGTGAAGACAAATTAATAGGTGGTTCTATATTCTGTGAAAGCAGAACCACATTAATTACAACATTTTCATATTGTGTTGGAGCTTATAAACTATTGGTATATAATACAATGTCAGGAATGCCTAATTAGCAGTTCTTTTGGTCAACTTTTTTTGGAACTGTTTTGGAAAATGTATGCAATAGTATTTTATAAAAATCTTGCTGATATACTTGATAATATACTGATAATTATTGCCAACGTACACTATACATCAATGTTATACAGAAATGATAACATTCCTGATGTTAGATGCCAGGTTTTTTATTACACAACTCAGGAAAATTAGAATACATACTTCACTGGACCACAGATATTGAACTGTTCTATTTCAAAAACTAACATAACAGATAGCTTTGAAGAAGCACATAATATTGGGGAAAGTTAATTGAACATGATCACAGTTTCTTACCCATATTAAAATGTGTTTCCTATTATATTACCTATTACCTTTTCAAATGAAACTGTAAAAAATATTGAACATGTGTATTTAAAATGTTTATAATTCTCAAGTTTAAACTTGCATCCTATCTTTTAGTATTTAACTTTTATTTTTTTTAAAACTTTAAAGAAGGGAAATGGCTCACCGTAGTTAGATGTATTTATGTGTATGTAAATATGTGACTTATTCAAGTTAAAATGTATTTTTGAAGGCTTCTTTGATTATCAGGAACGCCAACTGCTATGTTTCGGATCAGTAATATAAATCACATCTTGCCAACTCTCAAAACTGGATGCTGGCCCATTTTCACGCCTCAACAGTTAGAAGTCCAAAATGTTCTTCTAGTTCATGCCCAGACTTTGTAGGCCTCATAAAATGTAATGCTTCATGTCTATTTTCCATATGATGCTAAACGGGCAAGACGAAGGAGAAACAAATTTTTCATTGAACCACACAGTGTTTCTCCAAGCAGAATTGCTTCTGATATCTTACTGAAGCAATAGAAGATCTTTTCTTAAGCATGTTTTTTTTAAAGTTGTACTGTTAATATTTGTGACTTTGTACTAACACTGCTAGAAATTTTTACTGCCAGATGAAATAATGCTTTTCAAAGCAAATATAAATTATTCAATAATTCAAATACATAATTTATAGCATTACAACATTTATGAGCTTAGCTGTATGTCATTACCTAGGTGGGCTTGGTTCTTCTGATTTTTGGTAAAACTTGACTGACGTATCCCAATCTTTGGCAATGGCTGGACAAGAGAAGAAGTTTTAAAAATGCCCATTTATTGTGAATATTTTACAATCCAGTACTTTTATGCCATTAAAGGATTAATTGAGCCATGTATAATTGCAACCAAAAGATTCCTGTGGCTTTATTACCAGTAATGAAAAAAAATACTTTCAAATATGAGGTGAATACTGCATTGCTACAGTTGTCACAACAGTGATAGAACTAATAACTATAAGGAGGTACAGTTACAATAATCTAAATTACACAGACTCATTATGTGGAAAAAATGCTTTATTTGATTTTCCTAGCAGGATTATTAGCAGTTCCAATTCTCATGAAACTCTGGATTTAGCAATAGCATTTAAACATATACTGCTTCATAGTGCTTTTACAGACCTCTCTAAGTGGTTTACAAAATCAGCATATTGCCCTCAACAATCTGGGTCCTCATTTTACCCACCTTGGAAGGATGGTAAGGCTGAGTCAACCTTGAGCCAGTGTTGAAATTTGAACTGCTGAACTATAGCTAGCAGTTATTTATTTATTTATTTTGTCAAACAATTATAGGGTGATAATTTGTACAAATAAAACATTAGATAAGTCATGATAAAAAGTAACAAAAGAAGACAATAGGACAGGGACGGTAGGCACAGTGGTGCGCTTATGCACGCCCCTTAAGTTAGTTGAAGTAGCCTGTAGTTGCTGCACTCTAACCACTGTGCCACCCTGGCTCTAAAACTGTGGATTTAATTCCATAGTTTTGGCAGCCAATACCTTTTATTTCCGGCTCAGCTATGGGTTTTCTAAAAGCATATATAGGACAAGTAGCTAAGGAGGTCGCTGACCATTTCAATAGCTACTTCTGTTCAGTTTTCTCAAAAGACACCTTACAATATAATACTATAGATGCTTATAGCATTGCTTCCAGCTGTAGGGGTTCAGCTCCAGTGATCTTAGAGGCCGATGTCTTAGAAGAACTTGAACGATTAAAGATAAATAAGGCAATGGGTCCAGATGGCATCCACCCCAGAGTTCTTAAAGAATTCAGATATGTCATTGCTACCTCCCTGACTGATTTGTTTAACCAATCCTTGTTAATAGGAGATGTTCCTGAGGATTGTAAAATGGCCACTGTTGTGCCTATCCACAAGAAGGGCAGTAGAGAAGAAGCTGGTAACTACAGGCCAGTTATCTTGACATCAGTTATAGTTAAAATGATGGAAACTCTACTCAAAAAGAGGATAAATCAACACCTAAAAAACAAGGATTAGCCTTGCTAGCACAGAGGGGGAGAGTCTGTAGATTATTTAAAAGTTTTTTAAATAAGCCTGGAACTGCAAGAATGGGGAGAATTTTTTTTTAAAAAAGCATCTACAATGAGTGAAAGGGTTATAATGACTATGAATGTAAATGGTATGGCTTCACCATTGAAACGATACAGAGTTTTGAAATTGGCAAGGGATAACAAGGTGGATTTTCTGTTATTAACAGAAACACATAAAAGACGTGGTGGGACAGATAAACTTATAAATGATAATAATTGGAAATGGATATATGAATGGCAGGGAAATACAAAAAGTAGGGGTGTAGCTTTGCTAATTCATCAAAGAGTCCCTTTTGAAGTAATTCAAATTCAAATGGATAAAGATGGGAGAACATTAGAAATAGAAATCCAATAAATAAATAAATAAATACATACATACATAAATACATAAATAAATAAATGAATGAATGAATGAATGAATGATATGAATGAATGAATATATAGACAGACAGACAGACAGACAGACAAACAAATGAATTACATCAACAGATGCATAGATGATTGTCAGGGTGCTTCAAGTTGCTTTAGAGACATTGAGGCATTGAGGCTTTAGAGACATTGAGGAGAACTGTGATGGGAGTGGAAATACCCGGAGCCATATTAGTCTGAAAGATGTGAATATATGGAAGACTGTACAGATGGAGACTGTATAAAGATGACTTGATTGGAAATTTATATTAGAATTGTACAACTCAGTTGGAATATATTTTTGTCCACTTATAACATTTAACTTGAACGACAGTTCCATCTTTGACCTTCCAAAATTAGGATAGAATGCATGGAAATGGCAAATGCTTCCAATATTTAGTGAAATGTAAATAAAAATATGATGCTGCCTTTGTTGTAGTACAACTTTCGATTGTGCTATATTTGGCCCTCTCATTATAATGGTGCCAGTTAAGTACCTGACAGAATCACTGATATAAAATTTTAAGTTCCTTCCCATATCAATGTTTTTATTTTATTTCCAGCTTGTGACCTCTGCATAACCCATGTACCCTGGCAAAATATGTTTTGTGAGATAAGAGATTTGCTTAGAAAACCCATGCTCAAGTTACATTGCCAATGATACTAATTAAAATTTATGACAGTGTATAAAATAGTGTTTTTTCAAGATACTAATCAAATAGTTTCTTCTAAAACTCCCCATAGTGCAGAAAGAATTTTTCTGTTGATTAATAACAGAAAGCACAAGCATTTATTACCTTCAAGATTCTTGCTATTTGTGACACACTGTACAACTTTTTCTCTGTAGAGGGCATAATTGTTTTTCAGCATTTGAGCTGCCTCCAAGTTCAAAGGATTGTTCAGGACAGGATTAGACAACAAAACCTGCATGAAAATACATGCACACATCAATCTTCAAAGCTTTATTGATTACAAACTCAACCAGCTAGAGGTACTCCTCGACGTGCAACCACAATAGGAGTCAAAATTTCCATTGCTAAGCAAGGCAATTCTTTAGTGAGTTTTGCCCCACTTAATGGCCTTTTTTTGCCACAGGTCTTAAGTGAATCTTGCTTCACCCATTGACTTTGTTGTCGGAAGCCAACAGGGAGATTACAGAGGCGATCCTATGACCCAATTGTCACAAATACATGCCTGTTGCTAAGCATCCAAATTTTGATCACTTGACCATGGGATGCCGCAACAGGAGTCAGGTGTGCGAAAACTGTTCATCATGCACTTTTTTCAGTGCTGTTGTAACTTCCAATGGTCACTAAATGAATGTTTATTAAGTCGAAGAGTACCGAGTATCGAGTCTAAGGAGAGGGGCAGCATGCAAATCTAATAAATAAATAATAAATAAATAAACCTGAAATAAAACACTATTTACAATAAATGGCTTTATTGGCTTTAGCCATGGCAGTTGAAAGGCATGAATTCTGCTCTGTTTTCATATAACAAAAAATTTACAGAAGGTTGATACTTTTCTTTCCACTCTAACCTTGGCAGACACAAATTATGAACATATGCAGAACATGGAGAAACCAACACTTCTTTTTTGGATGCATCCCGTTTAGAATGGAATACTGGACTTGCTGCAAAATTTACTTTGCTATTTTGGAAAGAGGTTGATGTAAAAAAATATATATTAGCAAGCTCCACACATTCATTTCTGAAGGAAGGATGGGAATATTTGTAATAATTGTTTGAGCACCAGGAGGGGAGAAAACCATCCATTCTAGTTATGATTCAAACAGTGATAGCAGCTCCAAGAAAATAAAGCTTTTTTAAAAATGCAATGGTAATCCTTCATTATTTCACCAAGGGAAATTGGAAACTCCCATTTTCCTAACATATACCAAAGCAGATCCTAGAAAGGTAGGAGTTAAAATTATGCAACAATTTAAAGAATGTCTTTAACAATAGAAGATAATCCCATGTAGTGCTTTATATTTATTACTCAATGTTGTGGTTAGCTCTGGCCCAGCTCCTGCCCCAAGGACTGTGGATGTGGGGGAGACATCCACATGCTGCAGGCCTGTTTTGCCCCCGGTGGAATCTGCTGATGAAGGCTCCTCTGACCAAGAAGACATGAGTGACAGGAAGGAGGAGAGTGGGGCAGACAGCTCAGAAGGGGATCAATTATCTAGCTCCTCCTTGGATTCAGAACAAGAGTTAATGATACAGCCACGCATGCGGAGAGTGATGTTTCATGACTGCTTTGCTGACTTTGATCTTTGTGTGCTGATTTTCCCCCGCTTTGAAACTAACCCAGAGCAAAGTGTGTTTCACTTTGTGAAAGAAGAAGGACTGTGAATTGCCTCACAGCTGCAAACTAAGTATCACAGAACTGATAAGGGACTTGTATAAATTACCAATTTGTTTGGAGACGTGCTCTTTGCTATACAAAAAGAGTGCTCTGTTTATTTGCATTTTCCGTATAAAGAACATTGTTTTGGATTTTCAAATGTGTGTGTGTCTGAAATTGTATCTGTGCATTTTTGGGAGGATTTTACCAGAGAGCTCGACAGAACACTCAATGAAAAACTAAAGCTGAAACAACTGTTCCCCTTGTTGGATGGACCTCCTTCGTAACAACAACAAATATAACGTTCAAGATAGGAAAACATGGCATTAGAGATACCCTGCTATAATTTTATTTAATTATTAAATTTATATGCCCCCATCATGCTATCCAAAGCTATGGATATGGAAACCTCATGCCTTAACAAGCATTCCTAAAATGTTTTTATAGCTCTCTCATCAACAGAGGAAAGAGATATTTTCTTTGAGGAAGACTCTAAGAGGAATTTTTGTGGTGAAAATAAAAGACACAATAGTGTGCAACATTTAATTAAATATCTATTCTTGGACATGTATGGTAGAGATAGATGCTCTCTGAGGTGAGTTTAACTCTTGATAACTTAATGAACATATCCGTGCTTTCTCTTTTTAAAATGATTTTTATTAATTTTTAAACAAGTATATAAAAATAGCACAAATTGATAGGTGATAAAAAAAGAAACGAGGAGGGGAAGAAAAAGAAAGAAATCAAAGACAAAGGAAAAAGTCTAGGAAAGAAAAAAGGGCAAAAAAGGCGCTACTAATATTCTTTATTGCAGTTATAAGTACAAAGATACTTTAACCTCTCTCTAAAAATACATCATGACTCTTTTTTCCTTTAATTTCTTTAATTAGAATTTAAAGAAGTGCAAAACTCTGTGTGAGGGCATGAAGGAAAAATGTTTTTTTTCCTCATCAGTCCTACCAAGCTGACAAACTGTAACTAGAACTGAGGGGAACCTCAAAAGCAGTTTATGAAAAAGACTCCTGAAAACTATTTAAGAAAAAGCTAACAATTTTCCTGGATTAGTGCAATGCCTTGTGTGAGCTTATGCTGCTGTGAGGTTCCTAGTTTTACAAAAATAAACTAAGACTACTTCTCCCATAAACAAAAGAAAATTAAGAATAAAAATGTTTGTATCATTCTTTCTTACCTGGATAGTAAGTAGAATACTAGTCATTGTAAAGTTAGTGTTCCATTTGCTAAAGTTATCTAGAAAATCCACACAAGGTCTCCCAGATACTGGATCCACTTGGATAAAAGACAAAAACGGTAATGTTTAAATTGGAGCGTTTCCTACTAATACGCTAAATTCTACATATTACTGTAAACATACTGTAGAGTGTTACAGTATGTAAGTTTTAGTCTCCATAACGCAGATGTAAAATTCTATTGCGTCACATGAAGTATCATGATATATCACGATGCTTTTTGCCTTTGTGGAGCTGGAGTGGGCATGACCTGTGCATAACCCAACTGGCCTGCTGGCTGCCAGTTTAACACCCCTGTTCTACAAAAGAAGATTTTACAAAATCTTAAAATTTAGCTTATGTTTTATTTATTTATTTATTCTCAATATTTTTATATTACAAAAATATTGATTCATTATTAATTTTATATAGTGCATTTATATACCAAAGCAGATAAAATCAAAATTATTAAAACACTATATAAACTACTTAAGCACGATTATATGTACCTGTTATGTTACTCTGGAAAACAACCCTTACGAAGCAACAAGTTGCTTTTGATCAGTTACCATATGAAGGACATTGTCCTTAATAACACCCTTACCATTGGGATGGAAAGGAATAGTTGTGAATGTGATGGTTGGAGGTAAGGTATTGTAGTCTTCAGAATATTTCAGGGACAGCTGAAGTTCAGCACCTAGTATAATATATATAAATATATATGTATTATATTGTATGCTTGGCGAAGGGAGTCTGTAAATAAGGAAATGAACTTGCAAATGGTCTTTATCTCATTTTTACACGACTCTCAGATGAATTTCAAAAGCCTCTGGAAACAATCCATTTGGACTTCTAGAAAAAGTTACCGTTAGCATATCTTGTAAGGGGGAAACGACATCCAAAAATACGATGTGCAACTGAAATGTAAGAGTTGAGCACCTACATTTGGCTCTGATTTCATTCACCACTTGCTTCACCTGTCTACTGAATGACATCTGTCTAAATGACATGCACTTATTACAACAATGTTTGTCAACCACAACAACTTTAAGATCGGCGGACTTCAACTCATACAATTCTACCTTAGAATTGCTGAGGTTGAGAAACATTATATTAGAGAATGGCAGTTCTTGAAATTAAGATGGTCCATCCTTGATTATAGAAAGATTTTATACAGGCATTTATGGGCATTTGTTGGCAGTGACTAAACTTTTCTTTAACAGTGAAGCGTATACATTGAAGTCTTACATAAGCAACCTTTTATTTATTTATATCTATTGTGACGCAAACAGATATAACAAGGTTGATTTCTTAACGTTCTTATTTTTATCTTTGCTACTTCACTTTCAATATCTGACAGTTCAGTATTTCTATTATCTAAGTACTCTATCCTATAAGTTCAATTAGTACTTTTCACTCTTTCTGATTGCAGGATTTACATTTCTGATTTTTGCTGCAATTTATTTCCTGAAGAATTTGGCGTTCTCAAAAGAGAATGCCAAATCGGTAAAATATATAAATTTTTGATCCGTTATGAGACAGAAGTGGAAATTGTAAAAGAGAATATGATAAGCTGGGGAATGAATTTTGGCTACACAATTGAACTAGAAAAATGGGAAAAATTATGGATTAACAATTGGCAGATGACAAGATTGACCGCATTCAAGGAAAACCAATTAAAAATGTTCTACAGGTGGCACCTATCACCAGAAAGACTTGCAAAAATGTTCCCAAAAACCTCTCCAATATGTGGAAGTGTAAAAAAGAAAGAGGCACGTTCTACCACCAATGGTGGACATGCACACAGGCAAAAAAGTTTTGGAATAAAATAAAAAATTGGTTAAAAGAAATAGCAAATGAAGAAATCGAAAAAAACCCAGAATTATATTTATTGGGTATTTTTAATAAAAAAATAGAAAAAGAAGTAAGATACCTAGTTATACATATACTAACAGCTGCCAGAATAGTATACAGTATGCCCAACAGTGGAAAACAGATAAAATACCGGAAGAAAACATAATAATTAAAAAAATACTAGACTGTGTGGAGATGGACAGGCTATCCAAAAGATTAGAGGGAAAATAAGAATCAGATTACCATAAAACATGGGCAAAATTTTATGATTGGCTAAAAGAAATAAATAAATAAAAATTTATGCAAAGCAACACATCAAATAAAAGAATTCAAAAATTAATATTATGTAAAAGAAGTGTAATTCTCTGATCAAATATCCCAAAAAACCCCACTTTCATTTCCCAAATGTTGTATATATATGTTTTTATGTATGTTTTTTTCCTTTATCTTGTATGTCACATTTGTAAAAATTAAAAAATAATTTTAAAAAAAGGTTTTCCGAATGTTTTGCAGTTCCTAAGTGTTGGACCTTGATTTTTCAATCAATATATTTATTATAGGGCAGTGATGGTGAACCTTTTTTCTCTCGGGTGCTGAAAGAGCGTGGGTGTGTGCTATCGCACATTTGTGAGTGCCCACAACCATAATTCAATGCCTAGGGAGGGCAAAAACAACTTCCCTCACCCCCAGGAGGCCCTCTGGAGGCCAGAAACAGCCTATTTTACCACTTCTGATGGGCCCAGTAGGCTCGTGTTTCGCTCTCCCCAGGATCTAAAGACTTCCCTGGATCCGGGGGAGGGTAAAAATGCCCAACCATTCCCCAGAGGCTCTCTCAAAGCCAAAAATGCCCTCCCAGAGCCTCTGTGTGAGCCAAAAATCAACTGGCCAGCACACACATGCATGTTGGAGCTGAGCTAGGGCAACAGCTCGCATGCAGCAGATATGGCTCCGCATGTCATCTGGGACACCCATGCCATACATTCACCATCACTATTATAGGGCATTTACCAAAAAGCTCTACAAATGGTAAATAATAATAAATCACCCATGTTGTTTAGAGTTTGTGATATCACTGTACATTATAACATTTCTAGGAAAGAGTAGCACCTTCCCATAAGGTATCCTTCAGCCCTTCAATTTCAGCTATCCATTCCATCAAATTGTCTTCCAGAGGCATAACAGAAATGCCCTAAAGAAAGAAAAGATAACAAATGGTTTTGGCTTCAGTGATATAAAGAAAAAACCCACTCATAACAACTCCGTAGACACTAACAATAATACAAATGTGGTTTGCCAATGCCTTTGCCTCATATAACTTTCTAACTTTCCTGCCTACCCTACAGCCTTAATGTTTACCACGGTTCTGCTTGCAATTTTTCTAAGTGGCTTTTTGTTTCACAAGATCTCCCATCATCATTTCCTAACCAGACCTGTTTCTACCCAGTATTCAGGCCCCAAACAATTTTGTCAAAAGCTTGCACTTGTTGATTTACTAATCCATGCTTAATGGATGTCTTCTCTCCTCTTTCTGGTCCAGAAAAATGATTGTGCATTGATTTATATAGATTGATACTAATGCTAACGATACGTAGTACAAAATAAATGAAGAATTAAATTACTTTCAAACAGAATTAAGCTGAAATATGACAACGTATAAAAATTCTAACTAGCTACAACGCACTATGTTAAACTACTGTACTTCTGGAAAACTAATAAAGCTGGATAGCATTCCAAAACCAACCTATTTTGGAAGGACTGTTCAGAATACTGGACTCATGCAGAAATATCTCCTTGTGGTTTCAGCTCTCTTACAGTCAATGGTAATGGGGGTCCAAAAGAATTCCCCCCCTCAAATGTTAATATAGGATGAATAGATTCTAGCTGAAGAAGACAGTCCTGAAAGACATATGTCTTTTAGGTAAAGAGCCAAACCTTAAATTGCATCTGAAAACCTAGAGAGGAGGTATGCTTAGGAAGTCTGGAACATGTTAACATGCAGGCTACTGCATTTCATATTGGCTATTCCATTAAAAATTAATTAGAAATGAACAACAGTTCCTCCTTACAGCCAAACGATAGGAACAGTGATTTGTTTATTATAAGTGCTATGCGCTTAGAGCTCAAAGCATTTTTAGAGACCCCAAACACCCATTTTAGTCTGTTTCTGTTGCTCCCCCCTGGGAGAAAGTTAGCGTGTATTTCTAGAAAGATTATCAGATTCTGTAACAGCTTTGTTCCCTATGCCATCCATCTCGCAAGATTTGTTTTTGTTACCATGTACATGTATACATCTGAACTATGTTGTTTCTCCATGTCATATAATATATGGGGGTACATGCATAATTTTGTATCTATCTATCTATCTATCTATCTATCTATCTATCTATCTATCTATCTATCTATCTATCTATCTATCATCTATCTATCTATCTATCTATCTATCTATCTATCTAGTCATGTTTATGTAGTGTTTTTGTAGTGTATATTTTAGTTTAGGAGAAGCAGTGAAGGAGCTGTCAGAGCAGAGGTGGGTTTCAGCAAGTTCTGACCAGTTCTAGAGAACAGGTAGCAGAAATTTTTGAGTAGTTTGGGGAACCAGTAATTACCACCTCTGACTGACCCCACCCCAACTATTCTCTGCCTCCTAAGTCCCAACTGATCTGGAGGAAATGGGGATTGGCAGTATCCTTCCCCTAGAGTGGGGTGAGAATGGAAATTTTACAGTATTCTATCCCTGCCA
Organism: Erythrolamprus reginae; assembly: GCF_031021105.1. Classification (NCBI taxonomy): domain Eukaryota; kingdom Metazoa; phylum Chordata; class Lepidosauria; order Squamata; family Dipsadidae; genus Erythrolamprus; species Erythrolamprus reginae. The sequence continues at coordinate 84,594,241 of NC_091952.1, read as the reverse complement.
AGCCCACCAAGCCGCACCACGTCCACCAAGCCAGGCCTACAGAACCTATAGTAAAAACTTTTGGATCCCATCACTGTGCCAGAGAAGGGAGGGGGGAGGGAGGAAGGGAGGGAAAGAAAGAAAGGAGGGAAGAATTGAAGGGAGGAAGGGAAAAAAGAAGGAAAGAAGGGAGGGAGGGAGGGAGGGAGGAAGGAAGGAAGGAAGGAAGGAAGGAAGGAAGGAAGGAAGGAAAATTGTATCAGAGAATGGCATCTTAGTCATATCTGAGTAACTGCCAACTAACTACCCTGAGGGAAAGAGACCCTTAAAAAGGAAAAACCCCAAATGCTGTGAAGGTTGATAGAACAGTAGAGAGCAGATCATGAAGCTCTATAATATACTTGATTATGATTCTAATACATTGTTGATGGTCTTGACACTTACAAGCAAAATGGAAAGCATTACATTGATGCTGTCCATAGGGCCTTTGAGGAGAACAACCCTATTTCTACAAGGATTTGTTCTGGATAAGAGCTGTTTTAATTGCCTGTTTTCCTGTTTTTAAGTTACCTCAGATGCACGGAACAGGCAGCAAACTGATGTCCACGCTAGATTAATAAGGAATAAATTATACTCACAAATATATTTGCTTGCTTGAACTCCATAAGCTCCCTTTCCAACAGCAAGTAAGCTCTTGAATGCAACATATTCTCGGGAGCCTCTATTCTTCTCTTGTTGTTTCATCCAGAAGACAATTTTGCATTCACTTTGAGCCAGCAGAATGAATGGGTAATTGGGAGAAAAGTGGCAGAGAAAATAAAATACTAGAGGACCCCCCCCCCTTTTCATGTGGAACTGAAATGCATTTGAGCCGAATAGTGAACACCTTGCCAACAGGCCTGAGGCTCACCGAAAACAAAATCCTCTATACTTCTATTTGATAATTATATTTAAAGGAGTAGGCAAACATATATATATATATATCTTCATTCCTTGCTTTTCATAGCTGAACTGCTAAAAAGCACAGCCTTTGTAGGAAGCACAGAGAAGCAGAGAATGAAGCAGGCCCAGCTTTGTGTACAGAGAAGGTAACCAAGCAACCAGTTTTTTCCCTTTCCTCAAGGGAGACAGTTCCCTCTCTTAACTTTCTTCTCTCTTTCAACCAATCGGCATCAGTTTTGCTTTCACACACACACACCCCTTGTACCAAACACCAATCATGTCAGCCCTTCCATTCAAACTTTTAAACTGAAAGCCAGGGAGCCACTCAGAGATGCCAGTCGAAATTGGGTGGGCTCGGTTTTCTGTCAAGGAGTGCTTCTCATCTGAATAGAATTTGGGCATGAGATGATTATTAATTCATTAATTGATTGATTGATTAATTAATTAATGATCATTTATTTTCATTAATAATCATTAATAATTATTTTTCTCCTGTAATCTATAAGTGTGATTGATTGATTAATTAATTAATTAATTAATCACGTTTATAGATTACAGGAGAAAAATTATCACTTTACTATCCTGGTGAAGGATTGCTTTCCTGGAAGAAGTTTACAGAAGAGGCTGTAAGAGACCCTCATCAGAACATTTTTAAAAAGAAGCAAGATGGAACCTTGCTATGACTCTATTACTTAGTAAAGGAAGAATTAACCATTTAATGTTTTAATTACTATATAAGAAGCATATATGATTCCCCCTTCCAGATTTGGAGGACTGTGCTATCTGGACTCTTCTTGGTAAGATTCTGGATAATAGGTTTGTATAAGGGGGATGCATAGGTGCACCAGTGTGCCTTCTGTCCCCTGTCCTAATTTATTTATTTATTTATTTACTTATTTATTTATTTATTGATTGATTGATTGATTGATGGGATTTGTATGCCGCCCCTCTCCGTAGACTCGGGGCGGCTAACAACAATAATAAAAACAGCATGTAAATCCAATACTATAACAGCTAAAAAACCCTTATTTTAAAACCAATCATACCTACAAGCAAACATACTATGCATAAATTGTAAAAGCCTAGGGGGAAAAGAGTATCTCAGTTCCCCCATGCCTGACAGCAGAGGTGGGTTTTAAGGAGCTTACGAAAGGCGAGGAGGGTGGGGGCAATTCTAATCTCCGGGGGGAGTTGGTTCCAGAGGGCCGGGGCCGCCACAGAGAAGGCTCTTCCCCTGGGCCCCGCCAAACGACATTGTTTCTCTCTTACTAGTATCATGTATATAAACATTGTTATATCTTTGTATACTACCAATACGTACTTGACAAAAATAAATAAAAATAAAAAAAATAAAATATATCCAGTTTTATCCTTAGAAGCATTTCACTCCTCCAGCTTTTGTTTATTTGTTTATTTAGATTTATAAGCCACCCCTCTCCTGATGGACTCAGGGCGGCATACAATATAAAACCAGATATAAAAATAAAAACCCCAATATTAAAAAAACATTCATCCATCTATCATTCTTACTACTGACCGGAACAGAGTGCTGTTGCTCAATGGCCCCAGGCCTGCCGGCACAGCCATATTTTTAAAGCCTTTCGGAAAACCAGGAGAGTGGGGCGGTGCGAATCTCTGAGGGGAGTTGATTCCAGAGGATCGGAGCTGCTACAGAGAAGGCCCTTCCCCACGGTCCCGCCAGTCAGCATTGCTTGGCTGACGGGATCCGGAGAAGGCCAACTCTGTGCGATCTAATCGGTCCCTGGGACATGTGAGGCAAAAGACGGTTTACTCTGGAATAGTTGCTACCTCCTGATTTTATGTTTGGCATCTGTGATTTCTTGGGATTTAGAATAATAATTTTATACATATAAATACTCTTCACTTACCAACATTAATTGGGACTAGGACCTCTGTCACCAAGCAATAGTCATGACGTCATGTGACCTTGCTGCTTGTGAAAATACGGCACTTCCAGTTGTTGTCGTTAAGTGAATCACTAGGTTGTTAAGCAAAGTCCTCACAGAGTTACCATTGTGACTTCCTTCTGGCTTGCTCATTTACTTTTCCTTGGCAGAAGCTGGCGGCGAAGATCACAAATAGCAACCATGCGACCACAGAATGTTGCAATGTCATAACTCTGAACCAATCAACTTGCCCAATTTGCAATTGCATAGTCATAGAGACTGTGACTTTGCTCCACACCATCCAATGATGTTCAAAGACTTGTTTCCTACTGATATCACCATACCATTGAAGGTGTTTCGTATAGGAAAAACACATTTGGTGTCTCCTTCCAGAGATTCAATTCAATTCAATTTATTAGATTTGTATGCCGCCCCTCTCCGAAGACTCGGGGCGGCTCACAACAACAATAAAAACAGTATAACAATGGAACAAATCTAATAATAAAATTACATTAAAAAACCCCAACAATTTAAAAACCATGCAACACATACATACCAAACATAAAATATAAGAAAGCCTGGGGGAGATGTCTTAATTCCCCCATGTCTGGCGATATAGGTGGGTCTTGAGTAACTTGTGAAAGATGAGGATGGGGGCCATTTTAATCTCTGGGGGGAGTTGATTCCAGAGGGCCGGGGCCACCACAGAGAAGGCTCTTCCCCGGGGGCCCGCCAACTCTGTGGGACCTTATCGGCCGCTGGGATGAGCCCCTCAGGGCAAAAATAAAGTACTCTGTATCCAACTGGCCTTTTCCCTTTCATTCTTGGAATATAAATTGCATTAAACTCATCTAGCTTAGAGATCTTTACTGTTTCAGATAGAGGAAGCCGGTTTCTTCAGATGCATATTATGCTTGGTCTCACCTATCATTAACATGTAGCTTTCTCTACAGAGAATACATGCATTTGAAGAAAAGTGCTTATTAAAATCAAATCAGAGCATACACCCCTAATTAGGGGTTTGAATTTGTTAAAACGCTGTTCTGCTACCATGTATCATTTTGAAACAGTAGCAGAGCAATCAGTGATCATAGAACTGGGTGCCATTAAAAAAAAATTCTATGGCTACTCATCTGTCTCTGGTCAGTGCAGCTCTTAAAAATAAGGACAATTAAACACTATTAGAACTATTAAAACAGTACAACATAAATATATATGGCACCAAGTAAACCTGATAACACTGGGGAACAACAATTTTGTTGTCTTAAATCTGTGACTTGTTTTCAACTAACTTTTGACCTCTGGATCCAAAAATAACCCAGAGTTTTTGTGTATCATGTCAACTTTTTAAGCTACAGGATACCATCAAAAGTCACACAAATTGTGCATATAAAGGAAAGGAAAGTAAAAACTTACCAAATATACTGTTTACAAAAAATAATTGTATTCATACAAAGGCTATAATAGTTACTGCAAGTTAAATTGTGTTCATAGAAATAGTTACTTTTTAAAATTGAATGGTAATTATACATATTAAGGTAAAAAGTTTCGCTTATAGCCTTTTCAGGAATTTTTAATCTGTGGACATTCTTGGTTGATGCTCCAAGTCAGCCATCATATGTACATTCCATCTACCTTGATACTGTGCCTCCATGACCTTCAAATCTTGGTGGAATCGCTCAGTGGAATCACTCCATGGCCTTCAAAGCTTGGTGGAATCACTCACTGACTGCACCAAAATTTTCCGGGAAGTTAGCAAGATGGCTAGGTAAAAAATGCAATTTGATGCTCATGTTGCCTAATTAACTATATTATATATATAAGGTGTAGAGAAAAAAATTTGACGTTGTAGAAGAAAACTAACTAGTTTTGAAACTAACATGCCTAACTAACTACAAAAAAGCTCAAAAATCAAACTCAACAGAAATTGTGTTACAAATTGTTCCCCAGTGTAATCAGAGGTGGGTTCCTTCTGGTTCAGAGTGGTTCTCTGGAATTGGTAATAACTTGGCGGCCTGAGTTACTGGAACTGGGAATGACCCAGGCCTGCCATGCCCCCAAACCAGCTCTCAGTGGCACCATAAGGCGGCACCATCTTGTTTTTTGCTTCTGTGCATGAGCTGGGTTTTTAGCACTGAGCATGCATGCATGCCAGCACAAAGCACATGCCTGCCTGCTCATCCATGCAGTGTGTCAGGAAGTGGACCAGCAGCGAGGAAAATTAGATCGCACCCCTGCTGATAATAGGCCACCAAACAGCACTCTCTGGTCTATAGTAATACGTATTATCAGGTTGACTTGATGCCATGTATATTTATGTTGTAGTGTTGTACTGGAAACACACTGCAGCTCATGCAGCAGTGTTGTTACATGTATCAAATGGCCAATATCCTTTACAACCCATGCAGCCACATTCTGCACCAGCTAAAGCTTCCGAACGCTCTTCCAGGGCAGTTGCATGTAGAGCACATTGCAATAGTTAAGAAGTCACGAGGGCTAGTGACTGTGAGCGAAGTCTCTCAATCAAAGAACAGGCATGCCACCTTCAGGTGTGCAAGGGTTCTCCAGGCCATTCTTTCTTACTTGGGTTGAATTGAACCCATTGCATCTGAACTAGACCCTTACGAGTCACTGAGACAGGATATTCACAGCATCTCTCAGGCAGCTGGAGGCTGCGATAGAAAGCTGGGTATCATCATCATATTGATACCTTACCCCAAATATTCATCACTTTACCCAGTGGCTTCATGCTAATGTTAAATAGGAAAGGAAAGAGAATTGAGTTCTAAACCATGTTAGTTTCACCTATGGATGAAACTTACCCTTCTCTAGATACTATACTGATCTATATTAAGCTGCCCAGAGTTATCTCTGGACAACAAGACTGGCACATAAATTTAATAAATATTGTCAAAAATGTATTTGTTTTCCTTAGTAGTTTTATTATATGTTTGGTAATACATATTACCATGCAATATGTACGACCAAATATGTATTACTATTATTTTTCTCTTCCTTATCTCTTTCCACATATTACTACTGTTCTCACTTCTGCTGCAGTCTTAAGTGAATCACTCACTGTCATTAAGCAAGTTATTATTTGACCACAACTTGTGATTTTACTGCCCATTTCTCCACTGCTTGTTGGAAGCTGGCTGTGAAACATGCAGGACTAGTTGTAAAGTTAGTGTTTTAGTGCCATCTTAACTCTGAATGGTCACTAAAAAGAACAGTTATTAAGTGAGGTCTATTTGTATTGACATTTCTGAACTTTGGTGTTGGAGAAGACTTCCTGAGAAATTCTGGACAGTCAATAAAGGAAACAAATGGAACATTGAATAAATCAAAGTATAGGTTTCATTCAAGGTACAAATGACCAGGCTGTAATTATCCTACTTCAGACTCATTAGGCGAAGATCTCTCTTTCTGGAAAAACCTCTAGTGGTGGGACAAGTAGAAGAGACCAAGATGACCAGCAGCAAGGTAGGTAGACTCAGTTATGTAACAATGAATGTGTAATGTTCCGGAATCCACTAGGCCAGGGGTCGGAAAAGGAGCAGGAACTAGGGAACCTCTGATTGGTTGGTTTACAGTTAAATCCTTATTTATAGCTATTAAAGAAGTTAAGAGTGTTTCCTTGATGTCTTATTCGGGTACATAACACAATGCACAGTGGGGAAAATTTGAAGAACAAGTTAATGACAAATGTATCCAATCCCATTTGACCAATAAAAAATTTCTATTCTATTCTATTCATAATAACAATAACAACAATAGAGTTGGAAGGGACCTTGGAAATCTTCTAGTCCAACCCCTTGCTTGGGCAGGAAACCCTACAATACTTCAGACAAATGGTGATCAGTGAGAAAGACTGTGTGGTTGCTAAGTGTGGCAACAACTTGATGACACATTACTACTCTAATCATAGTGTAGCAGTGAAGCTTCTGGTAATCTGAAAAACCATTTACAAGACAGACTAGATGTGGCTTATATAAGCAAGCGGCCCATGAGCATTGCCCATATCATTGTACCATGCTGACCTAGCAATGTTTTACATATGCAACACTGGAAAATAATTAGCTGATTTCCTGTAGATGAAACAGGATAAGAGATATACTATGTCTTGGTTAATGCATACCAGAGGTGGGTTCCTCCCGGTTTGCATCGGTCCTATAGAATCAGTACTAAACAGCTGGTGATGTCATGGATCCGGTTCTGTCGGTACCAGTCCATGGACGCCACTATCTTTTTGGAGTGGGGAAATTTTTTGCTGATTTTTTTTCTTCTGCGCATGCACAGAAGCTGAGTTTCCGGCATTGTGCATGCAATTTTTTTGAATTTTTTGCAAATTTTCAGCATTGCACATGTGTAGCCCCACAGGGTGCAATGTGCATGCAGCCACACAACACGGGAAGCAAACCGGCGGCAGGGTAAATTAGAACCCTGATACATACATAAAATAATGGGCTATGTTTGTTTGCTTCCTGGGTACAGAGTACATGCACATATATATATATACAAACACAAAATAATTTGCAGGGACTTCCCTTCTGAACTTCATGGGTGGCTAGTCAAACACAATTTTATTTGGGTGCAGCAATCCCATTTTGTGCTGAGCTATGATGCATTTAACTTTGATTTGACTAAGCTAAAATAGCTTAGGGCCATAGAAGCTGTAATCATATATCATGGTTTATGAAACATGACAGAATTAACGTTTCTCTAAGTCAGTGTAATTTCCGCATTAGATCAGAATGTAAAACCTCATAATCATTTATTGCATCTCAGAGTTTGTCTTTCATAATAGATGTTGCAAATGATTTTCACATTTCCTACTGCATATATTGTATAGGATTCCAAGTGAAAGATTTCATCTACTAAATAAATTATGCAAATTTGCTTGAAAGAATTTTTTTGAAGTATTTTTTTCCCTTTGATGCAAACAAAACCCTTGGAAACAAATGAATGCCATAAGCACTACCATCTTTCTAACAGCAAACTATTTTTAAGTGTATTCAAACTTATTTAAGAATATAGTAGAAATAATTCAAACCTTATAGTAGAAATAATTCAAACCCTATAGAGAACGTAAGGGTAAAGATACTATTTATACTAAATATCTCATCGTTAATAGGGTGATTATAATCCAAAATATTTGGGAAAAGTGGTACTAAAATTGTTTAGTTCTAGTATAATGTTTTTCCTTACTAATTAGTGCATTAGATATAAATTTTGTTCTAGGAGTAATAGTTTTAATAATTATATTTTGGATTTTTTTTAAAAAAAGAAACACTATTATTATTTTACAATTTGAAGGTTTGTGGTTTTTCTTTCTCTATTATTTTTGTGATGTAGAAACCATGTCTTTTCCATATGTTTTTTTTTTGGTGCTAAATACTGATTTTTCTGGCATAAGTATTTTTTCCACATTACCCAATTTACTTTGAGAGGTTTCCCTTTGTTTATTTTCTCCCCTAGGAATTTCTGCTGCTGTTTTAGAGTTTATTAACAAACTGAATTTTGTGTCATGAAGCCAAAAAATGGTATGTCTGCTAATGACAAAGTTTTCCTTCAGGAAAGACAATTGGCCGGCTTGTTCACCATTTTTCCTGTTTAAAATCTCTTATACAACATTTAAGTACAGTTTTCTAAACTTTTATGCCAGGACTATTTCAGCGAGATAATGAAAAAACATTAATGAATAAGCTTTTTATTTGTTAAAAAACTCAAAAATAACCATACCATCTGGGTGTTCCAGAGGTGAGAATGCATTTTTTTCCTTTTTTTCAAGCTTATGGCCAGTTTTTCACAAACTCCTATTCATATATTAATTACCACAAACGTTTTAGACTACTGGCAAGAAAAGAGGACAAATTACTTATTCTAAGTAGCACCTGTATCAAAGCTTCTGTTCTGTATCTTCTTGACTTCCGCGGGGTTGATGGTTATAAATTGCAAAATCTCTTTTATTGTATGCATATTTGCCAAAAGATTAAAAACAGATCTATTGTGAAACCTTTGAGAACAGGGCAGTAAAATTTTTTCATCTACAGGGGTTTTTTTACATAGTGTGGCTTTCGTAGCCATTGTTTTCTAGCATTATTTTTTAAAACGTAGTATTTTGATATCTAAAATGATATGCTTATTAAGAAAGTACATTTTCAAATTAAGAGTAATCAATGGACAACTGTCTTATGTGATATTTAAAGGAAGCCAGTGGTGAGAAAGATGTAATGAACTTCTTTGGTGTGATTGTTATATTATGTTCCCCAAGACATTCTATCTTTACCTTAGCCATTTTTTCAAAACCAGTGGTTTAAAATAATCAGTGTTTAATATTACTCTAGTGTCCAAGATACAAAAATGCAATTAATGTCTGTATAAAATAGCCATGTCTTATTACATATTCATGCTTTAGTGCAATAATCTTAATGAAAACAATCTATAAAGGTATACAGTAAATAAATGCATGCAGTGAAAATCACCAAATAAAATCAAAAGGGTTCCTCAAGTCATTCTATATTTCAAGGTATCTTCATTAAGAAAAAAAGAGAAATAAACCAAAAAATGAAAAGCAAGATGTATTTTCAATTCTGCTATACAAAAACATTTTTTGTGCAAAAAGAAGAAAATTACGTCAAGTGTCTGAAAGACCATGTACATAATCCATTCACAATCTGTTCAAATTTTTAAAATTTCCGAGAAGCTGTAATTTATACAATTTTACAGTGGTTTCAAATTATTCTGATTGTTTCAATCTGCATAAATTTCAATAACACAAAGGTCATATTTTTTAGTAAAAAATAATTCTAATTCATATTATTTGAAATTACATACAAAAATTATAGGCAATTTCTAGAAAATTATTGTGTACATCTAATGGAATGTAGAATTTCAGGGGTATAACACTAGAAAAGCTACTGATTTAATTGAAATAATAAATATTATTGGGAAAACTGATTGTCTATTATAAAATAAGAATTGAAATATTTAAAGGGTTGCATAGCAACAAAAGGATACAAAATTCTATTGCAACTACAGTTATAAAATTAAGAAATATATTTTTCATTCATTTAGTGTATGTAGTTTCATGAAGGTTTTTCTTTTTAAATGTCTTCTTTGCTTTACTCTGCTATGAACACATTTCTTAATACAAAATTATTCATTTTGAGTCTTATAAATGATTGGAGATTTATCATTAGAGACTGTTTTTTGAAAATTGGCAAATGGGACCATAAGATTCACAGATCATACGTCCAAAATTCACAAACCAGAGATTACAAATTGCTGCGGGAAAAACCCTAAAAAAACATTATAGCTTAGCATGGGGCTAAGCCAGTGGTTCTTAACCGGGGTTCTATCAAACCATAGGGATTCGGTGAGTCGGTCTCAGGGGTTTGGCGGAGCCTCCACCACGGAATTTGTGATGACATGCAGGTATGTAATTTGTTGTGAGTTCATGCACTGTGTTGGTTTTGTTCTTTGATCAAGGTGATGTTCATGCACGGTTCATTTTGTGTACCAGTAAAAAAATATATACCTATGTCTTGAATTTGGAAAAAAATCATATTTGATTTATCACTAAAGAAGGGTTCGGTGAATGTGCATATGAAACTGGTGGGTTTGGTACCTCAAACAAGGTTAAGAACCACTGGGCTAAGCATATTTGAATTGTTTGATATTGAATATCATTTTAATTTCCAATATGGATGCTTCAAAGAAAAAACACAAATTAAATGAATTCCCCTTAAGTATCAAAGCATAAGATAAAAATGACATTTGTCATTTGCCCGATTTAGCTGTGGTAGTAAATCATGATTTAATTAAATCATGGTCTGTTGAAAAAGATCCAATTTGGGGAATGCCAACCCAATATTAAAAACAATATAGTGCCTGGATTCAAATACAGAATACAGATTGTCCTTAGGTTACGACAGCAATGGGGACTGAAATTGCCATTATTAAGTGAGGTGGTCATAAAGCATGATGTCATATGACTGCATCACGTAATGACATCTCAGTTGCCACTGTTAAATGGGAATCATGTGGGCCACTAAATGAGAGCCTCACAGGACTGCAAATTCTGACTTCCTGCTTGTGGGGAAGCTGGCAGGGAATATTGGAAATTGCAATCCTGTGATTGGAAGGGTGCTGCAATGGCAGAATTCTGAGGACATGTTGTAAGTCCCCTTTGTTCAGAGTTGTCACATGTTTGAATGGCTATTGAATGAGCAATTGTAACTCAAGGGCTATTTGTAAGTCAATGTAAACCACATTACAGTCACTGTCACTAGTCACTGACAGCCTTCAAACACTGCTAGTTTAATTTGTTAACAAGCTACAATGATGTAAACCAAACATAATGCTAAGCCTCGGCATTTAAAAATCTCAATGTCTAAGCCCAAACTAACAAACCCATTGTGGTCTATCACAATGTGAACTCTGCCAATGACTTAGTTCAGACAGCTAAGTAAGTAGGTGAAGTACTTGGCCTTGGTTTCTTCAGCCATGAAAGATGGCGTTTAAGAGGTGACTTGATCAAAGTGTATAAAATCATGCATAGGATAGAAAAGATGGATAGAGAAAAATTCTTTTCTCTATCACACAATACTAGGATAAGGGGGCACTCCCTAAAGCTCATAGGTAAGAAAGTGAGGACAAATAAAGGGAAATATTTCTTCAAAGGGTTGTTGGTTTATGGAATTCACTTCCAGAAGAGGTGGTGACAGCTGTCAGTCTTGATAGCTTCAAGGCAGGATTAGACAGATTCGTGGATGCCAAGTGTATTGGTGGTTATTGAAACGGATGTCCAAGTGCTGCCTCTATGTTAGTTGAGGCAGGCAGGATTCCCTTAAGTACCATTTGTTGGGGGTCAAGGGAAAGGGAGGGTTTTACCTTCTCTTTCTGCTCAAGATCCCCATGGACAATTGGTGGGCCGCTGTGTGACACAGAATTCTGGACTCGATGGGCTTTGGCCTGATTCAGCACGGCTCTTCTTATGTTCTTAAGTATTTTTGATCTCTAGCCTGTGGTTTGTAAATCCTAATTTATGCTTTAATATTTTGTGTGAACCCAGGCAACTGTGGCTTAATCAAGAAGCACTTCATGAATTTAGTTTAGTGCACTGCATGAATTCAGCAGAATGTTTGGCTGTAGTCCGACTCAAGATTTTTCAACTCAGCAAGTTTTAAGCTGTGTCGATATGCTGGCTGGAGAATTCTGGGAGCAGATGAGGTTGAGATGTTTTGGTTTAATGGAATATGCATTTGGGTATAGCATGAGACCAATAGCGAAATTTTCATCCTACAGAAGTGTAATTAATTTTCCTAACATTTCATCACCATGTGTTCAGAATAGTCAAACTGCTGAGACAGAAAACATTTCACTTAAAAAAAACCCATGATTAAATATGTTTCTTAAAACACAGAAATACTTTTGCCCTTTACTATTTTGTAAAATAAATTTGCAGCCACAGTGTTGAGTGTTAGTACATTTAAAAAAAAATTTGAATGGCACTTCCTGTAAGAACTTCACAGAAGATACTTATTGCAAACACCTCTTTATACAGCTGGAAAAAAAAATCTCCAATAAAATATTTGAATATAAATCTCTAAAAAACGTCTAGTTCATATTGTAAATAGATTCATTTACAAAGGTCTCTCTTATTTATTACATCTCTGCCGAAATCACAGTTTCATTATGCCCGTGAATACTAGAATCTAAAGATGGTTGTTTGGAGTCAATTTTGTAGGGTTTTTGAGTCTTGTTCCCAAAAACAGTGATGCTAATCCCACCGGGATGATTTGGCACTGACATATGAGACAGCAAGGGGATATTGGCATCCTGGTTGGATCCTGAAGAAGGCAAGCTGGTCACATGACCAGTGCTTGTGGATCCACTTGCACTGCTTGGTGAACGACTCTTGGGTGGAGGACAGTGCTGAATGACCCTTGGTGGACCTGCAGGTTGGTAGTGGGCAGCTGGAAAAGCAGCATATCCAGGGGGTATCGGATACCCATTAATGGGAATATATCGCTGGTTTTGAGGTAACGGTGGGCCAAGAAATCCAGTTATTTGGCCCTGTGGCATACTTTGTGCTGGAAATATGTAGTTAGGGTACCTGGGATTGCTTAGGTTGCTCACTGGGCTTGCGCTGAGAGATGTAGTTTGAGTGGTAGCATTTCCACCAGAAGGCGTAGTAGAGCTAGTATGACTGGATATCCCTTCCCAAGAGTGCAGTCTGGCATGGATATCTTTGAATTTGGGTCTCCTAGACGGCAACTCATGCCAGCATTCGGACATCAAGCCGTACATTCTGGGAGGGCAGTCTTCAGAGCATGGCAAAAGCTGTCGTTTCCGGACCATCTCAACGACTTCTTGGTTACTAAATCCGTAATAGGGCTGAAGGCCAAAACTAAAAATCTCCCACAAGACGACACCAAAGGACCAGATGTCCGAATCAGAGGAGAATTTCCCATACAAAATTGCCTCTGGCGGCATCCAACGAATGGGCAGGAGGGATTTATTTTGAACTCTGTAATAATCGGCCGAATAGATTTCTCTTGACAGTCCCAAATCGGAAATCTTCACGTGGAGCTGTTCTCCAATTAAAATGTTGCGGGCGGCCAGATCCTTGTGGACAAAGAAATGACTCGACAAATATTCCATTCCCGCTGCAATCTGGACAGCTATGTGCAGAAAATCAGCATGGTCCAAACTGGATTTTACCGTACCATCTTCATCACTGCTACATCCAACATCTGAATGTGGAGATCGCATAATGAGGAATTCATGGAGGTCTCCTAGGTTCATATATTCAAAGAGCATGCAGACTGGTTGCTCTTGTGTCACAATTCCAAGAAGGCAAACAACGTTTGGGTGATGCAATTCTGCCATCAGCGAGGCTTCTTGCTGGAATTCTGCCCACTGCTGTGGGTTATTGCAGTCCTTAAGGGTCTTTATTGCGACTAGCTGAGCATGGTCCATTCCTGGCAAATAAAGATGTCCCTTATAGATTTTTCCAAAAGCACATTCACCCAACTCTTCCATAAACCGGACGGCGGAAAGAGGAAGCTCCTTGGCTTTGCTCTGTTAGAAAGAAGAAAATACATGAATATCATTTTGAATCAGACAGATTGCCCTTTGAATGGTCTTAGATATGGTAGTATTGGAAAACATTGAAAAATGTCTTTGGCTCTATAGAACCAACCGGACTAGACCGCCTTCTGCTGCACGAATCCCAGAGACCGGTTAGGTCCCACAGATTTGGTCTCCTCCGGGTCCCGTCAACTAAACAATGTCGTTTGGCGGGACCCAGAGGAAGAGCCTTCTCTGTGGCAGCTCCGACCCTCTGGAATCAGCTCCCTCCAGAGATTAGAACTGCCCCCGCCCTCCTTGCCTTTCGTAAACTCCTTAAAACCCACCTCTGTCATCAAGTGTGGGGGAACTGAAACATCTCCCCCGCCTATGTAGTTTTCTGTGTATGATATGACTGTATGTATGTTTTTTATATATTGGGGTTTCTTGTTTTTTAGACTTTTAAAATGTTATTATTGTTATTTTAGAGTTTAACTATTAGATTTGTCATTATATATTGTTTTTATCATTGCTGTGAGCCGCCCCAAGTCTACGGAGAGGGGCGGCATACAAATCTAATAAATAATAATAATAATAATAATAACTACCCCCCCGATGTCCATACTGCTCCCACCCTACTGGCCTTCCGGAAGGCCACGAAGACCTGGCTTTATTGGCAGGCCTGGGGGCCATGAATTGTACATCTTTCGTGGCCAAAGTGTGTAAATGGTGTGTATGCTTAAGATTATGACTGTTTTTTTATACACATAGGTTTTATTACGGGGTTTAGTTTTAGATATATTATATTTGATTTCTTTTTATTGCTTGCATCTTTTTGTATTTATTATATTATTTTGTAAGCCACCCTGAGTCCTATTGGACGGCATAGAAGTGGAATAAATAATAATAATAATAAAAAAAGTAAAGTACAATGTTTGTCACGAAAACTTCACAATCTGTTATATAAGCTTTAATTTAAAAGGCAAAATTTTCAAGGAAAGTATTATCTTGGGTAGGCATATTTTTCTTAGCTGTGGGGAATACACAAGTTGTTCATCAGTAGTTTGGATTGCCAATTTGTGTGGATGCGCGCTGACCTCAAATATATCTAGAATGATGAATCAACATCTTGCCCCTTGCCATACATAATCCATTCCCAGCGGCTGATTAGGTCCCACAGAGTGGGCCTTCTCTGGGTCCCGCCGACGAAACAATGTCGTCTGGCGAGACCCAGGGGGAGAGCCTTCTCTGTGGCGGCCCCGGCCCTCTGGAACCAACTCCCCCCAGAGATTAGGACTGCTCCCACCCTCCTCGCCTTTCGTAAGTTATTAAAAACTCATCTTTGCCGCCAGGCATGGGGAAACTAACACACACACCAATTGTCAAGGCTGGTGTATGGTTTGATTGGTTGTGTGATTATTTTATTTTATTATAAGGGTTTTAAATTGCATTTTAAAATTGGATTTGTACACTGTTTATGTTGTTGTGAGCCGCCCCAAGTTCTCGGAGAGGGGTGGCATATAAATCTACTAAATAATAATAATAATAATAATAATAATAATAATAATAATAATTATTATTCCCCAAATACACATTACCTCCTTATTTGATAGGAAACAAAGAGGATTAGGGCAGTGGTCCCCAATCTGTGTGGCTTGGTGATCTGGATGGTGGGGAGGGGGAGGGGAACTGAGTTGCACAAGCAGCAGCCTGGGACACACAGCCCTTGCACAAGTGGTGGGCGCTCACGTGTGATTTCCTGTTGCTCACGCAAGTTGAATTGCATGCACACGCTCTGGCAGTGAAGGACTGCTCGTCATCGGAGCTACAAGTACGCCCTCCGAGGCTGCTGCGGGCGCCCACATGTCCAGCGGGTGCACGTGCGCTCATCATTGTGAGTTTTGCGCAGCAAGCGAAATCTTGCATGAGGACATGGGCGAGTGATTTCAGCGATTTTCGCCAAGATTTGGCTCCAGCATATGCACAGAAGCAAAAAAAGCCAGCCAAAATTGTGAAATTTCGCTCGTGCGAGCATCGTCATACAATATTTCGCTTGCCGTCAACGAAGCAGTGGAAGTGATGTGCTGGTGCCTGGAGGCTGGTGGGGCCTGGATGGGTGTCAACAAGCTCAAACTCAACCCAGACAAGACGGAGTGGCTGTGGGTCTTGCCTCCCAAGGACAATTCCATCTGTCCGTCCATCGCCCTGGAGGAGGGAACTATTGACCCCCTCAGAGAGGGTTCGCAACTTGGGCGTCCTCCTCGATCCACAGCTAACATTGGAACACCATCTCTCGGCTGTGGCGAGGTGGGCGTTTGCCCAGGTTCGCCAGGTGCACCAGTTGCGGCCCTATTTGGACAGGGGGTCATTGCTCACAGTCGCTCATGCCCTTATCACCTCGAGGTTCGATTACTGCAACACTCTCTACATGGGGGAGAGCCTTCTCTGTGGCGGCCCCTGCCCTCTGGAATCAACTTCCCCCAGAGATTAGAACGGCCCCCACCCTCCTTGTCTTTCGCAAGTTACTTAAGACCCACCTATATCGCCAAGCATGGGGGAACTAAGACATCTCCCCCAGGCTTATTATATTTCATGTTTGATGTGTATGTGCTGTATGGTTTTTAATTGTTGAGGTTTTTATATATTTTATTATTAGATTTGTTCCATTGTTATACTTTTTTTATTACTGTTGTGAGCCGCCCCAAGTCTTCGGAGAGGGGCGGCATACAAATCTAATAAATTGAATCGAATTGAATTGCTGCGCATGTGCAAAAGCAAAACCTCACACAGGGGTCCACATGCACATATCGGGGATGCGCAGCTGCATACGCATCCTGAAATTTCCTACCGGAACGGAGTACATAACCGCACGGGCTGCTGAGCACCACTATGTTCCGGCCAATCAATTCCAAATAGGTTACAGCCTGGTAGGGGGCTGCGACCCAGGGGTTGGGAATCCCTGGACTAGGGGTCCCTATTCAAGATGCGCTTGTAGCTTTTTTTCTTTCTATCCCCTTAGCAATAAGACAAAAGGAAGGCAAAGCTGACTTGGATAGAATCTTGCACATTCATTGGAAGCACTTCCCCTCCTTCTCCCTTAGTCTACGAGTAGTCTTTGACTTATAACCATTCATTTAATCACCATTCAAAGTTATTATGGTGCTGAAAAAGATGACTTATGACGACTTCTTGCACTTACGACCACTGCAGAGTCCCTGCAGTTACATGATAAAAATTTGGATGGAAGGGAACTGGCATATATTTAGGATGGTTGCAGTTTTGCAGAGCCATGTGATCACCATTTGTGACCCCACAAGGGGCAAGCCAAGCCAATGGGGCAAGTCAGATTTGCTTAATAACCACCATAATTGGCTTAATGCCTGCAGTGATTAGCTGCTGCAAAAAAATATCATAAAATCAGATGCAACTCACATAAGGACCGCATCACTTAAGCCAGTGTTTCCCAACCTTGCCAACTAGAAGATATCTGGACTTCAACTCCCAGAAGTCCCCAGCCAGCATTCGCTGGCTGGGGAATTCTGGGAGTTGAAGTCCAAATATCTTCAAGTTGCTAAGGTTGGGAAACACTGACTTAAGCAATGGAAGTTCTGGTCATAAATTGAAAACTATCTGTGGTTGTTAAAAGGTTGCTGGGAAGAAGGGAGAAACCACTGGGCAAGTGGAAGTCCAGTCCCAATATTTTTCAACAACTTATAGCAGAGTTGCGGAGGAAAAGGGGGAAAATGGCAAGGCGCCATTCTTCTGAGTGACCCTATTTCCATGATGTAGTTCACAGGTGGCATGTAGAGCCATATCGGCCGGCATGTGAACCGTTGCCTTACTTTAGTTCCAGTGTGCATGTGTGCATTGGCCAGCTGATTTTTGGCTTGCATGGAGGCTCGGGGAGGGCGTTTTTGGCCTCTGAGAGGGACGGGGAGGGCAAAAAACCAGGCCTACCGGGCCCACTGGAAGTTGGGAAATGGGGGAGCAGGGGTTGTGTATGCATGCGCAAGGGCAGGACAGCGTGTGTGTGTGTGGGGGTGTTGCATACACATGCATGGGGATGAGCATAGAATTATGGGTGTGGGCACGTGCACGCTTTTGGCACCCAAGGGGAAAAATGTTCGCCATCACTGCCCTATTTGAAGTCACTGGCTTCCTTTGGTTAGAAATAAATATTTTCCGCCAGATATACTAGGAATGTTGAGCTGAATGCTCACAGACCTTAGGAATGTAACTAACCCTTCACTTTTATTTCATTTATAATTCACTATGAAAAGGAAGGAAGGAAGGAAGGAAGGAAGGAAGGAAAGGTAATTGAAAGTGGGACACATAAAATAAATTGCAATTTTCCTGATCATTTTATGTGTTTTAGATAAATACTATGTGAATTAATATATTGCAGTGGCATTTGAACAGGCAGTTATCTTACTGCAGGATAGTGGGAAATTAGATGTATTATTGCAAAGCAGATGGTTTATATTATACAAATCCTTTAGGCTAAAACTTGTTTAGGTCTGGCATATTGTAAATTATATTTTAGTAATGAAAGTGAAATGACCTCTGTCTGACCTCAAGCAGGGCTGTCTGTTTTAACCAACTTGGTGGAAAACTGAAAGAAAATGAAGTCATAAAATTGGGCAGAAGGGGGTTCATTTGGAGTTAAGCAGTTATAAATCTGCTTAGCTTTTGTTTGACAGGTATTTGTCACTTGGTGGTGTACAAGATGCATAGAAGTATAAAAAAAAACAGAGGAGACATTGTGCCAAAGAAAACCAAGTACAAAGGGAGTTTATACCACTCTATCTTTATCAGTCACGTCTATTACATTAATGACAACAATTGATTCAATTTATGATACAGAGGGGGATAATTAAGGGAAAAATCCTAAATGTATAGGAAGTACACATTAAATTAGGGATTACTCTCTGATGTGTTGTGCTTAAGATACCAGCGTAACATTAGAATTATGTGTATCTACTCTGATAGGATTCAAATGGGCTTACCACGAGGGCTACAAAACTGTACAAAATGCCAGCAGAATTGCTCTCTACATTTCTTTGCTGCCCCAGGTTTTGCTGAGCAGATTGGATAGCCCTACCTAACCCCTTTGTATTCAAAATTTGGGGGATTTATTTTCTTTGCTCAATCACGATCTATCCCCTGTCCTAATGTTTCTATTTTACTAGTATCATGTATATAAACATTGTTATATACTGTATTTGTATACCACCGATATGTACTTGACAAAACAATTAAATTAAAATTAAATTAAATTTCTAAAAAAAACTTTTGACATCACAGTCAAAGACAAGACAACAATAAGTGAGTGATTTCCATCAAATGGTGAAATGGACCCAGATAGGTATGCTCATTAAGAATGGCAGAGCCCTCAAGGAACTAAGGTTGTTTGAGCTTAAAACAAAGGGTTTTTTCATTTTTATGCATCAGTCTTGGTTCACAGTACCTTTGGCTTATAGGAATTGAGCATGGACATCTCTACATTCTGTCCTCGGACGTGCTTCGGCTGTCTTTGAACAGGTGGAGAAGATGACTTCTGGTTATTTCGGCAAATACAGATGAAGAAAAACAGTAAGGCAATAGCCAGAGGAATTGTAACACTGGGCACCAGAATATAAAGGATTTCCATTTTATTCTTTTCCTTGGAGTCCTTTGGGTCTAAATTCAGAGGAAAAAAAGTAGAGGAGAGGGGAAAAGCAGGAGGACTTTTTAAAAATGAGATTGTTATAAACAGTGAATTTTTGTATATAAATATGTATGAAGCCTACTGCGTATTTTCATGCTTTCCTGAGCAAGCAGCAACAGCAGAAACAATAGCAGAGGTTCTTTCGCTTGTGACCTTTGGGTTATCAAGTTTGACCCCATTTAAATCAATCAATCCATGGCTATCTACAGGTAGCCATAAATTCAACTGGGAAATCTTAGCTTATTCAGGAACAACCCTCCTTCAAGCAATAAACTTCAATGAGCACCTTTAGCATTACTAACAAGCACCAACTTTATAGTTACATTTTAAGCATCTCTGAAAGGTTTGACCCATGCCACTGTTGTGTGTTTTTCCACAATAAAGAATTGCTAAGTATAAAGTGAGATAAGCTAATCAAAACAATACCTATTTCCACAAACTGGGGGTATTTGTTTTGCAATCAGCCATATAACAAGGGACAAAAACATGAATCCTTAGGAATTATAGAACAACAGGTTTCTATTATTGCTTGTCTAAAGGCCAATGATAGCTTTGCAATACTAAAATCAGCTTTCTTTGCAGAATGTGGGTTCATGTAAGTAACATTAGAAAAATGTTCAACCACAATGTCAATGGTGCAATACATAAATGGCTGTTTCTGTCTGCAAAGCTCTTACTTGAAGAGTGAATTTTGTAATTTATTTTTTTAAAAAAATACTGTACTGGCAACAAATATTGTCAGGGAACAAAAGTTGATGGAATGCTTTTCAGATCCTTCAAGTAAAAACTACATGGAAAATAGTATTACATCACAAGTGCCAATAGATACTATTGAGTCTCAGGAGAAGGGTGGCATAGGAATAAAATAAAATAAATAAATACATTTTAAAACCTGAAGGTAAGAGGCTCTGTATTACATTATACATCTTGAGGCAGAATTTCATTCCTAAGAATCAAATGCAACACAATTCTCAAATCTATTTTTTTCCTAATTGCAATTTTTACATATGGAGTTGCAACCCAAACCCAGCATTTTTGGTCTTTTATTTCCCCCACCCCACCCCAGGACAATTCTCAAATTCGGATGATTAAGAATCATTTTGTCATGTTTACATCCTGGAAATATATATATAAAGAGTCTTCCACTGCTCTCCATCCTGGGAAGATGATTGCTTCTGCAGACAGATAAATCTATTCTGTTTTCATACATTTCATACAACAATCTGAGCATTTGGGTAGTTCAGGCCCTGCTAAAAGCAGTGAGTGGGAGTTTGAGCACTACCATAAGATATTTTGATGTGCAAAGTCAGGAAAACAGGAAAAGAAGATATGAACTCCCAAGAGATCTGAAGAAATGTGAGCTTCCAAGACAAGAAACCAAAGGTCACAATGATGAAAGACACAAGCAACAGAAGAACCTCACAATGGCTGAATGCATCATTGCCAATAAGAATAAGTCAAGATATTTGAACTTTGGCAGCAATTTGGTCCTTTCTAATTGGGCAAACATAGGACATAAGACAAGGTCTACACCAAAGGCAAGTCAGGATGTCCTAAACCTTTTTCTTATAAAATAAGAATCTTTATATTTTAGCAGTGTTTTATTTGCAAGCTTTAATGCTCCCCAATCTCTATAATTACTTTGCCTCCTGCTTGGTTGAATCACATTTTTCTAATTTAAGTTGTTCTTCAAATTAAATTTTATAGTTTATGGTTTCATTTGGTTCATAATCCTGACCTGCAAGGAAAAAACCCTAGTTTCTTAGATCTGTCAAGTTTGCAAAATTATTGATACCACAAGATGAATATCACTAGTGGTCATCCAGTGGTCATTGTTAGATACTGAAGCATGTTATTGGAATCCATGTCATGCTTCACTTTTTAAAACTGCGGCTAATCACTTATCACACTACATGACACTATACAATTCTGGCTGATTCAAGAAATAATTGTTTCAAAAATGGTATCTTACTTCAATGATTAATCTCATCTCCCCTTTTTTTAAAAGGCCTGGTCTCCTTAGCTTAGCTCAATTGAAATATTTATCTTACGCTAATTTTTTAAATCATCAAACACTCTTCCTCTGAATCCATTAGACAACTTTTCTGACTCCCTAAAAACATTATGATCCCACTATATAGAATGCTGGTGAGACCACATTTGGAATACTGTGTTCAGTTCTGGAGACCTCACCTACAAAAAGATATTGACAAAATTGAACGGGTCCAAAGACGGGCTACAAGAATGGTGGAAGGTCTTAAGCATAAAACGTATCAGGAAAGACTTCATGAACTCAATCTGTATAGTCTGGAGGACAGAAGGAAGAGTGGGGACATGATCGAAACATTTAAATATATTAAAGGGTTAAATAAGGTCCAGGAGGGAAGTGTTTTTAATAGGAAAGTGAACACAAGAACAAGGGGACACAATCTGAAGTTAGTTGGGGGAAAGACCAAAAGCAACATGAGAAAATATTATTTTACTGAAAGAGTAGTAGATCCTTGGAACAAACTTCCAGCAGACGTGGTAGATAAATCCACAGTAACTGAATTTAAACATGCCTGGGATAAACATATATCCATCCTAAGATAAAATACAGAAAATAGTATAAGGGCAGACTAGATGGACCATGAGGTCTTTTTCTGCGGTCAGACTTCTATGTTTCTATGTTTCTATTTTAAATTGTTACTTCTGCACAGCTACCAGAAAGTGCTTGGGATGTATTGCTGTCATTTTTCCAAAAACCTTGCTGGCATTTTTCTAACCACTTAATAAGAGGCTCTCAATAACATTTCAGACAAAATAATGGTTATTTAGAGTCATGTTTCACACAATAGTCATTTGTTCAAATAAGCATGCTGAGCCAAAGAATTTTGTTTTGGGGCAAAAGTTTTAGATCTGCACATGCTCCAGATCTGGAGTACGGGCCCCTGCTGGTTTTTGGAATTTTTCTTCCTGTTGGCCTTTTACCCTCCTGCCAAGTGAGGCCATTAGAAAACACATCCTTTAAATGGCAAGTAGCCACCAAACAGAAGACCACCAAGAGGATCAATTTGGTCCATAAACAGGGACTGTATTTAAATTCTGCAGCTGCACTTTTATTCCAAATTAAAATTGTCGGGGCAAGTCAATTCTATAAACATGGGATGAATGTGCCACATAGTTTGGCTCTGGAACTGCAGTCGACAGCGAAACACAACAAACAATCTCATTTCATTTTTTGTAAAAAAGAGTTCGTTATATTTACCACAGACAGGGATGTCACAAAGTTCGGACTTGAGATTTTCGTCTAAGGTGAAACACCAGGGCGCATCTTTCTGATTGGCCGGGTTTCGGCAATAGGAATGGCCTCCATTCAGCTCTGGATACCTGACAGCCGTGAAAGTGTGGGTGTGGGGGTACTGGGAGTTCCATGGCTGGCACTGTCGTCCAGATTTGGTTACACTAATGGTCCCCCGATAGTCCCCTCCTGTGCTGTTGAAACATTTGTGATCTGTAACAGAAAGGTCATTTTTCTGTGATGCATTAAAAGAACACTGTGCACACATGTCTATAGAGATTCTCAATCATCCAGGTCATGGTTTCCCCAAAGGTGCTTCCCATCCTCAGCCCTCCCCGCCTTTCAGAAGGCAACTGCACTTCCTTGGTTATTTTTTTCCCCTTGAAAATATTTCACTACTCATCCAAGAAGCTTCTTCTGTTCTAACTAACTGGTGGAGAATGGCAATTGAATTTGAATTTATTAGATTTGTATACTGCCCCTCTCTGAAGACTCGGGGCAGCTCACAACAAAGCAGCAATACAGTACAATACAAATCTAGCATTAAAATTTAAAACTAAATTAAAATACATTGTCATAAAAACCCATTAACTGCACAATCATACACACTCGGTCCAGCTAATCAATATAGAGGTCGGAGAAGAAGGGGGGGAGATTAATCCCCCCACGCCTGGCGGAAGAGATGGGTCTTTAGCATTTTGCAGAAGGCGAGGAGGGTACAGGCAGTTCGAATCTCTGAGGGAAGTTGATTCCAGAGGGCCGGGGCTGCCACAGAGAAGGGTCTTCCCCTGGGTCCCACCAGATGTTTAGTTGTTTAGTTGATGGGACCTGGAGAAGGCCAACTCTGTGGG
Organism: Erythrolamprus reginae; assembly: GCF_031021105.1. Taxonomy (NCBI): domain Eukaryota; kingdom Metazoa; phylum Chordata; class Lepidosauria; order Squamata; family Dipsadidae; genus Erythrolamprus; species Erythrolamprus reginae. Next base: position 84,570,499 of record NC_091952.1, on the reverse strand, counting down.
ACCAAATCGGCCGCTGGGATTTGTGCAGCAGAAGGCGGTCCCATAGATATTCTGGTCCGATGCCATGTAGGGCTTTATAGATCATTACCGACACTTTGAATTGTGACCGGAAACTGATCGGCAGCCAGTGCAGGCTGTGGAGTGTTTGCATCTACAGTATGTATATGAAATGACAAGTTGTACAGTATTAAATATTCTCTATGGATGATTTTCTTTTCTTTCTCCTTTTTTATGACCTGAAAATTAATTCAGTCTTACATACGGAGATGTAACAATACTCTTTTAAAAAGTTACACACTTCTTTAAAATAGTTTTAAGAAATATGCAAAAGAACTCAAAGCTTCCTCAAAAATTTGAAACTTATCCCTTATCTTGGCAGGAGACATGATGTGACTTAATCTAATTTAGAAATAAAGCCACCTGACATTATTTTTGTTTAACTTATTTGTGAGCTAACATAAACTTCACTCAACATCAAGGCCAGTAACACAACTTGGGACTGCCATACTGCATAGTAACTGGAGTACGATAAACAAATTTTATTTTTTAATTAAATGTTTATGCCATATATCTCCCTTACAAAGTGACAATGGCACTAGTGTTTATTTCAGTGTAATAGCTAGAAGATATTTTAATGAACAAATCATGAGATATCAGATATTAAATGGAACAGAATAATATAAAAATAGCTGCTGGTTTAAAATATTAAAAAGTGTTCTTCTAACAAGGAGCTGCTGCATGATGGTAGTGCTTATCTAATCGAGTTGTTGAAGCGTGGAACTCATTACCGGACTCTGTAGTATCATCCCCTAACCCCCAACACTTTACCCTTAGACTATCCAAGGTTGACCTCTCCAGATTCCTAAGAGGTCAGTAAGGGGCGTACATAAGCGCACTAGAGTGCCTTCCGTCCCCTGTACTATAGTCTCTCCTATATCTCCTATATCTTCTTTACTCTATCTCTATAAGCTTCATTGTATATCATTGTGTATTGGACAAAATAATAAATAAATAAACAAACAAACAAACAAAATATTCAGACTAGACCTGTGATGGCGAACCTATGTCACAGGTGGCATGCAGAGCCATATCTGCTAGCACGTGAGCTGTTGCCCTAGCTCAGCTCCAATGTGCATGTGTGTGCCAGCCAGCTGGTTTTTGGCTTGCAAAGAGGCTCTGGGAGGACATTTTTGGCTTCCAAAAAGCCTCCGTGGGGATAGGGGAGGTTATTCTTACCTTCCCCTGCCTCCAGGAAAGCCTTTGGAGGGCGAAACACAAGCCTACTGGCCCCTCCAGAAGTTGGGAAACAGGCCGTTTCCAGCCTCCAGAGGGCCTCACATTGGTGGGGGAAGCTGTTTTCGCCCTCCCCAGCCATTGAATTATGGATGTGGGCAGTGAAGGGCTACCAAATTTTTACTACCACACTGTGGGCGTGGCCTATGCATTTTCTTTCAACATCTTTCAATGCAAAGTGGAGCTCCATTTTCGCTACCCCGCTGCGTTCCCCCCCGTCCAGGCAATAGCCCATCTCTGGATGTGGGCACTCAGGCATGCGCTATAGCATGCGCTCAGGCTCTTTCGGCGCCCGAGGGAAAAAAGGTTCGCCATCACTGAACTAGACTCTATCAACTGTGTACCCTTGATCTGTTTTAGGGATAACTCACATACAAGGCAACGTAACTGCCACTTACTTTTATTGATTGGATCTGCCATAGGGATGCCAATACGGATACAGTTGATGGCCTCAGGGCTATCAGGAAGGGGAAGATCTTCACAATTCGGCAGCTTCAACCGCATCAAAATCATAGGATTGGATCTTGCAAATATGTATTCAGTTTGGCAAAGCACGTTTTCTAGAATCTCACACTCATCCCGGCACAGATCTCGTGGTTTTGCAACGGAAGACGTCTCATCACAATATGGGAAAGCATAATGGCACAGCGACGGGATGGCAAACTGCGAACATTTATCTGATAAATGACTGGAAGTTCCAATCATTGTGAAGGCGGCTGCAGCATATACAAATACCAAATCAGTTGAGATAGTAGCAAATTTATATTAGAACATACAGTATGTACAAATGAAGACACAATAGTATTTGTTTATTTTTTAATTTATTTTTATTTATTTATTCGATTTTTATGCTGCCCTTCTCCTTAGAATGAGGGCACCTTACAACATGTTAGCAATAGCACTTTTTAACAGAGCCAGCATGTTGCCACCACAATCCGTGTCCTCATTTTACCCATCTCAGAAGGATGGAAGGCTGAGTCAACCTTGAGCCGGTGATGAGATTTGAACTGCTGACCTACAGATCTACAGTCAGCTTCAGTGGCCTGCAGTACAGCACTCTACCTGCTGCGCCACCCCAGGTCTTTTTTTTAAAAAAATACCTGTTTTTGTATTCAAAACACTCTGCTAAATGCAGTTTATATATTAGTATCCACTTCCTTTTCCATGGATTGGACTGGACTGTCTTAATCAAAGAGTGATTTAAGTATCAAGTGAGCTCTAATATTATTATTTGGTAAGTATGTTTTAAAGAAAATTAAGTTTATGCAATTGTAGATCCACAAGTAAGTAAAAACATGGTTGAAATCTAAAAACATGGTTGAAATCAGAATAAAATTATGATAACTGTGTTATTTTTCAACATGCTCATTAGAAAAGGTAAGAATACAATTAAAATAATATGCAGGGCTGGTTTTTTTTACTATCTTTGTTAAAGTTTCATTTTCATTGTAGCTTTTCAAAAAGAGTAATATATTTTTTCTTCTAAATATATGTTAAGTGCCATGGAATTTATTCCATTGAACTTGTAAAATTAACAGGTGCTACATTAAGGATTTGAAATCCAGAATTGTAAATTGTAACAAGGACAATGTGAATTTAACTGAGAATAAGAGAAAGCAAAAAATTTACTTACCAGTAATTTGATTTTCTATTTCTCCTTGCATATGCAGAGATTCCATATAAATGGTTCGATTTCCAATAAATCTTGCACATGCAATTCCCCGATATGGTTGACAAAATCCATCTTCTTCATATTCATCCCTAAAATCAAGCAGGCATAATGCATAACATAGAACTGTATTGTTAAAGGGCCACTTTGGTGTGGTAGTTCAGGTGCTAACTAAGAGTGAGGAAATCTTAACGCAGGGCTGTGAAATTCGTGGCCTGAGGGCCAGATCCGTCACATGCTGGCCACGCCTGTTTTAGTGAAGGAGGAGAAATTCACGATACATCACGTGACACTGCCATGACAATGTGAGTTTGACACCCTTGCCTTAACTCAGTGATTCTCAACCAGTGTGCCGTGGCACACTAGTGTGCCGCGAGACATGGTCAGGTGTGCCGTGAAGAAGGAAGCTCAGGTTCCAGCAACATGTCTATGTTTCTATGTTGCTAGACATGGTACATGCTGGTGCTGCAGGGCTGGCACCAGCATGTACGGCATCCAGCAACACGTCCAGCCGCCACCTTTGGTGCCTCCGCCCTGGAGCTCCCGCTCGCAGCTGACTGCCCTGCCACCTCCCTGTGGCTACTTCCCGATGCCGCTGTTGCCAGTGTGGTGTTTGAGAGAGAAAGAGAGATAGCAAGAGAGAGAGAGAGAGAGAGAGAGAGAAAGCAAGAGAGAGAGAGAGAGAAAGAAAGAGTGTGTGTGAGAGAAATAAAGCAAGAGAGAGAGAGAAAGAAAGCAAGAGAGAGAGAGGGAAAGCAAGAGAGAGAAAGAAAGCAAGAGAGAGAGAGAAAGAAAGCAAGAGAGAGAGAGGGAAAGCCAGAGAGAGAAATAAAGCAAGAGAGAGAAAGAAAGCAAGAGAGAGAAAGAAAACAAGAGAGAGAAAAAAAGCAAGAGAGAGAGAGAAAAGGAGAGGAAGGGAGAGAGAAAAATGAGAAAAAAGGGGAGAAAAAAGAAATGAGAAAATGATTGAGGCAGAGAAAGAGGAAAGAGATAGAAGCAAAAGAGAGAGAGAAGTGACTCTTGATTAAAGCATATGATAAAAAGCACCCAAAGAATAAGAGAGAAAACACTCCCAGCCCTCACCTGTTTTTGGAAATGGGTCAAGAGTGTGTACACACACATACACACACAACGGGGGGGGGGGGGGAGGAGACAGGGATGGGAAAAGAGAGGAGAATGTCTTAGAGTGTCATTTTGGTTGGTGGTGTGCCCCAGGATTTTATAAATGTAAAAAATGTGCCGCAGCTCAAAAAAGGTTGAAAATCACTGCCTTAACTGGACCAGCCTTTCTCTCTCAAGCCTAGGAAGGGGATAATGGCAAACCACTTCTGAAAATGTTATCCTAATAATTTCATGGATCTATCCAGGTCTCCAGGAGTCAAGCTTGACTCGAAAGACCGTAACAAAAACAGTAGTATTATTGCTAGAATTGTTCACAAAAAAAGTCAACAAATATTAAATAGAAAACATTGCCAATTGTTAATGTTTTCTCTGCTTCAAATCATTCAGAATTGCTGTAGTAGCTGAAAACCACCACAGTCTTAAAAATCTCATGAGTATCAATATGGTTAAATAAAGTGACTGTAGAAAAGCATTAACTTTATGATGCATCCTTCATTGCAACCACATTCCATTTTGTCCCACCAATCTTTTAAAATATATTCTACTAAATCAAGTTAAAAAATTCCATCCTTTCTCCCAATTTTCTCCAGTGTTTTAAGAGCCATGGTGGATAGCTGAGCCGAGCTAGAGTTGCAGTGGCAAAGTTGTAGGCAAGGTTTACGGCATTCTTTCAAAATGCTACTCAGCTTTATTTGATCTTACTCAATGCTGTTTTGCAATGAAGAATGTGACAGAGAAAGTTTTACAACTGGGTAGGACTTATGCAATGTAAATAAAAAGGGATATTTGAAACTGAAATGAGCTACAGTTGCTTTAAGAGGAGAGGTTATCAGGATAAATCTTGGATTACTATACAGTACTATGCATTTAACTCTTTGGCTTATGTGGTGAACCTATAAAGGAGAGTTAAACATGGGACTCTGGCAATGATGAAAAGTTACGTTTCCCCCTTTTTATATACGAAGAGAGACCAGCACTAACACAATCCAAAACCTATTAATCAGTGCAGTGTCACTTTTATTATCCAGCAGTAGGAGTAATGATTTTCCTACTGCCAATGTAATACCATAAATTGGTGAGGGTGTCATCACAATCTGTACATGGACCAAAAATGTTTTTGGTTTTCTCCAGTAATAAATCAGGGTTGTTTTTATATGGGCTGATACACTGACTAAGAAATAAAGCCCTGTTTATTTTTTTTCTAATAAATCATTAAGATGTACACATTCTCTTTTCTAGATTATCTATTCAATGTTTTAAATCTTTGGTCTTGGAAATAACAACAATACTTTCTAACAATAATACCAAGACACTCCCACTAACACTGACAGGACAAGCCACTAGAATATAAATTGAGAGCAATATTCCCACTCCCTACTGGTGCTGATGACATCAGAGAGAACCAAGGACTCCGCCTAACAATACTGCTACTTTGTTTTGACCATAATACCTTAGCCTTGCGAAAATTCCATTACATGGAATTGTATTAATTCAATAATAATAACAACAATAACAACAACAACAATAAGAAGTGTGGATCATTGATGTTGCCATACTAGTTTACAAGAAAAAAATAGCCGATTTCAGGATCTTAAAATTGAAATACGACGACTCTGGCATAAACCAGTATAGGTAGTCCCAGTAGTAATTGGCACACTGGGTGCTGTGCCAAAAGACCTCAGCTGGCATTTGAAAACAATAAACATTGAAAAAATCACAATCTGTCAGTTGCAAAAAATCACTAGTTTTTTGCAACTACAGTGTTCCCTCAATTTTGACGGGGGATGCATTCTGAGACCGCCCGCGAAAGTCGAATTTTCGTGAAGTAGAGATGCGGAAGTAAATACACCATTTTTGGCTATGGACAGTATCATAAGCCATCCCTTAACCCTTTAAACCCCTAAATTACCATTTCCCATTCCCTAAACAACCCTTTACTCACCATTATTACTGATACTCACCATTGAATAAGACACTTAGTGATCCTGATATTTATAAACATAATTAGTTATTAACAATAAAAAAAATTTGTTATTTATTTGCAAAAGTTATTAGTTTGGCGATGACGTATAATGTCATTGGGCAGGAAAAACCGTGGTATAGAAAAAAACCCCGCAAAGTACTTTTTAATTAATATTTTTTGAAAAACCGTGGTGTAGGCTATTCGCGAAGTTCGAACCCACGAAAATTGATGGAACACTGTACTAGGATCTGTGCGCATCATACGAAAATACATCACACAGTCCTAAATGCTTGGGAAGTGTTCTATTTGTGATATTGTGATATGAAATCCAGCATATAAATTTCATTCGCTGTGTATTACTGTTTTTGTGAATAAATAATAATAATAATAATAATATTGCTATTCAGTAATAATACAATTGTGTTCTATTAATAATTTTATAACTATTAAACTTGCACATAGAAACGGAATCCCCCAAGACAGGGAAGTTAGTTATAGTGAAATCTCATTGACATCAATATCTACAGCATTTTGACCATCGAGTCCTTCAAGACTGATAGGTCAATTTCACGATCTTTCTTACTGCGTGGAAATATGTATCCAATTAAAAGAAAATACTGCTAGTAAGAAACCACTAAGTTTTTCAAAATATTCAGAGGCGCCCAATACTCTCTGTCGACATGTAGTTGCCTTGTCCATGGTTCTCTGTCTGGACAATTGTTGATACCATCCCAGTGTCTGCAGCTGTCTGAAAGGAGCTACTAATTTGAGGCCCCAGGTAGTCCATTGATATCCATCCTGGGTTCTCTCTCTGGTCCTGCAGGCGCTTAAGTCCACATCATTTGAGCTGTTGAAGACAGTATCACTCTGGTTCCTGACTTTTAAAATAGCCTTCCAAGTGCTGATCACATTGGCCAGGAGGTTTTCAGAATTGGTGGTCATCGCAGAGCGCCAAGATTTGTGTCATTTCCACCCGAATAGACATCTTACGTCTAAGTCCTTCATTCCTTCCTAAAGTCAACTCCTGGTTCCATCGTGCCCAGGAGGTGATACCGCCTGACTTTAGTCCCAACTGATACACTAGTTGGAACACTGTTAGCATAAATTGAACATCAGGAAGGCTCTCAAGATTTCTGTCCATTGGACGGTTACTTCCAGAAGACTGAAGCGCTCTTGTTGCGTTTCTCCCAGCTTCCATGGGTTGCAAGTTCACAGCCCGGACTATCAGCAGCTGACTTACGGCATGCATTGCCAGGGCCTATGAAGACCAGTCCGGCCTGTTCCTAGAAGGATCACCACACCTTCCATCCATAGCACAACCACCTCAGCAGCCTGGGCCACACAGGCTTCCATTGAAGAAATCTGCTATGTGGTCTTTGCCTTCTCCATTTGTCAAACATTACAAATTGGACTTGTTTGCCTCTGAGAGTCTGCTCCACTTCTGCTACCTTGGACTGGCCTTCTTCAGTCCAGGACAATTGAGCTTGGGTATATTCCATGCTTGTACTCTCCTTAGCACACCCAGGAGAAGAAGCACTGAATTACCTGAACGGTCTTCTCTTTGCGCTCCGGCGAGTCCAAACCCACCCTGGCTTTGTGTGGTCCAGGGTCACACAACCTACCACCTTGACATTTACCACACTGGATGTTTCTCTATGCTTTCGTTTGAAAAGACTAGTAAAGCAGATAGAGGGCGTACTTCAAGCTAAATTTAAACTCAGTCCCTAACAACTGACCAGAGTTTGTTCCCATGCTTGGATGCTCCCCGCAGTGCACAGAGAAGACCATTCAGGTAAGCCAATGCCTCTTATACTAAATGCTGTCTGGATTCATGGTATATTCATGGCATTGGCAAGGGAAGAAGGTGATGTCACATGCACCCAAATGTTATTGTATAAATTATAAAATGTGACATGCCTAATTTAATTGTGGCTTGTTTTGGAAGGCTACGACTATGCCAAACTATTACTTTGCTACAAAATGTTCTATGTTCCCTACCCACTAATAGGTACCCATTCCTAATCCCAATGATACCAAACAGACAAATTGTAGTGTGATGTCACAGCACAAACTCAGCCTTTCATACTTGTCCCGTGATTTTGCATGCAAATATGTAAGGAGAAGAGTTTGCATCCCAATGTACATTTGTTATATGCTTTTCCCATGGACCTATCCACCTTCAGCAACTGAAACCCTAGGCAGCTCCTGACTGTACTTAAAATTAGAGTGGTCTGTGTAGTCTTTGACTTATGACCATAATTGAGCCCATAGAATGCAACCAGGCAAGCAGTCATGGGTCTCCCAAAGGAGGCCCATGTTTCTTCAGCAATCTGCAGACTACATTGGCTGCCAATTGGTTTCCGGGAACAATTCAAAGTGTTGGTCATGACCTATAAAGGACCAGATTACTTACGGGACCACCTTCTGCTGCATGAATCTCACCATCTGATCAGGTCCCACAGAGTCAGTCTTCTCCAGGTCCCGTCAACTAGACAATGTTGTTTGGCGGGTCCCAGGAGAAGAGCCTTCTCTGTGGGGGGGGCGTCCCTCTGGAATCGGCTCCCCCCCACCGGAGATTCGTACTGCCTCCACCCTCCTTGCCTTTCATAAGTACCTGACAACTTATTTATGCCGTCAGGCATGGGGGCATCAGATCCCAGCCTCTCGCCATTGAATGTTTAGTATGTTTACGGTTGTAATTACATGAATGATTTTAATGTTTACCTTTTTAAATAATGTTTTAAATTAACTGTTTATATTAATTGGATCTAGCTGTATTATTGTATACTCTTTGGTTATTGATATGTTGTGAGCACCCCAAGTCCACAAAGATAAATAAATTGCTGCTGCTAAGTGAGACAGTTGTTAAATGAGTTTTGCTCCATTTTATGACCTTTTTGACACAGTTGTTAAATGAATCGCTGCCCTTAAGTTAGTAACATGGTTGTTACGTGAATCTGGCTTCCCCATTGTCTTTGCTTGTCAGGCAGTAGCAAAAGGTGTTCACATGGATCCAGGACACGACAACTGTCATAAATACGAACCAGTCATCAACCAACCTAATTTTGATTACCGTATGTGACTATGAGGATGCTGTGAAAACCAGTCATAAATCATTTTTTTCAGTGCTTTTGTGACTATAAATATTCACTACCTGTATTACATGGTATATCTAAATTAACAGACAATTCCATATGAACAATCTGAGGCTGATTAAAACCCAGTTCTAATTTAGTGGTACACATGGTATATTAACACAACGGACTATGTTATATTTCATTACAAGTAAATAACTGAGCAGATTTTATTTTTTATTTATTTTTATTTATTTATTCTTTGTCCAATATACAATACATATGAGAGAGAATAGACATTAGGTAATATATATAAGGATAGGAAGTAAAAAAGAAGAGAAGTGGATAGGAAGAGAATATATATAGAGGAGAGAATATATAAGATAAAAGGGGTAAGGAAAGAGAATTGGACAGGGGACGATAGGCACATCAGTGCACTTATGTACGCCCCTTACTGGCCTCTGAGGAATCTGAAGAGGTCAATCGTGGAGAGTTTAATGGAGAAGTGTAGGGGATTGGGGGTTGACACTATTGAATCCGGTAATGAGTTCCACGCTTCGACAACTCGATTGTTAAAGTCATATTTTTTACAGTCAAGTTTGGAGCGATTAATATTAAGTTTAAATCTGTTGTGTGCTCTTGTGTTGTTGCTGTTGAAGCTGAAGTAGTCGTTGACCGGGAGGACGTTGCAGCCTATGATCTTGTGGGCAATGCTCAAATCGTGTTTTAGGCGCCGTAGTTCTAGGCTTTCAAGGCCCAGGATGGTTAGTCTATTTTCATAGGGTATTCTGTTTCGAGTGGAGGAGTGAAGTGCTCTTCTGGTGAAGTATCTTTGGACGTTTTCGAGAGTGTTGATGTCTGAGATGTGGTGTGGGTTCCAGACAGATGAGCTGTATTCGAGAATGGGTCTGGCATAGGTTTTGTAGGCTCTTGTGAGTAGTGTGAGATTGCCGGAGCAAAAGCTGCGTAGGATCAGGTTAACAACTCTGGAGGCTTTTTTGGCGATATTGTTGCAGTGGGCTTTAGCACTTAGGTCATTTGATATTAGTATTCCAAGGTCTTTTACTGAGTGTTGGTTGGTAGTGAGGATATGTTTATTCAGTTCATATATGTGGTTAGGATTCTTTTTGCCGATGTGGAGGGTAGAGCATTTGTTGGTTGATATTTGAAGTTGCCAGGTGTTGGACCAGTCTGAAACGAAGTCAAGGTCTTTTTGGAGAGTGAGTGTGTTGTCAGTGGTGTTGAAAAGTTTCACATCGTCGGCAAAAAGTACACAGTTGCTTACGATATTATCGCAGAGGTCATTGATGTATAGGATGAAAAGAGTAGGACCTAGTACGCTGCCTTGGGGAACGCCGCTTTTGACAGGGACAGGGGAGGAAATGGCGCTTCCGATTTTGACAACTTGTTGTCTGTTTGACAAGAATGCGGTAATCCAGTTGTGGAGGAGACCTGAGATGCCATAGGATTTGAGTTTTAGGAGAAGTTTGTCGTGAACCACTGAGTCAAAGGCTTTGCAGAAGTCGATATAAATTGCATCGATGGATTTTCCTTGATCAAGGTGGGTAGTCCAGATGTTTTTGCAGTGGAGTAGTTGTAGGTTGCAGGATAGTTTCTTTCTGAATCCAAATTGTTTTTTTGATAGTAGGTTGTGAGATTCTAAGTAAAGAGTGATTGAACGATTTATAATTGATTCCATGATTTTACAAGGTACGCAGCATAGTGATATTGATCTGTAGTTGTCAACTAGTGATGGGTCTCCTTTTTAGAAGATGGGGATGACTACTGCTTTTAACCACAGTTTGGGGAGAGTGCTGGTCATGAAGGAATTTTGGAAGATGATGCTTAGGGGTTCAGCTATGGCAGATGAGAGTTTTCTTAGGAAGTATGCACAAAGACCATCTGGACCGACAGATAGGGAAGGTTTGAGATCACGGATTGCTTTTTCAACGTAGTCTGTGGTGAAGATGATTTGGCTTAGGTTATTTAATGAGTTAGGAGTGCGATTTGCGAAGAGGGGGGATGAGTCATTACTGTTAACAAAAACGGAGCCAAAAAAGGAGTTGAATAGATTTGCTTTGGATGGGTCGTCGTGGTACTCTTTGTTGTGTGGTCCAATGAGAGGTGGAATAGGTCTGGAGTCGTTAAGTTTGTTGTTGACGAAGTTGTAGAAGGCACGGTTAGATTTGGTGCGTAGGAGGTTTTCCTCTTGTTCACTGTGATAGTTTAGACATTCTGCTTTTATTTGTTGGCATATTCTTCTGTAGCGGTTTTTAAAGTTGTTTACAGGACCTTTTTTGTTTCTACGCCAGAGGGATCTTTTTTTGGTTTGTAGTTTCTTTAATGAGATGGGAACGTTGTTTTTCTGTTTTCTTCTAGGAGAGGTAATTGGAACATACTGATCTATAAGTCTATTGATTTGGAGTAAGAACGTGTTGTAGAGGTCATCGATGGAGATGCAGTTGGAGAAGAGGGATTGCCAATTAATAAATGAGAGATTGACGTCTATGAGTTCGTAGTTGGCTTTCCTGAAATTGTACTTGGGTGCCGCGTTGTTCTGTTGAGTGTTGTGATGGCGTAGGTTGAGGTTGAAGTTGATCATACTATGGTCGCTGTTGGAGAAGGGTTCTATGATATGCAGTCCATAAATAGCACTTTTACTGTTGCAGAAGATGAGGTCGAGGCAGCTGTTGAGTCTGGTGTTGTTTAATACTAATTGTTCCAGTCCCAGGCTGGTGATGGTGTTGTAGATGGCGGTATGTATAGGTTCGGTGGAGCATTCATTTAGTGTCCAGTTGATGTGAGGTAGGTTGAGGTCACCTAGGAAGATAATGGGGTAGGGGCAGGAGGATGCCCATGTTAGTAGGGAAGTTAATTTAGATGCATGGGAAGTGTCACAGTTTTATTCTCTGCTTGTTAGTGGGTCTCAGCTACCTCGTGGTCAGATTGTCCGGTTGAGGGTTTGGGTTTTTTCCGTTGATCCAGGTCCCTGAGTCTTGGAATGATTACTTGTTAGTATCTATCTTTTCAACTATCTTTCAACTATCTTTTGCATTGTTTCTCCTTACTATTGATCTGGGATTTTTGAGCTAAATTTACTATATTGCCTATTCTGGTATTGCACTATCTAGTTAGACGTCCGTCCTCATCGCCTACCGGAAGTTTATCTATTTGCTTGTTTCAGGGCAACATTCCCTCCAGGCTGTTTTAATCCCGGGGTGAGTTTTCGGCCCGGGAGCAATTATAGCGCGGCGCCATTAGATTCTAAATTAGAATCTTTAAATGTTTAGTTCAGAATCCTGACATTTCTAATGGGCTCTTTCAGAATAAGGATTTGAGGACAGAGGTCTAATTATGAGGACAATTCAGCATTGCAAGTCATTTTAGTGTGTCTATTATATCTAAAATTGGCATAAGAAAGGAAATACACTCTCCTATGAAAATGAGGTAGACTGAATGACTGTGTGAACCAATTAAAAATGCATAGACTCTATAATTTGGTAATCAAAGTGTCTCATGTATGACCTCATTATCTTTGACAAGTTTAAAACCATATCATTCTTTACAGACAATTAAACGCTTGCCTAAGAATTTCACTTCTGGATGCACCATCCAAGTTTATTGTATGCCTGTAAAGTCTATGGTTTGGCGTCAGTTCTCAAAAGGCAGAAGATGGAGTTCCCTGTATATCAGATAATTTGTGATCTAGATACTTACAGAGGAAATGTTAACTGTCCCAATCTAAATTGCTATGAACTATTCTGGAAAATATGTCCTGAGCTGGGGCCAAATCTGTCTGAAAGTAATCTATTTACATTCTTACAACTGCAATGCATTGCCGTAATTACTAAGGCTGTGCAGCACTCCAGAAATAAATTTTATTTCACAATTCAACTGCCGGCTAGTATATCACTGTTTGGAATCCCTCAAGAGAGATGTCCTTGCCAGTTTTTGTACTAGCGCTTGTCAGCAACTCTTTAAAACAGTCACATCCTTATACAGCATTGGCTAAGCTGCTGACTTTGCAGCCAGGGGATCCAAAGAAAGGATGCAGTTGTTTTAAAGAGTTGTAGACAAGGACTACCTACATAAATGCTGGAAAGCATTTAGTTTTACAGAACTATTTCTAAAACATTTCCCTTTCAAGAAAATGGGGTGGGGGGAACTGTTGGGTCAACAGCAGCTGTGATTACTTATGAAACAGCATTGGTAACTTTTGGATCTTTCTTGGCAGTTTTCTTACATAATTTTTCAATATGAACTGCACCTCATATGCTCACAGTTATGAAAAGGACAGGAAACTCCTAGAACTTACACTTTGTTCGACAGACTTATTTTAGTTCTTCCTGGAGGATGGCAGAGACATTCAAGACTTAAGATAAAGAAACATACATAACTTGAAAGATCAGACAAATAAGATGCTCAAGTTATGGCTATTTTAGTGAACCATATCAAAAACTCCATCTTACATGTCTGTGGTTGTTATATTTTCCCTTGGTATTTGGCATCTGGTGGAAAAATGGATTTTCACAGAATCTCAGCTTTTGTTAAAAAGAAGAAAGGAAACACAGAAAGCTGAAACCAACATATGGGCAAGAAAGTGAACCTCAAAATTTGGAGATAGCTGGCCTAGATAATATTGAAAGCATTTGGGATGGAAAAAAGATACATTTCTAAAACACAATGTTAACCTGGACAACTGCAGGTACAAAGAACTTTATGGATGACTGAACAAGAACTACGCAAATATACTTATTGCATTTCAGGGGCTTTCATGACTTATTTAAAATATAAAATTTGTTTCAGTAAATCACTTTAGATTTTTGCTTCTTTACAAACTAATTTCTTCCTTCTTTGTCCTCCTCACCTAGGCTGGCCAGTTTATCATTTGCTATCTAGGATCTATGATACTCCATTGTTGCTAATAGCAACAAAAATGATAACAGCTTTGAGTATCAATTGATTTTAGAGTGACAGCTTCTTACAATGCAGCTGGATTTAGTAATACTTATCCGGTAATACCGGATGCTCCCAGTCAGTTGTCAGCCCAGGAAATCCCAATTAAACTGAAACATGAGAGCACAGAACTTCCTTTCTGGAACCAAGCAATGTTTTAGCCCTTAGGTTATTTAAAAACTCTACTAGATTCCTTTTAGTTGACACTCTATACCTTTTTAAAATGAGTTTCAATAACAACAATGAAGTGCAACAACTTTTTAGACAAGTTATAACTTTGTTGACCACCCAAATGGACATCCTTTCATGGTTTTGTTTTGGTTTTGTTGACATAAATAATATAGGTCTAACCTACCAGAGGTCATCTTTAGTAAAATATTCTTCTATTTTTACACATGCAAAATCTAGATGTCTCCCATATTGGAGCAGGAAGTACTTATTCTCTAGAGAAATGCTGTATTTGTATATTCTCTGTTAAGTAGGCCTTATTACCTTACTTTAAAAAAATATGACCTTGCACATGTTTTAACTTATGAGGTAGAAAACAGGATTCCTTTTCAGAATTCCATGGGGTGATTTTTAGAGCTTTGTACTAAATCCCAAACTACCTGCTTAGATTCTATAAAATCCTTATTCAGATAATTGTTTACACCTAGGTTTTAGTTTACTATTTTATTTCTCTATTTTGGGTTAGTATTGCAGGTAAATTACAATATTGTAATAAATAGATAAATCTTTCATAAATAACCTTTCTTGGGCATTCCAAGTGATTAACAATGCAAGTAACTAATTTCGAATACTGTTAAAGAAATATTAATATTGTGCTTGCTACAGCAGAAAGATGCATTTTTCCTAGGTTTGTTCTCAGCAGTTGTTCTATCCAAGCCCAAATCAGCCAAATCCATTTGCACCATTGAAGTGGGATTGAGTGAAGGATATATAGCCTGTCCAGCGTTAATCTAGAGTATTTTTATCCTATTTTAAAAATCTGAAAATAATCTTTTCATAATCTTTCTTTCTTTCTTTTTCTTTCATTATTTTCTTTTCTTCTCCCCGCCCCTCTTGCTCTCTTTTCCTAAGAAGCACATTAGCAGAAATCAATCCATATCTGATTCAAAATAATGGGAAACTGCATATGATGAACAGAGGGAATATTGATTTCCTTGAAGGAAAGGCTATCATCCTGTCAAATATCTGATATACTTCATCTATGAACTGTCTCCAAAAGGCAGACCATGGTTCTCGCAGCCTTCCTGTTTTTCTTCAAGCCATCTGTGCCGTTGAGCAGATGCTTTGGGAATCTGAGTATTCCAATTTTGTCTCTGACTGGCTCTTTCGAGACACCTTCCTTCCAGGCTCATATTTCCCATTTGATTAAGGTGGAACTTGGACTATACAATTGTTTTCATTTAGATTTAACTGAGTGACAGGATATTTTATTTTAACAGTAACCCTATATACTTTTTTTATTTTTTAAGAAAAGTCAAATCATCCTGAATTTTATAAACAAAGGCAGGTTTTCCATGGCAACCCAGCCCCTATAAAAGTAAACATACTTTTATCCTGTTACATTTTCTTCTGCTCTTATCCAAAGGAGTCTGTGCTCACAAGGTGGTATTTCTGATAGGAACATCCCATTGGTAGACCAAATGATCAAAACTCCCATCTTTTAAGTGTACAAGATGAATTAGAACTCTGTTAAGAAGGTACAAAGGCTTGGAGGCACCTGTAGCAAAGTGACAGACCACTTGTGTTGTATGTTGAAAGCTCTGGAGCCAACTTCTAAGAAAGGTAAGATATGCTGAATAATCAGGCTGGGAAAGACTTTTGTCTGAGCCTCCTAAGAGGCATTGCCTGTCTGGATAGATATGACTGAGTTAAAACAATATTTGGTCTGACTTGATATAAGAGGGCGCTTGCTGATATAAGTATGAAATCAAGCCATACAATTCTATCTATAGAAAAACAAACAAACAAACAAACAAAAAACAGGGTGAAGAAGCTGTAGTAAATCAGCCCTACTCTTCAACATCACTTTATTTATTTATTTTGTCAAACAATTATAGAGTGGTAATTTGTACAAATAAAACACTAGATAAGTAATGATAAAAAGTAACAAAAGAAGATAACAGGACAGGGACGGTAGGCACAGTGGTGCGCTTATGCACGCCCCTTACAGACCTCTTAGAAAGGGGGAGAGGTCAATTGTAGATAGTCTAAGGCTAAAGGTTTTGGGGCTAGGAGTAGAAACCACAGAACCAGGTGGTGCATTCCAGGCGTTGATTATTCTGTTGCTGAAGTCGTATTTTTTTCAGTCAAGTTTGGAGCGATTGACATTTAGTTTAAATCGATTTCGTGCTCATGTGTTGTTGCGGTTGAAGGTGAAGTAGTCATTAACAGGTAGTACATTTTGGTATATGATTTTATGAACTATAATTAAGTCAGAACAGAGACAACGGAGTTGTAAGACGACTTACTAAAGAAAGTGGAAGAATTGTTGAAACATCCTACAACTATTTTAAAATGCATTATATAAAATAAGTTCTTTAAATATTAAAGAAATGTCTTCTTTCACTCTACAAAAGAGCCACGTGTGTATGATGTAAAGGAAACACTATAGTTTTGCAGGTTTTTTTTTTTAAAAAACATGGTTTTGTTGTTAATTGCAAAGTCGTGTCCAACCCATCGTAACCCCAAGGACAACGTTCCTCCAAGTCTTCCTGTCCTCTATCATCCCCCAGAATCCATTTAAGCTCATGCCTACTGCTTCAATGACTCCATCCAGCCATCTCATCCTGTGTCATCCCCTTCTTCATTTGCCCTCAATCTTTCCCAGCATTAGGCTCATCTCCAGTGAGTCCTTCCTTCCCATTAGGTGGACAAAGTATTTGAGATTCATCTTCAGGATCTGGCCTTCTAAAGAGCAGTCAGGGTTGATCTCCTCCAGGACTGACCGGTTTGATTGTCTTGCAGTCCAAGGGTCTCACGAGAGTCTTATTTATTTATTTATTGGATTTGTATGCCGCCCCTCTCCGTAGACTCCGTCTTCTCCAGCACCATAGTTCAAAGGCCTCAATTCTTTGCTCATCCTTTCTTGTGGTCCAACTTTCACAGCCATACATTGTAACTGGACAAACCATAGCCTTGACTATGCTCACTTTTGTTGGCAGGGTGATGTCTTTGCTTTTTAGCATGCTGTCTAAATTTGCTATAGCTTTCCTCCCCAGGAGTAAGTGTCTTTTAATTTCTTGGCTGCAGTCTCCATCTTCGGTGATCTTGGATCCCAGGAAAATAAAATTATATAAAATTACATAAAATTTATATATAAGCAAAGTCTCACGGACCCCTTGACAAACACACACAGATCTTGGCATATTCGGATATTCTTCCGTGTAAGATTAATAGTATCTTGGCGACCTTTCGACGAGGTCCCACTCATCATCTTCAGGCTGGTGTTTTCGAAAACAACGAAAACACCAGCCTGGAGATGACTAATGGGACCTCGTTGAAACATCGGCAAGATACTATCAATCTTAGATGGGAAAAAACCCGAATATGCCAAGACCTACATACCTATATCCATGAAAATCTATGAAAACATATACATGTATGTATGTATGTATGTATGTATGTATGTATGTATATATGTATGCATGTATGTATGTCAAGAGATCCATTAGGTGGACAAAGTATTTTCTTTTTTTGTTTTTGTTTTTTTCTATAACTTCTTTGCTCAAATTTCTCTTTTATGATTTGTACATGTAGACACATATGTATTGTGGCGGTGTTCTTTCTTCAATAAAGAAAATTAAAATTAAAAAAAGAGACTTTTCTTCAAAACTACTAAATCAGGCCTAGAAAAGAGAAGAAACTCGAAGGCTGGAAAGACATTTGATTTCATGTTTGTTTTAGAAGTGAGCTGCTAGAATACAAGTCTTTCAAGCAAAGCTGACTCAAGCACATTTACATATACAGCTGTCAACGCCCCAAATAGCATCTGAGAAATAAATCAGAATCCACTCCACTTCTCAAGCCATCATGTGGAGTTAGAGGCTTTGGCCTGCCAACAGCTAGTTTAGTGACCATTCTAAGTTACAATAGCCCTGAAAAAATTGACTTATGACTGTTTATCACGCTTATGACTGTTGCAGCATCCCCATGATCATGTGATCAAAATTGCTTGGCAACTGGTTCACCTTTATAACAGTTGCAGTGTCCCAGGGACATCTGATGTCTCTTGCAACTTTCTGACAAGTAAGTTGTAAGTCAGTTAAAATCAAAGGAGAAGTCAGATTCAGTTAACAAGTGTGTTACCAATGGAACAACTGCAGTGATTCACTTAATAACTGTGGCAAGAAATAATAATAATTAATAATAATTTATTAGATTTGTATGCCGCCCCTCTCCGAAGACTCGGAGCGGCTCACAACAATTATAACAATGTGACAAATCCAATATTTAAAATACATCTAAGAAAGGTTGTAAAATGGGGCAAAATTCACTGAACAACTGTCTCACTTGACAACAGACGTTTTGGGCTCAATTGTGTCCATGTGGAGGGCTATCTGCAGTATGATTGTAGGCTGATGGCCTTGCTCTATGGTATGAGTGACTGTATCTAGAAAAGGAATCAAAGATTATTATTCATTCTGTTACAAAAAAGGTTAATCTCAAGGCAGGGCTCACAAAAAGAATGACAGTATCAGTTGACAGTTTGATGGACATTTTTCTCCTGGTTTCTTGAATCTTGCTTTATTTCTTTGCAGGGAATAAAAAAAAAACCCTCTAGTTATTCAGCCATTTGACTGAATGCACACTTTTTCTAGAGTCTCAATATATTTTTTATAGGTGATGCCCAAAACTGGATGCAAAACTCCAAGCGTGATTTCACTAAAGTATTATAAAGTGGCACTAACACTTCACATGAAACATCAATTCCATTTTATAATGCCTTGGTAAAGGTAAGACCACACTTGGAGCTCTGCATCCAGTTTTAATTGCTATGATATAAAAAAGATGCTGAGATTCTAGAAATAGTGCAGAGAAGAGCAACAAAGAAGATTAGGGGAATGGAGGATAAAACAGATGAAGAATGATTGCAGGAATTGGGTATGTCTAATCTAGAAAAAAGAAGGACTAGGGGTGACAGTATAGCAGTCTTCCAATATCTAAGAGGCTGCATCCACAGCACCTGAAGACAGGACAAAAAGCAATGGAAAGAAACTAATCAAGGAAGGACCCAACTTAGAACTAAGGAGAAATTTCCCGACAGAACAATTAATTAGTGGGCTAAGTTGCCTCTAGAACTTGTGGGTACTCTAATACTGGACGTTTTAAAGAAGATATGGGACAACTATTTGTGTGCAATTATATGGGATTTCTTGTGTCAAGGTTTCAGGTAGCATCCAAACTAAATCAGAGTCCAAGTCAAAGTATTGCTCACAGTTCCAATTTATTGCCGGAGCCATCCTGGCACCTACACGGGGAAATCCGAATCTGAGCTTCTCACCCACTTGAAAGTTCACATCCCTTGCTCCCCACCCACAAACCTGTCACGTTGCCCACTCAGGTAGAGCCAGCGTGGCAACTACTCCTTCCGTTTCCGCCCAGGTGGGGCACATAGGATAGCCTTGAACTTCTCGAAAGAATGCATCTGCTCCCTTATGAAAATCACCCCTCCCAAATCCCCATAAACATCAGGCTTTCTAATAGATAGTGTGGCAAGCTCTTGATTTATCCCCAACATCTGCACTGGCTTAACATCTTGCCTGGGCAGGGAGTTGGACTAGAAGACCTCCAAGGTCCCTTCCAAGTCTGTTATTCTGACTGGCCCAAATTAAATTTTCAGATCCTTGGACACTGCATGAATGTATAAATAAAAATGGCTAAAAACCATTGCAAAACAGATCCCAGCATGCGGATTCACAGGCATTTGATACCCTAGATCAGTGTTTCCCAACCTTGGCAACTTGAAGATATTTGGACATCAACTCTCAATTTCCCCAGCCAGCAAGTTGCCAAGGTTGGGAAACACTGCCCTAGATGTCTAGAAAATTCTGTGTTAGTTTACAATCTGCTACTGTTAGATTATAAAAAATACAAAAGGAAACATAGGGGAAAATATGCAACATTTTATCCATGTCTCATCGAACTTTACATATTTATGATGTAATTGCTTATCATTGCGACAGAAAGCATGAGAGTAATCCTTGCATTGTCACACATCTGTTACTAGAGGATAAATGGATAGATGGATGGATGGACAGACAGACAGACAGTTATAGATGATATAGATGTAGACAGATATCTCATAAGTGGCTTTTTGATTGTGAAATAAACTCCAAACCATATCTTTCCATCTGATTCTAGCCTTTTCTTAGAAGGAAATCATATCAACTCCAAATAAATTTTAGACTTCACAAGAAATCTAGGTGATGATTGTTTTTATGGTTTAACATTTGAGAAAATCATAAAACAAGAGATAGATTTGTTAAAATCTCAGCTGTATCCTTGATACCCTTGAATTCAATCAAATTTAGAAGCATTTTTTTCCTTTCTGCATATCATCCCAATCTTTAGGATAAAGCAGAAAAATATAAACATGTAGTTCATAAGAAGGTGATTGCCCTTAGATTAAAAATTGCACTAAATTTTTTTTTTAATGTTAATTGCTATAGAAAAGCTAGGTGCATAAATCATTTCATTAACCTAGACTGCCCCC
The DNA here is from genome assembly GCF_031021105.1 of Erythrolamprus reginae. NCBI lineage: Eukaryota > Metazoa > Chordata > Lepidosauria > Squamata > Dipsadidae > Erythrolamprus > Erythrolamprus reginae. The sequence goes on along the minus strand of NC_091952.1, from coordinate 84,549,701 downwards.
GAAAAAATTATTACTGGAGATTACGGATATAGTTAAGGAAGCTGTTTCTTTAAGAAAACTTTGTTTTAATAAACTTTGCTATAACATACTTATACCATTGCACTTTATCATGCCTAAAAGCTTGAGTGTAGGACCAGCAAGAAAGCTGGTTTACATCAAGAGAAACTCTTATCGTGGCTTGGTAATAGAAAACATGTATTGAACAAAGGCATTTTTTTTAAAAAAAAAATCAACTGTAGCCTCAGCCAAGTATTATTTCTAAAAATACATCCGTATGCTATCAAACAATGAAGTTATGTTAAATTTATGAGCAATGTTTTAAATGTGAATCAAAACATATGCAGCTGTTTCTATAACACTGTTTCTGTTAATGGACATTTAGATTTGATGTTAGTATGATCAGTAGCAGCCTGCTCTCACAGCAAAGGGATGAAATCTCACCATTGTACTAAAATTAATACAAATATGATAGCATTTTCAGAAGATATTGTTCCTCCACTTTCATACTAGGAAATTAAATTCAAATACAGTTGTATCTCTACCTAAGAACATCTCTACTTACAAACCTTTCTAGATAAGAACTGGGCGTTCAAGATTTTGTTTGCCTCTTCTCAAGAACCATTTTCTACTTACAAACCCGAACCTCCAAAACTGTAACAGGAAAAGGCAGGGAGAAGCCTCCATGGGGCCTCTCTAGGAATCTCCTGGGAGGAAATAGGGCCGGAAAAGGCGGGGAAAAGCCTCCATGGGGCCTCTCTAGGAATCTCCTGGGAGGAAACAGGACTTCCATCCTCCCTATTGGCTCCCCAATCGCACACATTATTTGCTTTTACAGTACATTGATTCCTCTGGGAAAAATTGCTTCTTCTTACAAACTTTTCTACTTAAGAACCTGGTCACGGAACGAATTAAGTTCGGAAGTAGAGGTGCCACTGTACAGACCAAGCTAATTAAGTATACATGATTATCTCGGTGTTTATCCATTTTCCACCTTTGGGTCTCTTGTAAGTCTCTATCAAACTTCACAAGTGTTTCAATAGCATGATTGGAGCATAAGAATACTTCCACCTCCACCTCCTCTATTCAAAGCCTTTTTAAATAAGGACATGAATCCTAATATGAACAATGTTTGGGTAACTTGTCAAGGAAAAATGCAAAGAATACAAGATTATTATTTTTTTTGCAAGAGGCTTAGTTGATTAAAAAGTAGAAATCTGTTTTTGTTTCCTTTCCATAATAAAAACCATGCCGTTCATAAAATTAATAGCGCTGTCTCATTGTGAAGTCAGTGTTTGATGCCTTTTTGTATAGCAGTAGAAAATCTGGTAGGGATTTTTACAGTTGTATTCCTCACGTGTTACTACAGCTATTAATGCAGCTAATGCTGAAGCACGGTGCGTGGCCTGAATTGCAAGAATAAATGATGTAACACCTTAGCGCCTTTGTTCCACACCCTTAATGATTTTATGATGAAGTAATGTAAGCTGCAACTGACCTCTGCAACTACCACTCAAGTTCATAACATACGCACAGGCTATAGAAGCGATATTATCTTTACCTCTAAAAGTCCTTTCTAAGTGTCCTATGGTTTATGGCAGCAGTGAAATGCAGTTCAGGTCACCAGAGATTTATCCCCCTTTTTAATGTTTTTACTAGACTGAATAAACACATTCCCAAGGATTGAGGCCACTGGCTACTCCAAAGATCGGCAAAGCACAAGGTAAACTTGTTTAAGTTGAAGTCTGCAAGATTGACACTTCTTTATAACAATGGGTAGCTTTGTTAGCTTTAAATGGAAATGGTCTGGGCCCCATAGCTTACAATGTGCCCTCTTCCGCTCAATGCAATAAAAGTTTCTGGTCTTACTGGTTGCATATTAAGTTTCAAGTCATCTTCATCACAAGGGTTTTTTTATATATAAAACGTTCACGTTATACTAAAAAGTCACCCTGCACTGAGACAGAAAGCTTTTGTTCTCCAGGAACTATTGTTTTTGGTTTCTGGTAGCCAGCACAGAAAATATACTTTTCAACCATGAGTACAGATTCCAAAGGATAAGTTAAAGCATTTCTCCATGGGGAAATAAATGTCCTATTATTTGGGTTTGGAAAAGTATATGGTTTCAATGGGTTTTGATATTAAATCATGAGCTAACATCGTTTTGTTCAAATTTGCCAGAATGGAAATGAATCCTAAAAACACAACAGCTGAAGTCTTGCAGTATAAATTAACATCTTCATTCATATCTACTGTCTTTTCTCGGCAGACTAGGAAGAACAACTAACATCCTGGATAGAGGGCATCTAATTACAGCTTCACAGAATTATGAAGGGACCGTTTAGGCAATGACTCCAATCTTTTGTTCAGTGCATCAACCAATCAGGAGTGGGTCCCTCCCAGTTCGGATCAGTTCGCCTGAACTGGTAGGGATCCTCTGGTGACATCATGATAACATTATGGACCCAGTTCAGTCGGTGCGAGTCCGTGGGCGCCGCCATCTTTAAAAAAAAATTTTGGGAATTTTTTAAAAAAATGTTCTGATGAGCATGCGCAGAAGCCGAGTTTCTGGAACTGTGCTTGTGGTTGCCATCTTGTTTTTGGCTCTCTCCACCCCCCCATTTTTTGACACTGCGCAAGCGTGTCCAGGAAGCAAACTGGTAGCGAGGTAAGTTAGAACCCACCCCTACAAACAATCAATCAAAATTAAATTGAGTCTTCGGAGAGAGAGGCAGCATACAAATCTAATTAATAAAATAAAATATATAATATATATTTATAAATATTATAAAATAAATGAATAAATCTTTCCTGGCAGATGGATATCTACCTGTGTTTTTGTACACAGCCAGCAAGAAATTTGTAACTGTCTTCAGGAATGGATTCCGCTGTCAAAACTAGCTTTAGTGCTAGGAACATTTTTGTACCATTCAATCAAAATCTACTTCTGTGCCACTTAAATCTATTAAACCACACCCTAACCTTGGAACTAATAGTGAGGGGAAAGTCTTTCTTCTGTGGGACATCCTTCCAGATTCTTTCAGTCTCATCGTACTTCCTGCAACCTATCTTCTTTTCTCAAAGCAATATATTCCTTCAAACTTCCTTTTTTGATATAATTTAGCTTCTAGTGCAGAAACTATTCTTTCTCTATTGCTAGTGCTAATGTCTTATTTGACATCTTTTTAAAGGTGCAGGTCTAACTAATTAAGTACAGTAGAATTATTGTTTCTTGCAATTTAGAATTCTTATTTGTATTGACACAGTCCAAGCAATGATCAGTTAAGGTTTTTTAAAAAAAAGAAAATCATGCAAGATTTGCTTCATAAATGGGGCCATTAAAAATAAGCAGAGCTTTGATTGCACCACTGCGGCCACCATATTGAGGTTTTTTTATCACACCCTTTTGGAGACCTTTGACTGCCAAACTAGGTCTTGTTGTTACTTGTATATTTTATCTAAATCCCAAACTAATGATGATAATTACCTCCGGAACCGCCTGCTACCGCACGAATCCCAGCGACCGATAAGGTCCCACAGAGTTGGCCTTCTCTGGGTCCCATCGACTAAACAAGGTCGTTTGGCGGGACCCAGGGGAAGAGCCTTCTCTGTGGCGGCCCCAGTCCTCTGCCTCTGGAACCAACTCCCCCCAGAGATTAGAACTGCCCCCATCCTCCCTGTCTTTCGTAAAGTACTCAAGACTCACTTATGCCGCCAGGCATGGGGGAGTTAAGATATTCCTTCCCCCTAGGCCATTACAAGTTATGCATGGTATGTTTGTGTGTATGTCTGGTTTATAATAAGGGTTTTTAGTTGTTTTATTAATTGGATTGTTACATGTTGTTTTTTATCATTGTTGTTAGCCGCCCCGAGTCTACGGAGAGGGGCGGCATACAAATGCAATAAATAAATAAATAAATAAATAAATAATGCATTTACTTTGGTATCCAACTTTTTTGGTTCATGTGCCAAAAAGGGAGGTTGTGCGGGGATCACATCCATCATTCCATGCACCTCCCCCACGTATGTGTTCATAACAAGCCCACTGCTCCCAGCACGCAATGGCATGCTTGTTTTTCGCTTCTTCAATTTGTAAAATGGGACATTTCTGACCATTGGAGAGCCTCCGGGTGGGTGGGGAAGGTCATTTTTCAATTTCCCCAGGCTCCTAAAAAGGCTCTGAAGACTGGAGGAGCAACCCCCCCCCCGAACTTCTGGTTCAACTGGAATTTCGCAAATGGAATGTTTCCAATCTCCAGAGGACCTCGGGGGGAGGGAGGCCATTTTCACCCTCCCCAGGCTCTTAGAAAGGCGCTGGAGCTTGGGAAGAGCAAAAAACGGGTCTTCCCCAACCCCTCGAGGGTCTGAAAACAGAATGCACCCCTACACCTTGTAGGCCCAGAAGGCCCCAAAAATCAGCTCGTGTGTCCATCGATATGGCTCCGTGTGCCACTTATGAGATGTGCACCATCATGGATTTAAGGGTTAGTGTTTAGCTTAGTCTCGGATAGGAAACTTTATGGGAACAGAAATGTTAAGGATCCATTTCTGTTAATGAATTAGTGAAGAGCTTTTATTTTGCTTTTCCCTGGAGAAAGGACAGGAAGGCAAGGATTTGCCAAATGGTTTATTTCCACAACTTCTGCTACATTTGGTCTTGGAGACCTAGTCTTGCTCATTATACTTCTTATAGTGCAACAATGGGCATCCCTTTTGCCACTGCAGGACCATTTGGTATGTATGACTGATACATGTGTTATTGAATTGTTTTTTAAGTTTTGATTAGGATTTTAGACAATTGCTTGTTTTTTCATTGACTTCTTTTTATTGCTATTGCTATTGTTATTGTAATTTTATACTGTTGTGAGCCGCCCTGAGTCCATCAGGATTGGGTGGTATAGAAGTAGAATAGAATGGAATAGAATTTTTATTGGCCAAGTGTGATTGGACACACAAGGAATTTGTCTTGGTACATATGCTCTCAGCGTACATAAAATAAAATATAAAATATAAAATATAAATATAAAATATAAAAAATAAAATTAAACAAATAAATTTGCAGTGATAGACAATCACACACACAGGCTTTCTAATTGGCACCCAGGGTTATGCATATACCTTCTGACAAATAGAGCCACAATTTAATTTTCCCTGCCTATCTCAGCTTGCAGATTCCTCTCTACTCATCAGGGAACATGCCATGCTTCTCTTAGTCAACCAGTCAAAAAGTAAAAACACACAGGGAACATACAATTATTACAAGGGTTTTTTGGCACAATCTCTTTTGAGTATGGTCTGGTGATCACTCTAATCACCAAACTAGCTTTTTTGTAAGGACAAAACTTTTTAAGAGTTTTGATACTTTAATGAGAAGCCCAAAGTACTGTATGCCTAAAACTAACTAGATTCTAAGTCAGCATGATAAGTCAATGGGGCATTTCTTTTGGTTTCTTTCTTGATTGTAATATATTTTACAGATTTGTGATGTTAAATTATATGTCTAAAGCTGGATTTGCAGCTCATGAAAGGGAACATTAGTGAATGAAGTCTTACTACTGTGTCTTTTATTAGGTTTTGTTTGCCAAACACAATGGATAATACTGAATGGAAACCTTAGTTTCTCTTAATGTTACAACCTCAGATTATCTTGTTCTTCTTTCTGAATGGAGAATATCTCAGAACCTTGAAATCAGATCTTTATGCACACATCTTGAATTGCCACACAAGACTCACCATAACCCTCGGCTGATTGACACACAGAAGGAAGGTGAAAGGTTAGACTTTCATTTCTTTTAAGGAAATGAAGCTAAGATCTTTGAAAACCGGAGATCTGCAGCAACCATGTTACAATAACACTTTGAGGAAATCCTAAAATTGTATATTTGACATTTGTAATAAAGAAGCAAAGAAGTCATTTATCTTTTCCCTCTTCAGAACGAAACAAAGAAAATCACTTACTGAGATTTCTGTAGAGGCCTTGGAAGCTATTTAAAAAACAGAGAGGATATTTTCACTTTCTTTCACATTTATATCTGAATAAGGAAACTGCTGAAAAACTGCATAGTGATAACAAGCCAAAAATGCCAGACTGCTTTGAATTTGGCAGAAATGATACAAACATTTAACATGTAGACTTGCTGGGGTGAATGCCATTAATAATATGGAGGAAGGACAAGAAATTGAGCAGTTGGGGTGTTTCCTTCTGTAAAGTTGTTCTGTTCAACTAGTGAGACATAGATTTCACAACTCAGGAGGTAGCTAAGAAAGCCAAAAGCTTGGACAGTGGAAACTGTGAGTATATCATTCCTGCTGCCAAGGGAGGGCAGATGGACTATTCAAAGTCTGGTTCAGTTGGTTCGCCCAATATATTCAAGACACGTAGTTTGTGTACTTTGTAATTGAAAATAAAAATCAATTCTTATTAGATCTTTGCAAATACTCTCAAAATCCATTTAATTCCCACTTGGATACAAACAGCTCATGCAAGTTTTGGATCACCAGGTTTTCTATCATTTCTGATCCACTAGAGCAGTGGTTCCCAAACTTTTTCAGTCCGCCGCCCCCTTGGTTCTACAAACTCATTCTCACCGCCGCCACCCCCTCTGGTGGGCGTGGTTTGGTGGTCAGGTGATCAGGTGGCTATGGCTAACTTGTAAGATGTGGTGAAACTCATTTAATAATGTTCTTGCTTAGCAATCAAAATGTTAGGCTCAATTGTGGTCATCTTTCTTTCGTTCTTTCTTTCCTTTCTCTCTTTTTCCTTTCTTTCTTTTTCTTTGCTTCTGTCTTCCTCTCTTCCTACCATCTTTCTTTTCCATCCTTCCTTCCTTCCTCTCTCTTTCTTCCTTTCTTTTTCTTTCCTTCTTCCCTCCCTTCCCTCCCTCCTTTCTTTTTCTGTTGGTCTTCCTTCCTTCCTACCATCTACCTCCATCGAGGAAGGCTGCATGGGGAGATGTGACTGATTGTCTCGTTGGCAGCTTGGCCAAGGAAGAGAAGCATATTTGAAAACGTTGCCAGAGGTAGCCGAGAGCAGCTGAACCAGTCCTGTGGGGTGTGCATGTAGCCCCCTCTTGATTGCGCGCTCTCTCTCTCTCTCTCCCTCCCCTGGCCAAAAGAGTACCCACTGCAGAAAGAGTGGCTCCCAGCTGTGAAAACAGCCAAGCCAGTTCCATGGTGTGCGCGCATAGCCACCTCTCAATTATTCTAGCTTTGTCTCTCTCATTTGATAAGGGGGAGAATCGGGACAGGCAGAACCTGCTGGGTAAAGAGCGACCAGAATCAAGGGAATCCTCTCCCGCAACAACCGAAGAGCACTAAAAACCATATTTTTACTCCCAGGAAAGAGAAAAGTATGCAAAATAATGTCGCATAAGCACCACGAATAATTCATTTTATTTCAAAAAGCCTATGAGCAGCTAAGGAATACTATCACTTTTTAAAATGCCTGCCCAGCCTGCGTAGATTACAATCTTGAGAGCATAAGATCTGGGCACATAATGTGTGAATGGGAAGTGCATGTTTTTAAATGAGAGCGAGAGTGGCGCTGGATGAAATATGGGAAAGTTGTTACATTCCTGGCCAACAAGCTAGGACTCCAATCCATTTACGGTCAACTGGTATAGTATATTTTGGCCGCCTGTTCTGGAATCGCTCTTGTAATCACAGCAACTCTTGTCTGTCGCCTCTCCTCCACACACAGGCCCCAGACAGTAACAAAGAGCCCCCTGAGCCAAGGGGAGAGGTGTCAGCCTTCCATTTGCCATCCTCAGCCCTATGAGCGACAGAAGTGCAGGGAAGGGGAGGGAGTTGCCCCCATCTGCTTTCTGCGCAAAGTTAAGAGCTCCTCTATGGTGGATGCATCTCTCAACCAGCAGCCTGCGCCCACTTCCATAAAGCCCAGCGCCTGCAGTGGCAACAGACATATATAACAGGTTGAGTGGGCAGCATTGAGGGTACCCAAGCTTTGGTGCTGTTCGAATTGGAACTCTCCTTCTCAGTCTCTCAAGGAGCCCCGGCGTGAGCCACTCAAGCCATATGTGGTCCATTTCGTGGCCCGCCCCACCCCTACCCCACTCCATCCCACTTGACCTGTCACCACCAGATTGCGTCCCACCGCGAGATGGATGTCTTACTGGAGTTTAACAGTTCCATGTGTCTGTCGACTGGGAAAAAGGCTTGCAAAATACAGAAACTCTGAGAAGTTATTAATTGCTCACCCTCGCGAGAAGAGTTCCTGTATTTTGCTAGCTTTTTTTCCCCTAAAGAGACCAGCTGACAGACACACAGAGATGCTAAACTCCAGTAAGATGCCCATTGCGTGGCTCATCCATCCCCTGCTGGGAGAAGAGTAGCAGGAAAAGCAACAAGCAGGCGATTGGGTGGACATGGGTGGTGGCGTAGGGACAGGAACGGCGAACTACCTGTCGCCCTCCTGGACACTCTTAGCGCTCCCCTGCCACCACTTTTGTTACTTAGCGCCCCCTAAGACGTCCCAGCCCCCTGGGACGATACCGCCCACTTTGGGAACCACTGCACTGGAGAATATTTAGAAAGTATCTGCATCTTTAAAAAACCATTTAAATGATTCTAATTAGGAATTCAAAAGAAAAAGAGAGAAAAGAGGAGACAGGATTTATGTAGGTTGATATTTTTGGCAAGTGGCAGTTAGGACACATTAATCTTCTTGAAAATGCAAATTAAATCCAGATTTCTTTTCCCCTCCCAACAAAATAGCACGTAATTGCTAGATTTCAATTTTTAAAAAATACTTCATATGTACAGCCGTGCTGCTGGATTAATATACAACATTTGGAACATTAAGCAAGTTTTGCCTTTTTGGACCTTGTCTTTTACTTGGACTGTTTTTGTTTAAAGTTTGTTTATCAATTTGACTGTTTCTAAATGCAATTTAATTTAAAATCACTTAAAACAATATAAGCTATATATTATTGAGATTATACTTTCAAAGAGTTCATAATTTTTTTTTAAAAAAATCTTTCATTCATAAGGAGTTCTTTTGATAAAGAAATTTTGTAAGATAAAAGCAGCCAGTGATAATATAATGAAATATTAGATAGACAAAGGAACCTAGAAAATAGGCAGGAATTGAAAGAACAGAGTATAATTATAGTAGCTGGGACCCTTATTTGCAACTTCAATTGTGGTACAGAAAAGATAAAGATGAGTATGGATTTGAGATGGTGCTGCAACAATTAGATAAAGTACTGCCTGGCCGGATGTAAAATTGATAACAAAAATTTATAATTACTAAAGGGAGTTATGATAGTGTGGGCAAAAAATGTCGGGCATAGTATTGAATTGGAAGATTGGGAGAAAACCTGGAATAGAAATTATAAAATAACCAAATCGGCAAAGTACAAAGAAAACCAGTATAAGATGTTCTATTGCTGGTACATGGCACCTTCTAGATGAGCGAAGATTTACCCAAAACTAAAACTGAATTTTGGGAAATGTGGTCAAAAGCAAGGTATCTTCTATCATACGTGGTGGTTATGCTTGGAAACAAAAAAATATTGGGAAAAAATTCATAGGTTGATACAAGAAATAACAGTGGTTCAGATAGAATACACCCCAGAGTTATTTTTAATGGTGCAATCTGGTTGTTAAAGGTGTAATTGTAATCTGATTGTTAAAGGTGAATGTAACAAAAGAACATTATGCATCATTTTACATATAATAACAGCAGCAATAACGTTTGTGCAATGCTGGACAAAAATGAATATGCCTTCCGAAAGTTTAGTAATTAAAAAAATATTTGATTGTGGATAAATTAACAATTGAATTGAAAGGAGAAAGAGATTCGGAATACTATGCAATATGGAAGAAGTGGTATTACCGATTGAGAATAGAAAAATGAAAAACAAAGAGACAATGCAGAACTAGAACTAAAATGTATAGAGTTTATTTGAATTTGAATGTTATAGTATGTAAATGAGCACAGTTATGTACAAGTTATGAGTTTTTGTTTAATGGAAAAATACAGAAAAATAAGAAAGTAGCCAGTGATAATGCATGTCTACTATGGTCGATTCTACAAAAAAAGGCATTTTGGCGCAGGTAAGAATGACACAGGCTTTGGATTTGCACAAGAACCTAAAACATGATATCTGGAGTATTGTGCCTCTCAAGGTGAGACCTGCCTCACCCTCTTGGTCTTTGAAAAGGGTCTGAAAATCTGTCTCTCGCTTGTGACCCTGATGGGAAACTCTAATTTTGGAGGTGGTTAGTGGATTAGGTGAAGATCCCATCTCCACCCCATCTTAGGTCCCACATAGTTGGCCTTCTCCGGGTCCCGTCGACTAAACAATGTCGTCTGGCGGGACCCAGGGGAAGAGCCTTCTCTGTGGTGGCTCCGACCCTCTGGAACCAGCTCCCCCCAGAGATTAGGATTGCCCCCACCCTCCTTGCCTTTTGGAAATTCCTTAAAACCCACCTCTGCCGTCAGGCATGGGGGAATTGAAACATCTCCCCCTTGCCCATGTAGTTTTTGTGTATGATTCGATTGTGTGCTTGTTTTTTATATATTGGGGCTCTTTTGGATTTTTTAACTTAAAACTGTAATTTAGATTGCGAAATATTAGATTTGTTACTATGTTTTGTTTACCATTGTTGTGAGCCGCCCCGAGTCTACGGAGAGGGGCGGCATATAAATCCAATAAATCTAATCTACCGTAATCTAATCTATGTATTGGTTCTTTTATCTGCTGGTTGTTAATTTTAATGTTTTACTTTCAGTGCCTAATATTTTAATGTTCTTAACCTTAGAATTGTTATTTAATACGTTATTTATGGAACTATAAGCTGCTCAGAGCCCCTTTACAGTGAGCTGGGTAGTATCTAAACTTAATAATAAACAGACAAACAAACAAATTATCAACAATCACATAGGAAAAATCAGAATAACAAGCTGAGGTTCTACATTTTGGGTTGACTTTAGGGCCCAAGACCATTTTGTGTTGGAGTTATAGGAAGCACTTCAAACAGGACAAAAGGCATCTTGCTTTCTTTGAGCACAGAACATACGATACCATTCTTCTTCAAATTTCCTGTCTGAATGCACAGAGGTTAGAGACAAATGGGGCAAGGGCTATGGACATGGCCCCACTCTCTCCATCCTTTGAAGTCTGCCTATGTTCCCATATTGAGCCATAACGCTGAAAATGGAATTCTGTCTAAAAACACCAACTGAAATCTCAGCTGGAGATTACCTTATGCAAAGTTCAGATTTTTAATTACCATACTTCAAAATCCTGCACTAAATTGCTTATGTTAATACAAGATCAAATAGAATGCCTGCTTTCAACTGTACAAAAGTATTCTAATGTCTGGCTGTTGTTTTTAAAGAAATACTTTCGAGAATTTTTACACAGGGATGAAGCATTATAGAACATGACACAACAGAAACAAGGTTTGCAGTAAAAGGCAAAATGTGCTTAGTTTAATATCCTAAAGATTGTGTTGGATTGTGTTTTTTGCTCTCAGCTACTTCAGTGAAAACTCCTTCAGAACTTTCAGCAACTAATTTATATAGATGTAAGTGCCCCAACAAATCCGGGCTAATGATATAAGATGTGCAGAAAGGGGAGGGGGGAATGACATCATGATAGAAACGGCTAACAACGTTTTCCCAGGAGAAAAGTACTGTATTTTCTCCTCTCCTATGAACTCCTCTTATCTTTTGGAATCTAATCTTCCCTGTTTGCAGCAGACTGTTCTATCTTCCCTCTGACTGATCTGTTACAGCAGCAGCGGAGCAGATTAAAATTAAATAAGTAACACAGTTCTGAAGTCATTAGAAGAGCACTAGGCTAGTCAACGGATCATGGAAATTAACTCAGATTCCAACAGATAACAAATAATGGATTACTATTGAAGAAGATTTTATCATATTGGAGGAATCACAAAAAGGCTTCTTATTTTTTCCTTACTTCTGAAAGTAAGAGATACATACAGTACTACTTTGTAGTAAAGAAATACAGAATCGGCCTGGAAAATGTACAGAGTAATCCTAAATTTCAACCAATCCTATATAAACCACTCAAATTACCCAATTTCAGATTTATATTTTAAGAGCTGTATCATATTTTACAGAAATCTTTGCTTTGTTAGACCTTACATGAACTTGTGGGCATGCGCATACATGCCCCTGCATAAATACACACAAACACAAATATATACCGGTATGTTTGGAAAAACAAAAATAGCAAGATGAGAAGGTGAGAAAGCCCCAAAGTGTAGATTGTGCTAATTAAGTTAAATTGTAAATTACTAATAACAAACCAGTGTTGCTGATAACACAAACATCCTGTTGTTGCTGAATTAATTAACACCTTTAGCAGAATGAAATCCAAACTGAGAAAAAGCAATTATCATGTTAAATTCTTCCTTTGAAATCATTTCTTAAAGAATTAAGAAACAGCAAAAAGAAATAGCTTTCTGAAGCTAAACACAAATTTCCAAGAGTACAATTAGGGGGGAAATTATTTCTAGAAAGTTTTTCATTCTTCATGTGTAGTAGTATATATGTGTTATATAAACCCTGATTTCTAGTTTGAGACCTTGAACGACAAATCAGTCAATGCATCTAACCCAATTATTTAATTTGTTAGCTTTATATCCAGCAGAGGGATCTGCAAACCAACCAAACTTTTGAGCCAGCTTAACCCCACTGGGGATTTGAGGCAAGATCTTTGCTTTTCCTATCCTGTTTAATGACAAAATTCTCAGTCAATCACTTTTGACCAAGTCTTGTATGATAGAAGCACTAACTTTCTAAAAGACAAGCATTTAGGATGGATGAGGAATTATAGAAATGAAGAAGCTGCCTGGTTCAACTAAGAAGAGATGAGATCTTTTCCTTAGGTGAGAATGACTACAGAACTCTTTATAGGGTACCTTTGAATCTATGTACATCTGTATTTTAAAAAATATATATATAAACCTGGTTCCTACAATAAATACAGATAAAATAAATAAAAAGACATAAAACTGTATTGCATTCAATTCACATACATTCAATAGCAATATATCTCTACATTAGAATACCATTTATAATTTTTGAACAATTATACTTTTAAATATTGATTTAAAGTACGGTATTAATTAGTTAATATAATTATTAACAAACTCACGATGTTCCTGGGCTTGCTGTTGGAGGAGGACCTAGAGAGATGAGTTTTGAAAGAGAAAAAATGTGTAAGATGTCATAGAAAAGAAAATTCACTCCCATCAACTATTATGTTATTTTATAATCTAAATTTATAAAATGAAAGCAGTGATTGTAATACAATCTGTCCTTATAAACAACCCTTTACCTTAAGAGATCATCTGATCAAAATTTTTGTTTATTTAAAGAACTTATTGTCCTGTAACCTGGGAATGATGTCCCATCAGGATATTGGAACAACACATAATGTAAATCAGAGGTCTTCAAACTTGCCAATTTTAAGGACTGTGGACTTCAACTCCCAGAATTTTCCAGCCATCATAACTGGTTGGAGAATTCTGGAAATTGAAGTCAACAAGTCTTAAAGTTGTCAAGTTTGGGGACCCCTGATGTAAACTCACTATTGTAGACCAAACCTTGAAAAAGCCAGGTATTTATAGCTTTCTGGAACACTAAAAAGGTATTCCACCTCTGGATCTCAAGTGAGAAGCTATTCCAAAGGCCCAGGCAGCTATGGACAAGGCTCACTTCCACAGCTCATTAGATGACAATGAAAGGGTCCTTATTATCCACGTCATAATTTACTTTGGCTTTAATACCTATCTCCTAGTTTTAGTTTTTCCATTGAAGGAACATGTTTTTGTTATTTAAAATATTAAATTATACATGACTGGGGTTATGAATTGCGATGTGTTCAACCTTTCCACTATGCAAACAAACCACTTACGAAAACCTTGTCTCCAACCTGGGAATCAACATTTCTCAATAAATACCATACTTCTATTTTAACAGGAATTTTTAAAAAACACTTTGTTTTCCTTTCAATTCAATGTTCATTTCGACCCTGCATAGTAAAACTACCCTTGGTTCATTTACGGATTATTTAAAAATGATTGTCATTTCATATTAAAATATATTTATATTGCAAATGGGAACGTTAAAATGTTTGGCTACTGCTGTTATCTGACAAAGAACTGTATTGTTTGTTTTTTTAAAAAATATACTTTATTTATAAATACAAAAAAAAAGAAGAAAAGGGAAAAAAGGGGGGAAGGGGGGAAGGGAAGGATGTACAGAAGAAAAAAAGAGGGGAGGTAGGGAAAGAGGATGCAAAATCAAGAAATTTGGAAAAATAGTAACATACATCATACATTCTACAGTACATCATAGCGCGTAAATTCTTTAATATCTTTATAATGTTTCTTGAACAATGTAAATAAACAAAATCCTTATTATTACCAACTATATCTTAAATTATAGTATTAAATCTTACATCTCGTTTCCAATAAGTTATCAATTTCTAGCGCATGTATATTTCTATATATATTAGGTAATAGTAGATAAGTAAAGGTATTTTATAAAGGAAGAAAGTAAAGGGAGAGGAACTGTATTGTTATTCTCGAAAGAAAGTCTACTTTGATTAAGATGGGACAGAGAAACCTCTGACCTATTCCCCTTTCTCAACCAAAAATGACCTTAACATCCACAGAACTAGGCAATGTATGTTAAAACATTTTTTCCATGAGTGCTAGCAGCAGCTTCTTACCAAATTTCACAAATAACACCCCAGTTGTAGAGACCGTTTTCCTGCCATTTGTCGCCACACACTGAAAATAACCGGTGTCTGTGGTATCGAGGTTTTTTATTCGTAACCGGGACCCATAACTGGTGGCACGAAAGGATATCCGCCTGGGTTCTTGCACAACAGGAGCATCATTTTTCAACCAACGCACAGTCGGAGAAGGATTACCAGAAACTTTACAATGCAGTTCTGCGGTTTGACCCAAAGTAGTGGTGATATTGTTCATTGGCTCATCAAGCGTTAAGAAGTAATCTGCAAAGTGTACAAAGAAAAGGAGTTAGCTGAGGCAACTACATGTCTCTGCACATTATTTGCAAGAATCAAATTATTGTCTCTAAAAAAGCAAATAAAGATGTGTTGCAACATAAATCTAGCAATAAACCAAAGACGATTATATAAGAGAGGATCACCATTTTACTAAAGCATATACAGTGATACCTCATCTTACAAACGCCTCATCATACAAACTTTTCGAGATACAAACCCGGGGTTTAAGATTTTTTTGCCTCTTCTTACAAACTATTTTCACCTTACAAACCCACCGCCGCCGCTGGGATGCCCCGCCTCCGGACTCCCATTGCCAGCGAAGCACCCGTTTTTGCGCTGCTGGGATTTCCCTGAGGCTCCCCTCCATGGGAAACCCCACCTCCGGACTTCTGTTGCCAGCGAAGCGCTTGTTTTTGCGATGCTGGGATTCCCCTGCAGCATCGCAAAAACACAGAAGTCCGGAGGTGGGGTTTCCTATGGAGGGGAACTTCAGGGAAATCCCAGTAGCGCAAAAACAGGCGCTTCGGCTGGCAAAAGGGGTGAATTTTGGGCTTGCACGTATTAATTGCTTTTCCATTGATTCCTATGGGAAACATTGTTTCGTCTTACAAACTTTTCACCTTAAGAACCTTGTCCCGGAACCAATTAAGTTTGTAAGACAAGGTATCACTGTATAAAAAAGACATTATTATATTTTTAACTTGGGAGAAATGGAAATAATTCCAAATACAGGTAATTCTAGATTTACATTAAAGGCAAAGGTTCCCCCACTAGTCGTTTACAGCTCTAAGGGTGGGGCTCATCTTTGTTTCTTTCTTTTTTTTTTTTTTTAAAAAGTTTTTATTAGTTTTCAAATTTTTATTTACAAAAAACAAAACACATGACATAATGTCACAACCATAAACATACATTTCAATGCCTCATTATTTGTCATCTTATTTGTACACAGACCAAGAGATTCCCAAAAAGGGAGCAGGTGTACAGGTCCCTAGATAATATTGTTATCTATTTCAGAAATCAACATTCCTATAATTATAGTTTTTAAAATATTTGAGTTTATAAAATGTATATTCTAGATAAACTTTAACTTTGCTCCAAGACAAAACTTGTCTTTTGTACTTCCTTCCCTGTTACTATCTGCACTTTAATTGATTTGGAGTAGCCCTAAGGATCCTTTTGACTTTTCCAGTAAGTACCATTCTGCCAAAGTGAATGGGCACATCACAGCGTTTAGTTCTGTCTAAGTGAAGTGTACACTCATAAAACACTTCCATAAATTTTATGTACACTCATAAAATTTGCCACCCCATTCTAAAAAACAGGGTGGCAAAATCACGCTTATTTATTTATTTATTTATTCGTTTGTTTATTTATTTGTTTGTTTGTATTTGTATGCCACCCCTCTCCGAGGACTCGGAGCGGCTCACAACATTTATAAAAACATAATAATACATCTAATCCAATTAATATAAGTATTTATTTATTTAATTTATTTATTGGATTTGTATGCCGCCCCTCTCCGTAGACTTGGGGCGGCTAATAATAGTAAAAAAAACCAGCATGTAAATCCAATACTAAAACAACTAAAAACCATACATACAAACATACCATACATGAATTGTAAAGGTCTAGGGGGAAAGAATATATCAGTTCCCCCATGCCTGATGGCAGAGGTGGGTTTTAAGGAGCTTACGAAAGGCAAGGAGGGTGGGGGCAATTCTAATCTCCGGGGGGAGTTGGTTCCAGAGGGCCAGGGCTGCCACAGAGAAGGCTTTTCCCCTGGGCCCCGCCAAACAACAATAAAACAGAGGAGGCCCTTTGTAAAAGATCACTTTAATACGGAATGCATGCCAGACAGGCAGGTACAGGCTTAAAGAAATCCAACAACACATACAGAGTTATATAGCAAGCCCTGGCTGAGGCAGGAACCAATCATATACACAGTAGCTTTCCCGCTTACAAAGTAACTATGGAACGCGCCCTATCAGAACCTTGGATAGGGACGCCAATCGCACGGCTCTAACCGGCCGGCTGTTTCTAAGCAAACACAGCACTCCTAACCCCTTGATTGACACATACATAGTCTTTTAAATATGCCGGTTTGTAGCGCTCTCTCTCTGAGCGCCGGGGCATGCCCGCCTGCTCGGAAATCCTTTCCAAATTTGATTCTTGCATTCCCTCATCTGAAATCCGAACTTCCTCACCCCTTACAGATTCCGACGATGCGTTTTCCCCTGACAGTCTGACGGGCAGCTGCAACGGATTTAGAAACGATCCAGGCTGCTCCTCCTCTCCTTCCCTTTGACCATCGCTCGCCCTGTCAACCCGGATCTGGTCTAAATGCCTCTTCCAAACCCTTCCATCTTCCAGTTCAATTTCAAAAGATCGAGGTCCCAGCTCCCTCCTTACGGTTCCCCTTTCCCAATTCAGACCTCCTGAGTAAGCCCTGACAAACACCGTGTTACCTATTTTCACCTGCCGGGTTGGGGTTACTGGCCACTGCACCGTTTGAGAGTACCAAGGGTGCAGTCTGTCAAGAATGATGCGGAGCTTGCGACCCATCAACAGTTCGGCTGGGGTTTTACCTGTAGCCACGCACGGGGTGGAATGTTGCGCTAGCAACAAATCTGCTAACCTTTCCTGCCATGAACCTTGTGGCATCCTCTTAAGGGCGTCTTTTACAGACCTAACTGCCCGTTCCGCCTGGCCATTACTGGCCGGATGCCAAGGCGAGCTTAACGCATGTCTGATGCCAGCAGATGCCAGGAATGACTCAAAGTGCACAGCCGTGAACTGGGGACCGTTGTCCGAAACGAGAAGGTCGGGGAACCCATGAGTGGCAAATAAAGTCAATAGGGCGTCTATGACAGCTTGAGCGCAGGTAGATCTGAGCAGGACAACCTCCACCCACTTCGAATGGGCATCCACGACGATCAAGAAGGTCTGTCCCATAAAGGGACCGGCTAGGTCAATGTGTATGCGAGCCCAGGGACCAGCAGGCGGCTCCCATGCCAGCGGCTCGGCTCGAGGAGGGAAAGGGCGACTTTCCTGGCAAACTGCACATCCAGCGACCCTTAGCTCCACCTCCTTATCCAACCCAGGCCACCACACATAGTCCCGAGCTAAACTTTTCATGCACACTATGCCTGGGTGACTTCTGTGCAACATTGCCAGCACCTGGCCCCGCAAGGTTTCCGGAATTACCACCCTGCTTCCTCGCAGCACCACCCCTTTTTCAACAGAGAGCTCAGACTGACATCTAAAAAATGGGACAAACACATCGGCAGGGGCTGTGGCTGGCCATCCTCTTAATACCCATTGCCTTATTTGGGATAGAATGGCATCCCGGCCGGTCACTCCAGCCACTTCGGTTGCAGAGATGGGAATCCTGCTCTCAGATAGAGCAAACATGGAGCACGTCGGAGCAGGGTCGACGAGAACATCAGGCAGCGGACATCTGCTCAGGGCATCCGCGTGTGCTATGTGGCGTCCTGGCTTGTAGGTCAACGTGTAACTATAGTTCGCTAGAAAGATGATCCAGCGTGACATCCTTGGTGATAGGACTACTGGACTCTGACGGCATCCTGATAACAGCCCCAGCAGTGGTTGGTGGTCTGTGACCAATTCGAACTGTCTCCCATATAAATAATCGTGAAACCGTTTGACCCCAGCAATAAGTGCCAGCGCCTCTTTGTCTATATGACCATAGTTTCTTTCAGCTGGCGCCAATGTGCGAGAGAAAAATGCCAGGGGGGCTTCGGCTCCATTGGGCAACCTGTGACTAAGGACAGCGCCCACCCCATGCTGTGAAGCATCACAGTTCAAAATTAAGGGTAAACCTGGAGAGTACTGGGCCAGCACATTATTGGACAGCAGTAAGTCCTTGACCCCATTAAATGCCGATTCCTCCCTTCCTCCCCAGTGCCATTTCGCATGTTTGTCCAAAAGCCGGTGCAAAGGTTCGGCCACCGACGCCTTATGCGGGATGAATATCGCGTAAAAATTTAAAAGTCCTAAGAAGGCTTGTAGCTCAGCCTTGGATCGTGGCCTGGGGGCCTCCCTAATCGCCCGTGTCTTTTCAGGGGTGGGGTGAATTCCCTCCCCATCAACAATAAAGCCCAGGAAATTAAGGAATGAGCGGATCCAGTGTCCACTTGCATAGGGCACCTCGAAGTGCCCAACTGGACCTCCAACAAGATCTTCTCCGCTGAACTGGACATCTTCTGCACGAAAGTGGTAGCCAAACGTGGCCGACTATAGATAGCGTTGCAATCCTCACGCCGGTTGGAGGGAAATTTTTTCTGCCATCGGGGAATAAAACTCTGGGGCTCCCGTTGCTCTCGGCTAGTGGCTGTAGAAACTCTGCGTGAACGGCAGACCCTGGAAAGGTGCCCTTTGGCACCACAATGCCAACACACGGCATCACGGGAAGGGCAGGAGGACCTCAGATGGTTGCCCCCACAGCCCTGACAAGGTGCCTGGGGTGGCCTGGGACGGGCAACAGGAACATCTCGGTTCCTATTCACTGCCAATTTACACACCTCCTCCTCCTCTGCTTCATGACAGCCATCCTCTTCTGGGGGAACGGTGGCCTTATCAGTGGGTACCGTAGTTTTTCGGGTAACATTGACGGTGCTGTCCATGGCTGCCAGCGACTGCGTTGATAACTCAAACGCACGAGCCTCCGCTAGCGCCGCTTGAAATGTCAAATCCCTAATGGCCAGGAGACGCCGCTTAAGCCGACCGTCTCTTACCCCCATTACAAGCCTGTCTAGGAGATAATCATTCAGGTCTGCAAACTCACAATAAATTGCCGCTCGGCGCAGGGCGGCCACATAGTCATTTATAGATTCCCCCTCAGCTTGATTCCGCTGGTAAAATTTGTAGCGCCTCGCACACCGAGACGGAGCCGGGGCATAATGATCCTGTAAGGTTTTAAGAAAGTCTTCCCAAGACACATCGTGGATTGACGTAGGGGCAAACAATGCTCGGGCCGTTTCGAACATCTCGGGGCCACAAAACCCCAGGAAATAAGACCTTTTCCTGTCTCCGGAAATCTCTGTGTACCCGTTGGAGATTAAGAAGCAATCGAAACGGGCAACATAGGAATCCCATGTCTCCCCTTGGGGATTGAAGGGGGCGAAAGTAAGCTGCACTGACATTGTCACTTACGTCCAAATTCCAAGCATAGAATTCCTGAAGAAATGGCGAGAATCCTCGTCGCCAGTAAAACAGAGGAGGCCCTTTGTAAAAGATCACTTTAATACGGAATGCATGCCAGACAGGCAGGTACAGGCTTAAAGAAATCCAACAACACATACAGAGTTATATAGCAAGCCCTGGCTGAGGCAGGAACCAATCATATACACAGTAGCTTTCCCGCTTACAAAGTAACTATGGAACGCGCCCTATCAGAACCTTGGATAGGGACGCCAATCGCACGGCTCTAACCGGCCGGCTGTTTCTAAGCAAACACAGCAAACAACATCAAAACATTCATTATCATTCACTCCATAAAACATACTAAAAAACACACACACATTGGTCATGGGGAAAGATCTAGTGACCCCAGGCCTGGCAACACAGATGAGTCTTTAAACTTTTTCGGAAGGCAAGGAGGGTGGGGGAAGTGCAAATCTCCAGGGGTGGCTGATTCCAGAGGGGTGGGCCCCCACAGAGAAGGCTCTTCCCCTAGGTCCCGCTAGCCAACATTGTTTGGCTGATGGGACCCTGAGGAGACCAACTCTGTGGAACCTAATCGGTTGCTGGGATTCGTGCAGCAGAAGGCAGTCTCGGAGGTAACCTGGTCCTATGCCATGTAGGGCTTTATAGGTCATAACCAACACTTTGAATTGTGTCCGGAAACCAACCGGCAGCCAATGCAGTCCACGGAGTGATGGTGAGATATGGGCATGTCTTGGAAGGCCCATAACCGCTCGTGTGGCTGCATTTTGGATGATTTGAAGTTCCCGAACACTCTTCAAAGGTAGCCCCATGTAGAGAGCATTACAGTAGTTGAACCTCGAGGTGATAAGTGCATGAGTGACCGTGAGCAAAGACTCCCTGCCCAAATAGGACCGCAACTGGTATACCAGGCGGACCTTGGCAAATGCCCCCCTCGCCACAGCCAAAAGATGGTGTTTTAAAGTCAGCTGTGGATTGAGGAGGACGTCCAAGTTGAGGACCCTCTCTGAGGGGGTCAATAATTCCCCCCTCCAGGGTAATGGATGTGTCCTTGGGAGGCAGTACTTACAGCTATTCCATCTTGTTTGGATTGAGCTTGAGCCTCTTGGCACCCATCCAGATCCTGACAGCCATTTCCATTCTTTCCAAATGGAAAAGTCATTTCATGTGATCTATCACCGTAGCTATTGTACGATCTATGGGCTCCAACCAACATCATCTCCATTTCTAAGCCGAAGAGCCAGCGCGGTCCAAAGACATCTCTGAGGTCATGTGGCTGGCATGACTCAATGCTGAAGGTACATGGAGCACTGCTACTTTCCCACCAAGTGGTCCCTATTTTTCTACTTGCATTTTTTACGTGCTTTCGAACTGCTAGGTTGGCAGAAACTAGGACAAGTAACGGGAGTTCATCCCATTACACAGCACTAGGGATTCAAACTGCTGAACTGCCAACCTTCTGATTGACAAGCTCAATGTCTTATCCACTGAGCCATATGTCCCATCTTACCATGCTCGACAGGGATGGGTTCCCCTTACCTTCCTACAGGTTCGTATCGGAGAAGTGTGCATTTTGTGCTTGCTTTGCTCATGCACGTGTCCCAGGCACATCACTTAAAACACACGGAAATGACCCTCTACGCATTGCGCAGAAGCCTTTGTGTATATGCAAAGGGTTTTTTTGGTAAGCCGCGGTGACTGGAGGGCCGTTTCAGTAGCGTGAACTGCCAATCATTGCTGCTGGTTTGGCAAACGGTAGTAAATTTCCGCTATCATTTTTAAAGAACTGGTCCAAACTGGCAGCAACCCACCACTGATTACTCGACTATAAAAGAATAGCCCTATACATGCAACTTTGAAATAACCAAAGCACACACGAGGTATAACATTGATTTCTGTCAATCATTCCAGTCAAGGTCCTCATTTTGGATCAGTTCTTCAAAGCCAGGAAGCAGCTTCTTAAGGGCTCAGAGCAGTGTTCCCTCTAATTTTTTTTTGGGGTGGGCGGAAAAGTATAGTGTCTGAGCGGCAGTCCCTTCGGGACTGAGCGGGACAGAAATAATAAATAAATAAATAAACAAATAAATAAACAAACAAACAAACAAATAAAAAACCCACCCTGTTTTGCCTGAGAGAATTTCAAAATAAAATACTGTACTGTGTGTCTATAACAGTGAGCTCATAATAGGGCAACTCTATCAATATCAAAATGCCACTTAAATAGTTGAGCTAGTTTCAAACTAGATTTTGATTTTCTTTCTCTCTTCCTTACTCCCATTCTTTTTCTTTCTCTTTTCCTTCCTCTCTTTTTTCTATCTGTTTCTCTCTCTTCCTCTCTCTCTCCTTCCCTCTCACTCTTTCCCTCTCGGCTTCTGGGCAGGTTTGGAAAACTCTGAGTTGATGATGATTTTTAAGTGAGCGATTGCTCACTGCTCAGCTTAGAGGGAACTATGGCTCAGAGCATTCCCATTATCAGGGATGTTGTAGCTGATTAAAGGCTTTGGAAAATGGATCTATAGTGCCATGGAAGTTATTAATGTATAGTAGCTGTGTTGATTAATTGAACGTAATATATCTGATTTTCTGGTCAACCTTCTTTTAACCTTTTCCTCCAATTTCCTTCCTTTAAAAAGTAAGCTGGTGTGCTTCAAAATAAATCACTTGTCTCTGGCAACATTTTTATTTACAATAATTCATGAGGTCCCACGTGGGCCCCCCATTTACACTACCGTTTATTCTGCACAGTTAACAGCTTTGCTGCCTCTCCCTACCCAATCTCTCCCCAAAAGCTATTTGCCACCCAGCCGACTTCAAAGTTAACAGCAACTCAAAGGGTCATGGGATAGCCATTACTGGAACAGAAGTAGAATAAGTGAGATTCACAGTAAAGATTTTTTTTAAAATTTAATAATTCATTTTTTAATGGCATGCAATAGTACTTTTTAGTTTCTTGCAATTGTGTATGAAAAGGTCTAAGTATGACTGCTTTGGATCTAGCTAATAAAGGAGACTTCATTTGCCATTCATGGTGATTGAATACTGGCTGTTTGCAACGTACTTGGTTGTCAAAAGATGTCACAGGATTTATCCAAATTTTGACTTGGTATGCACATGTTCCTATTTTGGATCCTGCTCAATAAAGGCATTATTAAGATAAGCCTATATTATGAAGATTATAATACTGAAGCCATGTAGGTACTATTAACTTTACAATTTTAGAATAACAGTAAAACCAATTTACTTAAAGTAGCTATGAACACCAGCTTTGAAAAAAAGTTACAAAATTAAATCCAATCTCATCTTTTCTACTGAAAAATTCTCATTATCTTCTTTATCTCAGTGGATTTAAGGATAGTAACTATAAGTCAGAGTTAACCTTCAGTTTCTATAAACAGCATCCATCTTTTGAGACTTGATCTTTACTAAAAATAGTTTCATACAACCTTTTAATATAAAAAAACACTGTTAGACCATATATAGTAACAGCCAAATGTATTTTTTTAATTTGTTAAAACAATTTTCTCCCAGTCTTTAACTATGGTTGTCGAATATTAACCCTCAAGTGTTCTTCTTTTGAATACCTTAGTTGTAGTCACTGAACTCTGTTGACAGACCTTGATTGTGGATGGCCCGTAATGAACTTTTAAATTACTTGAGATAATATATGGAAAACTCAGTTTTAAATATATTTCTATCTTTTGACTGGGTGCCAATGCAAATACTGAAGATTATAAATTACCTTCAGGAGTTTAAGAGTACAAACTGGAGACACAAAATATTATACCTAAATGTTAAATTGGTATATTGGGGTAACTTTGATGGAATTAATGCATATATATGCATAATATGCTGAACTTATTTGAAACTTTTCCTTCTTGCTCTCGTTGAATGGGAAACATTTAGATATCTCATTGTTCTAAAGTATTGTTCCCATTAAAATCTTTAAATCTCAGAGTTTGGATGTGTATACTTTTAACTATCTTAAGTGTTAAAGTCTCCATAAGAATTGTGTTTTTATGAAGAATGTTGTTTTTACATGATCACATTTGTAGAACCTCCACCAACCTATTATTATTATTATTATTATTATTATTATTATTATTATTATTATTATTATTATTATTATTAATTAGATTTGTATGCTGCCCCTCTCTGTAGACTTGGGGCGGCTCACAACAATAACAAGAACAATGTAAAAAACAAATCTAATAATTTAAAAAACACTAAAAACCCCATTATTAAAAGCAAACACACACACAAACATTCCATGTATAAACTGTATGCTAAAATCTGTATGCTAAAATCTTTATCCTTCTTGATATACTCCAAATGTACTGAAACAAAAAATACTAGGAAGTTACAGGACTTATAGTCAGGATTAGGAAGACAGCCCAATAAATACCGTACATTTTTCTAGGAATAATTTTTATACTTAGGTTTGCACTATTAACTTTGCTCTCAATATCTTTTTAATGAAGTGTTTCATTAGCAACTGCTTCAAAATTGGACATCAAACTTCATAAATAAGTTTATTTTATTTTATGTTATTTATTTCACCATTTATATAATCAACGAAGCCACTATATCGACAACCAACAAGCTTCGGATTCCAACTATTCAATGTGGATGATGGGAAGGAAATCCTACTTCACTACTTCTACCACTACAGTATATATGCTATGACTCTATGACCGTGCTCGTAGGCAAAATACAAATGCAGTAAATAAATTGTCTGCCAAGATTTGAAAATCAAAAGCAACTGAATCAGACTCCAAGATATGTGATCTGTACTGAAACAGTAATACAACGTAAAAAGTATATTAATAGTTAATAGTTCACACAGGCTGAATTGTTAAAGGTTGTCACTGAACGTATTTACAGAAATATAATTCATTTTTACGTCAAGGCTGCTGTGCTGATCAGATAAGTGTATATGCATCCGAAGCCAGGCAGTATTTCTTGTGTGACATCATTGTGTACTACAGCAATTGTTGTGGTTAATGCACAATTATCTCAGCTGTAGGGAATTAACAACGCAAACAGTAGGTTTTGGATTAATTTCAATTTTAATGTTTTAACAAGTAAAATCGTAGTTTTTTAAATGGCACAATTATAATTCCTCACATTAAAACGAAGTAGCATGATATCATTCAGCCTTAAAGCTAAGGTGTATGAAATGAAAAACTATCAAGAGATCAAACAGGCTCTTGCTTAATTGTATTTAATTGTGTGTGCAGAACTGGTAGAAAAGCACCCAGATTGCTAACATTGCATCAGACTTAATAAAGAGTGTATCTGTCCAAATTGCTACGCTTGCAGGGGCCGCATCCAATGGTGTATTTTGATGGCCCAATTCCAAGAATGGAATAGGATCTGCCTAGGTAAACAGGTTTCTCTTCTTTCTTCCAGTTTCTCAAATCTGCTCTGGAGAGATGTACATGTTGGGTGAGGTGAAGTGAGAGATATGAGCACGAGGGTGCATTGCAAGAAAGAGGAGTCCCTTCATATCATTTTAAATACAGCTACATGGTCCGAATTTCATTTCATTCCCAAGCACAAGGCAGGATTTTTCGTTTAGCACAAATGAACTAGAGGCAGAAAAATGATTAGTAACAATAAGGTAACAACCAATTAAGGGGGTTCACATGAGTAACAATGTTCCTTTTATTCATTTTATAAGAGCAATCTGCATATTTTACAGTCAACTTTTTAAACAATTCCTTCTCTTAATGCTAAAGATAGAATAACATTTCTTTTTTCTCCAACTTTTTCTAGACAAATTTATCTGGCTGACTGCTAAGGTTAACCCTTCTTCTAGTTATCATTGCCACTTCAAGGGCCAAATAGGGTACAGTATATTCAGGTTACCCATATGGTTTCATATACAGTGTTCCCTCGATTTTCACGAGGGATGCGTTCCGAGACCGCCCGCGAAAGTCGAATTTCCGCGAAGTAGAGATGCGGAAGTAAATACACCATTTTTGGCTATGGACAGTATCACAAGCCTTCCCTTAACACTTTAAACCCCTAAATTACCATTTCCCACTCCCTTAACAACCATTTACTCACCATTATTGCTGGTACTCACCATTGAATAGTGATCCTGATATTTATAAACATAATTATTTATTAACAATAATTATTTTTTTTGTTATTTATTTGCAAAAGTTATTAGTTTGCCGATGACGTATGACGTCATCGGATGGAAAAAAACATGGTATAGGAAAAAAGCCGCGAAGTATTTTTTAATTAATACTTTTTGAAAAACCGTGGTATAGGCTATTCGCGAAGTTCGAACCCGCAAAAATTGAGGGAACACTGTAGTTGCATTAGGTAAACTCCAAGTAGAGGCTGTGCTCCCTTGCCATCCATGACATAACGTTAAAAGGCCACGTATGAGAAATATTCCTTTCTTTTTATTCTTTAAAATCCTTAATTAAAAAGGATAAAATGCAATGTGTGTTGTGTGCTCATGTTATATATTGAGAGAGAGAGAGAGAACACAAGAGAGAGAGAATAAGAGTGAACATTCATTCACACTAAGAACTGGAGTCTCCAACATCTAAAACAGGAGTCCCCAACATTTTGGACCTCAGGGACCACCAAGGTCATAATTTTAAATCCCGCGCACCTCCAAATTAATAATTTAAAATCCCATGGACACTAATTAATGATTTTAAGACCCACAGAACAACAAAATGAATTTTTTAAAAGGATAAATGCATTTGTAAAATAATGATCATTTTACTAATATGAAACACGCCCATTTAATATAACAAAATTATAAATTTTTTAATTGTAATAAAATCATAAATGCTTAATTAATCATAACAAAATCTTTAAAGGTTGTTTAATTTTAACAAAATTATTAGTTAGTGTAATTATTAAAACATGATTCAAGCTTATTTGACGGTGTCTTGTTTATGTTGTTGGGAAAGTCAGTCCCAAATTCCAAAATTGTAACTGTACTCCCTTCCCTCCCTCTCCTACCATCCCTTCCTCCTTTTCTTTTCTTTCCTTTCCTTTTCCCATTCCTTCCCTTTTCCTGCATCTGGGTGGAGCAGCTGCTCCGGGATGACAGAAGGTTGCGTTCTTCCCACAGCTTCGTCCAAGGGTGACATATATGGCAGGTATCATTTTACCCAAGAGCGAGGACAGCAGTTTCAGGGAATGTTGTGTTGCCCCAGGACTTGCTGAGAGAATTCGGATATACTATATTGTTGCTCCTGGGAAAGATACATCATGCACTCCAGAGAATCAACAATGGCTCCCACGTGGGTCAGTCTAGTGGTGGGCAACAAGTGGCTCTTGTCTGAAAAGAGCACCTGTGGTAGGGGGAGGGATGAACGGAAGTCTTATGGGTAAGGGAAGGGAGAACCTTCCTCTTCTCTCACAACTCGATCAATAGGGGGTCTAAGGCTTCCCCAAACAACTGTTGGCCCCTTAAGGAGGTGGACGTCAGGTGGCACTTATGGTGTGTGTCCGTAGACCAACTGTGCAGTCAATGCATCCTCCTGGACACAATGGAGGCCCCCATGGCCCTGGCAGTGAAGTGGGCTGATTGTAGGGTGGAATCAGACGTGAACTGGACTTCAGCCAAACGTTTGTTGAGGTCTTGGCTGGCCCTTAAGTCAGACACTGGGAGACACTCCTGGATATGCCGCAGCCACCACCACAACATGCGAGAGAAAAAAGAGGCAGTGGTGGATGCTCGGACGGCCCAGGTGGCCGCCTGGCGAACCTTCTAGACTAGAGTGTCCGCTCTATACTTTGGTCCTCTGGTCGCAATGACTCGGACTCGCTCGGCAGATGGGTGGAAGAATATAAAGCCGAAACCAAGGCGCCAACAGGAGGCAGATGGAGATGCTGTGGTAGGTCAGGCACATTGTTAAAATACCGCTTGTCAAAATGAGGGGGGAAGGGTCTGATGCAGGACAGCTTCAACAAAAAGAGGAGGGGCAGGAATCACCTCAGCCTTATATATATTTGTGTTGTGTATGTGTGTGTGTATGTATATGTATGTGTGTGTGTGTGTGTATAGAAACAGAGAAACAGAGAAGACTGACGGCAGAAAAAGACCTCATGGTCCATCTAGTCTGCCCTTATACTATTTCATGTATTTTATCTTACAATGGATATATGTTTATCCCAGGCATGTTTAAATTCAGTTTCTGTGGATTTACCAACCACGTCTGCTGGAAGTTTGTTCCAAGGATCTACTACTCTTTCAGTGAAATAATATTTTCTCACATTGCTTTTGATCTTTCCCCCAACTAACTTCAGATTGTGTCCCCTTGTTCTTGTGTTCACTTTCCTATTAAAAACACTTCCCTCCTGGACCTTATTTCACCCTTTAACATATTTAAATGTTTCGATCATGTCCCCCCTTTTCCTTCTGTCCTCCAGACTATACAGATTGAGTTCATTAAGTCTTTCCTGCTACGTTTTATCCTTAAGACCTTCCACCATTCTTGTAGCCCGTCTTTGGACCTGTTCAATTTTGTCAATATCTTTTTGTAGGTGAGGTCTCCAGAACTGAACACAGTACTGTATTCCAAATGTGGTCTCATGTCTTTTTCTTAAAGATAAATGTTTTTAAGTCAAAGATATGCAGTTAGTCAGTCACTTTATATTCTGCTTCTTATTAGCCCTTTCTTTGCTTTTTAAAGGTCTATTTTTTAAACCAGAAATGTCAGGATATCTGCAACAGAAATGTACAATAAACTGTGTCCCTTGGCCTACTGATCTATTAATCTTTCAACTAAAGCCAGAAAACTGGATGAGCCATGAAAAGGTTATTATATATCGTTACCTTGTGTATAATGGTCAGACATTCATTATCCTCACTGGAGTTTAAACAAAGGTGGTTGGAGGAATCCGAGCAAAATCCAAAATAAATTGCACATTTTTTGAAACACTTTAGCAGCCTGGTGACTTTAGTGACTTTTGTTCTATGACCTTCACATTTCACACCTATATTATCCAGGAATCCACAGTTGAAAAAAATATAAATTCTCAAAGAAGAGAACACACACACACACACTATC
Organism: Erythrolamprus reginae; assembly: GCF_031021105.1. Classification (NCBI taxonomy): domain Eukaryota; kingdom Metazoa; phylum Chordata; class Lepidosauria; order Squamata; family Dipsadidae; genus Erythrolamprus; species Erythrolamprus reginae. The sequence goes on along the minus strand of NC_091952.1, from coordinate 84,520,438 downwards.
AGCTGAAAAGCAAACAAAAAGAACTAATGTCCGGTAATTAAAATAATTTTCAAACAGTCACAGTAATTTAGTTCCTCAGCTACTCATGGGATCCCACAAATAAACTTTTCTAAAAATGCTAGTTCCTTAACAGTCTCCTAAGTTACAGAATTTCCCTAGTAAAATGAAACATTAAACCTTGTATGAATATGAAAACTGTAATTCTACCGTCTTCCACCAAATGTATCAATGATTTTAAGAGAAAAATGTAAAACATAAATAAATCTCAAAATCATAATAGAACTTGCTTTATTAGGTTATCTGGTCCTCTTCAGATGTGCTCTATTATAGCATGTATCATTCTCAATTGGAAGACTCTAAAATTTTGAGACACAGTCCAGTTTCGAGAACCTTGTATGAAAAACTGCTCTTGTGTGCCCACTGTCTTGAGTGGATGAAATTGCAGCAATGACAAAGGAACTAGTGACTACAATATGTAGTTTGAAAAGTTATTGCTCTTTTTTTCAAAGTGTCACAAAACATAAACTATTGATCGAACTAGGAAAAGCAGTTGCCGAATATGAAAGGACATCCAGAGTTTATATAATGTGACCTATATACAATAGTATAAACTTGCTATTCCCTATTAGTTTGAGAATGCAATAAGAATCATATCCTTTCAATCAGGACATTAAACTTTTGTTTTATTTTATTATTTTTAAATTTCATTTCCATTTATTGCATTGTATTGTACTATACAGTGATACCTCTGTTTACAAACTTAATTTGTTCCGTGACCAGGTTCTTAAGTGGAAAAGTTTGTAAGAAGAAGCAACAGAAATGTTGGGCTCAATTGTGTCATAAGTTGAGAAATAATTGTAATAGATTTTTAATTGAAATCAAATACTGAAATTATTTGGGGAAATGATTATTTGTACCAATTGTAATAATGCCATGAAACTAAATTTTCATACACTATGAATAATATACTTAGGTAGTTGTCATTTTTCATTTGTGGGTAATGTCAGTTACTGTGTATTATTTCTCTTTGAACCTTTATTGTCTGTGCCAAAAATAATGATGCTGAAGAGAAACAAAAAAGGATTTCTAGGGATATGGGGAACATAAAGTATAATATAAAGAGATGAAACAGACTGGTCCTGTTCTTGCAATACATTACTCTCAAAATTTTAAGGGTGTCTTACAATTGCCTGAAAGTTGAATTGCTATTTAGCAAGCCTAAATAGAAAAAATAGGGGGGAAATAAAGACAAATTCCTTGTGTGTCGAATCACACTTGGCCAGTAAACAATTCTGTTCTGTTCTGTTCTATTCTATTCTATTCTAATTCTACTCTACTCTATTTATTGTATACTTGGAAAAGGACTCAAAGGAAAAAATGAATAGAATCACTCACAGCCTGGAAAAAATACCTCTGCAAACAACATACTATAGCTAATGAAATGTTGCTAATTCTATGAGCTAATAAAATGTTGCTAATTCTGTCAACAGGAAAGAGGAGAAGAATCTTGACACGTACTTTGCATTTAACACGTCAACTTTCTCCCAAAAAATAGCTTCCCGTCATCTTCCAATGAATTTTAACCTCAATAGATAAAGGTTAATTGACTACCAGATGTTCTTATACAGTATTCCCATCTGGGGTAAATCTGGCTACTCTTTTCATTCTAAGTCAGCAACAATTTAACAAGGAACTGTAAGGGTGATTATTTCTGATACGTATAAATTATAAATGAACATAAATAAAAAGAAACTTTTGTAGTATAAGTTAATGCAAGTGAGGATTGAGAACCAGAAAGGCACTTCAAATTCATATAGCTTTATGACCCATAAGCTCTGGACATTAGGATTCCAGCACTTATTGACCATAATAAGATGGAGGCAGGCAGGAGGATCTGCCTCACCTCAGGGATTTATATAGTTCTGTAAGATTTCAATGGTAACTTGCCTAACTGAGCTTTGTGGAATAATGCTCATAAGCAGAGGTCCCCAAACCTGGCAACTTTAAGACTTGTGGACTTCAATTCCCAGAATTCTCAGCCAGCATAGCATTCTCCATAGCATAGCATAGCTGGCTGGAGAATACTGGGAGTTGAAGTCTACAAGTCTTAAAGTTGCCAAGTTTGAAAACCTCTGCGCCTACAGAATTGTTTTGAGCAGAGGTCTTCAAACATGGCAACTTTAAGACTTCAACTCCCAGAATTATGCTGGCTGGAGAATGCTGGGAGTTGAAGTCTACAAGTCTTAAAGTTGACAAGTTTGAGGACCCCTGCTCATAAGGGAGGGTAGTCTACATTCTATCCCAACCAGTAGCAAATACATTCACTGAAATACCATTGGCTTATGACATAAAGAATATATGAATGGATTGATGAACCATATTGAATAATTCCACTGCTTTGCTTTTGTGTTACCTTCCTTTGCACTTAATGTGCACTAATCCGAGTAGACAATCTCCTTAGGCAGCAAGACACTAAAACATATCCCAAGGACTCTGTCTAATTTGGACACATGCCTCTCTGCTCATCCATTGAGAAAACAACGTGACTGACTAGATAACCTGAGGTGATTTATGCCAGAACTAAGGAATGCATGAAAGGTTCAGGTATATTGTAACCTAGAATTACTACCTAAATTGCTGCTCACTTTGTCCTACTGACTACTGAGGTTGGTGTGTTTACTGGAGATATACAATGCCCAAAGCTGACCAGCTCCATAATGTCCTAAGCTGTCAATGATGACATTTCACAGGAAAACTGTGGCAAAAAGATTTTGATGGGTACCATGAGAAAAATATAGCGTCAGAGTGCCTGCCATTTTATCTAATCCTTAAAGATTATCAGAGCTGTCTCATCAGTGAGTTATAACTGTTCATTATAGATAGGCAACGTAAAATTCCAGAAGCTTAAAGCCCCAGAAACACATGCTTAGATAGCAATATTTAAAAGAAACAGATATACGTTCATCCATGAAAAATATCTCACAGAATGTGACTGTAGAGTAACTGGTCCTGTAGTGTGTTCAGTGTTCTTTATTAGTGGTTTCACAAATCCCGAAATATTTTGCATTCTTTATCCCAAGCCATAACGGCTTCATTCCAAATCTCATACTAAAATCTGCATGCAAAGCAATTCAGATTAAAGCATGTTCCTATTGGATCCAGATTCCAAGAGCCAAAAGATGAAATGTCAGGTGGGTCATAAACTGCTATAATTCACATCCTGGCTTTAAAAAAAATCCCAAACATATGGAATGTGTTATTCGTAGTAAAAAGGGAAATCCTCACTTCAGAAATAACAGACATGAGATGATAACTTGGTTCTGGCTTTCTCTTTTGCCTCTAACTTTACTAGCAGATTTGCGCATCACTTTGCAAAGAGAGACAGAGAGAGAAGGAAAACTTACAGTGTTTAAAATCTGAAATGGCATTTATTTTCTTTTTTATTATTTACCTTTATCTACTTCATTTGACATGTTCCAATTTGGTGTAGGTATTAAATCAGCGGTAGCTGACACATTTGTTCCTGAAAGAAAAGAGAAAAAAATTAACACATAAACATTGTATAAACTAGGGAATATAGGACTCACATATTTTGACACGAGAATTTTGCGTATCAAAAAATATGCTCTTCTTGTTTAGATCACATGAGTATGCTGTATTGCCAGAATTGTTTAGAAGGTACAATAAATGCAAATACTTTTTATTGAAAAAAAATCAATGATGTTGGGAAATTTCATGATTGTTAAAAGAAATAAATAGGTAAATATCTGGAATGGCAAACAAAGTAACTTGGGAGAGTTCAGATTTTTCGATTTATTTTTGGCAACAGAATACTACTGTGGCATTTATTAATTACTGTGTGTTGAAAAAAATGAGAATTATAGAAATGAAAGAAAAAAATGCAATTAGTCTTTCAGTTTTAAAAATGTAATGAGCCATCTGAGAGGAATTCTAAGAATGGGTAGAATTGGCTCCAATAATATTGGCCAATACAGGCACCTGGGATAGGAATGATGGGTGGATTTCTTCCTACACTGGGAAATTTAACTACAGTACACCAGTCTAAAGCTTCTTGGAAGAAATTTAAAAGAATACTGATCTGTTGGACCTTGTTTTTTCAACACTCGATTGCTGATTCTATAGAGCAGTGTTTCCCAACCTTGGCAACTTGAAGGTATCTGGACTTCAACTCCCAGTTCATTTTTACTGTATGTTGTGTATTTTAACAATAACTTATAAATCTATACTTAAAAATCTGAACTTAGTTGCCCAGAGTTGCTACGATGAGGGGTGATCACATAAATAGATAGATCCCAGGACAAAGAAGTCTGTTACATGAATATACAATCAGATTAGTTACAAGGCCATTACCATAAACACCCTGGTGAGTATCTATTGAATAGGAGGAATAAGTTGTGACATGAAATCCCCAGTGTACAAAAGTATTTTGCCATTAAATAATCAACTATTTGGTAAGGTTTACTCTTTCTCTCTTTGTCACCCCTGTTCTAGATTTAGATAAATATCAGGGGGGGAAATGTCACAAGCAATATATACAATCTGCTAGTTCCACATGAACTGTCTTCGACAATTATATCAAGGATCCAAGTTTTTTGAAAACAGATATTTGCTTTTGCTTCTGACTTTTTTTACACTTTGTATGATGATGTTAATACCAAAAGGAAATTGTATGATGGCTAGTATATTCTGTAAGACATTTTGTGACTAAGGTGCTACCAAAATTTTTTGTGGATTTTCCTGCAAAAAGGAAGGAGTAAGGTAGCTGGAAGCACTATAATTTATACAATTTGTAAGAACCTATGGTACAGGTCTTGTTTAAGTAGACATTCCACTACTACAGTCTTCTACTAATGTCTTGGACATTAAATAGGAAGTAGGTCTGATCTATATGCATCTCTAAAACTTTAATGGGTTCTTCAATTAGGATTATAGAGTTTTAAATATAAAGCTTAAAAAGTCTGATATAAAGCAAAACAAAAATAAAACTGCAACCCTTATTTGAGAACATATAACCAACCACATTAGGATTTTCATCAGGTATTATGAAGCATAGCAGAAGGTTATATTTTGCTTAGATTTTTGTTTCAGACTGGAATGCTTTGCACAGGAATGAGAACACACACAGAGCTACCAGTCTTTTAAAGCTCACAAGCCTCCTCAAAGTGTGAGTAAGTTTGGAGATGTGCTTTAGTGGATGAACTCTGCAGTCAATCATTCCCGAAATACACAAAAAAGAGGTACTTGGCAAAACTGCACTGCTTTTAAACCACACTGCTATGTCCTTAATCCACACCAGGTGTGAAGATATTAAAAATGCTGAGGGCAGAGAATATAAATGCTCTGTGAGTTTTTATGCTCATTTTATTTATATATTAAATCAAATTACTATTGGTAGCCTACAGGCTGAAAGTTGAAACACCCATGGATAGATTAAAATCCATCAAAACCATCACAACAATGATAACAATAACTTATATCAACACCCACAAAAAAAACTAACAATATAACAATTAAAAAAAACAAAAGAAGAAATTGGGTAGACACCTATAAAATCTGCTAATGACAAAAGTTGGGAAAGGTGGCTAAATGTAAATGAAAGATGACATAGGAAATTCTAGAAAGGATTGAGCAATAACCAAAATGAATATGATGGAACTTAGCACACAGAAATATAAAGCTCTGCACCACAATGGGGAAACTATAAGGCATGAGTATAGGAATTGGGAGACCTGGCTTGGTTGTATTATCTAGGTGTACTTATTGACCACAAGTCAACATGAGCCAGTAGTATGGTTCAACTGCACCACTTTCATCAAGTGTATTAACAGAAGTACAGTGTTCAGTAATGGGAAGTAATTGTTTGCCTTTGGTCAGAATCTATTTGAGGAATTGTGTCTAGTTCTGACCACCAAAGTTCAAAGGGTTAGAAGCAGTGGTGGGATTCAAAAGATTTTACTACTAGTTCTGTGGACGTGGCTTGATGGGCATGGCAGGGGAAGGATACTATAAGATCTCCATTCCAGAAGGGTACTGCAAAATCCCCATTTCCTCTCGATCAGCTGGGACTCGGGAAGCAAAGAACAGATAGGGGTGGGACCAGTCAGAGGTGATATTTACCAGTTGTCCGAACTATTGAAAATTTTTGCTACCAGTTTTCCGCACTACTCAAAAATTTTGCTACCGTTTCTCCAGAACTGGTCAGAACCTGCTGAAACCCACCTCTGGTTAGAAGGAAAAGTAAAAGGAAATGCAAAGCTGAACTATGAAGATGATGAATGGTCTGGAAATACAGTAATTGTTTAAAGGGACTTGGTAGGCTTAGTATACTGAAAATACAACAGAGGAGAAATGTGACAAGTCTTCAAATATCTAGAAAGCTATCACTGAGAAAACAGAATAGTTCTATTATCTATTGTTCTGCTACTACCACAAGAAAGTAGGTATGGGAGAGAAACCAGGGAAAAATGTGTTAGCTGTCAACCACTGGAACAAGTTGACACATGAAAAGGTGAGTTCTCTTTCTTTAGAGACCTGTTGAAATCTGAATAGTAATCTGTTTTATCTAAACCTGGATGGCATTTTCTTCAGAGCTTCTCTAGTGGATTCTGCAAGTTCTACTGGAGTTGAGTGTAGATCAACGGTGACTTTCAGTTTTCACCTAAACTTTCCTTTAAAAATAAAAATAATAAAAACTTTAGCTCTTCTAGTCTGTAGAGATTCTCATTCATTCAGGTCATAGTTGTCCCAAAGGTGCTTTTTTAGGAGTCGACTGATAACTGTTACTTACACAAGGAAGCCCACAAGTGTCCGTGATACTCATGAAAGTGGAGCTGTTCTCATACACACATGCATATACACCAGTTACTCATGTGGCCCGGTGGCCAATAGGTCGCAGTGGGCTGTGGCCTACAGGTTGGGGACCACCTGTTCTAGAATACAAAATGTAAAAAAAAAAAAACCATTGCACATACTGGTTTGCTAGTTCATATTTGAAAAAAATATCTAACCAGTAACAAATACCGTTTGGAAATGGAGTACCTTGTTTTGGAAGAAAGTGATAACTGACTCATTAAAAAATAAAAATAGGATTTTAATGGACCTGAGTTAAGGCAGTAGTGGAAAAATACTTGGAAAAAAATAGTGATAGCTACATGGCAGTTAATTGATATTTAAACTCATTATCTGTACAGTATTGTTGAGGCCTATTTTTTCTGGCAGAAAGTACTGTTGTGTCTGAGTGGCATTGAGCGGCACCGAGCACAAACAAATACATACATACATACATACATACATACATACATACATACATACATACATACACTAGCTAGCTAGCTAGCTAGCTAGCTAGCTAGCTAGCTAACTAACTAACTAACTAACTAACTAACTAACTAACTAACTAACTAACTAACTAACTAACTTAGTATAAATCTATTTTAAGCTTACTTATTTATTTTATCTTCAGCCAGCCATATTCCTCCTGGGATTTGAACCTGCAACCTAAATGCCAGTAGGTTGGTTCTAATCCCATCTTGAATGGAATATTGTTCAAAGGAGGAAGCAGCAACAGAAAAGGCTTACTTTTGTGTTCTAATGGAAACACACTGCTCTTAAAAGGATGCCTTTTCTAGTAGATATTATTGTATGGGTGAAGATGATCCCATTTATACTCAGTTCCAAAAGCAACAGGTTTTTAAGGTGACTACCAGCACTTTTAATTGTACTGGAATCTGTCCTCCACCAACAGATGGGTTTCCAAATTTTGGACTAAATGCAGCTTCCAAACAGGTTTCAATAGCAGCATCATTACAGTAAATTTTATGGAATGTGCCATAGTACCAGCTGATATGCCAGCCAAATCTTGACAAAGACTACTTCAGAAACAGCCTGTCATTTCAGTAGTAGCCAAAAGTCTAAGACAACTTTATACACCTGCTTCTTCAGAGAAAGAGCTACCTCTTCCAAAGTTACCATTCAATCTTATATATTGCATATAAATCAGTAAAGTTCCTAGATGGAGGCAAATGAAAAGCATTCCGTTGGAAAATTTGCAATTCCACACTTTTTCGCGTTTCTAAAAGCAACAAAGAATAGCACATTTGGAAGCTGGTCGTTTTAAACCATTCATTCCTAACCTAACTCTCTGCCTTCTGGGAATTACCACATGCAGAGACTGGAGGCCTTAATCGGTCGCAAAAGCAGAAAATAATCTCTCTCTCCTTACTCGGAAATGTTGGATAAAGACGGAGAGCAGGAATCACCACCCTGAGTCAAGACGCTGCTCTTACTTGTCATCATTCTCAGCCGGCTCTCGGGGAATCTCAAAAGGCCGGCGAAACAGCACCGTTTTGTCCAAAACCGGGGTGGGGGACAACTTAAAAGTAGTCCCAAGGAAGCCTCTCCTTGCACCTCCCCACTGCAGAAAAGGGCAGGCAGGCAGACAGCCGGCTGGTCACTGCAGCGGAACGGATCGGGCAGCTGGCCTGACGGGCAGGGAGAAACGGCACCTGGCTTCACTGTGCAACATTTAAAAATGCTGTTCGGAAGTCTAGAGTTGTCTGCGCTACAGCGCACTGCGCACCTTAGAGGGAACAGTGATTTGACACTATAGTAATAGTGCAATTCAAATTATTAAAAATATGTTGCTCTAAATTTATAGTTCTTTTCTCTTCTATGAAGAACATCCTTTCTCTCTGTATGCTATTGACTGACACTTGCTCTGTCAATGTGCTTCTTAAAAAATTATTATGTATTGTTGTAACATAGATTTTGTGATAATGGAGATAAGTATCTTATATAGTGCCTAAGACTTAACTGCAAGCAATTCAGCAAACAAACAAGCTGACTAAAGCCAAGGAAAAAAGGTTTTCAAAACAAAACAAAGAATTTAGGCTTCAGATTTACCCACTGAGAAATAATAACTGAGACATATATACTGTAACAATCTTAAGGCCAAGTCTGCCAGGCCTATTATCTTACCATATTTTTTGGAGTATAAGACACACCTTTTTTCTCACCAAAAGAGGGAGAAAATTTGGGTGTGTTTTATACTCTGAATGTACCTTTTTTTCAAAGCCTTTTTTTTCAGCTCTAACAGGATACTATCTTTCAAGTTCTTACCTTGCAGGTTCTTTCATTGTTACTCTCCGCGAAGACTGTTTCCCCAGTGCTAAGTCTTTGCGGGCTTTTTTTCATTGCTCTACTCTACTTGCTCCGAATGTTTCTTTCCAGCCCTAACCAAGTGCTAACGATGTTCTCAGCTCTTCCCGGCTTGCAAGCTCTTTCAGTGTTACTCTCTCCGAATAAGATTTTTTAAAAAAATAATGTGCTGAAGCTGACCAGACTAAGGACGCTAGCCAGATGAATATCTGGCAGGCAACCACCACCCCCATTTTCCTCCCTAAAACCTAAGGTGCATCTTATACTCCAAAAAATACAGAAGATCTTTCTCGGCCCTATTAAAAATGATGGATCTGTTCTCTAGTGTCAAACAACAGGATATACAAGTTAAGGTAGCAGATGGAGAAATACAAATACTAAAGATGATACAGTATGTTGTACTGCCAAATATATTTCAATGTGTTTTGAAGAGAATTATCTTTGTTATGTCAGGAGAATATTCCCACACAAGCAACATTCAAACATTTGGGACCTGATTTGATACATGCACATATCTTTTTTTTCCTTTATGAAATGTAAAAGAAATTATACTTATAGCGTGAAAGTGAAGTAAATAGTCCTTTCTCTTCAATACAGTAGTCCCTCGCTATACCGCGCTTCACCTACTGCGGCTTCACTTCATTGCGGGTTTCTGAGGAAGTCGATCGGCAGATTTAAACAGCCCGCCAAACTCAATCGGCAGGTTTTTTTAAAAAAAAAATATCTAAAATTGTAAATACTGTATTTAAATACTGTATCTAAAATAAATACTGTGTGGGAAGGGTTTATAAACACTTAAAACAATGAAAACTTACCAAACAATTACAATATAAATACTTAAATAAGTACTATCAGTCGATAAATTCCCCATTGCGGATTTCACCTATCGCGGCCAGGTCTGGAACGTAACACCAGCGATAGGTGAGGGACTACTGTAATCCCAAGCATGGCCCAATTATACCCCTTACTGTACTCATTCTTCTTCCCAAGAAATTATTTGATGCTTTACAATTTTACAATTTACACTAATATCTCCAAGATAAAGGAAACATTGCAGGAGGCTGGATCATTCTCCTGACATACTACAAGTGTAAAAACTGCAAAAACAGAGAGCCAGAATATATTGAGTACATCAAGAGGGTTATATTGATGACACTAACTTAATATCTTCTTGGTAACTCTCAATGAGTATTGATGGAAATAACAATTTCTCAATGAATTTCTGGTGGTAAAAGATAAAAATGCCTTCTTATATCACAAAATCAGGGAGTGCAGTTTAGGCTTGCATTATCAAATATAGCAACATTTCTCTCTTGTACAAACAAGAAAAGTAACCACTATTTTGAAATTTCTAAAACGATAAAAACTGTTAAAACAAAAAATGTTTTATAACAAAGATTTGATTGCTTTTGCTCCACAGAACAAATAATGTCAAAATATATTTTGTTGTTACAGATGTTAAATAAATCTTTTAAGCAAACTCATTTGGAGTATTTTAAAAATGATTAATTTTTAAATTAACACGTACCCTACCTAAACATTATTTTGTGAAAAGCTGACAGATCATATATTACGTTGTAGGAATGGGTGTTGCTGAAATCACATCTTCTGTCTGTGTTATCAATGAAGCATTATAATTTACTTCGGTAGTTTCCAAATCTTTTAGAAGATTTCTGGATAAAGGGCTGCATGATGGAATGAGAAAACTATTCCAGCAATGGATATACTATTGTTGCTGGCAGACACCAGCACTGGATAGAATCTGAAGATTATTTTTTAAAAAATAAATGATGACGAAGGATTGAATATCTGTTGAAGACAACCACTGAGTTGGACAGTGAAAACATGAAAAGCATTCACTGAGAGATAAGGGAACAGATACAAAACTCTAAACAAGGCCCAGATCCCTCATCTTTGACATTGCAAAATTACAAACAAGCAAGGCGATCCAAAATACCACGTGAAGAACATTTTCTAAACATCACGGAGCCAACAGAAACACTGTTATTATGGGATAATCAAATGTGCATTTGATATGAATTCCTGTATTTGCAATATTTTTAAAAAATAATTGTTAACATATCAATTCAGCGGGAAGGAATAATTACTGACCATATTATATTAATATCCCTGAACTATTATGTATACAAGGTTTAATTCTAAAGCAGCGATGGCAAACCTGTGGCACATGTGCCACAAGTGGCACACAGAGTCATATCTGAGGCCACGCAAGGTGCTGACCTATTGAGATCTAGTGCACATGTGTGTGCTGGTCAGCTGATTTTTGGCCTTCAGGAGGGCAGGGGAGGTCATTTTCTCCTTCTCCAGAAATCCGGATTGCCTACAGAACCTGGGGATGATAAGAAACAGCCCCAACAGACTTACTGGAAATTCGGAGGCTTCAGTTAACCCGGCAGAAATGAACTTCTGGTTGGGTCAATGGGTCTGTTTTTCGCCATCCACAGGCTCTGGAGGATAAAATATGGCCCAAAGGGCCTACTGGAAGTCTGGAGACATCATTGAGCTCTGTATGCATGTGCAGGGGGAGCAGCACAGGGCTGTATGGGTGCATTCATGGGGGGAGGGCACTGCATTATGGGTATGGGCATGCAAGCAAGTGCTATCACGTGTGTGCCCTTTTGGCACCCAATCAAAAAAAGGCTCGTCATCACTGCTTTAAAGCCTTCCCTCCTTACATTCAATGTTTACAGCAACTTAAGTCTCTTCCTCCATGCCACGATAAAATAGAATAGAATAGAATAGAATTCTTTATTGGCCAAGTGTGATTGGACACACAAGGAATTTGTCTTTGGTGCATATGCTCTCAGTGTACATAAGAGAAAATATACATTTGTCATGAATCAAGAGGTATAGCACTTAATGATTGTCATAGGGGTCAAATAAGCAATCAGGAAACAATCAATATTGATCCTTATGAATTTAAACAACTGTAGCATCAGACTGCAGCATAACAAAATTGAAGGTGCTGTAAATAAATAATAATAATAATATTAATAATAATAATAATAATTTTTTATTGGATTTGTATGCCGCCCCTCTCCGCAGACTCGGGGCGGCTAACAACAATAATAAACACAACATGTACAATCCAATAATAAAAAACAATGGTGCTTGTAATCTTGAGAATGAAAAACAGCAGAGAACCAATAGCAAATCACCAAAATTCAAAAAGATTGCTTAAAATTAATTAACTATTCTATTCCTCGGGATATAGGGTGATCAGTTTGGGCAGATGGCTATCAACCTGTAGTTAAGAAATAGAAGCATGGTCAAATACATGGTAAATATATACAAGTATATAATTTAGAAGAGCTATGGCAAGGCAAACTATATTTCATCTGATTTTTAAAAACAATATTCTGCCAAAATAGAAAATGATTTGCCAGCCAAAGTAATTTCTAGATGAGTCATACATGGAGACTAGATCAAAACTACTTTAGGGCAAACCTGTTCTTCCTAACAAAATGAAAGCCATTTCTTGTTCCTGTCTGATTTGCAGTTAGATGGTTATGCCTGCAGGCATTTATCTATTTAAACGTTTAAAGAAAAGAGAATAGTGAAAGCTTTATTCTCTACATTTAATGTGATTCAGACATGTTGGCTGGCACCGTAATAGGTTGGGACAGGAGCCTAGTTGCTTTAGTGGAATTATTCTATCTGTGGCCCAGCTTCATATTGGGCTGAACTTTAGATTTCTCAGAAGTGTTGCTAAAGAAAAGAATAGCTGGGTTAAGTGGTTATTGCTACATCTGGGTGTTTCAATTATTTTACCCAATCACTTATTGTTTAAAAAATAAAAAGGGGAACTGCGTGCTGGCAGATATAAGTCAGAGGCAATTTAAGTTAGCCTGTTGTAATGATAATTTTGTTATTCTGGTGTCATAATTGCTTGTCTTATTCCCGGAACAGTCGTTCACTTGGAAGAGTCTTTCACTTATCTACTGTTTGTTGTAACATGGCTAATTACCCACTTGGAGGTTTTCTCAGCATTGTCATATGAGAAAGTTAACTCCTTTAGTGCTGGATTATATGTATTTTGTCAATCGCTAATTAGAGTGTACATCTATTGCATTTAAAACAGTAGTTGTTCAGTTGCTAGTCATACATTAATCATACATATATTTATAAATTTAAATAGAGTACGTTTAATCTTACACTTATATACTCGTCTTTTAATTTTTTTTGTTTGTACTGTAAGTAACGTACTGTAAGTTGGAAATGTTTATCTGTTCAATTGTTTATATGTAAATAAAAATCATAAAAAAAATAAAAAAATAAAACAGTAGTGGGTTTCACTTACATTTGCTCCTGGTTGGGAACTGTGAGCTTGTGCGTGGCCCTTCTGCGCATGCACAGATCATCTGTGATGACATCTGGGTGGTTGTGCGGAGCCTCCCATTGCCTCCACTACTGGTTCCCACAAACAGGGGCAAACCAATAGCAACCCACTACTGATTTTAAATCAGTGAATATATTTATGACTCTTACTCGTTTAGGATGAATCCTTTTTAATCACATGTGGCCTGAAAACTTTTAATCAACATTTACAACTAGTTTTAATCCTGAAAGAAGAGGAGGGATGAGGAATTTTTGGTTCTTCTATCAAGCATCTTGGTGGGAAAGGTCTTTTGAAGAAGCCAGGTTTAGGGTTAAAGTCAACCCACATGGGTAGACAGAAGGACAAGCTTAGCAAAGGGGACTGTTATAATCAAATGCTCACTGTCTAATCTCCTTACACCAGTTTGTATGTCATTAGATGCTGACCTATTACTACATTACAATGTTTAGAAAAGAGGCAGGAGTCAATGAAAGGCCTGCTACCATTTGTGTCCCTTAAAGAAGTGACAGGAGATGGCAGTCAACCAACGTGTCAGCATTGCTGAACCTATCAAGGATATGGCCTTTGTAAATATGCCAAATATTGATCCCAATTTGTTATTGTTGTTCAGTCTGATTCTTGCGATCCCATGGATCCCTTGTGTCCCCATGGACACACAACACATCAGATCCCCCCTATCTTCCACTGTCTTCCAGAATTTGTTGAAATTGATGTTCAGTGCATTGATGACAATATATAGCCTCATCATCTGCCATACTCTTCTCTCCTTTGGCCAAGTTTCTATGAAAAGGAAGGAAGGAAGGGAGGGAGGAAGGAGGGAGGGAGGGAGGGAACAGCTATAAGCTAGTGTAGATAATGTAGCAAATTTTGTGATTTTTTTTGTGTATGACAAACTAACCGAAGAGTGAGCCAACGCATAGCAGAACATGTGAATGCAGTCAAAAAAGAAGAAAAGACCTCCTCCCTTGTCCAGCACATTAAAAAAACAGGGCACGAAATTGACTTTGAAAAAACTAAATTACTCCACAAAACAGAGAATTTATATAGAAGAATTTCTCTAGAAGCTATAGAAATTGAGAGGAGACCCCTTTGCATAAATAAAAGAGATGACACGTCCCGCCTACCAGAAATTTGGAAACCAGCCTTAAACAAAAAAAACACTTCATAATAATCAGCATGTCAATCCTTCTAATAATTATGATTTTAGAATTTTATATTTGGAAATCAGCCTTAAACAAAACATTTCATAAAAATCTCCATGTCATTCCTTCTAATAATTATGATTACACCAACCAATCAGATCACTGAAACATAATCACCCAATCTATTTGCTACATTCAAAACAAATCTCCACCCCCACACTATATACTAGGAAGAAATGACAGTTGCTAACATTCCATTTTACAACAACACAAAGATTGGAACTTCAGCCTGATGATGGTGAATGTGATTTCGCCGAAACGTCGCATAGACATGCAAAATATTACACAGGGCAAAACCCGAACTCAGAACAATCTACATACATATACCCGTGAAAATTTACGAAAACAAATATATATATATATATATATATATATGTTTTTTCTTAAGTCGGATCACCCTGGTATATTTAAGGAACGTCACAGCTCCTTTTTGCCTCTAGGCCCAACCCAGGACCACTACAAGGCAGTTAATATATTTATAGCCGACAACTATATTCTGTATGTGTTAAAATGTTTTCAGCTGGAATTTTAAAATTAAGGGAGACTAGGATGGTCCCATTTCGGCCTTATTAGGCCTCATCAGCTAGCCACACCCCTTTCTTTTACTGGGATTCGATCTGGTGAACTCTGCATTGTAAAGCAGAGAACTAGCAGTTAGAGCTATTCGATCTGAATCCTAGCTGATGAGGCCTAATAAGGCCGAAATGGGACCATCCTAGTCTCCCTTAATTTTAAAATTCCAGCTGAAAACATTTTAACATATATATATATATATATATATATATATATAAAATGTGAAATTAAGAAAGTATGTAACTAAAGTAATAACTATAGGTAATCCTTGATTTACCACCACAATTGAGCCCAAACTTTCTAATGCTGTGAAAGTTACCAAGATTTGCCCCATTTTGCGATCTTTCTTGCCACAGTTGTTAAGTGACTAACTGCAGTTAAGTTAGTAATACAGTTGTTCAATGAATCTTGCTTTCCCATCGATTTTGCTTGTCATAAAGTTGCAAACGGTGAGCATGAGATCTTGGGACACTGCAACTATCATAAATATGAACCAGCTACCAAGTATCCAAATTTTGATTGTGTCGCCATGATGCTGCTGCAATGGTCACAAGTGTGTAAATTGGTCACAAGTCACATTTTTCAGTGACATTGCAACTTTTGAATGGTCACTAAACAAATGGTTTTAAGTCTAGGACTACCTGTAGTCATCATCAGTTATTGCCAACAACAGATACATTCACAACAAGCTAGTTTTAGTCTTTTTCAGCTGCTTAATTCTTCCTTTATGAAAGTTTCCTCCATTTGTCTGCAAAAATCAAAGCTTAGAGTCAACCTCTTTTCAGAAAGAGGTTACTTAAAACAAACAAGCAAACAGACACACAGGCAAGCAAATTATATTTTAAGGCTTCATATTCCCTTAAAAATATGCTTTGCAGAAAGAAATGAATCATCAGTTAAGGGCCTTATCTAGTAATACATTTTGAAAAGTTCATCTTCCAAATCTACTTAAACTAAAAATATGATATTACGGGTTGAAGAATTTGCACAGATTTCATGGTTTGGAATAAATAAACACGAATGCCCTGTATTAAAAATATTGAAGTCTCACTTGAAATGGATTCATGATTATTTGTTATTCCCATTTATTAAATTTTTAATAGGGCTTAAACACTGAAATCTGAAAAAAATGCAAGAACAAGATTTTTTTAAAAAATAATTGAACCTAGTCTGTATTTCTTAGTCATTACTCTTGTTCCAGCTCTAAGTCTGTTTGCCTCATTATTCCACATTTAATTATTAACTCCCAAAAATACTCTGACAATGTCAGTTAGTTACTGAAATACTTCTTTAAACATTTTGTTACGATGGAGTATAGTATTTCAAATCTATGCTAGTATTTAGCAATGGCCTTGCCAACTATATAAGTGAATGTCATTTGATCAAAGAGATCAGTTCCAAATGCTTTTGAAGAATTTAGGATTAAAGAAATAAAGATTTAAATGTTACTTTTACTAAAAGTCTCCTAATGTGACTTCTGTAAAAATAAAAGAGGAAAACAGAAGAATTCCTAGAAATGTGAATTCTTGATTCCTTAGGAAGGTGAAAAAAATCTCAAGATAGGAGATCAAGAACACATGTCATGTCAGGCCAAGGACTGAGTCAAAGAGGGGGAAATGGAAGCAGAGGCGGAGATCTACAATTTGACACTCAGTCCTCATTGGCTGAACGGATGGTGTCATCCCATTCTTGGATGTTAACTCCAACCACTATGGAGAACAACTATGTACTGAGGGGTCGAGCTGTTCTCCAAAGTACATCACATTCCATCATGCTCACTGCAATCATTTCTTTACAATCTTACTATGATGGTTTTACAAGTGAAAGTGTTGTTTTTTTTTCAAATAGCTGCTATCTGGCTTCAGTTGCTAGAAAGCTGTATTAGTTGTTGGTCCTTATTATTGTTCTGTCGTCTGGAAATTCCACATTTAATTTGATTAGATTTATTGGATTTATATGCTGCCCGTCTCCGCAGACTCGGAGTGGCTCACAACAATGGTGAAGAACAATGCATAGTAATAAATCTAATATTTAAAAATCTAGGTTATAGTTTTAGATTAAAAGTCCAAAAAAAGAAATCCCAATATATAAAAAACAACACACAATCGAATCATACACAAAAACTACATGCGCAAGGGGGAGATGTTTCAATTCCCCCATGCCTGACGGCAGAGGTGGGTTTTAAGAAGTTTACGAAAGGCAAGGAGGGTGGGGGCAATCCTGATCTCTGGCAATGGCCTTTACTAACATTTTGCAGTCTGCAGTTTATTATCAAATATTTCTTTAAACAAAATGCCAGGTTAAAGCTCTCCACAAACATACACACGGTGGATATGTTCGCAGCTGCTGGATAGTTTCCATAGATCTGGATTTGGGGGGTGAGATGGGGTGGAGCAGCATTGATTTTCAGCTTTAAAAAAAATACTGCCAATGCAGCAATGCTGTTATAACCTCTTCATGTAATAAATCAGATTAGACCTATCATTTTATCTTGGCCAGGGAGGCTTTCACTTTTATTTTCCCAATAAGCACTATCTGTATGCCATCTCCTGTAGGGGAAAGGCTTGACGCTACCAAGGGTGATGGATGAGGTGTGGAATTTGGTAATGATGATGCATCACAGATTGACTATCAAGGTCCAGCACTTGAAAAACTATTGCAGGAAGCCACAGGATTCAGGATACACAAGTCCCGCACTCTCATGCAATTCGCTATTTATGTCAGTGGCATTAGATGAGGGAATATTTCAATGATGGGATGCAAACACACATGGCATCCGAGCCCAGGCAACATTAGTCCAAATAGCGTTCAGGAATTTGTCTTTGTGTAAAAAGGCAAATTTCAGTGATTACTGGTTATGCTATAATTATGGAGCTGTTGTCTTCCGTAATGAGAAAAACAGCTGGTATGCATCTAAATGACTACTGATACACACTTAAGCAGCATTTCCAGAACACCTCATGATTTACTTTATCTATTTTTGGTAACGCGGTCTTTCAAGTTAAGGTCAGATATAAGATCACTAGACTGAAATATATCTCAGCCGAGTCAGCTAGATTCCCTAGCAGGCTGACTTATAATTTTGTATATGCCTAGAAGGGTTACAAGGAGAAAGAAACTCAAAGTAAATCCGACCTTTCAAACAGGTTCTGAGTTCAGACAGGGCCATCAGAGGGCTGCCAGCTGCAGAAACTTTTACTTAAAGAGCCAAATATGAATCTAGCTTTCAACAATATGGGATAGTGATTACTTTCTAGCATAATGTGTTTTTGGAGGGTTTTGTTTTGCAAAGTATTCTCACATTTTATTTTAATTATTTTGAAATAATGTTACATGAGTTTTGATCATCAGAAGATGCAGTTTCTTTAAAAAGTATAGCTTTATATGTTTTGAAGAAATCAAGCATCTACAGAGTTTCCCGGTGATAAAGGGCTTTTAGTTCAATGATTGAAACTTGTCTTTCTTTGCAGATATTCAGGTGCCACCCTGAAACAATGTTTTTTTAGTTATTCTACAACATTTTGGGGGAGGAAAGTAGAAGCAAAAATGGTAATAATAAGTAACGGCATTACACTAATGTGTGAGAGAGCACAGTCCAAACTAGCTAGAACACTAGTGTTGCGGTATTTGTGAAATCTGATACCCTCACATCTCCCAAAGAAACCTTGATGTGTTCCAGTCCTCTAAATGGAAGGTTTTCCCTTTTAGCAACTTGTAATGTGCAAAACATTTGACTTAATTCAAATGTTGCAGAGAATTACATAACTCACAGGAATTCGTTTGGCGCAGACCAAAGACACTGTGGCATCATTTATGCACACTTACCCATTTCAGCATATAAGGATTTTAAAATATTTCTAGAAATCTAAAACTCACAATTAGAACTGACAATGGCAGGTGATGGAGAAACACTTCAAAAGAATGGGAGCACTAGGGGAATAGGCGTTGATTGCTTACCTGAACGCCTCTTCTCGTACGGTGAGTGGGTACAGCAGTCACATGGGTTGCTCCTGTCCAATCCGTTGGAACTGAGCCTAGTATTAAAAAAGACTGCTGGATCCGCCCCTTCCCCAGAATTCGCGAATCCATAGACTAGGCTCAGTAGTGAAGCTCTTTAATGTTCAACTCTCATGTGTTATAAGAAAATAGAATAGAAGGTAAAGAAGACCACACATAGGGAGGGAAGTGACTGCTGTACCCACTCACCGTACGAGAAGAGGCGTTCAGGTAAGCAATCAACGCCTATTCTCCGTACTGAAGGAGTGGGTCCAGCAGTCACATGGGACATACCCAAGAGATAGGTCCCTAGGGTGGGAGTACATTGCTATCGTGAGAGATAACGGATTGGAGTACTCTTCTGCCGAAGGCAGCGTCCGCTGATGCGTACGAATCGATTTTGTAGTGCCTTATGAAGAAATTTGGCGAGGCCCAAGTGGCTGCTTTGCAGACTTCTTCCAACGGAGCCTGAGTCGCCCAAGCGGCAGATGTGGCAGCACTTCTGGTGGAATGCGCTGTAATATTCCTTGGAATGGAAAGGGGAGCTGTCTCGTAGGCCTTAGAGATGGTCCCTCTGATCCAACGACCTATTACTGTAGGAGACACTCTGGATCCCAAGGATCTGGGATGGTAGGCTATGAAGAGTGCTTCAGATCTCCGGATGGATCTTGTGCGTTGGATATAAACCTTTAGCGCTCTAGTGAGATCCAGAGAGTGCCATCTAGTTGCCAGGGGATGCTCTCGTTGGAGGCAGAAGGAAGGTAATATGATATCCTGAGATCTGTGAAACATGGAACTAACCTTTGGTAGAAAGGTGGGGTCCAGTCGCAGAACCACTTTATCCTGGTGAAAACTGGCAAAGGTCCTGTCTGATAGAAAGGGCTGCCAACTCAGATATGCGTCGGGCGGATGTAATCGCCACCAGGAATGCTACCTTAAAGGATAGGTACCTGAGGGACGCAGAATTCAGGGGTTCGTAAGGTGCCTGAGTAAGAGAGTGGAGAACCCGTGGCAAGTCCCAGGTAGGATATCTGTGGATTTTAGAAGGCCTGAGGATGGCCACTCCTCTTAGAAATTCTTGGATTTCTTGAAAAGAGCGGAGGGGCTGCCTGCGAGGCCCCGCCAAGACGGAAGAAGTGGCGGCCAGGTGTCGGCGGATGGTGCTGAAAAACCCTCCTGCGAGCACCACTGATGGAATTTGGACCAAGTATGGTCGTAGATCCGGTTGGTAGACCCTCTTCTAGACTTCAGGATGATTTCCACTGTGTCCGGGTCATACCCTCGCAGGTCTAAGTCCCTCCGGATAATAGCCAGGCGGTGAGGTGGAACCACTCTGGGTCCGGGTGGAAGGAGGCCCCCTGTCGCAACATATCCTCCGAAACGGGGAGTCGCCAGGGGTCCTGGACGGACAGTTGTTGGAGGTCCGCGAACCAGGGCCTGCGAGGCCAGTGAGGGGCAATCAGAATTACTCGGGCCTTCTCCAGGAGGATTTTGTTGATCACGTCTGGCAGAATTGGAATTGGAGGGAAGGCATACAATAGACCTGGAGGCCAAGGGCTCCTGAGAGCATTGATTGCCTCTGCTCCCGGAGACGGGAACCTGGAGATGAAGCGAGGGAGCTGGGCATTGGCTTTGGTCGCAAATAGATCCAACACTGGATGGCCGAACCTGAGGCAGATCTGGTGGAACAGTGACTGATGGAGATTCCACTCGCCTGGATCTAAGGTCACTCGCGAGAGCCAGTCCGCTTGGACATTGAGGCTCCCCGAGATGTGGTCGGCTAGAAGCGACTGGAGAGTTTTCTCTGCCCAAAGGCCTAACTTCGGGCCTCCCTCATGAGGGCCTTGGATCTTGTGCCTCCCTGTCTGCAAATATGGCCTTTGGTGACTATATTGTCGGTGAGAATCAGCACATGTTGGTTGGAGATGTGAGAGTGGAATTGTTTTAGAGCTAGAGACACGGCTCTTAATTCTAGTCAATTGATGGGCCTGGAAGGCTCCTCCGGTGCCCATGTGCCCTGAGCTAAAAGACCCTGGGCGTGGGCTCCCCAGCCCGAGAGGCTGGCATCTGTGGTGACTACAAACTGGTCGGGGCACCGGGAGGGAGATCCCTTGTCTAGGGCTGGAGAAGTCCACCACTTGAGGGATCTGCGAACCGTCGGTGGGATGGTGATGCGACGATTCGAGTTGCTGTGGCCCGATCTCTGGAAGGGTAATGGGAGCCACTGTAGTTCCCTGGCGTGAAGACGGACCCAGGGAACAATACCAATACATGACACCATTTTACCCAAAAGGGAAGATAGGGTGGCAATGGAGGTAGATTGCTGGGGCAGGATGCGAGCAATGAGATCCAAAAAGCTGCGTTTTCTCTCAGTGGAGAGGAAAACCTGGGATATCTCGGAATTAATGATAGTTCCCAGATGCAGAATGGAAGTGGATGGATCAAGGTGGCTCTTTTTAAGATTTATGGAGAACCATGATTCTGTAGAACCGACATGGTAAAACAGAGGTCTGCAGCCCCACCAGATCTGGAATTTCCATGAATTAAAATGTCATCTAAATAACATAAAATATGAATGGGAGAGGCCCGGATATGAGCTGCCAAGGATCCCAAGAGTTTAGTGAAGACTCTGGGAGCTGAGGAGAGCCCAAATGGCATAGCCCTAAACTGAAAAGGCCTGCCTTGAAGGGCAAAGCGCAGAAAATTCCTATGGACCTTGGCAATGGGAATATGGAGGTAGGCCTCCGTGAGATCCAGAGACCCCATAAAGTCTCCCTGATGTAGAGCTGCTAAAATGGAAGATAAGGAATGCATTTTGAATTTCCTATATTTTATGAACCGGTTCAAATTCTTTAGATCTAAGGTGGCTCTCCAGCCTCCAGAGGTCTTAGGGACCATGAAGAGGATGGAATAGAAGCCTAAACCTCTCTGGAGAGAGGGGACCGGTTGAAAGCTCTAATAGTCAACAATGAGAAATAGCCTCCTCCATTCGGATACGAGATGGAGTGGAACTGGGAGAAGGACAAGAAATAAAACGGTTAGGGGGAGGTGAAATGAACTCTAACCTTAGGCCCCTTTCCACAGTGTCAATGACCCAGGGGTCCTTACAAGAACGGTGCCAGTCGGAAAAGAACCAGGCTAGGCGACCGCCTATGGGAAAGGAGGAAAACTTACCATCTGGCTCTTTTGGAAGCCCTGGTAGAAGAGGATCCTCTCTGATAATGGGAACCTCTGCCCCTGGTGGTTCTAGATTGGGATCGAAACCGAGGGAAATACTGACCTGGATTCCTTTGAAATGCGAAGCCCTGATCCTGTTGACGCCCTGTGCGCCGAAAGGGCTGCGGTTTAGGGGCCTTCTTGGTGGTAGGTCCGAAGACCTTTTTCTTGTCTGTGGTCTCCGTAAGGAGAGGGTCCAGAAGGTCTCCGAAGAGGAGGTTACTTTTCAGCGGACCCATGGCTAACTGCCACTTCTGTCTTACTCCCGCCTGCCAAGGGCGGAGCCATAGAAGTCTTCTGGCCGTTGTGGAGGCTGCTACTGACCTGGCTGCAAATCTGGAAGATTGGAGGGAAGCATCTGCTACATATCGGGGAGCTGCGAAGATATAGTTGAAATCCTGTTGACCCCGTAAGTCATCTGGCGGCAGGTGTGGTTGGAGCTGACGAAGCCACAAGAGCACAGCTCTGGAAAAGAAGGATGCCGCTGCAGCACTCTTAATGGCCCATGAGTCTGCAAGGAGACTCCTTTTGAGCATTTGCTCAAGTCGTTTGTCCTCTGGCCGGAGGACCTCCTTTGCTTCGCCCGGTATGGCAGAAGTCGAGTGGAGTGTCTTCACTGGTTCATCTGGCTTGGGACATGTTAGGAGTTCCTCATAGGAGGAGAAGAGCTTGTAGAGTTACTTGTCCTTGGGAGTGGGAGTAAGGCCAACGGTTGGGTGGTCCCACTGTTTAAGCAAAGCATCCTTAAACAACCTGGGCATAGGTATTACCTCATTGTCTTCCTGTTCTTCCATGAAATAAGGAAGATTATCCTCCGGAGGGTCTGAGGAAGAAGTAGCCTGTTTTTCTTGCCCGGCTAGCCCCGTGGATACTCTAGCTTTAAACAGGAGAGATTTGAAAAGCTGCGAAGGAAAGATAGCAGCTGGGGCTGGAATCTTAATCTGAGATTCCTCATCTTCCGACAGACGCTGAAATGGGTCATCATCCTCTTCTGCGTCCCCATCCTCATCCTCTTCCTGAGAGGAGTCAGAGACCTCCATGGCTGGGGCTCTGTAGGAAGGAGAAGAACTCACGGGACGGGAGGAGCGTGGTGGGGGATGAGACAGAGAAGGCACATTGAAAGATGAGAGTTTAGCGTCAATGGTGTTAGTCAGAATAGTCAAGATAGACTGAAACTCCGGAGGCAAGGAAGAAATATCAGCCGGAAAAGCCGGAGGATCCCTGAGGGCCTGAGCAGGTTCTGGCTGGGAGGAATCCTCGGTAATATCTGGCTCCTCTGGACCTAAACCCCATAGGTTAGGTTGGGGTGGATTTAGGTTTGGCTCATCCAGGGATAGCACAGGAACCCCAGAAAGAGGCAGGTTAGAGGCCTCCGGGGGGGTTGGATTGATATGCACTTGGGCCTGCACCTTAAAAAGTTTGGCTGATTTATCATGTATTTTTTGTAGGGCTGGGTCCCTTCTCTTCTCAGCCCTGGTGGGCTTGGCTAAGGAATGGGTGCCTGAGGAAGAGGAGGAAGAGGCCTGGGGAACTTCAGTAGAATTACCAGTAGGCCTAACCTCTTTGGGACCTTTAGTTGTGCCTCTCTTGGGAAAAGTAGCCATAGTCTGACAATTAACAGAAGACAAGGCTGAGCCAATAACTGAATTATAAGGAGAAGATTTCAAGGACTTCCCAAGAGGAATGGATCCTGCTTCGAGGCCTCGAAGCTGCTGAAACGTGAGGACAATCTGGGCAAACCCAGAGTTCGTGCCCCCAAATCCAGCGGGGCCAGCCTCCCTAAACTTTGTAATTAAGTAAACCAAGGCACTCTGGTTGGAGGCTTAGCCGGTGGAGAATTTAGCCTGGGACCCCCAAGGCCCGCTCCCGGATCCACGCGGTGGACTGAGGCCTACGCGGCTGGCAGAAGGCCAACACGAGAGGCCTAGATTTTTAAAAAAGGGCGCGAAGGCCTTCGCGCCGAAAAGATCGCTGCTGAGAATTTCTTAAGGGAAAAGCGATCGACTAAGTCCAGGAGACTAGAAGGCGTCTCACTCCGCAGGAGGTATTTTATAAGCCCTTAAATATTTATATACAATAAATAATCAATATTTCAATGGATAAATACTTGCACTAGGACCTCCAGGCCAAGGGATTAGAAGAATCCACAAGCGGCCGCAGGAATCGTAACCGGCAAAACCGCCGGGGGAAAACGAAACCGCAACTTCTCCCAAGGAAATAAAGCCAAGCCGCGTTTTTTTCTTTTTTTCTTTTAAACGGCTGGCGCAATTAGTGCAAGTAATTAAATAAAGACAATAAATCTTACTACTTTTTGAAGGAAAGATCGAAGGAAAGGTGTTAGAATGTTGAACGAGCTATCACAATACAACCGCAGGATATGCGAACTGAGCGAATTCTGGGGAAGGGGCGGATCCAGCAGTCTTTTTTAATACTAGGCTCAGTTCCAACGGATTGGACAGGAGCAACCCATGTGACTGCTGGACCCACTCCTTCAGTACGGAGAACACATGTTCTGTTCAGCCTGAGGACTGAGTCAAAAGAGGGGGAATTAAGGCAGGAGGATGAAGATATACAATTTGACATATTCAGTCCTCATTGGCGGAAGGCACTGTGTCATCCCATTCTTGGATGTTAGCTCCACCCACTCTGGAGAATGCTAAATATTTTTTGGATTGCCAAAATGTAGATAGAAAAAAGGGTAACTTCTATATTTATAACTTATACAACAATAAAAAATTGTATGTATGTAATATTATGCATTGTTTTACAATGTATGTATCATTTGTGTTTGGTTCCTTTCTGATTTTTTTATTTTTCTGTTATATTTTAAAAGCAATAATAAATAAGTAGGCTTTAGCTCTTTTGTTATATTTATTTTTTTCATTTATATCCTGTCAAACATGTGTATTAAAAGTACTGGACAGCTTACTAACTCTTACACGAATAAGGAATCTCATTAATAAATTACAGTATGCTTTAAAATATACTGAAAAATGTGCATTTATTTTTGCAATAACATCAGACAAACCATGTCTCCAAGCAACTAGCATTTTTATTTCAGCAGCCAACATAGGAGTTGCTCACCTCACAATGTAAGTTCTCTATTTTAAAATCCCAACTTTGCAAATAGGGCAGCAATTATTTTCATAACTGTCTTGAACCATTCAAGGTAGTCCTCGCTTCCCTACTGTCTTGTTTAAAGTTACAATAACTGAAAAAAATAATTCAGCTCTGTGACCAATCCTCATATTTATGGCTGTTGCAGCATTCCTACCGGTTATTTTTCAAAGGCAGTCAGATGCTAAATTCATACATTAT
Source organism: Erythrolamprus reginae (assembly GCF_031021105.1). NCBI lineage: Eukaryota > Metazoa > Chordata > Lepidosauria > Squamata > Dipsadidae > Erythrolamprus > Erythrolamprus reginae. The sequence continues at coordinate 84,494,596 of NC_091952.1, read as the reverse complement.
TGCATAATGGTGAACAATTGTTGACATTTAAAAATAATACATAAAAGTCACTGAAGTTCACAGAAAAGAGATGACAAAGACGAAACAAATCTAATTTGAAGTTTAAATATTATTTTCCCCAGTGCTAATTTATTTTTATTTATTTATTACTTGGATTTGTATGCCGCCCCTCTCCGAAGACTCGGGGCGGCTCACAACATGTAGAAACAAATCATAAGTAATCAAACAATTTAAAATTTTAAAGATTTAAAAAACCCCATATACTAACAGACACACACACAAGCATACCATATATAAATTAAACGTGCCCAGGGGGAGATGTTTCAATTCCCCCATGCCTGACGGCAAAGGTGGGTTTTAAGAAGTTTATGGAAGGCAGGAAGAGTAGGGGCAGTTCTAATCTCCGGGGGGGAGTTGGTTCCAGAGGGCCGGTGCCGCCACAGAGAAGGCTCTTCCCCTGGGGCCCGCCAACTGACATTGCTTAGTTGACGGGACCCGGAGAAGGCCCACTCTGTGGGACCTAATTGGTCGCTGGGATTCGTGCGGCAGGAGGCGGTCTCGGAGATATTCTGGTCCAGTGCCATGAAGGGCTGGTGGTGGAAGAGAAGCAGCATCTGGGATGGAAGGAGAATGCAGAACTTTTTTGCAAGACACAAGCAAAGAGATAGATGCAATAAGGCTTTCCTAATTTCTTCCAGTGAAACTTACTTAAAATCAATTTAAAGTCAATTATTGACTGCCAGTTGAGTGAACTGTACTCACTGCTAGTTGAGTAAGGAAAATAAAATGCTGATGCAAGCTGTATATATATATATCCAACGCTTCTATCCATTAGCAGGGCTATGTTTTTCCCACCCAGTTAAAAAGACAAATCACTGAACAAAGATGTACCTGAAAACTTCTAATTATTTCCAGAGCAATAATTAATTTAAAGAACAAATAATAACATACAAAGGTTTACACTGTATAATGCAGAAATCCTGAATCACCAAATCTCTTTTGAAGAGAGATCAATTGACTGCAGGTAATGAGGGAACGCCAAAATATTAATCAAGGGCCCACATCTAAAAGATGGCCTTTGACAGTATATATGTAAAAATGACCTGTCATGTAAAGTGATCCAAAGTATAGACTTTGAGTGGATTAGGAACAGAGGAGCTGTGTTTGTTTCTAATGAAGGAGATTATTAACGTCAGTATTTAAGAGAAAGACAAGCTACTGGCTCAGAAAAGGAAATCAACATTTCCGTCAGCGGGAACAAAATACGAATTTGCTTCACTACAAAAGGATTTGTCAAGACTGTCTTTGATGCTTTCTCCTGAGCATGTCCATGCGTGTGTTATGTAACTGTGTAACTTCTATAACTGAAGGAAAGGCAGGGGGAGAGAAGTAAATAAGCAAGTAATCATTTGAACAAAACTCATCATTTCTCTCTTAGTTCTGACTGCTGGAAGTGTTTTTAATGTTTTAATTTCAGAGAATACATGCCCTTTATTATAAAATTATTTGTTTCAGAAAGCTGTCGTTTTGATTTAATTATCTACTTTCTTTGTTACTTTTGAGTCTACGGAGAGGGGCGGCATACAAATGTAATAATAAATAAAATAAATAAATACTTTTGAATTATAAAATAAATTATGAATACTGGTATAAACAGCTGTCTAATAAAAGGTTGTGATGAACCTCTTTCAAACTAATTTTCCATTATTTTCCCCTCAACAAAATAAGGTCACTGGTACAAAGCACAATACAAAGATAACAAAGAAAATAGGTTCTACCCTAAAAAGTTTTTTTAACCTGGACTTTCTTTGGAAGCATAATAGCTGATAGGCCATAATTCAGCCTCTACAAATTATTTTACTGCACTATCAGCCTGGAGTCTCTTTTAGCTAGGCCTGAAAAGCAGTGATGATTTTAGTCACATTCATATCAGGAAAGTCTTTAAAAAAAACAAAACAATAATCAACCCCCTGAAAAAAGCCTTCCAAATTTATTGAACTGATCAGGACAACAGGAAATTAAGGTGCAAATTGGGGTTATGCCCAAAGGTGGGCAGCAGGCAGGACGGGGTGAAACGCGCACACACACACACACACACACACACACACACACACAATCTTTAGATCAGGGAATTAGATTTGGTGATTACAATTCAAAAAGAAATCTTTAAGCTGAGTGAAGCTGAAATTGATATGTTCATCCATTCCTTATTCAGACAAAGGATTTCCTTATTCAATGTCTGTAACAATGAAATGCAATCGATAATTACTAAAAGCTACTATCCATTTTAACATCACTCATCACATACGTGAATTCATATAATATGATATGATCCATAAAAATAGTAGAGAATCCTTAATGTCTTAAGAGTTCAATTGAAGAGGGCTATCATCTTTGATAAGAAAATCCCCTTGTTACCATTTTTTGAGGAATGAGTTGCAAAAGCTTCACAAAGCATCTATTCATACTGCTAAAGGAAGTTAAAGGGTTATTCTTGTTTCCAAGATATAAGGTATACCAGAAGAAAAGGATTTAATCCACTATCTCTGAACATTTATTGAATGATATTGTACTTCAAATCCCTCTATCTTTACATGAATGCATTATTAGACAATCTGCATGTGCAGATGGTGTTTTTACTCCCACAGCGCTAGCGAGGAACCGAAGATTGGGGGCGGCGCGGCTGTTTGCCGCCGGCATGGGGGGCTTCCTAGCAGCCCCCCAAACCCGGGTTGGGGGTCCGGGGGTGCTGGCAAGCCCCCCATGCCGGCGGCGACATTTTAAAATAGCCGCGCCGCCCCCAATCTTCGGCTCCTCCGCGCTGGCTCTCGGCGCTTTCGAGCTGAGTCCGGGAGCGAATTCGCTCCCGGACTCAGCTCGAAAGCGCCGAGAGCCAGCGCGGAGGAGCCGTTCGCTAGCGCTGGCTCTCGGCGCTTTTGAGCTGAGTCCGGAAGAGAATTCGCTCCCGGACTCAGCTCGAAAGCGCCGATAGCCAGCGCGGAGGAGCCGTTCGCTAGCGCTGGCTCTCGGCGCTTTTGAGCTGAGTCCGGAAGAGAATTCGCTCCCGGACTCAGCTCGAAAGCGCCGATAGCCAGCGCGGAGGAGCCGTTCGCTAGCGCTGGCTCTCGGCGCTTTTGAGCTGAGTCCGGAAGAGAATTCGCTCCCGGACTCAGCTCAAAAGCGCCGAGAGCCAGCGCTAGCGAACGGCTCCTCCGCGCTGGCTATCGGCGCTTTCGAGCTGAGTCCGGGCGCGAATTCTCTTCCGGACTCAGCTCAAAAGCGGCGAGAATGAACCGCGTGGGCGGGCGAAGGGCGGGCGGCAGCGAGGAGTTTGCGTGGGCGGTGGGGAAACTCCTCGCTGACGCCAGCAAGAGGGGGAAGACCCAGGGAAGCCGGTTGCCATCTACGCATGCGTGCTACGGGCACGCATGCGTAGATGGTATTTTGACTTCCGGGTTGAAAAATAGCGAAGTACCCTGTTCGCAATGGTTGGGGACGCAATAAACGGGGGATCACTGTATATATATAAGTTATCACAGAAGATATCTTATTAAGACACATGTCTTGTTTGATTTAAAAAGGAAGAATGTATCTCATTGAGGCATAGGATAGTAATCCCATTTTTAAAAATAGGTTTTCCAACTATTTTTAAATAGCTTAATGTAAACTTATTTGTTTCTTATCTGAAACAATCATAAAAGCTAGACTAAAACTTTTTAAAAAATTACTAGCAGAACCCAAATTGTCTGATCATTTTCAATTGTAAACAATAAACAAATTTTTACTACACTCTAAACCAAGGACTTGCCCCAACTTTAATTAACAATTATCTGATACTCTGCAACTAGATCTCAAAATTTAGCAAAATTAGAAAAAATGCAGGTGTTATTTTCTTTGGGGCTATAAAAAATTATTCAGCCATTTAGCAATCCCAATTTTATCGAATAAAATTGCATAAAAAATTCACTTCATAAAACAAAACCCCCCTCTTCAACAATAACTTTAGAAAATAGTGTATTTAAAACCGCTACTCTGCCAGTAAGTGTTGCACTTCTGTTTATAAAATCACATCTGATAAAAAATCATGTCCTTTTAGGAAAATATGAATTCTAAATAATTATGATAAGATTTTCAATGTATTAATTGCAGCTTAATGTAAAAAAAAATACAACATATCACAGTAAAAAGAATTAGGAATACAGTGCAACTTCGAAAAGCCTTAGCAACTATGTTTGTCAAACCATTATTTCGTCAATCGTAGAAATCATAGAAACTCGGCAACCAAAGCAAATAATAAAATAGAATGTTACAGCTAAGATTTCAAAAAAGAAGACTACCCCGTGTCTTTTAAAACTCCAAACGGTGATAACATTTTTCTTTCTATTTGAATATTACAGTAGTGAGAACAAAAATACTTCCAAGGAACATTATAGATAAATATAAATACCATTTATCTTCAAACTATATTCTAAGTTTACTGGCCAATGAATTAGGCTCCCGAGGGACCTTAGCTATTCATATCTACTGCTGGATAACAAGCTCAATGAAAATGATCCAGCCAGAGGTCTCTTATTAGTTTAAAATAAGATTATCATTAAAGGAACGTCTTCTTTGCCTCTTGAAAAATGTTATCATAGCTCACATTTTTTCAACTCACCCCAAATGTAATTAGTCACAATTACATAGGCAGAAAAAGTTCAAAGCAGGATGATTTCGGGCAGAACACATACACTACAGATTTTGACATACTCGTGTGTTTCTAAGACATAATGCCCATCTCATTTATATAGATAAAGAAATCTAAAACACAAGTAAAACCAGGAGAAATATAATTTCTTTATCTGTATATATTTTGTTCATTATTGTTCATGTGCCATCAAGGTGGTGTGAAAAGAAGAAATATATACAGGCCTATTCCCTGATTCTGTCCTCAATTCAATCACAGTTGTGATGAATACACTGTTCGGAGATCTGAAAATTGGGGACAGAAAATTGAAGAACTTTGAATAGATGTGTTTACTTCATAAGGTGTTATGTTAGGAGGTCTACTCCAAAAAGGTTTGGTGTCCCTGGCCCTCTGGAATCAGCTCTCCCCGGAGATTCGTACTGTCCCCACCCTCCTCACCTTCCGTAAGAGTCTTAAGACTCATTTACGCCACCAGGCTTGGGGCCATTAGATTCTTTCCCCTTGGCCAATAAATGTGTTGAGAGAATGTTGAATGAATGGAAGGACTGTTTTTTATGTTTTTCTGGGGGGGTTAGACTTTTAAATTTAATTAATTAGATCTACGATATTGTATACTGTTCATTATATGTTGTAAGCCGCCCCGAGTCCTCGGAGCGGGGTGGCATAAAAGTCCAATAAATAAATAAATAATAAATAAATAAGGTTTGAAAGTATCAATGCCTTTCTTCGTTTTAATCTTTTAAATATTGCTTCCATAAAGTATCACTGGAAAAAAAACATTGCAGGTATAGACACATGGTACAATCTGAATATCTTATCTTAGATCTTCATTGCTATCATGTATTAGTTAGTCTGTGTTGCTGGCTCCCTTTCTGTTGATAGTCAGTTCTAAACGACAGAAGTTGTCCACCACATTAGTATCTTCTTTGTCATTTCAAAGACTGATGGGTCTAATCCACTTTGTTGAGCTTTCCTATGTTCATTCTTCTTGATCCAAGGGGCATTATATCATCAGTCATTTTATATTGTTTATCCAGATGCTTGGTAATGAACCGGTATGATATACCATTGCCCTCTCCCACGCGGTATGAAATGAAACCTTTGCTATTGTCATTAAAGTGACCATCCATCTCTGGCATCTTTCTATATTGCTGTCGCACATTTCTCCATTCATTAAATAAGAAAATGGATATGTGGATACAAAAATGATGTAGTATCAGCACTGGTCTAAGACCTCACTTATGATTGATGCTAATGCTTCTGCAGGACTAGAACTCTCTGCAGGAGATCAGAGAATCACAGTCGTCTGCCAGGAGACAAATGGAGAGGAGAGGAAACTTTTCCACAAGCTAAAGACATTGGATACAATAACCTGTGAGCGCCAATGTCTCCTTCTCCAACAGTTAAATTTCTCTAGTTTCAAAGCCAGTGAAACAGTACAAACATGAAGCTAAGAGTTGGCAGGGGCAAGATGGTCTCACTGGTTAATCAATCATCGTTTGGGGAAAAGATTCCTAATTCAGCAGATTTAAAACAGCTTGCTGCTAATTCTTGAAACTTTTGCCAGTGCACTGTAAATATCCACTGTGTGATTTCTACATGGTTGATGTCTTGGAACTTTACATTATTTCTTCTTGCCCATCCTTGAATTGAACTGCTACAGTCATAAATTGATACCTATTTTGCTTTATTTGGAATTAAATGTTAAATTATTATAAATTTGGAAAATAGATGCTAAATATGACTAGGGTCACTGATTATTTTTCTAGTAAGCAACCGATCTCTAGATAGGTGTCTTAAATCAGGATTGTATACCTACTAACAGCTATAAAATAAGTTATAGAGGCACAAATACACACAGACACATACAAAGATAAGATTATTGTTCAGGTAGGCATCTCTTGACATATGCTTTCAATTTGCAAAGAGACAGGGACACTACATAAATTGTATGGCCAAGAATGTAATGAATTTTAACTTATCTCAAGTTACTGAAACTGGGTTCAGGAATTCTTGGCCAATATCTGAAGAAGTATAGAACAAAATGATGGGAAGCCTCAGCATTACTGAAGACATAGATATGTTTAATGGTTTAACAGGATTCTTTGCAAGGCTAACTTCGTTGTTACAAAGTAAGAATGATTGGTTTGTCAGAAAAAAAGATTAAGATGGGCGAGACTAGAATTGTATTACTCATAAAAGAAACAAATGTGGGCATGTTTCTTTAAGGAGTTTTCAAAGTGGCATATGACTTAAGAACTCTTATTGTTAGAATGATGAATGAATGAATGAATGAATACAGAAAAACAAATTTAGAGCATCACCTTCAGTTTTCCTTAAATTTCATATAAATCACTACCAAATTTCTTGACCAAAAGAAGAATAAAATAATGCAGCATCCTAGTGTAACAAAAATCTAAATCAATGGGCTCAGGGGTATTTAAGAACCATTTTAAGCTTACATTAATTAAATTATAAACAGTTTTAAAAATGCAAATCTGACATGGCTTACTGCCGCCCGCCTCCCAAATCTTTGGATTAAATTAATTTATAACTCTTAGATAAGTAGCATTTCTATTATTAAATGTTAAAAACAATGTTATTTGGAAAATAAGATACTAAATATTTAGAGATTTATTAAAAAGTTATGCTCCCAAACAGGTTACAAAATTTAAATTGACAGACATATTAATTGATGTATTCCTGAGACCATAATCCTATTTGTCCCAAAGTTTCTGTCCTTGTACTACAGACACCAACTGATTTCTGAGTAGATATAGAAGACAAAGTTTCGATTATTCTAGAAATGATTCTACTAGCATCAGAGAGGATATTGCAACCTACCGGTATATTAAAAAAGATTCCAATCTTATAGTACTCATCAGTTCTGTCTCCTACTTTGATTTTTGATCTTGACTACCTCATATTGTTTTCATAAGTTTTGGTTCCCAGATAGTTTTATCTATAATCTAGCATCCCCCTTTTATTTGATGAAGACTTGTTCCTTCCTTTTTATCATTACTTGATCTCATAATTAGTTGGGGGAAAGATCAGAAGCAACATGAGAAAATATTATTTTACTGAAAGAGTAGTAGATGCTTGGAACAAACTTCCAGCAGATGTGGTTGGTAAGTCCGCAGTAACAGAGTTTAAACATGCCTGGGATAAACATATCTAAGATAAAATACAGGAAACAGTATAAGGGCAGACTAGATGGACCATGAGGTCTTTTTCTGCTGTCAATCTTCTCTGTTTCTCTCATAATCATAATCAATAAATTCCCACCTTCAAAAAAAGAGAATTGCATTATCATGGAATGAAAAGTAGATTACTGTCGAATTAACTTGGAAAAATGGTTTTGTCAACGAGTAAGATTTAGAAATAACAGATAATGGGAATATATTTTGAATCATTTATATTCAGTTTTTTTTTAATTAAAAAAGAAGATGCTTTATATTGGTAACTCTGAGAAGAGCAATATTTCTAATAAGATTCCGGCACTGAAAATGTAACCTATACTTAGCTTCTTGCACTTATTGTTACGTCCGGCTCCAGTCAAATAAATACCATGTCATTTTTTTGTCTGCTACTGTAATTTGCTCTTAACATTGGTATGTAGGGGTGGCATTTTATGGAGCAAGAGGGAGACATCTATCAACCAATCAACCAACCCTTTCATCTATAGGCCAAGACCTTTAGTACCTGCAAGGCATTTTTCCTGGACTCTTTACTGTTGCATTCTGACCGATGGAAAAGTTTCTCATTTTCATTAAATTTAAAAAGAGCAATCATACTATGCCCTCAAGTATTAAAATTAGTAAATTTGATGTGCATATTACTTTCTTTCTAAATTCCCTTAAAAAGGAGTTACTCCATTTTAAAATTCAAGATATCCTAAATCCTACTTTGTTCGTAAGAGGAAAAACATTTAAAAATTAAATTAGTAACTTTACATCTACTATTGATTGTCCCCTTCCTTAGTTTTAGATTCTTTTTCTTCTCCAATCAATTGCAAGAGCTCAATTATCTGCTCTTTAAATTAATAGAAAGCTTATAAAACATACAGCTGGGATTTGCTTATAAAGCAAGGTCAAATGAAATAGTTAAAATTTTCTAGGTCTCTTTTAAATTTGCGTATCTCCATAAAAGGGGCGTTGGTCTTACCTGATAGCTCATATCAATCTGTAGGAGAGGCCAGGATGGGTAGCTCTAGTCCTCCAGCTCTATGACTGAGTTGTAGGACCGCCTTACTGCTAAAGGTCCAGTTTAAAACAAAGGTGCAGGCGATAGCGGCTCAAAGCCAATGGCCCACCATAGAAGGTGTCACCTTGTGGCCTAGAGTCGACAGATAAAAGGACATGGACAGAGATTCAGTCTTCCAGAAGGAAGCTGTTCTGGAAATGTAAACGTGAAGGGCCTGTCTGACATCTATTCTGTCTGTTCTAAGATGTGCCGCAACCTGGAACTGAAGTTTGGCAAGATCAACTCCTATGCCCAGTGAAACAAGGAATTGACCTTTGGAAGAAAAGCAGAATCCAATAACAGAATCACTTCGTTCAAGTGAAACACGCACATGTGTTTCACATGAATTGCCCTGAGTCGCATGTGAAGGGCAGCACAGAAATCAATCAACCAATCAAATAAATAAATAAAGTCCTTTCACACCGATAAAGACGCCAACTGTGAAATATGCCTGGCTGACATGGCGGCATCAGGAGTAGCACTTTATATAAGAGCACCCGTATGCTAGTATCCCTCAATGGTCCGAAGGGACTTTTAGTAAGGGCCTCCAAGCTTTAGTCAAGTCCCAAGTGGGATAACGGTGCACTATGGAGGGTTTCAAATTGGAGGCCACCACCGCAGGAATGCCCGAATTCTGGGATGATGGGACAGTAAACCAAAATATCTCTCCCCCCAGCAATAATACAATGCTGCTACTGTACTTGACTATGACTTCCTGTTCCATGGCTGCTTTCCTAGCTCTGGCAAATCCTTTATCCAGTGCCTTCTGACAGTGTCTCACAGCCTTTTTATCTGTCCTGGCAGCCTTCTTTTGTGACTTAGATGTTATTTTGGTGGTGGCCGCCAGGCTGGCTGATCTTAGTTTGGCCAAAGTTTCGCCAACAGATTGAGGGGACCAAGCACCCTCCTAGACTCAACTGGACCCAACACTGCTTTCTTCCATTGCAGGAAAAAAGACAGGCTAACAAAGATTTCTGTTGGCACAGCTATCAAGAGCAGGCCCCATACATCCTATGTGAGTCGCTGCTGCCACATGAAAAAGAACAAGAATCCAGGTAAAGTTAGCTGCTGGGCATCAGCCACAATAACCACTAGCTGAAGCTGTGGCCCAAATACTGCTAGAAGGAGCCAGTCTTCCAAAATGGCCACTTGAAAATGGAGCCAATGACAGGGCTCAAGTTGCAGCACAAACAAAAACAAAACCCAATCTCCAAGCTCAATCTGATAGAGAGCAAAGGGGAAACAAGCACCAGGGTCTTTAAATAGTATAATAACGATGCTGTCTACAAGTCAATGCAATACCATGGGAAGAACCGAGGGAATGCGACCACAATGATTTTGGCGCCAAAAAGGAATTGAAAAGATGGCCGCTCCCTACAAGCTACCAACCGCCCAGGATGGGAAGCCAAGGGAATACGGAAGAAGCTTACCGAAGTCTCTCTCAGGCAGGAAAGAGTCTGAAATTACCAAAGGCAAGCTCGCAAGCCTCTAAGGCTTTACTTTTAAAACGGTCACTTTTTTCCCTTTCAAGAAAAAATTGTTCCAAAATGGCCGACTGCTCCCTCAAAGCTGCAATCCATTCAGAGCTAGGACTGAGTTGAAGAACTGGACTGTTAACAGGGAGGCGGTCCTAAATGTTATAACTCAGTCATAGAGCTGGATGACCAGAGCTACCTATTCTGGCTTCTCTGGAGAAGTACAGATTCTTTTCAAAAAAAGCATTGAACAATTATTACACTAATCCACTTTTTAAATTAGACTATGGGCCTAGATATCTATTATATGTGTAAATTCAACACCAAAATGTGGGCTATCCTAAACATTTATTTAAAAATGAATACAATCGAGGGATTCATGTGAAGTGCAACATTATACCCCTGATAATCTATTGACACATCTCTGCTTAGCTTTTTCCAATCAGCCATGGGAATCAGTTCTCAGCAAAGGTTTTCTTTCTTTCTTTTAAAAGCCTAATACAAATGAAAGGAGAAAGAATTATGCTCGAGGATATACATACCCACAAACAGAACACTGTGCTAAAAGAGAATGCGTATGCACAGTAGCTATGCTTAAGCTTGAAAATGCAATGCTTTGGTCATAGTTGCCTTTCTAAGATCTCCTCCTTCTCCCACAGTTATAAATGCCCACTTGATGAGATGAGTTGCATAATCATGTGAACCAAACAAATAAATAAAATGTAATGGATACCATGTGGATATTATTGTCATGGACCCCCTTAGTAACATATTATAGAAAACCATTGTTCTTGTAGCATTCCAATGAGGCTCCAACATAGTTCCTGCAGATGTCCCATCATGGATATAACCAGTTCACGCCACTCTTCTACACTTAAGTTAATCATTCCTTTTATAGCATCTAATTATTTTTTTTAAAAAAACAAACAAACATATTTGATGTCCTTTGTATAGTATTATCCTGAATGTACCTGTTAAGGAGTATGCAGAGCTCTTGAGTTATCAAGGACATGCACAGGGGATGTTTGACTTTGAGAACAGTAGCTTGTCCAAACTGTTTGATAGAACATTCCAGAATCAAAGTTTTCAATGTTGGCTTCTTAAAACAAACCTTGTATACCAAGATCACACGTTCTAAGGAACTGTAGTATAAACAGAGTGGAATGTTTCTAATATTCTTTTTCGGAAAACCCAAAGGAGGAAGGATAGCGTAGCCTGTAAGACTGTAGTGAGAAGCCACCCACTATAACCTGCTACCGTGTTTCCCCGAAAATAAGACAGCGTCTTATATTAATTTTTGCTCCCAAAGATGTGCCATGTCTTATTTTTAGGGGATGTCTTGTTTTTTTCCAATGAATTGTATCCCGTATCCTGCTGCAGAAAAAATGCATCCAAAAATGCATCCAAATGTTGGATGTAAATGTTGGATGTGTTTTAAATCTGATTGATGCAGCGTTTTGGGATGCAATTTATGGACAGCAGTGTTATTCTTGACAAATGTATCTTTTTCTTTTATGTACGCTGAGAGCATATGCACCAAGACAAATTCCTTGTGTGTCTGACCACACTTGGCCAATAAAATTCTATTCTATTCTATTCTGTTCTATTCTATATGTTCTGTTTGGGAATGCTGAGAAACGAAACATCTCCTACCTCTTACTTTCGGGGGATGCCTTGTATTAGGCAATTCTATGAAATCTCAGGGGTGACTTATTTTCAGGGAAACAGGATATGTGCTCAGCTGAACTCAGATCAGATTTTCCCACACTCTAATGCCAACTTTTTGGACTAATATAATGGAATGTAAAAATCTAATCCAACCTTCATTCTGGGCAATGTGGAAGGCAACATACAGCTTTTATTTAAAAAATATACGATGCTAACATGAGTTATCATGATTCAGCACTGTCAATATAACTGTTCAAATTATGGTGGTTTCTAACAAATGGATGAAAAAAATAACTTTAAAAAATCCAAAAAGCAAAAATTCCAACAAATAGGTTTGAAGACAAGGAATGCTTTGTATGTGTGTATATATGCATTTTCTCTTACATTACTTTAAGTGATTTATTACATGCATCATTTTGGAATAAGGTTGATCAGAATTTCGGTAAGCGTTACATTTAATCTCTCCCAAACAAACTATGATTCCTCCTCTTCCACCTGGCTTTGTAAATTTACCTCATCAAAATAAAAATAAAAACAGTTTAACTTAATTACTATAAATCACTGCTGAACATATTCACATACACACAAAGGCATGTAAGGTTAAAAACAAAAACAAAAAACCAAACCCAAACCTCTAAAATGTAGAAAAAGTTTAATTGCTTGGCCTTTAAATATTTCTCTTTTACTCCACTGCAGTTTATATTCCTGCAGAAGGAACAGAATATACCTCGTGTTCTTATGGAAACAACTTCACGAAGAGACATAAAAAATAATTGTAGGTCATAAATCAAAACTTGCACACAAAAACAACCCTCTCACCTGGCTATATCAAAGACGTCATCATAAAAGTTCAATGAGAAAGCTACACAAAAGAAATGCTGATTAGGTAGATTAAAATAGCCCACAGATTAATAGAATGAGCTATAACTTGTTCAGGCAAAATGATCCTTCATTTTACTTGCCGAATGCCACCTCTACTTCAATACATACATATACAAAAGGAGCATTCATCCAGCCACCCATTTCTCAGCAGGGCCTAATAAATGTACACTATAAAGGGGCACAAGCTTGCTGAGATTTAAAAGGAGGAAGGGTTGACAAATGTTTGATAGAACTGAAATAAGATAGTGGCCTACAACATAGGGCCTTCAGCAGAAACAATGGAGTCTCAGAAATTACTCTAATGGCAAATAAATGTGCTGTCATTCTTAAAAAATAAGTTTTTGAAGGGGAAAAATATCAAAGAACTGGTCTCATGTTACAAGTCCAGTCATATCTTTAATTTAGGGAGGTAAGACGATGGCAATAATAGATGAGAGGAAGAACATTTACTTTCTGACTTCTTTGAATCCTGAGAGGTAGTGCTGTGAATTCGTGCATTAAAACATCAGCACATTCATATCTAAAAAAACAATATCCAGCCAGCTAACAAAAATGGAGCTTTTTTCCCCCCACATTTAAGCAGACAATTTATGGACTTCAAGTTTTATATATATAAGACCGGAGGTTTTTTAATAACATCACCAAAAGGTAATTTACAACCCTTAAAACAGCACACAATGCCTGAGTATTTACTACTTGTCTCCTAAGTGTCATGTATAGGCAAGTTCACACTGAAAATATTATTTTATTTGTTTATTTGTTCTATCTTGCCCTTCCTCTAGAGACAAAGACAGCTTATATGGAAATCTCTCTTTATTTTATCCTCTCAAAAACCTTGTGAAGCAAACTGGACTGAAAAAGAATTACTGGCATAAAGTCACCTCAATGCACTCCCCCAGTGACCAATGGAAAGCCCAAAAGTTAAATTTTAGAACTGGAGAGCATTAATGTTAATCTGAGAAATGCAGAATATTCTTTAGAGCAGTGTTTCTTAATTATTTTCTGTTACCCTCCCCCCCCAAGAAGAAGTAAACACTTCACCCCCCCCCCCATTGTTTGCAATATTCAGAACATTTTTGCTGAAAAAACTCAAGCACGATCGGGGCGTAATGTGATGCCTTAATTTATTTGGCTTCATACTGTTTGCTGCCAACATTTTTTAGACACAGTAAACATAGCAGTCTTTCCTCGTCTCTCACCATAGTTACAGTTAAACCAAGTGCTACATACGCTTTGTCGTATTTCCTCATCTTAGCTATCGGGAGACTTACGTTTGTCTCATTATGTCCGTCTCTCTCCTCCTTTCTTTTCATCCCTGTTAAATATTTTTCCATGGTGTCTCTTAAGGTTTGTTATCTGCACGTCATATTTTCTACTCTCTGTTGTGCGCTATTGTTCGGTGAGAAAAACCGCTACTTCCTGCGGCAAAAAAAGCATGTTTCCCCAGGGTCACACACACCCCTGGCATTTCTCCACGCCCCCTCTAGGGGGGCCCACCCCACTATTTGAGAAAGACTGCTTTAGAGACACAAGTCCACTGGGAAGCTAGCAAGAGGCCTACTTCCCTTGCAACTTGAGTGCCTTGATGCTCTCTGAGATTGGTTGTTTAGAGCAGTGTTTCCCAACCTTGGCAACTTGAATATATCTGGAATTCTGGGAGTTGAAGTCCAAATATCTTCAAGTTGCCAAGGTTGGGAAACACTGGTTTAGAGAGATTCTAAACAATCAATCTTGTAGGACGTTTCATTACCCAAACTAGGTAATATCATCACTGCTAATCTTGTCGGTAGCACTAATCTTCATAACCAAGGCAAACCGATCAGCCAATGCTTAATTAACAAGCCATTTTTATAGTGCATGTTTGCTGGAGCAAAGAAAAAAACAGAGGAAGAGAAAACAAAGGTCCATGTGACCATTGAGGTATGGAGAAGGCAGACATGAAAGAGGTTGCAGAGGCCACTACAACTTCCATGGAATACAGTGGTCTTCTCTTTTTCTCGGGTAGCGGTAGAAAAGCAATGGGAAAGAATCTGCAGAAATTATTTCTCAAGGATCTCACAAACCTTGTGATAAAACTGGAATCAAAAGTTACATGATCTATATTTTATATGCCAGCCTGTCTATCTATCATCTGCCTATCTATCTACCTACCTACATCTTCCATGCAGCCAGCCAGCCAGTCTTCTTTTGTCAAGGAAAGGTCTTCAGGAAGCTTATGGCTTGCAATTCATTCTTGGACTTAATACTGGAAATCGTTTTCATTAACAGCTCCAACTTCCATGAATCTATCTAAACTTATTTCAAATTTTAATTTCTACACAATTTGGGTAATTTAAAGTAGTTTAAAAATTTCTGTAGTATTACTTGAAACTTATTTCAAATTTTAATTTCTACACAATTTGGGTAATTTAAAGTAGTTTAAAAATTTCTGTAGTATTACTTACCAGCAATATAGTTATATTTTGAATCAAATGGAGCCTATTGTTTCAATAAAAGTCCAGCTTGTCCAAAATACATTTTCTGATTTTTTTTTTAAATAAAGCCAAATCCTTCCTACCAATACAAGTCTTCAGCTGAATTGTTATGTCTGAACTATTATTTCTTTTAGACTTTTAACTTCTATCTAACAAATGTATTTATTTGATCACGTTTAGGCACCACTACTAGAAAATTTATTTTACCACTTACTCACACATGACAACTCAAGGCTGCTTATACAGATATAAAAACCCTACAAAAGAAATAAGAATAATAAAATAGTAAAATAATAACATCAAACCCCCCCCAACAACACTTTCATATAAATCTTTTAATGGGCTCCATCCTGCTGATAGGACCACGTCTTCAGCGCCTTCCAAAGCAGAGTTAGAGTGGAAGTTTGTCTAATGTCTGGGGGAATGATGTCCCAGAGAGAGAGAGAAAGAGAGCCACCAGAGAAGGCACTTGTTCTGGGTCACTGGGGCAGTGATGACAAACCCTTTCCCTCCCCTCAGATGCCAAAAGAGCATGGGTGCATTCATGCGCAAGTACCCACACCCATAATTCAATGCCTGGGGAGGGCAAAAACAGCTTCCCCTGGTCCCCAGACGCCTCTGGAGGCCAGAAATGGCCTGTTTCTCAACTTCTGGTGGGCCCAATAGGCTTGTGTTTCACCTTCCCCAGGCTCCAAAGGCTTCCCTAGAGCCAGGGGAGGGTAAAAACGACCTCCCCCATCCCTCCAGAAGCTCTATAGGAGCCAAACACACCCTATCAGAGCCTCTGTGCGAGCCCAAAATCAGCTGTGCCGGCACACACATGCACATTGGAACGGAGCCAGGGCGATGCTCGCATGCCAGCAGATATGGCTCCGCGTGGCATCTGTGCCATAAGTTCGCCATTGGTGCCCTAGGATATGGGACCCATAACATTGCCTCCCTGCTCTAGTGGGTTGGGGTCGATGGCAAGAGACAGTTTCTCAGATAACCTGGTCCCAAGATATGGACAATTTTAAAGGTGACAACCAGCATCTTGAATTGCACCCAGAAGCAAATAGGCAACCAATGCAGTTTCCACAGAGAGATGATGCATGTGCAGACTGAAGTCTGTAGAAAACCATACGGGCTGCTGCATTTTCCACCAACTGAAGCTTCCGGATGCTCTTCAGGGGCAGCCCCATGTAAAGCACTTTGCAACAGTCAAGATGGGAGGACACAAGGGCATGAGTGACTGTGAGTAGGGATTGTTGGTCCAGGAAAGAGGTAACTGGTGCACAACCCGCAGTTACATAAAGGCTCTTCTGGCCACTACTATCCCTGATCTTTGACCAGGAATTGTGAGTCTAGGACAGTGATGGCAAACCTTTTTTAGCTCGAATGTCAAAAGGGTGCGGGCACGCAATAGCGCACATCCATAATGCAATGCCCTCCCCTCACATGCACAAAACCTCCATGCTGCCCCCTGCACATGCGCGCAACCTCCACCATCCCCCCCCCATGCATGTGCACAGGACTAAAACCTTTGGACTTCCAGTAGGCCTGTTGGGCCATTTTTTGCCATTCGCAAGGTTCAGGAAAGCCTCCTGAAACTTGGGGATGGTAAAAAACAGTCCCATAGGCCAATCAGAATTTCAGAAATGAACTTTTGGTTGGCCCATTTTTTGCCAAATCCCCCCGAAAGCCGAAAATCAGCTGGCTAGCACACACATGTGCACTAGAGCTGACATAGGGCAATGCCTCATGTGCCCTCAGATATGGTTCTGTGTGCCATATGTGGCACGGGTGCCATAAGTTCACCATCACTGGTCTAGGAGAACCCCAGATTATGCACAGGGTCTGTTTGGGACGGTGCCACCCCATCCAAGACCAAAGGGGGCAATTCTCCATGGGCCAAGGAACCCCAAACCCTGAACCACTTGGTCTTTGCCAGGGTTCAGTTTTAATGGCTGAACATTAAGGACTCTGTGTGCTTTCCAGATAAAAAGTCATAGAATCATAATAGAAATGAGGATAAAATCGAATTAAAACAAAACAATAAATGGAGTAGAAAAGATAGATCCTTAGATAACTGTCATGCCATTAATAACTTTAAAAGCAATAATCAACGTTCGTTCATTCATTCATTCATTCATTCATTCATTCTTAATTGGATTTCTATGCTGTTCTTCTCCAAAGACTCTTGAATTGGACCCAGAAACAGCCTGGCATCTAATTTGATTTATGCAACAGAGGTATATATGCACAGTCCTTGGGATGTCCAAAACTGCTTGCACAGCTGCATTGTTCACCAGCTGCAGCTTCCAGATACTCTTCCAAGAGAAGCCCCATATAGGCCACACTGAAGTAGTCTAAACAGGAAGTAATGAGGGCAAGACTGGCTTGAGGAAAGGGCTCCCAAATGAGAAATGGGCATAACTGGGGTGCAACTCAAAGCTGACAAAAGGCCCGCCTAGCCAAGACTGCCACAAATAATATTTTATTTCCAGGAGTGCACAAGCCTCAAATTGTAACTTGTACACCAAGGCCGATTTTGTAACTTGTGCCTAGATGCCTGCCAAAAATCTGTATTTCTAATTCTCAAACCATTTATTTGTAGTTCCCCACTGCTGGCAGCATGTCTTCAGCATGAAACAATTCTTGTAGGTCCTGTCCAAGGTATAATTTCTCTCTTTAGTTGGACTGCTGCCCTTCCTGTTCATAATGTCAGAGGAAATGTCACTTTGAGAATGGAATGGACACTATCAAAGGCTGAATATGTCACTGTCATATTCACAGAGGACCTTCCCGTAATAAACTCTGGGGTTTATTTCAATTAAAAATAATATAAAATGTGATTCAAATAAAACTTTTAAAACTTTATTTCGTCTTCTTCAGATCAAACTACTTTGGCCGCACAATATTTCTCATAAGCCAAGAGACTCCACTTTTTCTACAATTCCAATTTCTTTCTTTTTAAAAAAAATATACTTTATTGGGTTATATAAAAAGAGGAAAACAGGGAAAAGGGGGATGGGAATACAAAAAAGAGAAGTGGGAGGGGGAGGGGGTAAACAGTATTTTTATACAGCGGCTTATATATATTATTGTATATACATTCCAAATATTTGTCTATATGTAAATATTTTGTATTCAATATTCTTATTTGGATAATCTTGGAGGTGGGATTGAAAAGGAAAGAGGGAAGAAAGAAGAGAAGAAGAAAGAGAGAAGAAAGAGAAAAAGAGAGGAGGGATAGTACCTGCAAACTAGCAGGCATTTGGATTGTGACGACTTAGTTTGATTATGTTTGTTATTTTTGTTAGTGAGAAGTAATTGTAGGTTGTGATATTAGTAAGTTACTAGTATTTATCAAGTGGATTGAACTCAGACAAGGATTGTATTGATTTTGGTCCGAATTTCTATTGTGCATATCTTTATTTTGATTTATATTAAGAGATTTTAATTAGTTTTTGTTTTATTGTCTTTAAAGTTAGATAACCATCCGAACCATTTCTCCCAGGCCTTGTAGAACTCTGAATCATTTTTATTTTGAATTTCCATTGTTATTTTTGATAGTTCGGCACATTCCTTAATTTTACTAATGATGGTTAAATTTGTCGGAATGTCTTCTTTTTTCCAATGCTGTGCATTTTTCTACACAGCTTGTTAATCAAGCTATATGTGTAAGGTGACCAGATGTCCCGCTTTCCGTGGGACAGTCACGCTTTTTACCAATTTGTCCCGCATCCCGCAGGTTTTTTTAAAAGTCCCAATTTTTTTACATAGCAGCCAGCGGCTTGAAGCGTTGGAGCTGCTTGCCGTGCTTGAAGGGATCAGCCGGCAAGCAGCTCAGCTTCCACACTGGGGGCTGCAATGGGCGCGAGGGCTCGTCAGCCTTCCTGGCTCATCGCTGAGCGGCCGATGCCACGCCCCCTCACAGGGAGAGAGAGCGAGGCAGGATGGGTGGGGCAGCTGACGAGTCCCAGGCAGCTTCAAGCAGCGTATTCACCACCCTGGCCCTCTTCTTTGTCGGGTTCTCCTGCTGCCAGGGGGTTCATTGGCAGTGCAGTGGATGCTCCCGTCTGGCGGCTGCGTGGAGGAGCTTCGTGGGAAGCGCTCCTTTCCAACACACTGGGCAAAATGCTGGTAGGCGCTGTGGTCATGTAAAATTTCTAACAGTGGTTCCCCAGCAGCAAGATCCTCTTCCTGGCCCCTTTCCTGAGCAAGAGAACGAGCGAGTGAGCAAGCGAGGGAGAGAGAGCACAAGAGATAGAGAGAAAGAGAAAGAGAGGGAGAGACAAAGAGACAGAGAGAGAGATCGGAAGGTTGGAGAAGAGACTGCGCACCTCTCCGACGTTCCAGAGATTTTTCAGTCATGCCACCCCTCCCCCCGTCAATGTCCCACTTTACTGAAATTATAATCTGGTCACTTTATATATGTGTACCACCCTTTACATGCGTTGGTCACATGTCAAATGTACATTTCTAATTTAAAAATGGAAATTTTGCTTGCCACTTCTTTGAATTGTTGTCACAGGACCTGTATGAGTTGAATAATTTTCAGGTTCATATCTTTCAGAGGTTTCTATTCAAAATGTTGTTTTCCAAGCTGGGATGGCTCTTTCCAAAGTTAATAAACTTGTGGAAAATAGCTTTAGCAAACAAAAGAAGCATATACAATAGATGGAATAATTTAAAGCAGCAATAGCAGCCCCCAATTCTTTGGGCACCAGGGACCAGTTCCATGGAGAGAGGTTTTTCTATGGACTGGAACAGGTATGGTTTCGTGTGCATCCAGTGGATGGGGCTTGGCTTACTTACGCTGCCCAGTTTCTGGCATGCCAAGGCCAGGTGCCAATCCATGGATTGGGGATTGGAGATCCCTGGTTTAAAGCAATCAATTGAGTCAATCATTCAGGTTTTCTCTAAGCGGATTCTCTACTTTTGGCATATACAAATTCTCAGGAACAGAGAGAAAGAAAAAGAATGTGTGTTCTACACTGGAAAAATTCAAAAATTCATTTCAGTCACTTAATGTTATCACAAATCTGCCAAAAAACCATTGTGTGTTTGTGTATGTGTGTGTGTGTGTGTGTATGATTTATTTATTTATTGTTAGAGTTGAAAGGGACCATGACGGCCATCGAGTTCAACACCCCGCCCAAGCAGGAACCCTATAGTACACCAGTCAAGTGGCAGTTCAATCTTCTCTTAAAAATGTCCAGAGTGTTGGAGTTCACAACGTCCGCTGGTAGGTTGTTCCATTGGTTGATCACTCTGACCGTCAGGAAGTTCCTCCTTATCTCCATGTTGAATCTCTCCTTGGTCAGCTTCCAGCTGTTGTTCCTCGTCCGGCCCTCTGATGCCCTGAAGAATAAAGTGATCCCCTCCTCTCTGTGATATCCCCTCGTATACTTGTAGACTGCTATCATGTCCGTTCTGGCCCTCCTTTTCTCTAGGCTATCCATGCCCAGTTCCCTCAGTCTCTCTTCGTAAGTCTTGGTTTCCAATCCCTTAATCATCTTGGTTGCTCTTTTTTCCACCTTCTCCAGAGTTTCAATGTCTCTTTTGAAGTGTGGTGACCAGAACTGAATACAGTACTCCAAGTGTGGTCGGACCAGGGTGTAGTAGAGTGGTATTAAGACTTCCCTGGTCTTGATGAGATATATTTTCTCTGATGAGGGCAAATAAGCCCAAAATAGATCTATAGTAGTCTCCCTTCCTTTTCATTATCAGCAAAAACATGTTACACACACATAAACAAACAAACACACACACACACAATATTAACTGAAGAAATCTTGAGCATAAAATAGTTAAATTACTCAATACAGTGGAACCCCGACATAAGAGCTGCTCTACTTAAGAGCAACTCGAGATAAGAGCTGGGAGGGGAGAGATATTTTTGTTCTACTTACAAGCCCAAATTCGAGATACAAGCGCCAAGGAGCTGTCTCCTGAAGCCAAACGCTAACTTCCGCGTTCGGCTTCAGGAGACAGCTGCGAAGCGGCGCGCGTGTTTTAAAAGGTTGCAGCCGGCCTGGGGGGCTCGGGGGGGTGCTTGCAGCTTTCTTTCTTGCTCTTTTTCTTTCTCTCTTTTACCTTTCCTTCCTCTATTTCTTCTTTTCTTTCTCCTTCCCACCTTCTTCCCTCCCTCCCTCCCTTCACTCATTCCTCTCTTACTCTCCCCTTTCATAAGTTTCCTTGCTTCCTTCCTCTGTTCCTGTCCCTTCCCTCTTTCCTTCCTTCCTTCCCACCCTCCGTCCATTCATTCACCCATTCCTCTCTTGATCGCTTAAAGCCGGTCCCTGGTGCAAAAAGGGTTGGGGACCTCTGTCCTACAGGATTGGGTGGCAGAGAAGTTGAACATATGTAAATTTAAAAGTTTAAGAAAGTTTACAAGTTAAGTGAAAGAAACTTCATTATTCATTTATATGTACATGTACATTTCTTCATTAAAAACATGTCTTTCTGCATAATTTAGACTAACTTTGTGAGTTTTTTGAGGGCTGGAACCAATTAAAATTATTTACATTAATTCCTATGGGGAAAAGTCGTTCGAGATAAGAGCTGCTCGACTTAAGAGCCCAGGTCCGGAACGAATTAAACTCGTATCTCGAGGTACCACTGTATTGGCTATCTACTTCAAACACGCCTTTATAAATGTTTTTCTCCCTCTCTTTTGAATAATTCTTACTATATGTTTATATTACTGAATTCTAGCATTGTAATAATTTCCTTCTATCAACTGAACTCTGAGCTGTGTATTGTTATATTCCTAAGCTATCACTTTTCTTAGGAAAAAAAATATGGCAGGAAGATGTCTGCAATAATGGTTGTTAATTAAAAACACCTGAACACCTACTAAAAGCATGTACAGATTATAGCAATTAATCAAATTAAAATCTTTCTGAAAAAAATTACATCACATAATGAGTTTATGAAACCTTTAAACTTAACCCATCCGGAAGCAAATATATATGTATGTATGTGTGTATAATTATATGGTTAGTTTATAAATAGCCTGATATGGTTCTATGACAAGTAAAGTTCACTTTTGTTCTGTCTGGGTGCCCCCAGACTTCAACACCAACTGAAAAAAGCAGCCAGACACGCTGGTAAAAAGCAAAGTCACTTTATATCTGTGAAAACAAACACAGAGAACAAAAACTGTTCTTACAAACTGGAATGCTATGAGGCTTCACAGAAGAGTCACGACGGCCAGACAATACAACAGGCTTCTTGCTGGCACACAGCCCACTGTAGATAATAAAACCCACACCTCCCCCAAGTTTTCAGCCTTCGAGGCCACAAACCAGAATCAGAAACGCCAAGGATTGAAGCAAGGTCACAGAACTCCCAAAAGATAACTCTGCACAATACAGGAAGGGCGGGCCTGCCTTTTCAACCTTTCTGAGGAGAACCACACCCAAATCCAGCTGTTGCCTATTAGGGATGGAAATACCTGGCTAATTGTCCCCTTCGTTGGAAGACCCTTCTCTGCCTCATATCGATGATGGCTTGTGCGTTCTCATCTAAGGATTCCAGGCTACTCGCTGGGGAGAGCTCCCCCCCCGGGGGTCTCAGGCTGTTCTCTCTCCTCTTCGTCCTGGCATTCCTCTTCCCCGTCTGCCTGTTCCTCCTCCTCCTCCTGTTCCTCGTCCACCCCCTCTGAGCATGGAGCCGGCAGATTTCCAGCCGTTCCCTGAGGAGCCTCAGACTGAATCACAACAACTTTCAAACAAGCAGACTTTTTAACTTCTATATTAATAACCTAAAACTGCTTTGTGAGTAAACTGCAATTAACTCATTTAGACACTGGAGTCAATATTAATAGGTCATTTCTGTTGATATCAGAAATGGTATGGTAACTATAATGTGCTAATAGTTCCATTTAAACAAAAAATGGAGCATTTTTGAAAGAGACATTGAATTCTTCCTACTTTCTTATATGTCACTTCTGAAATTTGTGTTGCAGCCAGTTTTCCATTTGTAGCTCAGATACAGAGTAGAATATAAACAGGAGTAGCCAAAAGTATCTCTCCAGAATAATATACTATATTTCCCATTCCATTCCAGTAGGAATTCAACTTTAATTTGCATTAAAAATGTGTGTAAGAAGATATTTCTACCATAGCCACATTCAGTTTGTCTTTTATTTTCATGCGGGCTATGTTTTTCACCAGCGTTTACAAAATGAAAACAATGTAGGCAACAAATTAATTATGTGAACGGCTTCTATGAGAGGGAACTTATAAATGATTATTGAATCAGTTCAGAAAAATATCATTAGTGATTTTGAACATGGAGTCTTATCTCATACACACACACACACACTCCTGTGGTCTACTTAAAGCAAATTGGTGGCTTTTTTCTCCAACTGCAGATCTTCTGAGCTTTTAGGCAATTCATTTCTTTAAAAAAAAAAATTTTTTTTAAATCTCCACTTCCATCCATATATTAATGCATAGACCTTAAAAGACAAAATATCAATAGGATATATCAGTGTTTCCCAACATTGGCAAGTTGAAGATATCTGGACTTCAACTTCCAGAATTCCACAGCCGGCATTTGCCAGCTGGGGAATTCTGGAAATTGAAGTCCAAATATCTTCAACTTGCCAAGGTTGGGAAACACTGGGATACAGTATATAATTACGGTACATAATTCTATCTAATCTCTTGTATTACAATATCTACACCTATATCATGCTGATTACTTATCAGTCTGTATTTGTTTTACCCTATCATTCCCCTCCCACTCTCTTCATCTCTTCCATCAATCTTCTTCCCCTTCTCTCCTCCCTTCCTTCCTCTTTCCACCTCTCCTTCTCTCTCTAACTATTTTCTCTTTCTCCTCTTTCTCTTCTCTCTAATTATAGTTACTCTAATATTCAACAGACTGATATACATTACTAAATATTTATAATCCTTTGGTGTCTCATCCCATTTTTAGTATTTTTATAACATATTTATAACCATTATCCTTTAATTATAGGCATACACTTTAAAATTAACGCTACCTCCTTACATTCTAATTTTGTCGTCTGGGTTACTCCATTTCTTTATCACTCCTAGCCTTGTAACTTTGTGCTCCTTCTATTTCAATTACCAGCTATATTCCTTTTCTATCCTAGTATAAAGCTTCATCCAAACACTATAATATTAAGATTCTTCTCTGTCTTTAAGTTTCAATGTGATTCTATTCATTTCAGCACAATCCAATTTTTTTTTGAGGATGTCTTCTTCAGAGGAAATCTAGGCTCCTTTCCATTTTTGTGCTAGAATCCTCCCTGCTGTTATCACTAGGCAATTCATTTCTTATTGGCAGGAACCTTTGACTCACCCTACTCCCAGCATGAGAAGTCTTTCCTTTGCTAATGTGTTATTCTTTCACCTTTTGAGGCTTTTAAATGCAGTGAAGGAAGCAGTAATAAGGCAGATTGAAAACTAGATTTTTTGCAATAATTTGGAATGGGAGACTTGCAGCACCTTGGGTTGCGGGATGTTGACTGAACTACAGTGGTCCCCCGATTATTGCGAGGGTTTCGTTCCAGGACCCCTCGCAATGATCGGTTTTTCGCGAAGTAGCGCTGCAGAAGTAAAAACACCATCTGCGCATGCGCAGATGGTGTTTTTACTTCCGCCGCAGCAGCGAGGAGCCGAAGATTGGGGTTTCCCCGCCGCCCACGCAAACTCCTCGCTGCTGCCGCGCCCGCCGCTTGTCTTGTCCGCCCGCTGCTTGTCCGCCGCCTGCCTGCCCGTGCGCCCGCCGCTCGCCTGCCCTTCGCCCGCCCACGCCGTTCGCTCGCGCCGCTTCCCAGCTGAGTCCTGAAGCCAGAAGGCAAAGGCGAACTTCCGCGTTTGGCTTCGGGACTCAGCTGGGAAGCGGCGCTGGGGTTTCCCCACCGCCCACGCAAACTCCTCGCTGCCGCTCACCCGCTGCCCGCCCACGCCGTTCGCTCGCACCGCTTCCCAGCTGAGTCCTGAAGCGAACTTCCGCGTTTGGCTTCAGGACTCAGCTGGGAAGCGGCGCTGGGGTTTCCCCACCGCCCACGCAAACTCTTCGCTGCCGTTCGCCCACCCTTCCCCCCCCCATGCCGTTCGCTCGCGCCGCTTCCCAGCTGAGTCCTGAAGCGAACTTCCGCGTTTGGCTTCAGGACTCAGCTGGGAAGCAGCGCTGGGGTTTCCCTGCCGCCCACGCAAACTCCTCGCTGATGCCCGCCGCTCGCCCTCCTGCCAGCAAGAGGGGGAAGACCCAGGGAAGCCGCCCAGCAGCTGATCTTCCCGGCGCCATCTACGCATGCGTGGCCATAGAAAAAAGGGCGCGCATGCGCAGATGGTGTTTTTACTTCCGGGTTGAAAAATCGCCATATAGCCGTTTCGCAATGATCGGGATCGCAATACCCGGGGGATCACTGTATATCCTTTGTATTTGCTGATTGATAGCTGGACACAAGGACTGACTGGCTTATCCATTTCAAGGCTGTCTGAAGTGAAGTTGATTCCAAGTCAATTCCAACCTGTTTTGTAGTAGACAGGAAAGTTGACCTGTTATGATGGAGCTGTTTATCTTCCTAACACAAGATTATGTTTGCTACTCGAGCCACTCCGAGTCTTCTCAGAGGGGTGGCATACAAATCTAATAAATAATAATAAATAATAATTGTTGTGGTTAGCTCTGGCCCAGCTCCTGCCCCAAGGACTGTGGATGTGGGGAAGACATCCACATGCTGCAGGCCTGTTTTGCCCCCCCCCAGTGGAATCTGCTGATGAAGGCTCCTCTGACCAAGAAGACACGAGTGACAGGGAGGAGGAAAGTGTGGCAGACAGCTCAGAAGGAGATCAATTATCTAGCTCCTCCTTGGATTCAGAACAAGAGTTAATGATACCGCCAGGCATGAGGAGAGCGATGCATAGGCAACAACAACTGAGAGATTGTTATCAAAGAAAATGAGGCCACCTGTGGTTGGGTTGGGTGGGGTGGGGCTGTGGTAATTAGTGAGGCTGCTATAAATAGCAGCCTGTGGGTTTGGCCATTGTGGAGGATTATCTGATCGTTGTGTTTCGTGACTGCTTTACTGACTTTGACTTTTTGTGTGCTGATTTTCCCCGCTTTGAAACTAACCCAGAGCAAAGTGTGTTTCACTTTGTGAAAGAAGAAGGACTGTGAACTGCCTCACAGCTGCAAGCTAAGTATCACAGAACTGATAAGGGACTTGTACAAATTACCAGTTTGTTTGGAGACGAGTGCTCTTTGCTATACAAAAAGAGTACTCTGTTTATTTGCATTTTCGGTACAAAGAACATTGTTTTGAATTTTCAAATGTGTGTGTGTCTGAAATTGTATCTGTGCATTTTTGGGAGGATTCTACCTGAGAGCTCGACAGAACAATAATAATAATATCCTTGTTCAAATACCTCCTGAAAGGACAACCTATTCAATCAGGATCTTCTTTTTCACCCTCTTCCTCTTTCCATTTTGATCAACTACCTTGTTTCAAGCCAGCTTTCATCTCTTCTCCTTTGCATTTTAATGCCTAAGGCTCCTTTATGTCTAGAAAACCAATTGTATATACATCCCGATTTTGCACAGCCATCCAAAAAACCGATCTCCTGCCATCAGCCACTAGCAGCAAAGTTGTGCTTTGCTCAAAGGATTCATCAGCCAGCTTTCTGGAAAGCCATGCAAATAAACTTCCTCTATGCATTAACAAATTTGTACAAAAACATCCCCCACGGATGATTATATGAGATAATCAAATCCAGCAGCAACATCTTTAATAATAGTTGAGGCAGGGGAAATGCACACCAAACAAGCCTACAAAAAACAAAATAAACACTGAAGAATAAACAAGGTGGATACATTAACAAACATGCCTCATTAAAGCTGCTGAGAGAATGGCTGCAGGATTACAGAGACCGACTGAGGTGTTTTAATGGCATGTTCTATGTCTGCAGACAAGAATGGCTACAGATGTAATGGCTAAAATTACAGAGCTGGGGAAGTATTGCTTAAAACAACAGGCTATTGAGCTGAGAGCCCAGCAACAAGGACTAATCTCACAACAATTGTTTTAATTTTACAAGCTGTTCATGCACTTTAACACTCCTTTTTGCTATTTAAAATGGCAATTCATCTAGAGAAATAAAAGGGAATAGTGCAAAACAATGCAAAAATAGCTTCTTTCCCAATACTGTGAGAATATCTCTGAGTACCCATTGAGGACCTTCCGACTTAAGGTAATGTATATCTAGCACAAATCTACAAGAGGTAACTAGGAAATATGTGTAGGGCACTGACATATCCAAATCATTGTTGAGGGGATAGTTATAATCCAGATATGCACTAAATGAATGATTAGGTATTAGAAAGCCTAAATAGGATACACTAAATAGCAGGCTGATAGACAATATTTTTCTATTACCAATGACACCATAGGGTTCTTCTTATGATGACAATGGAATCTCCTAAGGACATCTATAGGTATTATTTTTATTTATTTATTTTTTCCAATACACAATAATACACAATGAAGGTTATAGAGGATATAGTAGAGAAGAAATACGAGATATAGGAGAGACTATAAGACAGGGGACGGAAGGCACTCTAGTGCGCTTATGCACTCCCCTTATGAATAAAATACAGAAGAGTCTACCATTTGCCAAGAAATAAAGCAGATTTGTAGATGGCCTCCTTTTCACATTCGAAAACATGAGAATTTGGTGGCTGTTATGTACTTTCCTGCAGATGTGCTGATTACTTCCTAGAATTTGTGCCGATTTAAAAAAAAAACCAATTACAGCATAAAGGTCAAAGCATTCCAATTAATGCGCAAATGTCTTAAAGCAGAGTTCCCCAACATTTCTGGCTTTGCAAACTGGGGGAGGGAGGGGAGATGATTCATAGAAACATAGAAGATTGACGGCAGAAAAAGACCTCATGGTCCATCTAGTCCAGAGGTCCCCAACCGCCGGTCCGCGGACCGGGACCGGGCCGTTGGGGTTTTCCAGCCGGTCCGCGGCGCCGCTGCCCTCCCGGCAGAGGACATTATGCAGGACAGGGTGGGGCGTCGGGCAGGGCGGGGAGAATCAGGAGGCTCCTTTGGCGGCTGGGGGCTGCCTGGCTTTGAGTTTTTGGCTGGGGGGGGACTTAGGAAGGTCCTACTTCTCCCCCGCCAGCCAAAAACTCAAAGCCTATCTGCTGGATATGGGCGATGAGTGGGACGAGCGGCGCCGAAGCCGGTGGCTGTGGCAGCTGCTGCAAGAGGCTTCCGCACCGCTCTGTCCCACTCATCGCCCGTATCCAGCAGATAGGCTTTGAGTTTTTGGCTGGGGGGGGGGACTTAGGAAGGTCCTACTTCTCCCTCGCCAGCCAAAAACTCAAAGCCTATCTGCTGGATACGGGCGATGAGCGGGACGAGCGGCACCGAAGCCGGTGGCTGTGGCAGCTGCTGCAAGAGGCTTCCGCGCCGCTCTGTCCCACTCATCGCCCGTATCCAGCAGATAGGCTTTGAATTTTTGGCTGGGGGGGGAGAAGTAGGACCTTCCTAACTCCCCCCCAGCCAAAATCACAAAGCCAGGCAGCCCCCAGCCGCGAGGTGCCCCCTTCCCTTCCCTTTCACACGCAGCTTCGGGCCCCCTGAGCGTGTGCAGAGCGCCCCCAGCGCCGCCCCAGCCGAGAGACCCCTGCCCTCCTTTTTCCCGACCGGACGGAGCCCGCCGGGGGGGGGTCCCACGTGGGGCGCCCCCTCCCCTCCCATGGAGCCCTGCCCTGTTTGGTGCCCGCTGGCCGGGCAACGGCCTCCCTCCCTCCCTGCCTCGTGTTTGCAGAGCTCCGCCGGGCAAAGTTCGGACGCCTTCTGGGCGCACGCACACATCCACACCTCCACCCCCCCGGGAGGAATTCGCCCCCTGCCCAGAATTGGCCAGCCCAGCAACGCTGCCCTGCTCCCTTCGGAGGTGCGGAGAGGGCGGGGAGAGGAATTTAACCCCGAAAGTGGCCGGGGTTGCGCAGAAATTCCCCCAACCTTCGCTGGTTTTGGGCCAGGGAAGAGGGGGCCGTGTTTACCTGGCTGATTCGGGGATGAGAGACCACCAGGAGCTCCGCAAGGCTGCGTGACTTGGATTGGCAAGTCCGAAAAAGACCCCCGGGATGGGTGAGTGGAGGGAGAGGGAGAAAGAGAGAGGGAGAGAGGGGGAGAAAGAGAGAGAAAGAGATAGCAAGAGAGGGAGAGAGAGAAAGAGAGAGGGAGAGAGGGGGGAGAGAGAGAGAAAGAGAGGGAGAGGGAGAAAGAGAGAGGGAGAGAGGGGGGAGAAAGAGAGAGAAAGAGATAGCAAGAGAGGGAGAGAGAGAAAGAGAGAGAGAGAGGGGAGAGAGAGAGAAAGAGAGGGAGAGGGAGAAGGAGAGAGGGAGAGAGGGTGGAGAAAGAGAGAGAAAGAGATAGCAAGAGAGGGAGAGAGAGAAAGAGAGAGGGAGAGAGGGGGGAGAGAAAGAGATAGCAAGAGAGGGAGAGAGAGAAAGAGAGAGGGAGAGGGGGGAGAGATAGCAAGAGAGGGAGAGAGGGAAAGAGGGGGGAGAGAGGGGGGAGAGAAAGAGAGAGGGAGAGAGAGAGAGGAGATAAAGGAAGAGGAGAGATAGAAAGGAAGAGAGAGAAAGAAAGAGGGATAGAAAGAGAGTGAGAGATGCTCAGTGAGCCTTTCTTTGAAGTGGCCTTTCTTTCTTTCTTTCTCTCTTTCTTTTGCTCTCTTGCTCTCTTGCTCTTTCATTCTTTTTTCTCTCTCTTGCTTTCTTTCTTTCTCTTGCTTTCTCTCCTTCCTTCCCTCCTTCTATTTCTTTCATTCCCCCTCTCTATTTTTATTTCTCTTTCATTCTCTTTCTTTCTTTCTTGCTTTCTTTCTTGCTCTTTTTCTTTCTCTCTTTTACCTTCCCTTCCTCTATTTCTTCTTTTCTTTCTCCTTCCTACCTTCTTCCCTCCCTCCCTTCCTTCAGTCTTTCCTCTCTTACTCTCCCCTTTCATAAGTTTCCTTGCTTCCTTCCTCTGTTCCTGTCCCTTCCCCCTTTCTTTCTTTCTTTCTTTCCTTCCTTCCTTCCTTTCCTCCCTCCATTTCTTGCTTTCCTTTTCCTTCCTCCCTTCTTTCCTCCCTCATTCCCTTCTTTCACTCCTTCTTCTCTTACTCTCCCCTTTCACCCCTCCCCAAAGAAGGTAAATTTCATACATAATTGGTATGTTGCAAAATAAAGTAGTTTTAAAATGGCGGGGAGGGGGCCCCCAGACACTTAGGCTGTATGGGCCCCCAAAATTCCTGATGGCGGCCCTGGCTCCACCCCTCCATAACCCCACCCCCATATGACCAAAGCCCCCCCCCCACCGGGCCATGGAAAACTGGTCTAGCTTAAAGCCGGTCCCTGGTGCAAAAAAGGTTGGGGACCTCTGATCTAGTCTGCCCTTATACTATTTCCTGTATCTTAGGACAGTGTTTCCCAACCTTGGCAACTTGAAGATATTTGGACTTCAACTCCCAGAATTCCCTAGTCAGCGAATGCTGGCTGGGGAATTCTGGGAGTTGAAGTCCAGATATCTTCAAGTTGCCAAGGTTGGGAAACACTGTCTTAGGATGGATATATGTTTATCCCAGGCATGTTTAAATCCAGTTACTGTGAATTTACCAACCACGTCTGTTGGAAGTTTGTTCCAAGCATTCATATGAGTGGTTGGCAAGAGTATGCCCACTTGTTTGCAGGCACTCATTCCCGTCATTCACATAAATAACATGTGCAAACACTCACCCATTGATTTCTTCTTTTTTAATTTAGAATTTTAGATCTTAAATGTAGAACTGTTAAAAATTGGGGGGGGGGGGGAATGGAGTGTCTTGCTGTAAATCAGCAGCCCCCAACCTTTTGGGCACCAGGACCAATTCCGTGGAGAGAGATTTTTCCACAGCATGGTGTGGTTTAGTGTGCTGACTGCTTCACTTGTTTGCATGATACAGTTTCTGACATGCCATGGACTGGGGGGGTTGGGAACCCCTTCTCTAAATTAGTGAATATTTTTAGAGTTAATCATGTCAGATTATGAATCAAAGCCAGATTTGCTTTGAAACTTTTTTGGTTTCTATTGAACATTGTAAAAGATAATGACAAACCACTCCTGTATCATTGTCTGGATAACTTTCATCACCAACAGATAACGTTTTATCACCAAATCCGCAAAACTTTACCTTTAGACTATCCACTGTTGACCTCACCCGATTCCTAAGAGGTCAGTAAGAGATATACACCAGTGCGCCTACCACCCCTGTCCTAATGTTTCCCTCTTATTATTACCCATCTCATGTATATAAACAGTGTTATAGCTATGTATACTACCAATATGTACGTACTTACTTACTTACTTACTTAAATAAATAAATTAAAATAAAATAAAATAAAATAAAATAACTAGATAGATATATACAGAGGAATCATTGAGTCTGTCATCTGCACCTCTATAACTGTCTGGTTTGGTGCTGCAACCCAACAGGACCGACACAGACTTCAGAGGACAATCAGAACTGCAGAAAAAGCAATTGCTGCCAACCTGCCTTCCATTGAGGATCTGTATACTGCACGAGTCAAAAAGAGGGCGAGGAAAATATTTACTGACCCCTCACATCCTGGACACAAACTGTTTCAACTCCTACCCTCAAAACGTCGCTACAGAGCACTGCACAAGACAACTAGACACAAGAACAGTTTTTTTCCGAACGCCATCACTCTACTAAACAAACAATTCCCTCAACACTGTCAGACTTTCTACTAAATCTGCACTTCTATTCTACTAGTTTTTCTCATCATTCCTATCACCCATTTCCTCCCATGTTGACTGTATGACTGTAACTTGTTGCTTATATCCTAAGATTTTTATTAATATTGTTTCTTCATTGCTTATTTGACCCCATGACAATCATTAAGTGTCATACCACATGATTCTTGACAAATGTATCTTTTTCTTTTATGTACGCTGAGAGCATATGCACCAAGACAAATTCCTTGTGCGTCCAATCACACTTGGCCAATAAAATTCTATTCTATTCTATCCATTAAGTAAGCAGGAGTCAAATTCACCTCAAATGAGCAGCAAAATATGCAGCACAAACAACTTCCAAACATGTTGAGATTCTAATTTAATCAATGAACTGATATGATGGGAAAGCAATATTTTACCCTGTTTATCTGGTAGCATTCTTCTTACTTATCTAAAGCCACCAGTAGCGAGATGGAGATTAGGAACTGGATTCCATCTGTAGAATCGTGTCTTTCATTCTATGAAATATTCACTAAATATATCTGGAGCCATCATTTTCAATTAGCAAATTTGTTACACCGTGCAGATAAGGATAAAATTAGATGCACAAAAGGCAACAGTGTGTCACTTTTTCTCAAGTTTAGGAAACTTGATTTGATTCAGTAGACAGAACAAGCTGCCAATTGTTCGTATTCGTATATGCACATAAACATACATGGTATTATTAACCATCAAGGCTTTCCAAACAGAAACTTCTTATTTGAATCCATTAACACCTTAGATCTTTACAATAAATATGCAAGGCAGACATCTGCCCTAACTCTGAAAATGAAAAAACAAACATTTCACCTTATTATATACTGTACTCACATAGGTTTTTGAACTGCTTTTTAGAATCTCCTCTCTTCCTTCATTTTTAGTAATAGTTCATCTTTAACAGTAATTCTTTCTTGTAGGTTTTTAAGATGAAACAATGTCCAGCAATCTACCTCTGTAGTTTATTGCTTTTATGAAAATGTGTATCTGTGTGTTAGTCTCTCAAGGCCTTATAATAGATTTATATACTATTTAAAACACCTTAAACATCTTCAAAATGATATATATATATTGTCTCAAAGGCCCATAATGGTTAGAAAGAATAAGATCCATGTTCAAGGCAGCCTAATTATTTATATAGAATTGAATCCTATACCTGTATGTATGAATGTATGTATGTATGTATGTATGTATGTATGTATGTATGTATACATTCATTCATTCATTCATTCATTCATTCATTCATTCATTCATTCATTCAATTTTTATGCCGCCCTTCTCCTTCGACTCAGGGTGGCTTACAACATGTTAGCAATAGCACTTTTTAAGAGAGCCAGCATATTGTCCCCACAATCCAGGTCCTCATTTTACCCACCTCGGATAGGCTTATCATGAGCATCAATAGGATTCCTTTGAACTATTGGTGAGGTACATAAGTATCCAGTGTGATATACAGTGATCCCTTGATTTTCGCGATCTCGTTCTTCGCGAAACGCTATATCGCGATTTTTCCACCCGATGACGTCACTCTCTTCCTTCCTTTCTCATCTTTCTTTCTCTCTCTTTCTCTCTCTTGCTTCTTCCTCCCTCTCTCATCTCTTTCTTTCCTTCTCTCTCTTTCTCTATCTCTCCCCCTCTTGCTGGCGGGCGGCGAGCGGGCGGCGGGCGGGCAAGCGGGGGCATCAGCGAGGAAGACCCAGGGAAGGTTCCTTCGGCCGCCCAGCAGCTGATCTGCTCGGCAGCGCAGCGAGGAGCCGAATCGGGGTTTCCCCTTTGCGTGGGCAGCGGGGAAACCCCGATCTTCGTCTGCTCGCTGCTGCTGCGCTGCCGAGCAGATCAGCTGCTGGGCGGCCGCAGCAGCAGCGAGCAGACGAAGATCGGGGTTTCCCCGCCGCCCACACAAAGGGGAAACCCCAATTCGGCTCCTCGCTGTTAAACTCCACCATGTGCGCATGCGCGGCCATGAAAAAAGGGTGTGCATGCGCAGATGGTGTTTTTACTTCCGCAACCCTACATCGCGAAAAATCGATTATCGCGAGGGGTCTTGGAACGGAACCCTCGCGATAATCGAGGGATCACTGTAGATCCTTCTCTTTCCATGAAGAAAAATAAAAATGAAAAACTCAAGATAAAATATAAGAATGCACTACATTTAAATCATTATTTAACAACCAATACATCTAATTATTTAAATTATTTAATTATTTATTACTATAAATTGCTAGGAACCACAGAAAGCAGAAAAATGAACAAATCTAAACATAGAGGATCTCACATAGTATAGACCAGTGTTTCCCAACCTTGGCAACTTGAAATTATCTGGACTTCAACTCCCAGAATTCCCCAGCCAGCATTTGCTGGCTTGGGAATTCTGGGAGTTGAAGTCCAAATATCTTCAAGTTGCCAAGGTTGGGAAACACTGGTATAGACAGTATAATGGAGTATAAAATTATGAATTTGCAACCAACTTCAACGCAGTACAAATCGCTCACAAAATATAAAGCAACATGGATAATTTGGGGGGGGGGGAGTTGTATTCTTCTACCATTTCTCAAAATCGGTGTTGTATTTTTCTACACTCATATTCATAATTAGTGTAGAATGGGCAGTATGTATGAATACAACCCTCCCAGAACTATTGGGCAAAATGGAACGTGTATTTACATTTCAATGGATATTCTCTGAATTTAGAAACATACATCTTCTATGTTTACACAATATCTATTGTAAACATAAAATAAGGAAGCAGAATTATCCTGGTTAACTATATATGAAAACTTGCTAGTGAAAGCAATTAGAATACACTGCCACTTTTTTCCTGTTCCTTTGCAGCAAATATTATTTATAGTAAAGTCTTGATTGATATCCAGATTGAAATTCTTATTATGATGTTCCCAAGCAAAGTAAGATCCTAAATCTATGATGAACACTAATTCACAAGCTTAGATTATCGAAGAACTAGGAATTTAGGATTGAATAACAAGCTAATCTTTCTCATCTTTATTGAATGTTCTCATATAAAATGAAGAAGTCAAAGAGTTGAATGATCCACATCTTGCTTGTTCAGAGCAATTCTGATTTATAATTCTGTATTAATGCAGCCTCTGTGTGAAGAGATGAACTATAAAGCTTCCCGCTAGAGCTTTAAGCTTCTGCAGGTGGAAGCACCTGTCTGACTTCATCTAGATCAAAAACTAATCTGGGTCAGGCTTGGTTAATCCTTGGATGGAAAACTATAAGGAAATACCAAGCAACAGGTTAGTATAGGAAGTTGAAAATGATATTGAAAGAAGGCAATAGCACACTATAGTATAAGTAGCCTTCGACTTATAACAGTTTGTTTAGTGAATGTTTGAAGTTACAACAGAATTGAAAATAGTTTTTATAATATTTTATTCTATTGTTAAGCCCGCCTGGAATCCTTTGGGAGTTGGGCAACATATAAATTTAATATAATAATGATGATGATGATGATGATGATGATGATGATGACCAAATTTTGAAATATAATACACCAGATATCATGATTGTGGAGAAAAAGAAAGTATGGATCATCAACTTCGCAATCCCAGGAGACAGCAGAATTGAGGAGAAGCAGCTAGAGAAATTAGTGAAATATGAAGTTCTGAAAATCGAGTTGCAATGACTCCGGCATAGGCCAGTGAAAGTGGTTCCAGTGGTCTTCGTCACACTGGGCGCAGTGCCAAAGGATCTCAGCGGACATTTGAAAACCATCGGAATTGACAAAATCTCCATCTGTCAATTGCAAACGGTCGCTTTTCTGGGATCGGCATAAATAATTCGCCGCTGCATCACGCAGTCCTAGGTGCTTGGGAAGCGCCCGACTGGTGATGAAATACAAAGTCCAGCATAATGATCTCGTTTGAGCACTGAAATATAGTTTATTTTCCTTAGCAGGTTAGTAATAGGCTACAAAATTTATTAAAAAGTGAACTTAAGCTTCAGTGTATTAAGAGAAGGGTCTAATGCCTCATGAAAATGTTTCAGAAGTAGCAGATGAGAATTTCATGGCTTCTTGTGCTACATTCTACATTCATTCTGTGAATATTCTCAATAGAGGGAGCTTTATAAACTTCAGACTTCAACAAATGAAATGAACAACTTCTTCCACTTCTTCCATTGTAGCAAGTAAGAATGACTCACTTGCGTATTTGTCTTTCCATTTCAAGGGTGGGCAACTTTTATGTTGGCCAAGATCTACATTTGTCATCCTTGAGGAGGGTCCTTACAATATGGACAGGATAGATTGGGAAGAATCCTTAAAGTTTTCATAGTTTTGATATGCCTGCTGTACAGCATTCTTTGACGTTTCATGAATTTACTGCCTTGGAAACTTAGCTTGCTAATGTTCAGAAATTAAACGAAGAAATAATTTTGAGGTAAAATAGATGTTCATGGATTTCAGGTTACTAGTGCTATTCCATTCCTATATGTTGTTATTATACAGGTCATCTTCAACCAGGGCCGCCGATAGGGCAGTACTACCGGTACTGGTGTCAGGGGCCCGGCCAAATTGAAAAATTAGGGGGGCCCGGCGATTGAAGAAGACCAGTTGTTACAATCGGGACCAAGCAAGAGCACAGATCAGCAAAAATGCCTAGTTTTCTCTATTCTGCCTGAAGAGCTTCATAGCTGTTGAAGATGAAGTTTGGATCAGAGCTAATTTGGTATACATTTTGTTTATGGTGTTAGATTTTTTTTTGAAATTGTTCCCTTCTAAATGTGAGGGAAAGATGTGTTGCTTTGGATTTGACATGTTTTTTGGAGCCGTCTCGCCATTTTAGATTTGAGAATCAAAAACATCATCCTGGATTCGAGAAGCAAGCATTGTGGGAAGTGGAAAGATTTGAATATGCAAAGGAGAAGCTGGGTAGAGCTACTATGGTCTTTTCAAAAAAACAAAATTACATCATATTTTGACACTTGTACAGAGAAGATCTGAAACAGGAGTTGGTTATTTTACATTTTACCTTCTAAATTATATTAAATGCATACACAGTAATATCTCACCATATGTTTAATAGATATGATAACATCCTAGGAAAAGAAGAAGAAAGAATAAAGAGAAAAAAATGTGTTGCTCTTAGAGCCACGGACATGCTATTTGTTAAGAGGCATTATACATTACACATTTAAAAGCTTAAATATATTAAGTTATGGAACTCAATAGCAGGTACATGTATGAGAAAAAATCTTGGATTTTTTGAACATTTGCTTCATAATGTGGATTTGATGATACATGAGGGTATGTTCTTTTTTATAAAGCAATTTTAAAATTTTGCAAACTTTGGAAAATGCTATAAGGAGATAGGTGGAGAGGTTAATGAGAAGAAGAGGGAAGGGTTTTTTGCTCTTCCCTCTTCTTTCTCTTTCTTTTTCTTGCACTGTGCTTTTTATACCTATGGTGGAGTTTACGTATAATTTATCTTCTGGTTACCTGTTATTTATTGGTATTATTGTGAAAACAAATATTTTTCTAGTGTGATGCAGGAGTATTTTGTCTTTATCCTTTGTGCCATCGTATTGCTGCTTTTAATATTGTTGATGGCAAAATTAATAATATTTTGTTAATTTGATGTATTTGCACTGTTCTGGTTATTTGTTTATATATATGTAATATGTTGATGTCACTTGAATATATTTTCTGCGTTATTAACATATTATTATTCTGTCAAACAAGTGTACCTTGTTGTAGTGGCAGGGTTTAAATTTTTTTTTTTGAAAGGTAAATTTAATACATAATTGGTATGTCGCAAAAAAAAGTAGTTTTAAAATGGGGGGGCAGACACTTCGGCTGTATGGGGCCCCAAAATTCCTGATGGTGGCCCTGTCTTCAACCTACAACCACAAATGAGTCCAAAATTTCCATTGCTAAGTAAAATAGCTGTCAAGTAAATTTTGCCTTAATTTATTATCTTTCTTGTCACAGTTAAGTAAATCACTGCAGTTGTTAAGTTAGTAACATGGTTGTGAGTCTGGCTCCCCACTGCCTTTGTTTGTCACAAGGTACTCCCATGACTATGAGACACTGTGACTGTCATAAATATATACCAGTTGTTAAACATCCAAATTTTATTCATGTGACTACAGGGATGCAGCAACATGATCTTGGTACCAATCTCCAGAGGTCCAGAGAACCTGACTACTAAATATGTAAAGTGAATTATACTGTTTACTTGAAATTATATATGCCATGTGGAGTACATCAACATTCAGCAAATATCCTATTAGGTATATAAGCTTTCTACTGCTCACACCTAATTCTCCAGCTGTGGTTTCTGGCCAAGAGCACGACTGTTGGGCAATTAATAGGTAAACAATTTAAATTAGTTTATATCATGCCATACTGCTAAAGAAATTGCAACTGATAATAAATAACAAAGAAATAGCAGCTGCTAATAACAAAAATGTACTTTGTCGAAAGCTTCTCATTTCATATTTCATAGTGCACGTTTAGGTATGCCGTTTCTGAGAATGAAATATTATGCTATTGTTATTGTTAGCTGAAACCGGAACAGATATTGGATATTGGACACATGGACTTCAGCCTGCAATTTTGGACCTGGGTTGTCTGAAGTGCGAGTGCATTTTGTTCTTTTCCTCTAAGCACAATGGAATCAGAAAAGTCATTCCGCTTTGTAATAAGCAACATGATCAGTTTGGATCTCGCTGTCATAGCTAATCCTGTCACTGGGGGCCTGGCACCATATGACTGAAATAACCTGGGTTGACTGATGTAACATAAATTGTATCTGACATCCAGGGAAGGTTTCAGGTTGCAAGCTCAGTCACCAAACTTCTTTGGGTTTAATTACCAGAATGATAGCATTAGCAAAACATTTCAACTAAGATGTCAGTAAGTGACTGTTCTATGAACCAGCAATCTAATATCAGAATATTTCCTTCAATGTAAACAATATTCCAGGAAGTAGCCATTTACATTTTATGACAAAGTATGCACAGACTTTATGTGTACCAGTGATAAATGATAGCAAGAATATCAATTAATTTCTAGGTGAAACCAAAAGGTATTAAGAAAAAACGTACAAAGACTATCAAAGTTACTTTGAACTGCATGTCAGAACTGGAGAAGTGAAATGAACTCAGTGGATCAAGGGATTCAATGATCCAGGGAGTAAGGATCTGGTCCTCAATTTAGAAATCCAAAGCTTTTTAATAGTCAAAGGGGGAAAAGTTATTTTTCCTGTAAAAGGAAAGATATGCTTAGCTGATTATTAACAGTTGATTCTAATCTATCC
The DNA here is from genome assembly GCF_031021105.1 of Erythrolamprus reginae. Lineage (NCBI taxonomy): Eukaryota > Metazoa > Chordata > Lepidosauria > Squamata > Dipsadidae > Erythrolamprus > Erythrolamprus reginae. The sequence continues at coordinate 84,455,084 of NC_091952.1, read as the reverse complement.
TCATTTTTAAAAATGTTGGTACAGTATTTACAAAACATTATGTAATAGATGGGTATGCTACTATTAAATCTAGGGCTATCATATTTTAGTTCAAAACTCAAGATCACAAACATTACATGGATACCTCGTCTTACGAACGCCGCTTCATACAAACTTTTCGTGAAACAAACCCGGGGTTTACGATTTGTTTGCCTTGTCTTAAGAACCATTTTCATTTTACGAACCTGAGCCCGGGTGCGTGGGCTCTATTACTGCACGTGCGTTCTCGTACTGTGCATGCGCTCTCTGACTGCCGCAGGGATTCCCCTGCCTTGTGACGGTCACCGCCGGGATTTTCCATTTGATTACAGCCCCCGCCGGAATTCCGCGGGGGGGGGGAGAGGTGTGCCTGAACCTGGAGCCTGCTTAGGAGCTGCTCGGAGGAGGAGAAGCTGCAGCCACCACCGCCGCTGCAGCCACCACTGCGGGAGGAGCTGTGCTGGGCTCTGAAGTTTGCAAATGTTTCCGCGCCTCCTCTGCAGCCAGGAGGCTCGGCGGGGAATGAGGCCATGTTCGGGCGTGGGAGTCCAGGCCCCCTTGCCTGCCTCCGGTCTCTCGCACCCCTGCCACTGCCCCCACCCATTCAATCTGCCCCTCTCTGACTTTCTCCTCCGCCACCTCCCTCCTTGGGGCATGGCTCCTCCCACAGCGGTGGCTGCAGTGGCGGTGGCGGCTGCGACTTCTCCTCCTCCTCTGGCCGCTAGTGAGGATCCTGGCGGGTAGCTTCAAGCGGCCCTCTTGCAGCCCCTTCGCTGGGAGCGCTTTCATCCCAGGCTGTCAGCGAAGGGGTGCAGGAGAGGCAGCGCAGGCGTTCCCGAAGTGCTCTCAGAAAGCGCTCTCACAGCCCCTTTGCTGGGCGCACTTTCGTCCTGGGTTGTCAGCGAAGGGGCTGCAGGAGAGGCGGGGCAGGTGTTCCCGAAGCGCTTGGATAAAGCGCTCCCAGCAAAGCTGCTGTGAGAGCGCTTTCTTTGAGCACTTTGTGAACGCCTGCCCCGCCTCTCCTGCAGCCCCTTCGCTGACAGCCATGGACGAAAGCGCTCCCAGCAAAGGGGCTGCGAGAGGGGTGGGGTGCGCTGGGAGCACTTTTGCTGAGCCAGCTCCTTCACAGCTGCCCCTCTGCTCCAGCCCCGTCCTCCGAAAGGGTGGGACTGCCACGTCCCAGCGGATTCCATCCCTCTGGCCAGGACAAGAGGATAGTGGCGGTGGCGGTTTCCCTATGAGAAGCAGCAGCAGCCCCGGGAATGTCATGTCCACAACCACCACCCCTGCCACCCGCCCCCGAACAAGTATCAGAATGCCAGCAGTAATAGGCAAAAGGGGTGAGTTTTGGGCTTCCACGCATTATTCGCTTTTCCATTATTCCTATGGGAAACATTGTTTCATCTTACGAACTTTTCACCTTACGAACCTTGTTCCGGAACCAATTAAGTTCGTAAGATGAGGTATTACTGTACTATGAGGGTTACTTGGTGCTTTCTGAACTTGTTTTATTGCAGATGTTTCATTACCCAAACTAGGTAACATCATCCATGCTAGTCTGATGAGATTACCTAGTTTGGGTAATGAAATATCTTCAAGAAAACAAGTAGGCTCAGAGAGCACGAAAGAACCCTGAGCCACAATTATTTTGCTTTATTACCGTATTTTTCGCTCTATAAGACGCACCTGCTGATAAGACGCACCTAGATTTTAGAGGAGGAAAATAGAAAAAAAATATTTTGAGCCAAAAAAGATATAACGATACTTATATACAGGATACTAGTAAGAAAGACTATAAAAATGTAAATATTTTAAATAATATTTAAGACAAAATAACAATTGGCTCAACAATTCAGGCTTATAGTCTCTCAGATTTATTTTAAAATAGGCAGAGGGTCGAGGGGGGAAAAACCTCAATTGGCTCAACAATTCAGGCTTATAGTCTCTCAGATTTATTTTAAAATAGGCAGAGGGTCGAGGGGGGGAAAACCTCAATGGTGAAGCTGTGCCCCAAATGTACCCCAGCACTTCTACATGACACCCAAAGGACAAGGGGCTAAGTGTGCAAAAATTGATCCAACCTCGCAGCAGCAGCAGCAGCAGCAGTCGGGATTTGGAAAAAAGAACTCAAAGACTCAAAGGCTTCCGCTCCCTTGCAGCCTCTCACCTCTTGATGCCTTTATCCATGAGGCTGAGCTCCCCGGGACTTGCGCAGGCCTCCGCCTCCGCTAAGCGACCTCTTCCCCAGCCCTGAACCGCGGCGATTGCCGCCCTCCGCTTTGAACCCCGCCCACCCGGTCCTCCTCTCTGTGACTGCGCCAACGGCGCCGCTGAGCATGACGGGAGGAGGGAGGTTGGGCTGTTGCCGCTTCACCTTCCCAGCGGCTGCGAAATGGAGGCGCTGCGTTTGCGAGATAGACGCGGACGGTCCGGGGGGCAGAAAAGAGGAAAAAACCGGCTTAAAAAGTTCAGCAAGTGATTCGCATTTGTCGCATTTAAAGATGTGAACCCAAAATGGTCGGTGATTGGCTATTTTTATTGGGGGGGAGGGAGGCAAGAGCACTAAGAATTTTGTGTGTGTGTGGCTGAATTTGAAAATGAAATTTTAAAATGACTACATACACACACCTTCAACCGCAACAACACACGAGCACAAAATCCATTTAAACTACCCTCTGCTCCAGCGCCTCCCCCCCCCCTGCCTGCATCTTCGCTCCATAAGACGGGGCTGATTTTTCATCCTACTTTGGGAGGAAAATAACTGCGTCTTATGGAGCGAAAAATACGGTAATTAAATACTATGTAGTTTGGCAAAATATAGAATTCTTCAATATCATCTAAAATAGTATTTTCCAAACTGTGAGCGATACCTTCCTTGAGGAAATGAGAGAGAATTCAAAGAAGTGTGAAGAACCTTTCAGTTACATTCTTACAATAAATCCATTTCATGTTCATTTTTGTGTATGTATTTTTAAGAGAGGTGAAAACATTAAATATACTAAAGGGACATATGATGGTTAAAAAAATTAGTAACTCCTGATGTAAAATGTAACTGCCACAAAGTTTACTTATTTTGTTCAAATTACTGACAAAAACCCTAAACAGTTCCAAGATTTAGCTAAAATACTGTCTACTTGTGCCATAATAATTCCAACATTCAACAAAAAGACTAATTTTTGTTGCAATAAGAGAACATGTAGTTCTCATAATTTAGTTTACTCTTTAATCAGAATTATTTCAGTGAAACTTCAAAAGGGTGATGCAAAGAGACAATATAAATAATTTTAAATTCATTTCATTAATGCTTCAATGCAAGATCTATACACATTTACTAGTATGGGGAGAAAGCACACACACACACACACACACACACACAAATGTTCAAGGCCTCACTTCGCTACTTGACCAGAAAGCAAACTTTGACGCCTGTCTCCTTTCACATCAGATGCTCAATCCATTTTGGTTGAGCAGACAGACATTGACTTAAGCTTGCAACAAAAGGTCTCAACACCCTCTAATATCTGTGTTTACAAAACAGACAAAAATCTGCAAATAAAGAAATCCCATTGAAACTTTAAATGGGTTTCCTTTAAGCCATATCAAAAGGTCTGGTATGTTTTGTTTTTCTTCCTTCCAAAACCTCTCATCCTAATGGCCTGACAGCTGAACACTGCAAGATTTCAGATTTCATACTGTCATGTATGAACAGTGATGACTGTTTTCACAGCTACTGTAGGAACCTGATACTATTTTTTAGTCCCTGTAAGGGATAATTAGATAAATACGAGGGTTGCCCAGAAAGTAATGCACCACATTTTTTCTTCAATAATTATTTATTGAACGCAATAAAAGTTACACACAAGAAAAAATGATGCTTCTTCTACACTCCCTATTTTTCCACGTAATCTCCGTCCTGTTCTATTGCCTTCCTCCAGCGAGACACAAGGGTGTGTATGCCCTGTCGGTACCAGTTCTGGTCACGAAGCCATTTCTGCACTGTGCAAATCACCTCTGACGGCCTCACCCTCTGTGCCCAGAGACTAACCGTACTTTTGTCGACTGCAGATTCTCCATAAACTGTACCCAAACTTTTGTGAATGTTCCCAACAGTTTCTTTCTCTGCAGTGAGAAATTCAATGACGACATGCTGCTTGTAACATACATCACTTACAGACGCCATTTCGAAACACTGCTGCAGCTATGCTATCTAAAGAAACGCAAAATTTACACATGTTCTTCTGACAATTTAAATAATGTATATCTAAAGTTTCGCATTCGTACCATTACTGTAGGCTGAGAAAAAAAATGTGGTGCATTACTTTCTGGGCAACCCTGGTATAGGTAGTCCTCAATGACTGCAATTGGGACAGTCAACTCTTTTACTAAACAACAAGTAGTTCATTACGTGAAATATCACATGATTGTGCTAGACTTACAATATCAGTTCCACTATAGCCATTAAGCAAGTGCAGCATCACCTGACCACAATTTGCAAATTACTGCAGGCTTCTCCATTGACTTTGTTGTTGGAAGCCAGTTGTGAGGCTTCCAACTGGTGAGGATGCTGTGACCATCGGTAAATGTGCACTGCTTGCAAAGTGCACAAATGGGAAAAAAGTGACTAGGGGTGTTGTGACAGTATTAAGTGCAAAGATAAACCAGACAGGAAAGGAGCCCAAAAAAGAATTAAGTTATGGAATTGTTTTAAGTATAACTTTGAATATCTTTTGAAGCTCTGCTTAAAATACAGTGATACCTTGTCTTACAAACTTAATTGGTTCCGGGATGAGGTTCTTAAGGTGAAAAGTTTGTAAGATGAAACAATGTTTCCCATAGGAACCAATGGAAAAGCGATTAATGTGTGCACGCCCAAAATTCACACCTTTTGTCAGCCAAAATGCCTGTTTTTAGCGCTGCTGGGATTCCCCTGAGGCTCCCCTCCATGGGAAACCCCACCTCCAGACTTCTGTGTTTTTGCGATGCTGCAGAGGAATCCCAGCAGGGGAATCCCAGCATCGCAAAAACTAGCGCTTCGCTGGCAATGGAAGTCTGGAGGTAGGGTTTCCCAGTGAAGGGAGCATCAGTGAAATTGCAGCATCACAAAAACACGGAAGTCCTCGAAGCCTCACCTCCAGACTTCCGTGTTTTTGTGATGCTGTGACTTCGCTGATGCTCTCCTCGCTGGGAAACCCCACCTCCGGACTTCCGTTGCCAGCGAAGTGCCCATTTTTGCACTGCTGGGATTCCCCTGCAGCATCGCAAAAACGCGGAAGTCTGGAGGTGGTGTTTCCCATGGAGGGGAGGCTCAGGGCAATCCCAGCAGAGCAGAAAAGGGCGCGCTGGCAACAGAAGTCCGGAGGCGGGGCATGCCAGTGGAGTTGGCTTGGGTTTGTAAAGTGAAAATAGTTTGTAAGAAGAGGCAAAAAAATCTTAAACCCTGGGTTTGTATCTCGAAAAGTTTGTATGACGAGGCGTTTGTAAGACGAGGTATCACTGTATTATATATTTCATAAGTAAATACTGGTTGAATGTCCAGATCAGGTTCCTTTTTCAAGTGTTTGTAGTTGATTGTGTAAGTCCAGGACCTTGAGTAAAACCATAGATCACTTTTCAACTGGAATCTTAATTTTATAGAGTCACATTTTTAATGAAGGAAATAAAATTAGGTATGCCATTGGTAAAATTTTATACATGTATGTTTGGTTTTAATAAGGGTTTTTAAATTATTTTAAACATTAGATTTGTTACATGCTGTTTATTACTGTTGTTAGCTGCCCCAAGTCTACGGAGAGGGGCGGCATACAAATCTAAGAAATAAAAATAAATAAATACATGGAGTAATTCTCTTTATGGGCAGGCGTGTTTTACCGCCATTCTACTGTTCTCTAACATTTGCAGCTCCTATGTAAGCGTCTTCCTAGCTTGCCTGTTAAGGGTTAAATACACAGCTTGTTGAATACTTAACCTTTCTTGAAACATATGGCTTTGTACTTCAAGGGCAGATTCCTGAAGGCAGGCAGAATATTGATAGCTGGCAAAAAAAAAAAGAGTTTTTGGAACGGGCACTTTAAAACATCAACTGCACCTTAGAATGTTTACCTACCCTGACTTCTGATTTAAGGAGATTTAGAGGTTGCAGAATACAAATGTTTTTCTCAGCTGCCCTAGGAGAAAAGGGGGAGGGGAGAACAGACCCTTATCTAAATTCACTCTAAAGGGGGATTCAAATGAAATAACATTTTGTTTAATTAACTAAGAATATAACTTTTATGAGAGTCTTTCCAATTAGAATAGAATAGAATAGAATAGAATTTTATTGGCCGAGTGTGATTGGACACACAAGGAATTTGTCTTGATGCATATGCTCTCAGCGTACATAAAATAAAATATACATTTGTCAAGAATCATGTGGTACAACACTTAATTATTGTCATACGGGTCAAATAAGCAATGAAGAAGCAATTAACTGCTGTAGTTAGAAAATTTATACCATGTCATTCCTACAAATCCAATACAAGGGGTACAGAATAATATATGAATGTAATATACAGCCTTTTGATGTAGGTAACAATTATTTCACTAAATAGTGAATATAGATTATTTCAATAGGGAGTCATTTAAACATGTTATATACACTGCTCAAAAAAAAATAAAGGGAACACTTAAACAACGGAATATAGAGAAGAGCCTTCTCTGTGGCGGCCCTGACCCTCTGACACCAGCTCCCCCCAGATATCAGAGTTGCCCCCACCCTCCTTGCCTTTCGCAAGCTCCTTAAAACCCACCTCTGTGGTCAGGCATGGGGGAATTGAAATTTCCCTTCCCCCTAGGCTTATAGAATTTATACATGGTATGCTTGTATGTATGAGTGGTTCTTTAAATTGGGGCTTTTTAGATTGTTTTTAATATTAGATTTGTTTACATTGTCTTTTTATATAGTTGTTAGTCGCCCCGAGTCTTCGGAGAGGGGCGGCATACAAATCTAATAAATACAAATAAATATAAATACAAATATAAATCAAACTTCTGTGAAATCAAACTGTCCACTTAGGAAGCAACATTGACAATCAATTTCACATGCTGGTGTGTACATTCAACATTGTACAGAACAAAGTATTCAATGAGAATATTTCATTCATTCAGATCTAGGATGTGTTATCTGAATGTTCCCTTTATTTTTTTTAGCACAATATATACCTGTAGCCTTCAAGTAAACTTCCATTTGACTGAACTTTTTGAAAAATTAGCAAATCATCATCTACTCCAGGGGTCTCACACTCGCCTCATCACAGCGGTGTTTATGTGGCATATTGCAACTTTTTTCCCCTTCACTAAACCAGGCATGGATAGGGCCAGCGCATGATGCATCTGGCCCGTGGGCAGCGAGTTTGACAGCCGTGATCTACTCCATCCTAGCATTTAAATAACCTAATTCTTTGGAAACTATTTGGCAAAAGAATTGTACAGGAATCCTAGAGAACAGTCAAGCCAATATTAAAAATGACTGGCGGTTCCCTTTGACTTTCAGTAGAAAAGCAGAATGCATAAGGGATGATTAAGCAATTTTTGCACCAGGCAACCATTTCTGTCCACAGCTGCTAACATGCTGCCGCATTAACCAGAAAATAAAAGTCTCTTCTTGTTTAGAGTATTTTTCTTCTAGAACTGCAAGGAATAATTAACTTATAAATGTAGTACTTCATCAGATGAAACCAATGTCTCAAAAATTAAGCCTGGCATTTAAACTAGCAGAGCAAGAGCTCAATCCCATTGTATTTTGAAGGTGCCCATTGAAAGCAGTCTCTCTTTGCCAACTGGATTTATTTAAAAAAATCCAGACAAGACGACCCAAAATGCAGAAGTGTTTCAATGCTTTGTCCTATGCTGACAGAGAAGGGAGTCGTGAGATCATCCCATCCCTGGAACAATGACATCGTTATAGGACTCAACAAGCTGCATCAGCTCTGAGCCAATTCTTCTCCAGTGCCCATCATACAGAAGCATGTAATAATATAGGTGGCACGGTGGGTAGAGTGCAGTACTGCAGGCTACTAAAGCTGACTGCTAGATCTGCAGGTCAGCAGTTCCAATCTCATCACCGGCTCAAGGTTGACTCAGCCTTGCATCCTTCCGAGGTGGGTAAAATGAGGACCCGGATTGTGATGGCAATATGCTGGCTCTGTTAAAAAGTGCTATTGCTAACATACTGTTATACCCTTTGTTAAAAGGGCATTATAAATAAATGTTGTTGTTGTTGTTGTTATTATTATTTCATTATATTAATTTATTTTATTCTCTTTGTTAGTTGTTATTGTTTTAAATATGGTCTTTTATTCTGTAAGCTACCTAATTGCCTATTCATGCCTATTTGCCCATGGTGACTCAAGGAGGTTTACAGAATAAAAGATACACACCCACACAATTTCTCCCAAAATAAGACATCCTTTGATAATAAGTCCCCAATCAAGCTTTTGAGTGTATGGCAATAAGGCCAAGCAATTATTTCAGATTTCAAAAAAATATAACAAAGTCTTACTTTTGGGAGGTAATAGATAGATAGATAGATAGATAGATAGATAGATAGATAGATAGATAGATAGATAGATAGATAGATAGATAGATAGATATGTATATGTGTGTGTGTATGTATATATATATGTGTGTGTATGTACATGTATATGTATATACATGATGTATATGTGTATGTGTATATATAATGTGGACTATCCAGTTTTAACTTTTTATGTTGTGCAAATGTTTATTACTCCTAGCCATGGTTTGCATCTTTGCAGTAATTCCTGAAACTGTTCTATAGTCAATAAAAGAGCCTTAAAAAACTATTGCTGCAGAACGTGTGAAACCATTAAATTACTTCATTACTTTCACTGACCAATACAGATACAGCCTCCTTGAAAAATGTCACAGCTGGAACCCATAAAGTAGACATGAAAAAACTAAGAAAATAATATCAAAACCTCTGTTTTGCAATTATAATGCATAAAGCCCTAGTATGATTAAACATGAAGACAGCCAGCTAAATAAGCAACGAGAAATTTATCAGCTAACAATGGCAACTAAATTCTACAAATTATTCAAGTCAACGTATCTTCCTATTAATTGTATCTATGGCAAACCAAATGATACCAAGATGGCAATACACATATTGTGGAATCACATCACCACATAAATATCATCAGTGCTGTACAAATTTGCATCTCCCTTGTTTGGCCGTCCAAGTTTCATCCGTTGTATCCTCCCCCATCCTTTCATGGATTGTCTTATTCCCTGGGTAGATTTTTCAATCTTTCAACTCCTCTCCCATTCTGGAAATACGCCGCCTGTGTTTTGCATTAGTTAAATGCAGATGATTTCCTTGGACTGAGCCAAATTTGTTTACCATGCTGCACAGAAATTCTGCAATAGTGTCTTCAGGTGAAAGAATCAATGCAGAGCAGTTCACTTTTGCTTGGGATTGAGGATTTCATCAAATGTTAGGCACATTACCTAAGATGCGCAAACACCGCTGTATCATTAAAAGATGCATTGTAGAGAAATACAGAATAATGACATGAAATATACAGGAAGTTCTCGACTTACAATTTGTTTAAGTGACCATTCAAAAGTTACAACACCACTGAAAAAGCCTCCACATGGTCACGTGATTTACATTCAGATGCTTGATAACTGACTCACATTTATGACGATTGTCCTCGGGTTACCTGACGAGCAAAATCAATGGGAAAGCCAGATTCACCTAACAAATATGGATGTTCGACAACTGGCATATCTACAAATGCCTCTACTTACGAACTTTTCTAGTTAAGAACCAGGTGTTCCAGATTTTTTGCCTCTTCTCAAGAACTATTTTCCACTTACAAACCTGATCCTCCGAAACTGTAACCGGAAAAGGCAGGGAGAAGCCTCCGTGGGGCCTCTCTAGGAATCTCCAGGTAGGAAACAGAGCTGGAAAAGTCAGGGAGAAGCCTCCACGGGGCCTCTCTAGGAATCTCCTGGGAGGAAACAAGGCCTCCACCCTCCCTATGGTTTCCCCAATTGCACACATTATTTGCTTTTACATTGATTCCTATGGGAAAAAATGCTTCTTCTTACAAACATTTCTACTTAAGAACCTGGTCACAAAACGAAGTAAGTTCATAAGTAGAGGTACCACTGTATATATGACGGTCACAGTGTCCCATGGGCATGTGATTATCTTCTGACAAACAACTGTGTTATTAATTTAGCAAGTGCAGGGATTCACACTTAACAAATGTGGCAAGAAAAATCATAAAATGGGGCAAAACTCATTTAACAAATTTCTCACTTAACAACATAAATTTTGGGCTCAATTGTGATGGTAAGATGAGGATCCCCTGTATTTCCCAAGAGGTACAACATGGCAGTAGTCTAATTTAAAATTATTGATTTTGATGACAAGCTATATAAATCAATATACAGTGGTACCTCGAGATACGAGTTTAATTCGTTCCGGACCTGGGCTCTTAAGTCGAGCAGCTCTTATCTCGAACGACTTTTCCCCATAGGAATTAATGTAAATAATTTTAATTGGTTCCAGCCCTCAAAAAACTCACAAAGTTAGTCTAAATTATGCAGAAAGACATGTTTTTAATGAAGAAATGTACATGTACATATAAATGAATAATGAAGTTTCTTTCACTTAACTTGTAAACTTTCTTAAACTTTTAAATTTACATATGTTCAACTTCTCTGCCACCCAATCCTGTAGGACAGAGGTCCCCAACCCTTTTTGCACCAGGGACCGGCTTTAAGCGATCAAGAGAGGAATGGGTGAATGAATGGACGGAGGGTGGGAAGGAAGGAAGGAAAGAGGGAAGGGACAGGAACAGAGGAAGGAAGCAAGGAAACTTATGAAAGGGGAGAGTAAGAGAGGAATGAGTGAAGGGAGGGAGGGAGGGAAGAAGGTGGGAAGGAGAAAGAAAAGAAGAAATAGAGGAAGGGAAGGTAAAAGAGAGAAAGAAAAAGAGCAAGAAAGAAAGCAAGAAAGAAAGAAAGAAAGAAAGAAAGAAAGAAAGAAAGAAAGGGGGAAGGGACAGGAACAGAGGAAGGAAGCAAGGAAACTTATGAAAGGGGAGAGTAAGAGAGGAATGAGTGAAGGGAGGGAGGGAGGGAGGGAAGAAGGTGGGAAGGAGAAAGAAAAGAAGAAATAGAGGAAGGGAAGGTAAAAGAGAGAAAGAAAAAGAGCAAGAAAGAAAGCTGCAAGCACCCCCCCAAGCCCCCCAGGCCGGCTGCAACCTTTTAAAACATGCGCGCCGCTTCACAGCTGTCTCCTGAAGCCGAACGCGGAAGTTAGCGTTTGGCTTCAGGAGACAGCTCCTTGGCGCTTGTATCTCGAATTTGGGCTTGTAAGTAGAACAAAAATATCTCTCCCCTCCCAGCTCTTATCTCGAGTTGCTCTTAAGTAGAGCAGCTCTTATGTCGGGGTTCCACTGTATCAGGGCTTCTAAAATATTAGACAGAATTTGAATCTTACATTCCTAGTGCAGTCCTTTAAACCCCATCCATAAACCAATCACTGCTTATCTTTAATGACGCATGTTATTCTGCACAGTGTAATATGTTATTGCTAAAATGAGCCGGAGTGGTGCAGCAGGTAGAGTGCTGTACTGCAGGCCAGTGAAGCTGACTTGTAGATCTGAATGTCAGCGGTTCAAATCTCATCACCGGCTCAAGGTTGACTCAGCCTTCCACCCTTCCGAGGTGGGTAAAATGAGGGCCCAGATTGTGGGGGCAATAGGCTGGCTCTGTTAAAAAGTGCTATTGCTAACATGTTGTAAGCCACCCTGAATCTAAGGAGAAGGGCGGCATAAAAATAAAATAAATAAATAAAATAAATAAATATTATTTACCATATTTAAATATTAAGTTTACCAAGAAAATGTAGATACAATAAACAATTCCAAATGATTCTTTCCTATAGGTGAGAAATAAATATAGTTGGTCCTTAATATATAAGAAAAAGTCTAGTAATAATTTTGGCTTGATTTCCTCAGTTTTTTCTACTCGAAACCTTCTTTATTCAATAAATCACAAGCAGACATGATCATAGAAAATAGCAAGCAAATTAAATGACAAAGATTTTTTTAAAAAAATCCTATATAAACAAGAAATCAGGTTAAGTAAACATATAGATCCAGCTATAAATGGATAAAGAGCCATTCTTTCTAATGGCATAGTTTCACGTTTTCAGTTATCACCTGAATTTGAAAAGAAGACTTACGGTACTTACTTGTTGTTGCAAAAATCATTATGAAGAAATACTGAAGATGGCAAAAGAGAAAATAATATTTAAATAAAATATATTACTTTTGGTCCTCTAAGTCAGTGTTTTTCAACCAGTGTGCCGTGGCACACTAGTGTGCCGTGAGACATGGTCAGGTGTGCCGCGAAGCTCAGAGAGAAAGAAAGCAAGAGAGAGAAAAAGCAAGAGAGAAAGAAAGCAAAAGAGAGAGAGAAAGAAAGCAAGAGAGAGAAAGAGCGAGAGACAAAGAGAACAAGAGAAAGAAAGAGAGAAAGCAAGCAAGAGAAAGAAAGCAAGAGAGAGAGAGAAAGAGAGAGAGGGAAGGAGAGAGAGAGAAAGACATAGAGGGACGTAGGGAGGGAGAGAGAAAGAGAGCAAAAAAGAGAGGAAGGAAGCAAGAGAAAGAAAGAGGGATGGACAGAGAGAGAGAAAGAAAGAGGAAGGAAGGGAGAGAAAGAGGGAGGGAGAAAGAAATAGAGTGAAGGGGAGGAAGAGAGAGAGAGAAATTTTTTGTCCAACCTTTTTTTACACCCCCACCCCCCGCTCAATGTGCCCCAGGGTTTCGTAAAAAAATGTGGTGCGGCTCAAAAAAGGTTGAAAATCACTGCTCTAAGTTACTGCTTTTATAGTGAATAGACTCTATAATGGTACCGATAAAGAAAAATGTTTGTGGTTCAAGGATGAAATGAGGGGTTTTTGACGCTCTCTGAGCTTGGTTGTTCTAATGCTCCCCACTAGCACTGATAATGTTACATAGTTTGGATAATGAAACATCTGCAAGAAAACAACCAAGTCCAGAGAGCAACAAAGACTCCTCAGATTCCATAATGTATTACTGGTATAACAAATGTGATGCAAATGTACAGCATAAAGTTGCCAGAAACGTCTTAGAAAGTTAATTTTAAGTAGTTTCATTTCTGCCAGATACGGAAATATTCTATCTATTGGCTTATATATACTTTTGTTATTGGTAGGCATTTCTTATAATTTAAAAGATAAATTTGCAGTAATCATATGGGACTTCTACATTCGAGACTGGAAATTGCCAAGGCAACAATTTATTTAACACAGTCAAGATTTTCATTGTTATCTTCCTTCCAAGTATTTTAAGGGTGGGTGGATGAATGGAAATCCATGTGTTTCTTTAGAAACCGAACAGAGGCTTTATTTTTGAATAGCAGACTGAAATTCCATTCAGGGTATCAGTATTTCCCGATATTTTGTCTAGAAGAAATCTGTCAAGGTTAAAAATCCTTCCTACACCCACTTACATAATTGCTGCCTGGACCGGGGGGGGGGGGGGGGGGCGCAGTGTGGTAGTGAAAATGGAGCTCCACCCCAGAGCATCCATTTTGCACTGAAATGTGTTGAAAAATGTTGAAAGATACTCCTGCACAAGCCACGCCCACAGTGTGGTAGTAAAAATTTGGGTAGCCCTTCACTGCCTATACTGCAAACTGCTTATAAATTTCATTCATTCACAAAAGTAGATTTCTATGCAGCAGGGGAGAGAATTTCAATTTGAATATTGCAAAATATTTTGAATCACAGGGGTTGTTTTATTACAATATTACAGAACTATTTCATTTGACATGTGTAAGTACACTGCCACAATCCCATTTGATAAAATAGGTGAGTAGCCAGTTGTCTTATACAACATGAACTTTTCAGTTTGTCCAGTGTTACTTCTTTGAATTGTTTTTATCACTTCTCCACAAGAATATAGAAATACAGGTAATCCTCAACTTACAACAGTTCTTTTAATAATAATAACAACAGAGTTGGAAGGGACCTTGGACCTCGAGTCCAACCCCGCTTAGGCAGGAAACCCTACACTTCTTCAGACAGATGGTTATCCAACATCTGCTTAAAAGCTTCCAGTGTTGGGGCATTCACAACTTCTGGAGGCGAGCTGTTCCACTGGTTAACCATTCTGATCAGGAAATTTCTCCTTAGTTCTAAGTTACTTCTCTCTTTGTTTAGTTTCCACACATTGCTTCTTGTTACCCTCAGGTGCTTTGGATAATAGGTTGACTCCTTCTTCTTTGGGGCAACTCCTGAGATATTGGAACATAGAAACATAGAAATCTGACGGCAGAAAAAGACCTCATGGTCCATCTAGTCTGCCCTTATACTATTTTCTGTATTTTATCTTAGGATGGATATATGTTTATCCCAGGCATGTTTAAATTCAGTTACTGTGGATTTATCTACCACGTCTGCTGGAAGTTTGTTCCAAGGATCTACTACTCTTTCAGTAAAATAATATTTTCTCATGTTGCTTTTGATCTTTCCCCCAACTAACTTGACTTTCCCCCAACTAACTTCAGTAAAATAATATTTTCTCATGTTGCTTTTGATCTTTCCCCCAACGAACACTGCTATCATGTCCCCAGGTCCTTCTTTTCATTAAATTTGCCATGCCCATGCCCATAATGCAATGCCTGTCCCACACAGCCCATCCCCTAAAACCCCCACACATGCACACATGACCCCCCCTTTTCACCTTACAACCCAGACCAGCTCTGGGAGGGAGAAAAAAGCTTCCAGTCCCTAAACAGTGCAGGGAGGGAAGCCTCCCATCCCGAAATAGTGCTGGGATGGAGGCCCCCCCCCCCAGTCCCGTCTCCAAATGATGCTGGGATGGAGGAAAAGCCTCCTGTCCTCAAACAGTGTGCGGGGGGCGGGGGATCTCCAGAGATCTGGGAATGCATGGGTGGCAGAAAGTGTGGAGAAAGATAGCCCAACCCAAAAATCAGCCGGTCAGTTGGAGATGCGTGCATGCGCAGTGGAGCTGAGCCGGGGTGGCTTATATGCCTGCAAAGAGGACTCCGTGTAAATTTCATTCATTTTTTTTTGTACTGTGTACAGTTCTGGCCACCGTACCTCAAGAAGGATATAATGGAACTGGAAAAGGTGCAAAAAAGGGCAACAAGAATGATAAGGGAAATGGAGCACCTCCCTTATGAAACCAGGTTGCAACGCCTTGGTCTCTTCAGCCTTGAAAGACGGTGTTTAAGGGGTGACTTGATCAAAGTTTATAAATCATCCATGGGATAGAAAATGTGGATAGAGAATTTTTCCCCCCTCTATATGTCTTAAATTCTTTTCTCTATCACACAATACTAGGACAAGGGGGCACTCCCTAAAACTCATAGGTAAGAAAGTGAGGACAAATCAAGGGAAATATTTCTTCACCCAGAGGGTCGTTGGTTTATGGAATTCACTTCCAGAAGAGGTCATGACAGCTGTCAGCCTTGATAGCTTCAAGGCAGGATTAGACAGATTCATGGATGCCAAGTGTATCGGTGGTTATTGAAACAGATGTCCATGTGCCGCTTCTATGTTGGTTGAGGCAGGCAGGATTCCCATGAGTACCATTTGTTGGGGGTCAGGGGAAAGGGAGGGTCTTGCCTTATTTTTCTGCTCAAGATCGCCATGGACAATTGGTGGGCCACTGTGTGACACAGAATGCTGGACTCGATGGGTTTTGGACTGATTCAGCAGGGCTCTTCTTATGTTCCCTGTGTGTACCACCTGTGGTATGCGTGCCATAGGTTCGCCATCACGGTTCTAGGTCCTTCATTTCTTCCTTGTACTTCATGTCTTACTGTGGCCAGGAACTCTTACTCTTTCCTGAAATGTTCAAATCTTTGACCATCTTAGTTTGCCGACAATATCATTTATTGTTCTTGCAATCACAGTTGTTAGAAACTATGGTGCATGAAGTGAATCAGAATATAAATATCTCCTGTTGCACAGGGAGGTAAAACAATACTTTTTTTTCTTTCCAAAATTGACACATTCGTCTGCCTGGTATAAAGATAAATACAACACCAGTATGCTATTACCGCCTGAATCAATGATGTGAGAAAGAAGACACTTCAAACATTCCTGGTCATGGTTTATTTTGCTTTCTCTCTGGATGGAATTCTATATTCAGCTATCGATTAACACAGAACAAAATCTTCAGAAGATAGAACACTACTTATTCAGTCCAGTTTTGTTTTCCCTTAGAGAAATGAATTATAAGAAAAATTTTAAGGTCTCCAGAAATTTATATCCTCTAATGAAGTAACATAAAACCCCAATAATTGCTAGCAATTTATATCTTTGCTCACACTGTACCTATATTCATCCAATTCTTACCTTCAAACCACTATTGTAAGACTATTCTTTTTTATGCTAATAAATCTGTAGATTTACTACAGTCAAAATATCTATGACAGCAAGCAAAATTTGCTAGCAACAAAAACATCTAATTGGATACCATTTTTATTTACCAATCCTCTAGTATTTACTAGGTGAATTTTCAATAGTCAAAAATAAAAATGTTGTTGGTCACTTAAAGTTGACTAAGTTAATGAAAACTAAATTCCCAAAGTAAAAACAACGCAGAAGATGCTAGGAATAGCATTTCAGTCTGGAAAATAAAAGGCTATAGTTTGAATACATTTGTAAAGCAAATGGTTCCCATTACCCATTCCTAACTCATTCAACTGCAGACCTTTTGGAAATTGTCATGATCCAAGTAAACTCAAAACAGAATGTACCCCAAAGTGTTCTCCAAATAGGGATTAAAGGTTAATAACTCCAATCAAAATAAGAAAGTACCTTTCTTAGCTTTAAAAAGATGCAATGTTTAAATACTCCTCAAAAATGAAATAGTTTTGAAGCTTTAAGTAGCTGATGAAATCAACCTCGAGTTGTCAGCGGACAACATTACTGAAGGCAATATATTTCTTTGGAATTTAGAGAATTAATTCACTGCTTCTTGCATTTAGCATCACATTCAATTTATTGTTTCTACTATTCAGCCAGGATTCAAAGTTTTTACAGTTTTTTAAAAGGATTCAAATTTCATCATGATATTTTCTAAAATTAGAACTAAAACATGCATTTCAAGGATCTAAAGCTATGGTGAAATGTTAAACTGAGAACATCTTTTGAAGTGAAAGATATATATCCCTGACACATTAATTCAGGCAGGATGATTAAGAAATGCTTTAAAACTTGCATCATGCCAAACCCACTCTGACCTTTACAACAAACTCTCAGTTGCCTTCAACAGGACCTGGGTATTTTGTCAAAGCAATTTACTAGATATACAGTGGTCCCTCAATTTTCGCGGGGTTGAGCTTTACAAAACGTCTATACCACGGTTTTTCAAAAATATTAATTAAAAAATACTTTGCATTTCCCCCCTATACCACGGTTTTTCCCGCCCAATGACATCATATGTCATCACCAAACTTTCGTCCGCTTTTAATAATTTTTTAAAAAATAAACTTTAATAAATAAACATGGTGAGTAATAATCTAAATGGTTGCTAAGGGAATGGGAAATTGTAATTTAGGGGTTTAAAGTGTTAAGGGAAGGCTTAAGACTTCTTCTCCCCCTAGGCTGATACAACTGTATGTATGGTATGTTTGTACGTATGCTGGTTTTATACATTAAGGGGTTTTAAGTTAGTTTTTAGTATTGGATTTTTACTGTATATTATTCATGTATATTGTTCATGACTGTTGTTAGCCGCCCCGAGTTTTCGGAGAGGGGCGGCATATAAATCCAATAAATTGAATTGAATTGAATTGAATTGTGATACTATTCATAGCCAAAAATAGTGTATTTACTTCCACATATCTACTTTGTGGAAATTCGACTTTTGTGGGTGGTCTCAGAACGCATCCCCCGCGAAAATTGAGGGAACACTGTATTAGCTTTGTCACTCTTTAATTTGATGAAATGGTTTACAAAATTATCCTATAAACTCTGATGACTATATACAGATGAACTATCCAGGGGTCTCCAAACTCGGCCACTTGTGGACTCTGAGTCTTTGGGGAATTTAAGTCCACATATCTTAAAGTAACCAAGTTTGGAGACCCCTGAATATTCTATAATTTTTTTTAAAAAAATGTACAGTAGAGCATAATATCTAAGAATTCATCCACTCATCTCCTGCAATTAGAACCGCTGTGTTCTTTTGATCAGGAGTGCAATTTTCTTACATATTTACTTTCTTTATCTCTGCATCACCTCATTTCTTTCTATTAAAGTTGAAACACACCCTGGAGCGTGTTGCAGTGAACATACCCATAGTTCATAAAAGCAGTTCCAATTCTTTTTTTCCTCCTTTCCTTTTAACTATGAATCATCTGTGCAGATGCATATCATACGTGTTGTCATTTACAACTGCAATCTAGTAACTGCATTGTGCTTTTGTACATTCCTCTCTTTAATTCAGAAATCACTGTGAACCTAATTTCAACCCATATAATGAAGAAATAGTGTGCTAGATTGTCTAATGTTCAAACTTTGGGGCAAATCTAAAAGGTTCCACTAAGTGATTCAAGTATCTTCTTCTGTTTTATGGCACGTAAGCACACATGAATCTGAAATGGGAACTAATATGGTAGCATTGTATTTCCATTTCACTGCAATGTGACGTGC
Source organism: Erythrolamprus reginae (assembly GCF_031021105.1). NCBI lineage: Eukaryota > Metazoa > Chordata > Lepidosauria > Squamata > Dipsadidae > Erythrolamprus > Erythrolamprus reginae. The sequence goes on along the minus strand of NC_091952.1, from coordinate 84,436,333 downwards.
TCACTAGTTGTCATCATGAAATAATGGAGTTAGATCTGCAAGTCCCAGTTTGAATAAATATGGAAAGGAATCTGGTTCAAATAAACTATGCCTTTCCTATCGCAAGAGTTTAGAAATGAGGATCTTCTTCAAAGTGAAAGACTTGAGTGAAAACACACCTTTAAATCTTGCATATGACCTCTGTGTGTACTGTTGCACATGTTTCAGTGGCAATGTGTTTGGAAAAGGTCCAGAAATTGCAATTATAGAAAAGCTGCAGCTAAATTGCTAGCTGGTGTGATATACAGATATCGTTATGATTTCTGAACTGCAGGACATACACTAGTCAAACTACTACTTGATACAACTGAAATCTACTGGTAATCCTCAAGTTACAACCATTTGTTTAGCGTCTGTTTGAAGTTACAGCAGCAGTACTGAAAAAAGTTACTTATTTACTTTGGACCCATTACAATCATTGCACAGTGTTTGTTTGTTTGTTTGTTTTTATTTTTTTATTTTTTATTTTTTATTTTTTATTTTATTTATTTATTTATTTATTTATTTATTTATTTATTTATTTATTTGATTTGATTTGATTTGATTTGATTTGTATGCCGCCCCTCTCCGAAAACTCGGGGCGGCTCACAACAATAAAAACAGTACAAATCCAATAATTAAAACAGTTTAAAACCCTTAATATAAAAAACAATCATACATCTCATACAAACCATACATAAAACGGAAACGGCCCAGGGGAATCAATTTCCCCATGCCTGACGACAGAGGTGGGTTTTAAGGAGTTTACAAAAGGCAAGGAGGGTGGGGGCAATCCTAATCTCCGGGGGGAGTTGATTTCAGAGGGTCGGGGCCGCCACAGAGAAGGCTCTTCCCCTGGGTCCCGCCAGATAACATTGTTTCGTCGATGGGACCTGGAGAAGGCCAACTCTGTGGGACCTAACTGGTCGCTGGGATTTGTGCGGCAGAAGGCAGTCCCGAAGATATTTTGGTCCGATGCCATAAAGGGAGTGTAGTGTTGGTGTAACATGGGCATACCTGGGGAAGCCCATGATTGCTCTCGCAGCTGCATTCCCCAAGGTGACATGATAAAAATTTGTAACTACTTGTACAAACTTTTCATATAATTGGAATATGATTGTGCAAAGTTTATGCCTGTACAGACAACCAACATATGTCCTGCAATGTAAGTACGATTTTTATATATCCCTATAATTTTAATAATGTGTTAATGATAATTAGGGGTTTAACTCAATTATTTGAATTTCAGGATGCAAAGGAATCATTATGCCTAACTTTGGAACTGTTAATCTTATAAACATATTAATTAACCAATATTTTCTGTTAAAATTGACTTTGTGTTCAGTTTTATATTAACTATAAATATAAGTTCATTCCCAATGGTCACAACAATAACATTTTTTAATGATGAGTTAATCTAATATTTCTACCATATATATTCAACAGGTCTAAATTCTCACTGGTATCTTCACATCTGTCTTATTTTTGAACATTTCTAGTATTCTATAAAGTAGAAATTCTCATGTTCCTTTAGCAAGCATTTAAACATGGCTTTCTTTAGGAATTTTTCTGCAATATTCAACTGAAATTAGTGCAGCTATAACTTAAGCCCATTTTTTTCTTTCTCATATTTTACCAGCCTTGAAATAGTTACATGGCTTATGCCTTTCAAAAGCTTTTTAGAGAGCCATTTTCCCATTAATCTTATAGCCTTCTGGACAATATAAATGTGACTGGCCCCTTGCCATGTCTTTAAAGTAATCATTGTTTCTGTGGCTTTCCTGTGAATCTTCAGCAATTTGACTGCATTAAGTGTTTCAGTTAACAGAATCCAAAACAGCATTTGTTTTGCATTGGTTCTAAAAAAACAATTTCATTCATGTTGAAGCAATTTCCCTCTTTCCAGTTGTTACAAAGGGAAAAGATTCCCTTTGGAAGCAAAATTTCTTTATTTTATTTTTTTTAAATAAGTTTTTATTGATTTTAAAAAATTAAAAAATAATATATGTCACATATACATTGTAGAACAGGTCATACTCCTTTTCTGTTACATCTTATATTATCATTTCTTATACTTAACGTTATACTAACCTATGTATATTCACATACATGAAACAAGCATAAATACATTTGCTTTTATAAAGAGTAGTGATTCAAAGGAGATAGTTGTATTTTTGTATTTCTATATTTGATTTTTATTTATGTGTGTACACTGATACTTTGTATTGTTATGTTTGGTTTTTATTACGGATCCATTCATATCATTTTTGCCATGTCTCTTTGGTATCTTTGTTTTTTCTTCCTTTAAGAGAAAAAAGCAAAAAGCAACATTTCTTTAACCCAGAGTTTTGCTGTCATATCTTTCCAGGTAAAGTTTTTTAATAATTTTTCTCCACATCAAAATATTTCAGCTTCTTTAAAATACCCAGCTATTCATCTCCACCCCATGTCCAGTCAGCGAAGAAGTGGAAGTGATGTGCTGGTGCCTGGAGGCAGTTGGGGCCTGGATGGGTATCAACAAACTCAAACTCAACCCAGACAAGACGGAGTGGCTGTGGGTCTTGCCTCCCAAGGACAATTCTATCTGTCCGTCCATTACCCTGGGAGGAGAATCATTGACCCCCTCAGAGACGGTTCGCAACTTGGGCGTCCTCCTCGATCCACAGCTGACATTAGAGAAACATCTTTCAGCTGTGGCGAAGGGGGCGTTCACCCAGGTTTGCCTGGAGCACCAGTTGCGACCCTATTTGGACCGGGGGTCACTGCTCACAGTCACTCATGCCCTCATCACCTCGAGGCTTGACTACTGTAACGCTCTCTACATGGGGCTGCCTTTGAAAAGTGTTCGAAAACTTCAGATCGTGCAGAATGCAGCTGCGAGAGCAATCATGGGCTTTCCCAAATATGCCCATATTACACCAAAACTCAGCAGTCTGCATTGGTTGCCGATCAGTTTCCGGTCACAATTCAAAGTGTTGGTTATGACCTATAAAGCCCTTCATGGCACCGGACCAGATTACCTCAGGCAACGCCTTCTGCCGCACGAATCCCAGCGACCAGTTAGGTCCCACAGAGTGGGTCTTCTCCGGGTCCCGTCAACTAAACAATGCCACTTGGCAGGACCCAGGGGAAGAGCCTTCTCTGTGGCGGCCCCGGCCCTCTGGAACCAACTCCCCCCAGAGATTAGAATTGCCCCCACCATCCTTGCCTTTCATAAGCTACTTAAAACCCACCTCTGCCACGCATGGCATGGGGGAATTAAGATTCCTTTTCCCCCTAGGCCTTTACAATTGTATGCATGGTATGTTTGTATGTATGTTTGGGTTTTTTATATTAAGGGGTTTTAATTCACTTTTAGTATTGGATTATTATTGTACACTGTTTATGATTGCTGTTAGCTGCCCCGAGTTTTCGGAGAGGGGCGGCATATAAATCCAATAAATAAATAAATAAATAAATTGTAAATAATGAAATAAAGGAACCAATTGCTTATTGTGTTGCTATTGACATGAAGAGCATGAGTGTGTGTGATTGTTTTTAATGGCTTTTTTTAATGTGGTGTATTTTTAAAGGTTGTAAGCCACCTGGAGTCACTTTGTTGAGCAGCGATAGAAATTTGTTTAAAAAAAAATAAAATTATTTCTTATTAGGAGCCTTTGAAAAAAAATCATAGTGCTGACTTGCTTTTGTCGCCCTTTGATAATCAGAAGAAGGTTAAGCAAGTTAGCAGTTTCAGCTGATCAGGTCATAGTCAACGCGGCATGCATATTTTCATTTCATTCCTTTCTCTGAAAAAGAAAGATTCCACATGTGTGCCTGCCAGTACACTGATAAAACTGTTAACACCACATTTTTCTATGAAAATTGCACGTGTCCAAAAATTCAGAGAACAAGCTGCACTCTGATCCCATCAGAGCTTCTTTTATATTGGAGCCAAGTAACATTCTTTGATGAAACAGTTTCATCTCCTGAATGGTGTAAATCACTATTTGCTATCTTACAAAAACTGACTGAAACAAGGCAAGGCTTTAGAAGCTAAATATCTACGCAGTATGAAATGCCCTGCGACTGTTGCTCAGTATAAATATTTTTTCTTTTTACTGCTTTGAGGATCACTTTAAGAGTGTTACGTAATCCTAAGAATCAGTGTATCGTAACTATATTTCAACTGAAAAATGTTCCTCTGCAATTTGTTTTGGTGTTCATAAAATAGCCTTCTGCCTATCATGCCTAGGCTTGTCTGTTATCAGATCAGTTTTAGCTCAGTCCAATAGTGTCTCAATCTATATCTAACCACATCCAGGATATGTGAAACACTGAGAAGGAAAACTACAGGACCGATAAACCGCTTTTTGAAATATAATTCAGTACAAAAGAAAAAAAGAAAAGTATGTTATATTGTACTTGAAGAGGAGAGGGAGAGAGAGAGAGCTTTTATAAGATAAAAATGTGTATGTATGTGTGTATACACCAGTGATGGCGAACCTATGGCACGGGTGCCACAGGTGGCACGTGGAGCCATATCTGCTGGCACACAAGCTGTTGCCCTAGCTCAGCTCCAATGTGCATGTGTGTGCCAGCCAATTGATTTTTGGCTCGCACAGAAGCTCTGGGGAGATGGGGAAGGGCGTTTTTACTCTCCAGAGAGGCTTTTGGAGCCTGGAGAGAAAGAAACACAAGCCTACTGGGCCCATCAGAAGTTGGGAAACAGGCCATTTCCAGCCTCCAGAGGGACTCCAGGGGGCAGGGGAAGCTGTTTTTGCCCTCCCCAGGCATTGAATTATGGGTGTGGGCACTCACGCATGCGCAGATAGTGCACGCCCACGCTCTTTCGGCACCCAAGGGAAAAAATGGTTCACCATCACTAGTATACACATATCAGAGGTGGGTTCCACACCAGGGGTAGGTTACTTTTCCTATCGGTTTGCATTGCCGTGGAAGTGCACATTTTGTGACCGCATGCAAGCGAAGCAAACCTCCATCATGTCACACAAAATACCCAGAAATGACTCCCTACACATGCACCGAAGCCTTTACACATGCACAGAAGGGTGTTTTTTGCAAGGATGACCAGTTTGGGAGCGTAGATCGCCATTCATTGCTGCCGTTTTAGCGAGTAGTGGTAAATTTCCGCTACTGGTTGGCCTTCTCCGGGTCCCGTCGACTAAACAATGTCGTTTGGCGGGACCCAGGAGAAGAGCCTTCTCTGTGGCAGCCCCGACCCTCTGGAACCAGCTTCCCCCGGAGATTAGAACTGCCCCCACCTTCCTTGCCTTTCGTAAAGTTCTTAAGACCCACCTCTGCCGTCAGGCATGGGGGAACTAAGACATCTCCCCCGGACCTATACAGTTTATACATGGTATGTTTGTTTGTGTGTATGTTTGCTTTTAATAATGGGGTTTTAGCGTTTTTTAAATTATTAGATTTGTTCTTACATTGTTCTTGTTATTGTTGTGAGCCACTCCGAGTCTACAGAGAGGGGCGGCATACAAATCTAATAAATAAATAATAAATCCATGAATTACACACACACACACATACACACACATCAGGAACTGGGTAAAAAACAGACACCGTTTTTCTACTAGTACAAATCACTTTCATTTCTCAGAATATTATTTGGAGTATTCCATTTCCCAACCAACTTTTTAATTAAAAGAATCAAAAGCAACTGATCTTGCCTACAGTCACTGTATTCCTGAGCACAGTGAAAGCTTGTTCCACAATTCCCTCAGGTTGTCCACTAATCTCAACTCTTTTTCTAAAGCCCATTTCAAAACCACACATGGGAATAAGTGTCTGCACCCAAAAAAAGAATTCAGAAACACCTTAGGTACAAAATTCCTTTTCTTGCCAGCCACAGAGTATAAGTACAGTGTGGAATGAAGAAATCAAGAAATCTTCTGCTAATACATAAAATCACAGGCTTTATAATAGGAATACAGTAGTCCCTCATTATACCGCGCTTCACCTACTGCGGCTTCACTTCATCGCGGGTTTTCAAGAAATATTAATGAGAAAAATCATTCGCGGATCTTCAGTGGTTCGCGGGTTTCTGAGGAAGTCGATCGGCAGATTTAAACAGCCCGCCGAACTCGATCGGCAGGTTTTTCAAAAAAAAAAATATCTAAAATTGTAAATAATGTATTTAAATACTGTATCTAAAATAAATACTGTGTGGGAAGGGTTTATAAACACTTAAAACAATGAAAACTTACCAAACAATTACAATATAAATACTTAAATAAGTACTATCAGTCGATAAATTCCACATCACGGATTTCACCTATCGCGGCCAGGTCTGGAACGTAACACCAGCGATAGGTGAGGGACTATAATGAATTATCAGAAGCTGTGATTGAATTTTTAAAAAATCACACTGGTTACTGACATGCTTATCGATGTAAGCCTTTTTAGATGTTCTATATATGATAAATGCAACATGCCCATGTTATTTCAGGTGAGCAAAACATGCTCAGGCACTTCATCATGCTCCTGCATGTTTTGTGTAGTTGCTAATAATTTACTTAGCCTTTATCTGTGTGTCTGCTCTGTCCAATTAAAGCTCCATTTAAATGTTTTATAGCACTAACCTATATATTTTAATAGTCTAATTTCCCATAGAATCTCTCTCCCATTGTTATTGCCTCACTGTTCTGGTTTTTCCCCAAGCTTTGAATCTGGCAAAGGCACACACTTAATCATCTGCCTTGAAAGTTATTCCGTTTGGTTTTGATAGTACTGGAGTGGGTGTCAGCAGGATTTTCTTGATATTCTTTTGACGCAGAATAGCAGCAATTGAAGCAGTACCTAGACGTTCCATATACCTAAGACTTTCATGGCACTAATGGGGTTGGCAAGTTTTAAAAGAATGTGGTCTCTTTGTGTACAGGTGGTCTCAATTGTGGTTGTAGGTTGAGGATTACCCGTATAGAAGCTTCACAACTTTACAAACATTTCAGAAAATAAGTGTGATTCGGCAAATATTAGATTTTTTGTAATCTAGAAAGATTTTTTAAAAAAAAATCTTGGTATCTCAAGACTTTTAGCTTCTTAAAAGCTTTTCCAAACAGGTCAAAATGTGTTGTTGGAATATGACTTCCAGAATATCTTATCACCATCATTCTGACTATGTATGATAGGGATAATAATTTAGACAGAAGGAAAAGGGGGGACATGATCGAAACATTTCAATATGTTAAAGGGTTAAATAAGGTCCAGGAGGGAAGTGTTTTTAATAGGAAAGTGAACACAAGAACAAGGGGACACAATCTGAAGTTAGTTGGGGGAAAGATCAAAAGCAACATGAGAAAATATTATTTTACTGAAAGAGTAGTAGATCCTTGGAACAAACTTCCAGCAGACATGGTAGATAAATCCACAGTAACTGAATTTAAACATGCCTGGGATAAACATATATCCATCCTAAGATAAAATACAGAAAATAGTATAAGTGCAGACTAGATGGACCATGAGGTCTTTTTCTGCCGTCAGACTTGTATGTTTTTATGTTTCTAGACTTCAATATTACTGCTAAAGTTCCTTGCTTCATCATCATTTCTCTGCTATGCTGTAAAAACATTATAATAACTTTTAATATCAGGAAACTGCATATTATTTTTATACTGAATTTCAGTAATGGAAATTCAGCCATTGGCCATCAGTATTTCACCGCAGTTTTCTGAATCTATCAAGAACTGAATGGCATTATCAATATTTTATGGTTACCATAATCAGGGCTCAGCAGCAGTTTAACTTGGGTGACATGTATTTTCAGCAATAGAATATACCGGTAATCGAAATTAGAACATTTTCATTGACATTTTTAAAAACAATGCTCTGCAAATAACTACTCAGAAGCATGTCTTACAGAGTTTAATGACACTCAGAAGAATTTGTATAAAATTACAGCACTGACCTTGTTCTAGTTTCAGGAGCAAAATGTTTGACTCAAGATTTTTACTATACGCATATTAAAATTCTTGCAGGAAAAAAGCCCAAGTACCTTTAAAGTATTAGATTGCAATGAAATTTTGAAATAAATTGCAGTTTTCGCTTTTAACCTTATCTATTAATTTTAAACTTGAACTGCCTTTGTTTTAGAGCATAGCTCTTTCCAGCTGTTCCTTAGGATTGTTTTAAAGTTGGAAAAGAAAAGGTAAAGAATATATTTGAGATTTACTGATGGATAAAGCAACAAAGAAATGTTGCTCCCACGAGAACGCAAAGTGAAATCTGGAAATCTGATTAAGGAGAGAATTACCAAACCAGTTCTTACTTTAAAATGACATTCTATCCTAGCTTGAGACTAAAATCCTTGAGGAATTCGTCTATCCCAATCAACAAAAGTTCAAAGTGGCCTGCATTTTTCCTATTTAATTCATCTGCTTTTGAGTTCTGCTTCCTAGTCAATCACAATGGAATTTAGGATAAAATGTGAAATATGGCCCAAAATTGGAAATTATTTTCTCTGTTCAAAAGTTAAAGAGGGATAAGGATGCTTCATGTACTGTATAAGTAGTAAAACTGAAATGGCATGTTATTTTATGTTAACACAAATATTTAAGAAATTAATATTATAAACTTTAATATAAATCTATGACTCCTAAAAATTGAATTAACATGAGCACAATGTGCTAATTTCCTTTTACTAAACTGGAATAAGTAGATTTGTCAAAACTGGCTATTTCTTTAACACATGTAAAAATATCTACTGGGTGGGGGAAGAGATGTTGTTGGACTCAGACGTTAATTAGAACTAGACCTGGTTCTAACTTGAATGGACTTCACCAATATTTGGATGGCAATGTAAACAAAACATATCCTAAAATACCACAGCTGGTCAAATTGTTTCTGAACTACTGCTAAGAAAATTGGAGATACTGGTATATCAATATAAGCATCAAAAATCAAATATGCTCTCAAAATTTATTTTATCAGCCTTAACACAATTCAGACAATATCTAAAACGCATTATTTTTGTTTGCCACAAATACTGAGCCAATTCATAAAATTACAGAAACTCTTATTTGCACTTTATATACCACATAATTACAGATCTATAAGTTTCTTTCTAGCTATACACTCCGTTGATCTTACCCCCTATTTTACTTTTTAGTGCTTTTAAGTCTTCAAACAATTGAAATTCCCATCTTGTCTGACTCAGAAATCTATGCTCAGGTTTAGATTAAGCTAGGATCTTAAAGCAGAGGAATCACAGCTTTGAATGAAAAAATAATACTACATCTGGAATGCAACTTTTCTGAGTTAACATTTTTGTCCCATTAAAAAAAGGTCATAAGACTTGCTAGTATGTCAACTTAGTATCAGTGGTGGGTTGCTTCCGGTTTGGCCCAGTTCTAAGAACCCGTAGCACCGGCGGTGGGAGGCTCCGCCCACTCACCCGGGTTGTTTCTGTGTATGTGCAAAAGTGTCACGCATGCGGGTGCACGTGAGCTAGAACCAGTAGCAAAGGGTTTTAGAATCCACTACTGCTTAGTACGCTTATGTTACCTACTTAGGGTAATGAAATATTTGCAAGAAAAAAAGCAAGGTCACTCAAATTTAATGACAAGCAGGCAAGTAGGCAGATTTCACCTATTTCTAGCTTTCACTGTACAGTGGTACTTCTAACTTAGAACGCCTCTACTTATGAACTTTTCTAAATAAGAACCGGGTGTTCAAGGTGTTTTTGCTTCTTCTCAAGAACCGTTTTCCACATACAAACCCGAGCCTCCGAAACTGTAACCGGAAAAAGCAGGGAGAAGCCTCCGTGGGGCCTCTCTAGGAATCTCCTGGGAGGAAACAGGGCTGGAAAAGGCGGGGAGAAGCCTCCATGGGACCTCTCTAGGAATCTCCTGGGAGGAAACAGGGCCTCCACTCTCCCTGTGGTTTCCCCAGTCACACGCATTATTTGCTTTTACATTGATTCCTATGGGAAAAATTGCTTCTTCTTACAAACTTTTCTACTTAAGAACCTGGTTACAGAATGAATTAAGTTTGTAAGTAGAGGTATCACTGTATTATATATTGATGTCTCGAATATTTGAAACAACTATTTACCTCCATGCCAGTTTGAAGCAAATTTTGTGAAGTTTTTCATTTTGTTTAATTTTTTAACTAATGTCAGTACCTGGCTCGTTTTTATGTACATGTAATCAGAAGATTAAATTCGGAGAATCTTAAGTCCACATAGCTTTAAGCTGCCACTGCAGTAAGTATTCAATTTACCTTTCCCCTATCAGCTTTTTCTATTATCAAGAGTGTCCACAGAGTGTGGTCTAAAAAGTCAAGATCCCCATGGTTGGCATGATCAAAGCTCTGCCTGTTTTTTATGTCCCTTATATATCCTTATCAGTTGTGTACAGATACAAAACCTTTAAGAACATCATTCCAATAGCTGAAGCCACTTTATTGTGAAACATATGTAATTAATAACAGCAAAATTTGCCCTCTCTTTCTATACATTTGCTTTTTCGCAAATGTATACTTTATTTTTAATGGAAAGGATTTCAGGATGTTTTCCAAGTTTTAAGAAAATCTAAATATTTGTAAGTATATTTTACATCTAAACAAATTTGACTGACAGTTTTTAAAACTTTACAGTTGACTACAGTATTTCTATTACAAATATTATGACATACAGAACATTTAAGAATATTATTTCTGAAATAATATGCACTGAATCTGTGTTGTAAAATAGTTTGTTAAATAGTCGATTTAAGCTTTTAATTTAATGTAATAACCTTATTATTTTAAAAAACTTCAACAAATAAGTTCAATTTGTTCTCTAAACATAGGTTAATAGCAGGATTTTTCAACTTTGGCAAGTTTAAGATCTCTGGACTTCCAGAATTCCCTATCCAGTAATTCTCTGAATTAAAATTCATATATTTTAAAGTTGCCAAAATTTAAAAATACTAGGTTATAGTATCTCAGCCTCTTTGTGCTTATTACGTTACTGCGACTATCCTGAGTTGCTTTTTGTGAGTATAAATTCCAGATATATAGGATTTGTATCAGAAGTAGACTTTCCCCAGTGAAATCCTGATACAGTGGTACCTCGTCTTACGAACGCCTCTACTAACGAACTTTTCGAGATACGAACCCGGTATTTAAGATTTTTTTGCCTCTTCTTCTGAACTATTTTCACCTTACAAACTCGAGCCGCCGCCGCTGGGATACCCTGCCTCTGGACTTCTGTTGCCAGCCAAAGTGCTGGGATTCCCCTGAGCCTCCCCTTGCTGGAAATCTCCGCCTCTGGACTTCCGTTGCCAACCGAAGCGCCTGTTCTTGCGTTGCTGGGATTTCCCTGAGCCTCCCCTTGCTGGGAAACCCCACCTCCGGACTTCCGTTGCTAGCCGAAGCGCCCGTTCTTGCGTACCTGGGATTCCCCTAAGGCTCCCCTCACTTGGATTCCCTTCATTTTTGCTGGTGCTGCTTTGAATGATGATAAATTGGGTGAGCTTATACTCTGAATGTAGGTTCCCCCCCCCCAGCCCTAACTAGCTGCTAATGATCTTCCCACCTCGTACCTTGCAGGCTCTTTCATTGTTTCTCTCTGCGAACAATGTTTTCCAAGCTCTAAGTTTTTGCACGGGTTTTTTCATTGCTCTAACTTGATCCGAATAAGTTGCTTTCAAGTCCTAACCAGGTGTTAACGATGTTCCCTGGTCTTACCAGCTTGCAAGCTCTTTTATTGTTACTCTCTGTGAAAAACGTTTTCCAAGCGCAAAGTCTTTGCAGGATTTTTTCCATTGCTCTATTTGCTTCCAATGTTTCTTTCCAGGTGCTAATGATATTCCCAGCTCTTACTGGCTGGCAAGTTCTCTCATTGTTTCTCTCTCTGAATAAAGTTTTTTTAAATCCCTAACCAGGGGATAAAATAATGTGCTGGCTAAGGATGTTAGCCAGATGAATACCTGGTAAGCAGATTCTTTTCTCTATTTTCCTCCCAAAAAACTAATGTGCGTCTTATATTCTGACACATCTTATATTCTGAAAAATATGGTACTAATATCTATCTGTTTTCAATGTCTGTTGCCTCTGTCCTACTATTTCCAGTGACAAGTAACTACTGAAGTTATAAATATTCCCAACACTCAAAAGAACAATACTAAATTAAGAGAATACAGAGTTATTACCAGGCGGAAAAAGAAAATGGCTTCAACATAAATGAATGCAGAAATCAATTTTAAAGCAGGGACTATTTCCTTGAACAGTTGAATGACCTCCTAAATATCCCTATTTTCTGCAGCCAGAGGAATTCAGTTTGGCTGCATGTATATGGCTTACAGAAGATTACAGCTACAGCAGTCTGACTGGATATTGCCCCATTCTGACTATGTCAAAACTGATCATATTCAGTGACCTAATCAGGCCTGCCTTCTTTTATCAAGAAATAAAAATAAAAGTACTAAAGTCACTACGTAGCTCCAAACACCAAAGCCAACGCATGGAATCAATTAGATATTACTTTTAGTCTGCCTTTTTGAAACAGTAGAAAAAGTGGCCTCAAAGGATTTTTAAAGGCAACAACTCCCACAATTTGCATTTGGTCTAATCCAGACATAATCAATTTTCAGTGTTGAAATACTCATCAATGCTTCTGCATTATACAACTACGACCTATAAAATCTTTCAAGGGTAAGCATTTTACCTACCTACCTACCTACCTATCTGACAATATTTCAACATTGTTTTTAAAACCAAAACTTACAGTGTAACTTTAGGACCAATTCCTTTTTAAACCTAGCCCAAGGGTGGAAACAATAATTATACCATTCTTTTTTAAAGAATGAATTGACCTAATGTGCATTTCACAAACTTATATATATATAAATGTTTGTAGAAACATTTGTATGTTTCTACAAACATTTTTTAGAGAAGAGAGTAAAGCAGATTAAAATACATTTACAGTATATTTAAAACTTATTAGAATTTCCTATTCAATAGCTTATTTAACAATACTAGTTTCTTTTAATTAAAATACATAATTAAATATGAAGCTGCCATGGTGTAAAGTAAAGTATTAGCCTTCTATTTACTTTTGTTTTCAAGGATGTTTCTAAACCATCTCCCACTCTTCAAAAATATATGGTAGATGGTAGATCATTGCATGCTAGTGGTTTATTTGGTAATATACTTATCTGACCCCAAAATACCCTTGGGATACTAAACAGTATTATGTGGGGCCCTGTTAGTGGAAAGCAATCTACCCAAATATTTGGGAGCACCTGTACTTGCCAACCATCAATTTTTTTTTTGAATACAGCTATGCACAGTTTTCTGTACAGACTAAGGAAAATATTTACTGTGTATCAGAGTCACAAACTTACATTTTAAAAATGCAAAACTTACAAAGAGAGAAATAGGCATGTTTTACTGTGGCAAACTTTTTATTTAATTCTAGTTTCTACTATCTGCCATGAGTTAACAAAGTATCTGGAAACCATTCATGAATGGATGGAAATCCACCAATTCAACAACCCAAAAGCACTTACTAACAAATAGTTCCACTGAAATCTTCAGACAGAAAGTTCAAATAATGAGATTCATATCTTTTTTGGGGGAAAGACCTTTTAAAACTACTTTCTTGTACAAGCTTTGAGAAAGTCAGACTTGCCAAATGGTTCCACTCAACAGTTAAAAGTGTTTCCATCTGGTAATCTGATGTGAAACCATTGGGAGAAACTTTTCACGGAAATTTGATTGGGTTTGTGTCATAAAATACATCTTCAGCATGCAGACGATGATCAAAAAATGAAATATAGTAGGCTGAATTTAAATGATTATCAAGAGGAGAAAAATTGCTACAAGCGGTATTTCAAATTACTTGAGCAGAAATTATAAAAACTCATTTCTGTAGTGTACTTCCTGTGATTATCATTTGTATATGACACCACACATAAAAGGTATTTGAATTTAGTTCAATTTTTCCTCCCACAATATTCAGGCGCAGGATGTAATATTTCTGTAAGCATATAACCTCAGCATGTAGGGAAGCCTCCTGAACACAGCTCAATACTTCTGTGAAAATTAAAAGGTGATTTGCTATAAAAATGGATACCGGGAGACAGACAATATAATAGCTGAGAACAGAGAAAAGCATTCACATATTTCTTTCACTACTTTGAGTTCATAGCTGTATAAAATTCTCACAGTTACTCTACAAAACAGAAGTAGATTCAGCCATAACACAATTAACTGTTCTGTTCAAAGGACTGCTAATGAGATGCTAATGAATTTGGTCAGCTCAGCCAGTTACTAATTAGCTACCGTTTCTGCTACGGTGGTAAAGTTATACAGTTTTAAAACTCCCTCTTTCTTTCTAAAGTAGCATTAATTTTTTAAACTATTTTTTCTATATTTAATTTTAAACTACTGTATATTTAAATGCTAAAATTTAGTGCACTCATAAACATCAGTTTATTTGGGGGGGGGGTGTTACCTGTTATTGATATAGATTTCCACTGAAAACTATTTCTTAAATGTCAGCTGGAATTTTAAGAGAATAGGCGTTGATTGCTTACCTGAACGCCTCTTCTCGTACGGTGAGCGGGTACAGCAGTCACATGGGTTGCTCATGTCCAATCCGGTGGAACTGAGCCTAGTATTAAAAAAGCTTGCCGGATCCGCCCCTTCCCCAGAATTCGCGAATCCATAGACTAGGCTCAGTTGTGAAGCTCTGTAGTGTTCAACTCTCATTGTTAGAGGAAGAAAGATATAGAAAGGTAAAGAAGACACATACAAGGGCGGGAAGTGACTGCTGTACCCGCTCACCGTACGAGAAGAGGCGTTCAGGTAAGCAATCAACGCCTATTCTCCGTACTGAAGGAGCGGGTCCAGCAGTCACATGGGACATACCCAATAGATGGTCCCTAGGGTGGGATTAGCTTGCTATCGTGTGAGATAACGGATTGGAGTACCCTTCTGCCGAAGGCAGCGTCCGCTGAAGCGTAGGAATCAATTTTGTAGTGCCTGATGAAGGAATTTGGCGAGGCCCAAGTGGCTGCTTTGCAGACCTCCTCCAACGGGGCTTGAGTCGCCCAAGCGGCCGAGGTGGCTGCGCTCCTGGTGGAATGCGCTGTGATGTTCCTTGGAACTGAGAGGGAGGCCGACTCATAGGCCTTAGATATAGTCCCTCTGATCCAACGGCCTATTACTGTTGAAGACACTTTGGCCCCCATGACTCTGGGATGATAGGCTACAAAAAGTGCTTCTGACCTCCGAAAGGGTCCTGTGCGTTGGATATAGATTCTCAGCGCTCTGGTGAGATCCAGGGTGTGCCATCTAATTGCCAAGGGATGGTCTCGTTGGAGGCAGAAGGAAGGTAGGACAATATCCTGAGATCTGTGGAACATGGAACTGACCTTGGGTAAGAAGGTGGGGTCCAGTCGCAAGACTACCTTGTCCTGATGGAATTGACAAAGGTCCTGCCTGATTGAGAGGGCAGCCAGCTCCGAAATGCGTCGGGCAGAGGTAATAGCCACCAGGAATGCTACCTTAAAGGATAGGTACCTGAGGGACGCCGATTTTAGGGGTTCGTATGGTGCCTGCGTGAGGGAATGGAGAACCCGTGGCAAATCCCAGGATGGATACCTGTGGACCCTGGAAGGTCTGAGGTTGGCTATGCCCTTGAGGAATTCCTGAACTTCAGGGAAGGATCGGAGAGGCTGTCTGCGGGGACCCCCTAGGACAGATGAAATGGCTGCCAGATGACGCCGGAGGGTGCTGGTGGAAAGTCCTTTATGAAAGCCTTGCATAAGGAAGGAAATAATTCTGTGTATGGGGATGCACAGAGGGGAGAGACCTTCCTGTAGACACCACTGGTGAAACTTGGACCACGTGTGGTCGTAGATTCGATTGGTCGAACCCCTTCTGGCCTTTAAAATGACCTCCACTGAATCGGGGTCATGACCACGCAGTTCTAAATCTCTCCTGATAACAGCCAGGCGGTGAGGTGGAACCACTCCGGGTCTGGATGGAAAGAGGCCCCCTGCCGCAGCATATCCCCCGAAACGGGGAGTCGCCAAGGGTCCTGGACGGACAGCTGTTGGAGATCCGCGAACCAGGGCCGGCGGGGCCAATGAGGGGCGATTAAGATTACTCGGGCCCTCTCGGTGAGGACCTTGTGAATCACGTCCGGGAGGATTGGAATTGGAGGAAATGCGTAGAGTAGGCCTGGAGGCCATGGACTCCGGAGGGCATTGATTGCTTCCGCTCCCGGGGATGGAAATCTGGAATAGAAGCGAGGGAGTTGGGCATTCGCATTGGTCGCGAAGAGATCCAGAATTGGTAGGCCGAATCTGAGGGTGATTTGATGGAACAGGTCTTGATGGAGGTTCCACTCTCCTGGGTCTATCGTTGCTCGGGATAGCCAATCCGCCTGGACGTTGAGACTCCCCGAGATGTGATCGGCTAGGAGCGACTGGAGATGTTTTTCCGCCCAAAGGCCCAACTTGAGGGCCTCCCTCATGAGAGCCTTGGATCTGGTGCCCCCCTGTCTGCAGATATGGCTTTTTGTGGCAATGTTGTCGGTGAGAATGAGAACGTGTCGGTTGGGAATGCGAGGAGAGAAATGCTTCAGAGCCAGGGAAACGGCTCTTAACTCTAGCCAATTGATTGGCCTGGAAGCTTCCTCCGGGGACCACGTGCCCTGGGCTATCATCCCCTGGGCGTGGGCGCCCCATCCCGATAGACTGGCATCTGTGGTGATGACAAATTGATCCGGGCACCTGAACGGGGATCCTCTGTCCATGGCCGGAGACTTCCACCACTTGAAGGATCTGCGAACACTCAGTGGGATGACAATGCGTCGATTTGAGTTGCTGTGCCCCGATCTCTGAAAAGGTAACAGGAGCCACTGGAGTTCCCTAGCATGAAGGCGAGCCCAGGGAATGATGCCTATGCACGACACCATCTTCCCCAAAAGGGAAGATAGAGTGACTATGGATACTGAAGAATTAGATAAAATGTTAGAAATTAACTCCACTATACTGAGTTTTCTCTCGGGAGAGAGAAAAACCTGGGAGGATTCTGAATCAATAATGGATCCCAGGTGAGAAATGGATGTGGAAGGTTGGAGGTGACTTTTATCAAAGTTGATGGAAAATCCATGGTCCTGAAGGACTGACATGGTGACAGAAAGGTCTGTTTTCACTTTCTCTAGGGAGTTCCCATGAATCAAAATATCATCAAGATAACATAAAATGTGGATGGGAGACGCCCGGATATAGGCCGCCAGGGACCCCAAGAGCTTTGTAAAGACCCGAGGGGCCGAGGAAAGGCCAAATGGCATCGCCCTATACTGGAAATGCCTGCCTTGAAAGGAAAAACGTAAAAATTTTCTGTGGCATTTGGCTATAGGAATGTGAAGGTAGGCCTCAGTGAGGTCTAAGGAGACCATGAAATCTCCCGAGTGAATGGCGGCCAAAATAGAAGACAAGGAGTGCATCTTAAACTTCCTATATTTGATGAATAGGTTTAGTTTCTTTAAATCCAAAATAGCTCTCCAACCTCCGGAGGACTTTGGAACCATAAATAGGATGGAGTAAAAACCTAGGCCCTTCTGACCGGAAGGGACCGGTTGAATGGCTCTGATGGACAATAGATGAGAAATGGCCTCCTCCATACGGTTACAATCTGAGGATGACCTGGGAGAAGGGCAGGAAATAAAACGTTTAGGGGGAGGAGAAATAAATTCTAAAAGAAGGCCTGTTTGAACAGTGTCAATGACCCAAGGGTCCTTGGAGGTGAGACGCCAATTAGAGGCGAAATGAGCTAGGCGACCCCCTATGGGAATAGAGGTAAGATTACCATCTAGGTTTTTTTGAAGCCCTGTTAGAGGAAGCTCCCCTTTGGAAGCGAAACCCTCTACCCCTGGAGTTCCTACCTTGGGAACGAAAGCGGGGGGAATACTGACCTGGAGATCTCTGATAGGAAGCCGCTTGATCTTGCTGGCGCCCTGGGCGACGAAAGGGCTGCGTTTTGGTAGCCTTTTTTGTGGTTGGACCCAAAACTTTCTTCTTGTCCGTGGTCTCCGTGAGGAGTGGATCCAGAAGATCACCGAAGAGAAGGTCGCGCTTTAAGGGACCCTGGGATAACTGCCACTTTTGGCGAACTCCCGCTTGCCAAGGGCGAATCCATAGGAGTCTTCTTGCCGTTGTGGAAGCTGCAATAGACTTAGCAGAAAATCTAGTAGATTGCAAGGTGGCATCAGCCACGTACTGGGCAGCTGCAAAGACCTTGTTGAAGTCTTGTTGACCTCTCAAGTCATCGGGAGGAATATGCTGTTGAAGTTGGCGAAGCCACAGCAGCATGGCTCTGGAGAAAAAGGAAGCCGCTGCAGAACTTTTAATGGCCCAGGAATCAGCGGTGAATCCTCTTTTGAGCATTTGCTCAATGCGCTTGTCCTCTGGGCGGAGGACTTCCTCCGCCTCGCCTGGCACAGCCGCTGCCGAGTGAAGAATCTTGACAGGTTCATCCGGTTTGGGAAAGGATAGAAGCTCTTCATAGGAAGAGGAAAGTTTGTACAACTTTCTGTCCTTGGTGGAGGGATTAAGGCCAGAGGCTGGAAATTCCCACTGTTTGAGTAAAGCATCTTTAAACAATTTAGGCATAGGAATTACCTCGTTATCCTCCTGTTCCTCTGTGAAGTAAGGTAAATTCTCCTCCGGGGGATCAGTGGAAGTGGAGGCTTGTTTCTCCTGGGCCGCTAATCCCGTAGAAATTCTAGCTTTGAGGAGGAGAGATTTGAATAATTGAGAAGGAAAAATAGTAATTGGAGGAGGAACCTTTATTTGGGATTCCTCATCATCTGATAAGCCTTGAAAGGGATCCTCATCATCCTCTATATCCTCATATTCATCCTGGGAGGAATCTGAATCATCC
This sequence comes from Erythrolamprus reginae, assembly GCF_031021105.1. NCBI lineage: Eukaryota > Metazoa > Chordata > Lepidosauria > Squamata > Dipsadidae > Erythrolamprus > Erythrolamprus reginae. The sequence goes on along the minus strand of NC_091952.1, from coordinate 84,417,424 downwards.
TGAATAGGAGCTCTGACCGCTGGGGAAGAACCCAAGGGGCGGGAGGAACGAGAAGGAGGAAGAGGTAAGGGAAGCTCATTGATGGTGGAGAGTTTGGCATCAATGGCTTTGGACAACACAGCAAATATAGACTGGAACTCAGGAGGTAAACTGGAAATATCAGCAGAAATGGCAGAAGAATCCCTAAAGGCCTGGGAGGATCCTGGCTGGGGGGAATCTTCAATAATATCTGGTTCCTCTGGACCTATGCCCCATAGGTTAGGTTGGGGTCTGTCTAGGTTTGGCTCATCCAGAGATAACACAGGGACCCCAGAAGGAGGTAGACTAGAAGCCTCTGGGGGGTCTTGACTACTGATTACTTGGGCCTGCACTTTCAAACGTTTTGCTGATTTGTCATGGATTTTTTGTAGGGCTAGGTCCCTTCTCTTCTCGGCCCTGGTGACCTTGGTCGAGGGGCGGGCCCCTGGAGAAGAGGAGGAAGAGGCCTGGGGGATACTAGTAATCTCATCGCCTGTAGGCCTGGCCTCTCTGGGACCTTTAGTTGTGCCTCTCTTGGGAAAAGTAGCCATAGTCTGACAATTAACAGAAGACAAGGCTGAGCCAATAACTGAATAATAAGGAGAAGAATTTCAAGGACTTCCCAAGAGGAATGGATCCTGCTTCGAGGCCTCGAAGCTGCTGAAACTTGAGGACAATCTGGGCAAACCCAGAGTTCGTGCCCCCAAATCCAGCGGGGCCAGCCTCCCTAAACTTTATAATTAAGTAAACCAAGGCACTCTGGTTGGAGGCTTAGCCGGTGGAGAATTTAGCCTGGGACCCCCAAGGCCCGCTCCGGGATCCACGCGGTGGACTGAGGCCTACGCGGCTGGCAGGAGGCCAACACGAGAGGCCTAGATTTAAAAAGGGGCGCGAAGGCCTTCGCGCCGAAAAAATCGCTCCGTAAAATTACTTAAAGGGGAAGCGATCGACTAAGTCCAGGAGACTAGAAGGCGTCTCACTCCGCAGGAGGTATTTCTTAAGCCCTTAAATATTTTGTATACAATAAATAATCAATAATTCAATAGATTAATACTTGCACCAGGACCTCCAGGCCAAAGGATTAGAAGAATCCACAAGCGGCCGCAGGAATCGTAACCGGCAAAACCGCCGGGGGAAAAACGAAACCGCAACTTCTCCAAAGGAAAAAAGCCGAGCCGCAAACGGCTGGCGCTATTAGTGCAAGTAAATAATAATGATAAAACCAATCTTACTACTTTTGAAGAAAAGGATCGAAGGGAAGGTGTTAGTATGTTGAACGAGCTATCACAATACAACCGCAGGATATGCGAACTGAGCGAATTCTCGGGAAGGGGCGGATCCGGCAAGCTTTTTTAATACTAGGCTCAGTTCCACCGGATTGGACATGAGCAACCCATGTGACTGCTGGACCCGCTCCTTCGGTACGGAGAAATAGTTAAATTGTACATCATGTAATTACATGCCACTTCTCAGGGCAGATTAATTTTTATACTCTGCTAGAATAAAAGGCAAATGGAAATAAGCAAATGTTCTATGTTCCATACTGAATAATGATCAAGTGACTTACAAAAACTTGAACAGTATGCAAGGACTCCAAGACTTTAATTACCGTAAGTTTTTTAAAAAAAACTTTTTTCTTCTGCACTTAAGACTACTAATATTAATATCTTGCTTTCATTATTTGAAATGTTCTAGTAGAGTAGACTCGGTAAATTTAACAGATCTTGGTTTCATTGACTTCAGATTTAATGGATAATATCTGCTGGATTCACCTTTCTCCTGAATTATCACTATTGTATTGGGATTTCCTACTGGGACAATAAATTATTATTCAGATATTATTTGTACAGAATTGTATTTGCAAGCTACTTGGCCACAAAGCAAAAAGCAATTAAAGAGTGAGGTTCGAGTAACATGTTTAACAAGTCACTGTTTACTCATTTAATCTAATTTTCCGGTAGTAGCACTTCTTTACCAGGAACACTTAAAGCTTGGATTGGGGGGGGGGTCAGACTTGCACTCAGGCCACCTGCCCCACCTATCCCAGCTCATTCCCTGTTAGCTCAGAGATGGGAGTCGTTCTGCAACTCATATCTGGAGAAATCCAATTCAATTCAATTCAATTTATTAGATTTGTATGCCGCCTCTCTCCGCAGACTCGGGGCGGGTCACAGCAATAATAAAAAAACAATATACAAAGGCAAATCTAATAATTAAGATATCTAAAAACCCTTATTTCAAACAATACATCCACACAAACATACCATGCATAAACTATATAGGCCAGGGGAGATAGCTCATTTCCCCCATGCCTGACGGCAGAGATAGGTTTTAAGAAGTTTTCGAAAAGCAAGGAGGGTGGGGGCAATCCTAATCTCCGGAGGGATTTCGTTCCAGAGGGTTGGGGCCACCACAGAGAAAGCTCTCCCCCTGGGTTCCGCCAGACGACATTGTTTAGTCGACGGGACCCGGAGAAGGCCCACTTTGTGGGACCTAACTGGTCGCTGGGATTCGTGCGGCAGAAGGCGGTCCCAGAGATATTCTGGTCCAATGCCATGAAGGGCTTTATAGATCATAACCAACACTTTGAATTGTGACCGGAAACTGATCGGCAACCAATGCAGACTGCGGAGTGTTGGTGTAACATGGGCATACCTAGGGAAGCCCATGATTGCTCTCGCAGCTGCATTCTGCACGATCTGAAGTTTCTGAACATTTTCAAAGGTAGCCCCATGTAGAGAGCGTTACAGTACTCAAACCTCAAGGTGATGAGGGCATGAGTGACTGTGAGCAGTGACTCCCGGTCCATGTAGGACCACAACTGGGCAACCTGGGCAAACGCCCCACTCGCCACAGCTGAAAGAAAGCCCACAATACAGCTTTCTCTCACCATGACCACCTCTATTAGAGCAATTAACTGTGCTAAAAGTAAGAAACAGCAGCAGAGCTTCTAGACTTGGGGGAAGATAGTGAGTTCAGCGTGAAATGGACATAACAATAAAAAGCTAGAAAATATACAACAAGGAGATACATTACTGGAGTGTAATGGGAGTTAAATACCGGTAGTCCTTGACTTGCGATCACAATTGAGACCAACATTTCTGTTGCTAAGACATTGTTAAGTGAATTTTGCTCCATTTTACAACCTTTCTTGCCACAACAGTTGTTAAGCGAATCACTGCAGTTGTTAAGTTATAACATGATTGTTAAATAAATCTGGCTTCCCCACTGATTTGGTCAGAAGGTTGCAAAGGTCACATGACCCCAAGACGTAGCAACCATCATAAACATGAGTCAATTGCCATGTGTATTTGTTTGTGTGTTTAATTGGATTTCTATGCTGCCCTATTCCTCGAACTCAGGCGGTACACAACAAAATAATACATAACTTATAGAAATCTAAATTTAAAACATACTAAAACTCCAATTTCTTTAAAAAACCCAATCACTCATATTCAGGAAATCAACATGAATTCATTTATTGGCCATGGCTAGAAATCATAGCCTGTCGGCAAATATGAGTCTTTAAGTTCTTGCGGAAGGCAAGGAGGGTGTGAGCAGTGTAAGTTGGTTCCAAAGGGCTGGGGCTACCATTGAGAAGTCTCTTCCCCTAAGTCCTGCCAGGTGACATTGTCTAGCTGACAGGACCTGGAGAAGGCCAACTCTGTGGGACCTGACCGGCCATTGGACTCATGAGGCAGAAGACATTCCCGCAAGTAATCTGGTCTGATGCCAACAGTTTCAATTGCATTCAGGAACCAATCTTATGAATTTTAATTACATGACCATGGAGATGCTGCAATGGTTCTAAATGTGAAAAAAAAACTTTAGTTATTTATTTTAGTGCTATTGTAACTGGAATGGTGGAACAACCTAAATGAAAGGTTGTAACTTGAGGACTACCTATAAATCCAATTCATCATTTAACAGGCATTTGGTTTTACTAAGTAGCCATCTTTCCAATTAGTTAATTAATTCAAAGTTATTTAACTATTTTTAAAGTTAAATATGTCATCTTAAAGGGACCCTTGGCTTCAGCCGTTTGGATAGCACAAAGATGAAATTACATTCCTTGTCTGAACATTCACAATTTGAGAAAAATATAGCAAGTAGCAAGTTTCAGAAAACATCCTTTTATTTAAACCTACCTCCCTGCCCATAAACACCTGCCCAAGATTGTAATAAAACTGGAAAAGAATGTGTTAATTAAAGTTAACAATAACTGCACTGTGCATTGTATTTTTAAAACTGAAGAGAACATTATATTAAACATTTGACGTGAATGCACATATTAGTTGAACAATTTTCTAAGAAACCTAGGAAGACAGTGTGCTTTAAAAATTGGGGGGAAAAACAACCATAGAGCCACGGCAAAGAAAACACTACATTTTATGTTATCCTTTTTAAGTTACTGAAATTCATGCTTGGTGAACATGCTTCTTGAATAAATCCTCCCAGGCCATCTTTTGAAGTTATCAAATCCATGATCTGTATCTAAATTAGTTTAATTATGAATCAGCACAGCAAACAATGACTGATTTATTCGTATGGAAGATCTTTTTATCCTCCGCTAATTGGCAGGAATGTGTCACATCTGAGTGCCCATATTACTGTCATTTGTACATTGGTTGGCAAGAACAATGAGGCCTCTTCTGCTGGGCTATGAACATTCACAGGGTTGGCCTTCATTCGGAATTCTCCCATTGTAGCCAGTTCTGCCTTCTTCTATCCCTCAATACGAACATTGTTGTAAGTATATTCTTCAGATATCATTAAATGACTAAAGATTGCTTTCTTACGGATTCCCCAGTCATACTTGGGAAAGAAAAAGGAACAATAAAAGAGTTCAAACCAGCAAAGGAAAAAGAGATTTCTGACAAGAAATAAACTATACAATACTTAGAGAAGCCAGAAGTTTCAAAAAATCAATACAGAGAGTCCTCGACTTACAACAATTTATTTAGTGACCGTTCAAGCTTACAACAGCACTGAAAAAAAGGACTTGCGACCATTTTTCACAATTATGACTGTTGCAGCATCCCCAGAGTCGTGTGATCAAAATTCAGATGCTTGGCAATTGGTTCATATTTAGGATGGTTGCCATATCTCGGGGTCATGCGACTATCTTTTGTGACCTTTTGTAGAGCAAAGTTAACGAGGAAGCCAGATTCTCTTAGTAACCGTGTTACTAACTTAACAACTGCAATGATTCATATAACAACTGTGGCAAGAAAGGTGGTAAAAACGTAAGAACTATCTCACTTAGCAACATAAATTTTGAGCTTGGTTATGGTCCTAAGTCAAGGACTACTGGTATAGTCCATTATTGCCTTGCCTTTCTCTAAATTATTTTTATAAAATTTATGAGAGAATATATATACAGATACAGATACATACATACATACATACATACATACATACATACAATATACTGTAATATATATACAGTGTTCCCTTGATTTTCACGGGTTCGAACTTCGTGAAAAGCCTATACCACGGTTTTTCAAAAATATTAATTAAAAAAATACTTTGCGAGTTTTCCCCCTATACCACAATTTCCCCCTATACCCCTCCCGATGACGTTATATGTCATCGCCAAACTTTCATCCGCCTTTAATAAATATTTTTTAATTAACTTTAATAAATAAACATGGTGAGTAATAATCTAAATGGTTGCTAAGGGAATGAGAAATTGCAGTTTAGGCGTTTAAAGTGTTAAGAAAAGGCTTGGGATACTGTCCATAGCCAAAAATGGTGTATTTACTTCCGCATCTCTACTTCGCGGAAATTCAACTTTCGCAGGCGGTCTCGGAACACAACCCCCGCAAAAATCGAGGGAACACTGTATAATAAAATTATAAAAATACATTAATTGCTGTAATCTACATTTTTCTCAGCAAAAGAAAGTTGAAAAAGTCAACTCTAAAACTTTCTAGCATATGGAAATAATGAGAGCAAAACATTAGAAGATTATATCCTCTTCAAAGGGAAAAATATGAATATGTGACCTACTTTCAAACAAAAACTATCTCGCTATATCTGGATTTGGCAATACATTCAAATGCCAAAGTTTGGTAAAGCTAAATACATTCATGTGTGATCCTCCATTGATCATAAAGAGCAGGTGGATGAAAAAGATAGAAGAGGAAAAAAATAGTATGACACGGAAAGACAAGGCCGGGATTTACTGATGAGAACAAAAAGAAATGCAATAGCTAGGGCAGTGATGGCGAACCTTGTTTTCCTTGGGTGCCAAACTAGCACTTGTGTGTGCTATCGCGTGCATATGCATGCCCACACCCATATTCATTTCCTCCCATGCACCCATGTGCCCCCATTTTATGACTTCCAATGGGCCCAGTGGGCCTATTTTACACCCTCCTCAGGTTCTAGAGGCTTTCTTGGAGTTTTGGGAGGGCAGAAATGTCCTGGAGGCTCTCCGGAAGCCAAAAATGCCCTCCCAGAGCCTCTGTGCATGCCAAAAATCAGCTGATGGGCACCCACGTGAGTGCTGGAGCTGAGCTAGGGCAAGGACTCACGTGCCAGCAGATATGGCTTTGCGTGCCACTTGTGGCACATGTGCCATGGGTTTGCCATCACGGAGCTAGGGCAATACATATAATTGTAAGTGAAAATGTTGTAGACAAATTCTGAAATATCCATGACAAAACTGCAATTTGTTAAGATAACGATATGATGCTTATTCCAAACATGTGAGAAGCAAGTTACTTAAGGTAATGGTTTTCATTATCTCAATTTCTATTGGTAAGAGCACATTAATTGTTTAAACAAAGAGAACTTTTTTTTATTGCCTCTTCAAAATATATTACCACTAATGGCAGTACTGTTGGTCGGTTTACATGATATCATCTATTTATATGTGCTACTTGGCATTAAGTTTCTAGGGCAATAAAAAGAAAGACGGAATACTTAAATGCCACTGCAGCCCTGTAAAGGAAGTCAAATTCATTCTTTAAAACAAAAACAACTTTCTTATGCTGTACATCACAGCAAACTCTCAAAGCAGCTTGTATACATTAACTCCAGAATGAAACTACAGGCACTCACACGAAGAACAACAAAAATCAAATGAAGATTAAGCAGCGAATGAACATTGAAATTGGCCAAGTCTTGACTTGGCTATTAAAAGCAGAGTGAGCTTGATAAGTCCTGCTTAGGAAGCATGGGTCGTGATAGACGGACAATGACAAGTCTAGAGATATGTCTTGAACTCTCATTTTCCATTGTAGGAAAATTAGCATTTGGGGCAGAAATCCCAAGAATTACTTTCCTGGGATCCCAGGTAGAAGAAGACTGACCCAGAAGCAATGGATCATATTCCCTAGGAATTAATGAAAATTATTATTATTATTATTATTATTATTATTATTATTATCTATTAGATTTGTATGCTGTCCCTCTCCCACATCAACCAAAAAAATAATAATAAACAACACATTCTCTGGTTTCTGCAAGAAGCTACAATTGCTCTTTACTGCCCTTTTATCCAACTTTTTGGTGTTTTCTGCACCTGGCCATGAGAACTAGGACCATCAATTAAAAGCACATTGCCGTTTTAATGGTGGATGATAAGATTTTTTTAAAAGAGATATAAAAGTACTGCACCAAAGCCATTCTCTTTCAGGGTATGTAATGACACAATGCTGTGCTGAAAACAGAAAAGGGATTCAAACCAGACACAGACGTATTTTATATCTTTTCACTGTACAGCTCCAGTCTATTCTTGCTTCTATCATATTCAAGTATTTCTCGCTTCTTTTCATCAATTCCAACACAATGACTTTCTCAGTCCTACCCTTCTCTCTTATCCCATTCACTTTTCCTTTATAAATGTTTTGTGATTCAATCCACATGTGTTGTATAACCAACACAGTTCATTATGCTACTTTCATAGTAGTCTCTCAATTTCATGTGCAATCCATCTTCACTCAACCTCCATTTATTTTTTTTATCTTATCTCTCATTTTACTACCCTTCTCCCATATTCCCAGAGCGTGTCATTCCCTTGCATGTGCCTCCTGACCAAGGTTGTGTACATCTGATGAAGAAAAGCTTCTTTGGAGGGAGTGTGAGTAGTCCTTAATGCCCCTCTTAAGCCACTTTTTTTCCTTTACTCCCACAAAAGTCTTGATGTTTAAAATGGTCACCTAACATCAAAAACGTCATCAAAAAAGCAGAACAAAGAAGGTTCTTTCCGCACCAACTCAGGAAGCTCAAACCAAGGAGCTGCTGGTACAGTTCTACATATACAGTATATATGTACATATATAAATCAGTATACATAAAAAAAGAAACATTTGTCAAGAATTATGGGGTAAAACACTTAATGATTGTCATATGTCTCTGCCCAAGAAGCTGCTGATACAGTTCTACAGAGGAATCACTGAGTCTGTCATCTGCACCTCTATAACTGTCTGGTTTGGTTCTGCAACCCAACAAGACCGACACAGACTTCAGAGGATAATCAGAATTGCAGAAAAAACAATGACTGCCAACCTGCCTTCCATTGAGGACCTGTATACTGTATGAGTCAAAAAGAGGGCTGTGAAAGCATTTACTGAACCCTTGCATCTTGGACATAAACTGTTTCAACTCCTATTCTCAAAACAACGCTATAGAGCACTACACACCAAGCCAACTAGACACAAGAACATTTCCCCCCCGAAAGCCATCACTCTGCTAAACAAATAATTCCCACACCAATGTCAAACTATTCACTAAAGCTCCATTACTATTACGATTACTTTTCTCATCATTCCTATCACCCATCCCCTCCCACTTATGACTGTATCACAGTAACTACTTGTTTGTATCCTTATGATTTTTACTAATATTGTTTCCTGATTGCTTATTTGTGCCCTATGACAATCATTAAGTATTGTACCTCATGATTCTTGACAAATGTATATTTTCTTTTATGTACACAGAGAGCATATGCACCAAAGACAAATTTCCTTATGTGTCCAATCACACTAGGCCAATAAAGAATTATATTCTATTCTATTCTGCTGCCTGTTCAATGCTTCCCATTATTATTATTATTATTATTATTATTATTATTATTATTATTATTTATTAGATTTGTATGCCGCCCCTCTCCGAAGACTCCCATGTTTTCCTGGGGATAGTATAGTGCTATTTTCTTTTTAAACAGCATGACCTCTTTAAGAATTTGGTCTTATGAGTGTTCCATACCATTTCCTTTTTTGCTTTAGATATGAATACCACGCAACCCCATCAATAGTTAGCTAAAGAGCGTTAGGTGATTTTCAGTCATCCAGCTCATGATTGTCCCAATTTTTTTGTGTTTTATTCTCTCCAAGAGGCAACCTTACTTTCTGCTTTTTCTTTGAAGACATTTAACTTCTCACCCAAGTAACTTCTTCAGCTTTTTAAAAAAAGATGTTTCACCTATCACCCAAGAAACTACGTTGGAGCTTTAGATATGAATACCACACTGGATGAGAACTGGATGAGAAGTGAAACATCATCAAAAATCCCCCCAAAAATCCAGTTGTCGGGGGGGGGGGGGAGCCAGCTAGAGTTAACTTTTGGTCTGAAGACCCCACCCTGGCATGAAATTATACTATACTTTCCAATTTTGCTGTTGCCCCCTCTATCCTTTGAACAAAAATCACACAAACATCTTTTAAGATATACAGAGTGTGATATTGTATTATGTTTTTATTAGTTTTTTAATCTTCCTCTTTGTACAGCGGAATAATAACATTCTTCTCAATTCACAGATGTAGTGTTCACACTCATTAAAGAACCTGAACAGCATTTCACATCCCTAATTTAACGGCTCCCCAGATATGCCATTTATATGTGCAGCTTTACCATTCCTTTTTGAATGCTCACGTAACATATATAGCTCTGTTTTCCTTGCTTCAGATTTATAGATCATGAGGGGGAGCCAAAATTATTATTTTGCTCTAGGGAAAAGACTTTAACCACCCACCTCTAATGGAAAAACTTTACCAACCAGACTTTCTATCTTGATCGTAAATGTTGGTACCCTGCTTGGGAACAGCTATCAATATTGGATTGAATACAGCTACCAATTGGTGGATTGAATATTATTATTGTTGTTGTTGTTATTGTATTATTATTGTATTATTATTGTATTATTATTATTATTATTATTATTATTATTATTATTATTATTATTATTATTAAATTTATATGCCGTCTCTCTCCGAAGACTTGGGGCGGAATATGACTGTTTTTAGATTAAATTGGGTTTTTAGACTGTTTTTAGTTTTATTGGATTTCAGAATTGTATTTTTTCACATGTTATAAGCTGCCCTGAGTCCTCAGAGGGCCGGGATAAAAATCCAATCAATCAATCAATCAATCAATCAATCAATGTAATGGAAAGCCTGACCAAAATTACCTAGTGTGGTCAAGGTTAAATACCATCTTTATAAAATAGCTACATTCTATATGTCATAGTTGACTATTTATTTACTTACAGTATTTGTTTTAAAACATTTTGTGTACATTCCATCTTGAAGTCTGGCTGGTTTACAACCCCAAAATAAATTAAGAAATGTAACGCTAAAAACAAATTCATTAAAATTCCCTCCCCACAGATTTCTTCTTGTTTCTGTGGGAGTAGCTTTTATCATTTCTATCATCATTTCCAACAAATCACTTAATTTCTGTACAAATCTGCATAATACACCTTCTAGCATTTTCAGTTCAAAATCAGGTTACTGTTATTTTTTTATTTCATTAGTATATAATCTCCTTCAACCTGAATTGCCTCTGCTTTTGACCTGCATTTGTTCTATTTTTTTCCTTCTTTTTTTCCTTCCTTCCTTCATCTGTCTGTCTGTCTGCCTGTCTGTCTGTCTGTCTGTCTGTCTCATTCATCCATCCATTGACCCATCTTACACAATATTTTTTCCATTCTAAAATTTAAATTCAGTTACTGTGGATTTACCAACCACGACTTTACAAGGGAAAAAAATAAGCACTGTATACTTTTGCAGTACTTTGGCCAACCACTACATTCTATTCTACTTTATTTGAAATAAATAAAAATTAAAAAATATGAATACTATATTTGATACAGAACAAATAATATATAATACAATTCAGAACAACTCCATTTCTGGCCTGCTACAAAATTATAGTCAGGAAGGAGAACACTCCTTATCCTCCTTAAAACCACTAAAATGTTTTTAGAACAGGCTGGTCAATTAATCAGCCTTGAAGTCTTAGCTTTGGCCTGCACCTTCTAAAATCAATTAGCTGCGGGAATTTTGTGGGCATCTCTCTGCTGCCTGATAGTCCACTGGTGTACATTCCCTTTGCCTTTTTAAATATTGTGGAGTCTGAAGAATTGCACTGAAATTCAGTACTCTTTGAAATCTACTCCTGCGTCCATCAAGCCCTACACAGCTACACTAAAATCACAAATTTTGATAAGTTTTAATTGTCTTCATTGCTTGATTCCTGGTGACTCTCTAGCCTAGTTCCTTACAGTTTTCGTAGTAAAGTTTTTCAGAAGTGTTTTGCCATTGTCTCCTTCCTTGGGTTGAGAGAAAATAACTGGCCCAGAGCTACCCAGCTGGCTTTGTATCCCAGACAGGACCAGAACTCACATCTCCATTTTTAGCCAAATTTGCTAACCACTACAGTAAATGGTCTCATATCTTTACTGCTGGTCAGAGATAGAACTCTGGAAACCATGAGAATAATTTTCTGCCTCACTCACAGTGAGTTAATTCAAATAGAATCTCTTTAAAATAATATGAAATGCTTCTTTCCAGGTTTTTTCCCCATCGGGTGAAGTTGTCGGGGTTTTTTTTCTCCCTTACAATGATTTCTCAGCCTCGCCTCCCTACAATCTTTCACACTTGCCAGATTGAAGTCTCATGGCTTTTAAAAGCTCCTGTGTAGTAAAGATCTATATTTTAAAACAATTGCTCACTGTGCACACTGCCTTACTGTATCTCAAACTGGATAATTAGCAGTACAGTGTTCCCTCGATTTTCGTGGGGGATGCGTTCCGAGACCGCCCGCGAAAGTTGAATTTCCGCAAAGTAGAGATGCGGAAGTAAATACACTATTTTTGTCTATGAACAGTATCATAAGCCATCCCTTAACACTTTAAACCCCTAAATTGCAATTTCCCATTCCCTTAGCAACCATTCAGATTATTACTCACCATGTTACTTTATTAAAGTTTATTAAAAAAATATTTATTAAAGGTGGACGAAAGTTTGGTGATGATATATGATGTCATTGGGCAGGAAAAACCGTGGTATAGGGGGGGAAACCGCAAAATATTTTTTAATTAATATTTTTGAAAAACCGTGGTATAGACTTTTCGCGAAGTTCGAACCCGTGAAAATCGAGGGAACACTGTACTGTCTCACTTTTTACCAGAAATTTTATAATCCTTTTTCTTGAACAATAAACCTCACAGTTTACCTTTTATATAATTTTGCGGATTCTTATTTTCTCTTGTATCTTTGTTTTCCTTCATGTTACTTAAATTTAATTATATTAGTAATTACTTACAGGTAAAGGGGCAGAGGCAAATTTCATTTTCTGCTAATTGTGCATTAAGAATTACAAAAGGTCTCAAGGAAACCCAGTCAGCCTTTTAAAAGAATGTGGACACAAAAATGCAACAACAAAATCTTTCTAAAACAAAAAGAGGAATCTTTTTTGAATGACAGGTAACTTATCATGTCCATGGAACACCTACCTCCACTTAACCCTCTGGGGCTTTCTTCTTCAGCTGGCCCTTTCAAAGACATTTGCAGAGTAACAAGAGCTCCTTAAGATTATTCTTAGCAATCAACACAGAAGTTCCATCCATAGGGATTTTCCAGAAAATTAAAGATTAAAGATCACAAGAGAGTTGCTCCCCGATAGTTTTGTTTCCACCATCTCAGATGTTCTTCTGTTGATTGAAAGAACTATCTACAACAGGTCAAAAATTATTCAGATGATCAAATTATAATACCTTAATGTTATGAATAAAAGTATGATGCTTCCTAGGTCGCAGAAGGCAATATTCTACTTGGAGTTAACAAAACCTAAAATAAGAGAGCAGACTAAAGAATAAGAGACCACACTAAAGAACAATAAGTTGTACTGACATCACACAGCCTTTTCCACAATAGTGATAAGTACAATGTGTTGGATGTGTTAAATGGATGTGTCCATTTCATATAGTAGTTCCTTCTAAATCTTCATTAAAACTAAAATTAATAGATGCCAAATCTCATGTAAATCCTTCTGTTTTGGCAACTGGACTGCCCTTGATTGGTTTCTGCATAAATAATAATAATAATAATAATAATAATAATAATAATAATAATAATAATTATTATTATTATTATTATTATTATTATTATTATTATTATTATTTATTGGATTTGTATGCCGTCCCTCTCCGCAGATCAGCCGGTCTTCTGATCATGCATTTATGCTGCTTTAGTTCAGTTGGATAAGTTTGCTACAAAATATGCATGCTTGGGTTTGTATATTAGTTTTAGGTTCCTAAAACATGCCTTTAAACAGTTCCTAATACATGTCCTCTGCTGAAAAACACTGCTTTCTTTTCGAAATCATATAATCTTCCTCAATTACATCTTATTATGTGTCACAATCCTCAAACCACTCCATCCAATATACACCAGGCTCATTTATCTCAGGCTGTGTTTTCGGCATTTATCTAAATCTCATTTGGGAAGGTCGACAACCGGAACTATGCAAGCACACAAACATAATTCTGCCATCGAAGCAAAGTTACTAACACAAATATTTGGGTAAGATATAACCGAAGCAACAACAAACAAAAAAAGCTGCCCTGTTTCATGTATGTTGCTGCTATTGCCTGAATTTTTCCTTCTCAGCATGCAACCAGATATTTTAAAAGGCTGATGCATGTAAGTTTTTCTGAATTCTGTCTATTTGTGCCATTGCTGTTCTGCACACGTAAGAATTCCACTATTACATCTAAATAAAAGAGCCAATGGAAGGATGGTAAATGATGATGGAAGTGTCAAGCTCAGCTTGTATAGTTGTTGCATGTTTAGGTTAGTTCTGCTCTTCTAGGAGAAGTCACTATGGCTGGATTTAAAAGTACAAAAGGTAACAGAACTCTGTGGGAGTTAAGATGCTTGACTAGCCCTATTAGCACCCTGCTGCTTCTGCCAAGCCAGGCCAACTCCCTGCGGAGAGACTTTTTATGTGTTATCATTGTTAAACTTCTTTGTGATGCGGAACATTCAGCTGGAAGAATGTACTAAGTGCAGCGATTTAATTGTTGTGTTAACCATTTCAGAGCAAACAACAATCTGAATAGTATGATTTCTGCACCAACAGTGTGGCTTTTTCTAAGAAACTTAAAATGCTAAGCTAGAGAATTGCAAGTTTGTCCAGTAGTGAAAAAGGGAAATAAAATTCAATGTATTGGTGAAAATTGTTGGAATGGTGGAATGGTGGAATTGTGAATTTTTTTCTTTATTTTACAATCCAAAATATACATATTCAGATAAATTGTCTTGTTCAGTAACACACTTTTAATTATGCTGAATCCAGTACTGCTATCCATAAGGCCAGGAGTGTGGGGATCATGGGCATCTGAGGGAGGAGTTGGGTTCAGAGAGCTGGAGCCACCACAGAGAAGGCCCTCCCGCATGGCCCGCCAGCCGACACTGTCTAGCCGACAGGACCTTGAGAAAACTAACTCTGTGGGCCCTAATTGGTCACTGGGAGGGTGTGCAGCAAAAGACAGTCCTGTATTAGCTATGAATAATCACCAATTTTCAAAAACACAAGGTATGTTCCCAGGTTTCCCAATACACATAGTCCTCAACTTACAACAGTTCATGTAGTAACCTTTCAAAGTTACAACAGCTCTGAAAAAAGTGACTTATGAACATGTTTCATCCTTATGACTATTGCAGCATCCCCATGGTCGTGTGATGTACATGATTTACATGGGATGCTTGACAACTGATTCACGTTGGAGTGTTCCAGAGTCAAATGATCCCCTTTTGCAACCTTCTAACAGGCAAAGTCTATGAGTAAGCCAGATTTACTTAACAACCATGTTACTAATTTAACGACTGCAGTGATTCACTTAACAAATGTGGCAAGAAAAGTCATAAAATGGGGGGAAACATCACTCAACACATTTCTCACTTAGCAGCATACATTTTGAGCTCAATTGAGCTCTTAAATTGAAAACTACCTATATAGTCCATGAGAATTATGTTATCATTTCCATTCATATGGAAAGCAGAGTAGATAGTAATTTAAAGTTATCCTTGCCATATAGACCGAGAATTATCTAGTTCAGGGGTGTCAAACTCAAACTCACAGCATGTGGGCCAGATATATCACATGCTGGCCATGCCCATCCCCGGTGATGACGTGATGCCACAAGTTTGACACCCCTAATCTAGTTCCTGTTGAATGGCATAGTTCGTACAAAGGGTTAAAAGGGTTTATTTTAACTAGTTTGTTAACCAAGCTACAATAGCTGGCTTTTCAATTACATAAAACCATGAGTGATTAATTCATTTAATACACTTACCTATGGTCTTAATCAATCACAGATTGCAGTATTCATTTTATGTAATGAATGCATACATTTAACAAGGTAAGTACATTTTTTTAATGGAAGAAAATATGCGCGCAATATATTACGGTAATAATTGTGCCTGCATAAGCAAAAACGGTATTTATAAATGTACCGTTGTAGGACTTCCAAATATTTCAATATTTCTGTTATAGCTATAAACATTTCTGCATGCTGGCAAGGAACCATTCAAAACATCATGGACTGCTCCAAATATTTGTGTGTGTTTTTAAAATGGTCTTATTTGGTAAAACAAGTGAGAAAGACTGCAATTTCGGTTAATGTCAACACAAAGGCTTAATGTTTTATAGGTAGCAAGCAACTGAACTTTTCTCTTCCAATTAGCACAAGCAACTTCTCAATAAGGCTCAATGATTTTATTTTTTCTTCCTGTAGACTTGCAGAATATATAAATTGCACTGCTTTAACCCTAGGAGCTCCAATTTGTGGCTTCTTTTAATCTCAAATCCAAAATGTCAAAATTAAGAAGATTGCATAAATTTATTTTTTAAATAATGAGATGTCATCAGCTAAAAAGAAGCCACTCTAGTGTTAACCACCAAATAACTTCATATTTTATTATTTATTCAGACATAGGTTGGTTCACCCCCCAGCAGTTAGGACAACCTTCTTCTGGCGCTTGACCTTCTTTTGGCTAGCATTTCTCCTGGAAGCACAGCAGCCTCGAACTGGTGAACTCAGGCTCGCGCTGCCAAGCCCGGTATACAAATAACAAACAGTCATAGTTCTAGTCAATAACATGTAGGAGACCAGGAGGCAAGACCTGGAAGTGGAGCTAAGAGAGGACTCAGCCTAGAATCATTACATGTCCATAATTCATTTCATTTTCATTTTATTGGATTTGTATGCCGCCCCTCTCCGTAGACTCGGGGCGGCTAACAACAGTGGTAAAAACAACATGCGACAATCCAATACTAAAGCAGCTAAAAACCCTTATTTTAAAACCAATCATACATACTTACAAACGTACCATACATAAATTGTAGAAGCCTAGGGGGAAAGAATATCTCAGTTCCCCCATGCCTGACAACAGAGGTAGGTTTTAAGAAGCTTACGAAAGGCAAGAAGGGTGGGGGCTATTCTAATCTCTGGGGGGAGTTGGTTCCAGAGGGCCGGGGCCGCCACAGAGAAGGCTCTTCCCCTGGGTCCCGCCAAACGACATTGTTTAGTTGACGGGACCCGGAGAAGGCCCACTCTGTGGGACCTAATTGGTCGCTGGGATTCGTGCGGCAGAAGGCGGTCTCTGAGATAACCTGGCCCGGTGCCATGAAGGGCTTTATAGGTCATAACCAACACTTTGAATTGTGACCGGAAACTGATTGGCAACCAATGCAGACTGCGGAGTGTTGGTGTGACATGGGCATATTTAGGGAAGCCCATAAACACTCAAAGCCCAGTCCTCCTTGAATTCCATTGATTATTTAATGCTGATCTTTAGTTAACTAGATTTCTGTATTTAAGCTTGAGCAATAAATCTTCTTAACTGGAACTTAAGCTATGGCCCTGATTCTTCAGACCTGACATAACAATAGTGAACCAGAAACATTAGCGCTCTCCTCAGTAAAGGAGGCTTTTTAAAATGGTTGCTGGCTGGGTAACAATAGTAGTAGTAGTCCAATATAAATAATGGCACCAGGTTTAAAAAGGCCGCCGCAGATACTTTACAACCTCATAAATATATCTTCCACTAACATGTCCATAACAAAGTTTACATAGGCCAAACAGAACTACTTTATACATAAAAATGAACAAAGTCCAGATAACAATTCTACACATATCTCTGAACTCTATTTACTTACATACATATCTATACCGTACTATACATTAAAGTAAACCTGTTTCTTCTCCAATTTCTGTGAAGTTCAAATGTAAAATCTGCACAGAAAAACTTGTTAGATTTTTGTTTTGTTTAGATATTAATGTTTTGTATTTTCATACTCAGCACAGTAATGTGCAATATTTATATTTTTTTCACTAATGTCTCAGATTTAGGCATGGTTTTTATTTAGATAGTGAATCTAGTAATATAAAATTTACTACTGGAGAATTCTGAATCTTATAAACAAACATTTCTTTGCCTCCAAAAACTTATTTCCTTATAAAAATCCCAAAATGTCAAAGGGTAGGGGTGGGGGCAGATTACAAGGTTGTTGTTTTTAATTTTATGTTGGCAATAAGATATTTCATGTAAGATATAAACACTATTGGTATATGCAAGGTCTTTTAATTAAAATACATAATGTAAGCATTTAAATTATTAAGCCATTTTTATCTGGAAATGAAACATACCAGATATTTCTTCATCATTTTCAGATTGACAATCTTACAATTTTCTTTGCTCCAACACATATGCTAATGTATTGTTTTCCTACAGGCCTCACATACAAATTGTATTCACATTATACAGTATCAGCCAAACCAGTATCTGGGCCTCTTCCAAGACCACCAAGAATCAAATAACTTTAAAACATGTTAAGTAAAAATAGCAACTGAAAGTCTACCAAACAGATAAACAACAAACAGAATGAATAAAATAAAAAGAAACATGAAATACAAAGTTAGGGAAGGAAATCTTTGGAAGTTTTGGTTTTTTAATCCCCAAAGAACTAATATAAATTGAATGTATTTTATTGATGCCGTATTTCCCTGAAAATAAGACATGTCCTGTTATTAAGCCTCCCCCCCCCCAAATAAGCCAGAATATCTCCGGGACCGCCTTCTGCCGCACGAATCCCAGCGACCGGTTAGGTCCCACAGAGTTGGCCTTCTCCGGGTCCCGTCGACTAAACAATGTCATTTGGCGGCCCCAACTCTCTGGAACCAGCTCCCCCCAGATGTCAGAGTTGCCCCCACCCTCCTTGCCTTTCGCAAGCTCCTTAAAACCCACCTCTGTTGTCAGGCATGGGGGAATTGAAATTTTTCCCTTCCCCCTAGGCTTAGAGAATTTATACATGGTATGCTTGTTTGTATGATTGGTTTTTAAGATTATTTTTAATATTAGATTCGTTTACATTGTCTTCTTTATTGTTGTTAGCCGCCCCGAGTCTTTGTAGAGGGGCGGCATACAAATCTAATAAATAAATAAATAAAGCCCACTCCCCATTTCTGGGAAAAGGGGAAAATGCCCCATGCACGCCATATGGCCTTTTCAAGGTGCTTTGCTCGCCTGACACTCTTGCTCACCTGTCACCTCATGTTCCATGCCTTGCTGGTAAGGCAGATGTCTCTCTTTCTTCAGCTCTCTCTCATAGTGGCCCGCCGATTGCACAATTTGGGCATGACGGCTCCCTTTGCTGGTCTGTGCCCGCCACTATCTTTTCTTTCTAATTTTCAGCAAATTTTTCAGCTCTCTGAGCATGCGCAGAAGCAAAATCGTCCCTCTGAGCATGCGCAGAAGGAAAATCATGTTAGGGGACACCTGCACGAGAATGTAGCAAGCCCACATGTATGCATGAAATATCACAATGCGCAATCAGCGCACCGGTAGGAAGGTAAGATGAACTCACTCCTGACTAATATAAACATTATATGCAATACAATATACTGTATAATGCAATGTTTTACTTATATTTTTGGTAAAAATGACCACAAATATTGATCAACATCCAAGAAATAATGGGTAATTGGAGATGTTGGTCAAATATTCAGAGGACATCTTTAAATATTAAGGGATATCTATGTTGCATACAGCCAAGCCTCTTGCCCTATATAATATACCTTTTCAATGTAAGAATATTTTTGAGCTTAGAGACAGCTTAGAGAAAATGCCTGAGGAGCAGAAGGAGTCAGGTTCAAAACTTCCCACCCAGTTGACTGGTGACATATATTTGTGGGGAAAATGCCACAGAGCAGAGGTGTGGCAGGTGCCAAATGGCAGGTTTTCAAGATCTTACAAAAAGCCTGCAGGATCAGTGCAGATCTTCAGCTTAACGAAATTCCAGAGGGCATGCACCATATGATAATTCCCTACCAGACAGAACCTGAAATGGAACATGTATCTCCTGCAGGATGAGTAGATACGGGAAGGGGGGGGGCTATTGCAGGTTCGCAGGGATTTGGGAGAACCGCTAGCTAAGATTCAGTTTGGAGAACACCCAAATCCCACTCCTGGCTGACCCCCACAGACCCTGCGCCTTCACTTCCAGGAGTGATGCACATAGATGCTCGGGGAAGATTAAAAACAAACTTACCGGAAGTTCAGGAAGGCCGGAAACCCGCAAGAGGTTTGAGGAAAGCCTCCTGAGCTCGGGGAGGCAAAAATGTCCCTCCCCGTCATGGTGCAGGAGGCCGGCTAGGCCACACCCACTCTGACCACGCCCACTCAGCAACCAGGTAGAGAACCCCTTGCTAAAAATTTTGAAGCCCATCCTTGCAACCAGGGCCAGGGAGAAACAAGTCCTACAAGGAACAGGTTCAAAGCTAGCAAGGACTTAAAATTAATTACCAACACATTGGTTTGAACCCAGAAGCATCCTAGTAACAAAGAAAGCTCAGAAGTCAGTTCTCATAGGTGTTCTACCAGCTTGGTCAGGAAGTCTCAGCTGCTGGTATTGGATTATGTCCAATTATACAAGTTTCCCTTTTTACCCAAGCTACGATTATGCCATTTATTTGCAGATTGCTTACTGGAAATCTGATTTTTTTGGAAAGAGCAGAACTCCAAGGTTTTCCATTGCTACAGGCAGCAGTCAATGAAGTCAAACAAGATTGTAAAATTCTGTTATATTTTGTAGTTTCCAAATATTAAGGAAAAGATTAAGAAAAGCGGGGTAGCTGTTTCAGTTTTTACATTGTTTAGTTCTACCCTAATATTTGATAACTCTATGTCAGTGATGGTGAACCTTTTTTTCCTCGGATGCCGAAAGAGAGCGTGTGCACGCATGCACAACTGCTCACATCCATAATTCAATGCCTGGGGAGGGTAAAAACAGCTTCCCCTGCCTCCCCCCGGAGGTCCTCTGAAGGCCAGAGACAGCCCAACTTCTGGTGGGTCCACTAAGCTCATGTTTCACCCTCCCTAGGTTCCAAAGGCTTCCCTGGAGCTAGTGGAAGGTAAAAATGCCCTCCCCCATCTCCCCGGAGGCTCTCTGGCAGCAAAAAACACCCTCTCAGAGCTTTTGTGCAAGCCAAAAATCAGCTGGCTGGCACATACATGCATGTTGGAGCTAAGCTAGGGCAACAGCTTGGGTGCCAGCAGATATGGCTCCGCGTGCCATCTGTGGCACCCGTGCCATAGGTTCGCCATCACTTCCCTATGTTATCAAATAACATCATCAAATAACCCTATTCCACTTTGCTCAACAAAATGCAATAATTTCTCCATATTTAAAATACACCATTTAGTAACTTGGTCTAATTTTAATTATTTAATATTTTGCTTTTTAGAAAGAGTTCAGATTGAAAAACAACACACTTACAAAATGTTAAAAGAGAAAAGAGAACATTCCATTCCTCAACGACCATAAAAATATAATAATATATATAATATTCTTGACTCTCTGGATGTCTGCAGCTCTATTGGCAAAATAAGACATAACTGTTCCTTCCATATATGCTCAATTAACCTTGTACACAATTTCAAATACAAATCTGAGAGATAAAAAGATATCAGTATCCCTTTAAAACCGCCTTACATCATTTGTATATTTTTAAAAAGTAATCATAAGAGTATTTACATTGAAACAATTCTATTTAAAATGGGATAGTTTTGCTTTCAAAATAAGCAAAACCTAAATAATCAGATTTGAGATATGGGTTGAATGCTATCCAACTGAAAAAAATAAAATAAAATATGTTTGTTGCTTGAAACTGCTGGTTACTATGTAATGATGTCATTCTGGGTGGCTTTTTGTTTTTTGTTTGGTTTTCAATTCTCCCTCCTCCAAGGAAATACTGTATGTATGTTAAGAATTAAAGAAAAATGAAAAAACCAGAACTCTGCTTTCATATGCAAGTTAAGATTTAATAGAGCCA
This sequence comes from Erythrolamprus reginae, assembly GCF_031021105.1. Classification (NCBI taxonomy): domain Eukaryota; kingdom Metazoa; phylum Chordata; class Lepidosauria; order Squamata; family Dipsadidae; genus Erythrolamprus; species Erythrolamprus reginae. The sequence goes on along the minus strand of NC_091952.1, from coordinate 84,395,778 downwards.
CGTATGTTCTTCAGTGGTTTTAGACTAATTTATCTCACAAGAAATTCTTGGTTTCATGGAATAGCTCCGTTTCTCAGTCCTTCCCATTAGAAGAGACTCTCAATGCTGTGTTGAGTATCTCTTAGTCCAGTGATGGTGAACCTTTTTTGGCCCGGGTGCTAAAAGGTGCATATATGCGCAATAGTGTGCATGTATCTGCCCACACCCATAATGTAATGTCCTGTGCATGCACGCACACACCCAGTGCCCCACGTGCATGCATACAGGCAGCAGCCTATTTACAGGTAGTCTTTGATTCACAACAGTTCACTTAGTGACTGATGGAAAACGTGACTTATGACTATTTTTCACACTTATGACCATTGCAGCATCATGGTCACATGATTTACATTTGGATGCTTGACATCTCATTCGCATTTGTAACTGTTTCAGTGTCCCAGGGTCGTAAGATCACCTTTTGCAATATTCTGATAAGCAAAGTCAATGAGAAAGCTAGATTCACTTAACAACTGTGTTACTAATTTAACAACTGCAGGGATTCACTTAACAAATGTGGCAAAAAATGTCATAAAATGGGGCAAAACTCACTCAACAAATTTCTCACTTAGCAACATAAATTCTGGGCTCAATTGTGTTCTTAAATTGAGAACTACCTATACTAGGTTACCCGAGATTTCATTCCATCTGTTGATTTGTTTTCAGAACATTATTCTCAAATTTCCTTATTTTGTCCCCATCTATATATTTTTATTGCCAATTGATACATTGGAAAACTGAGAAAAAGGCTACTACCTATTGGTCATTTTGATGCATTGCTACCTGTTCCTGACTATAAGTATATTTTTATTTGAAAGACCTGCTGGTGGCTTGTATTTAACACTTGGTTACACCACATTGTACAGTAGTCAAAAGTTATTCTTATCTGCATCCAATTCTTAAGAAGATGCTCCCATCAGAATTATACTTAAATTGGATCACTTACAACATTGCTTTGAAAAGCCCTGGACCTTTGAACAGCACAAAGAATAAATGTATTCTACTTGATTTATTAGTCTAGGAAACATAAAAGATCTAAATTCATACAAAACACATTCCTGAGCTATTCTAAACAAAACCAGCGCACCCAGACCATATAAGAATTTGTGTGAATTCTACTGCAAAAGTTAAAGAATGTATCCAAATCTGTCACAACATCACTGCTTAGTTGTTTTGTTTTCTAAAACAAACAGTAAGCCTGAAACTATAGACCAATTAGCCTAACATCAAAACTTGGGAAGATACTGAAAAAATAATCAAAAAACAGATCTGTGAACTTCTAGAAACAAATAACATTATAACTAGTAGCCAGCATAGGTTTGTTAAAAACATATAACACCAAATCAATCTTATTTATTCTTTGACAAAGTGACAGAATGACTAAATTAGTAGACAAGAAAAAATGCTGTGGACATAGTATACCTAGACTTCAGCAAGGCATTCAACAAAGTAGACCACAACCTACTTCTTGTTTGTGGTCTACTTATCCACATAATGACAAAAAACAATGGATGGAACTAATCAGGGAGAGTAGCAACCTGGAATTAAGGAAAAACTACCTAACAGTTGGGGACAATTATCCAGTGGAAACATGCAACGTGAGAAAATATTATTTCACTGAAAGAGTAGTAGATCCTTGGAACAAACTTCCAGCAGACGTGGTTGGTAAATCCACAGTAACTGAATTTAAACATGCCTGGGATAAACATATATCAATTGTAAGATAAAATACAAGAAATAGTATAAGGGCAGACTAGATGGACCTTGAGGTCTTTTTCTGCCGTCAGTCTTCTATGTTTCTATGTTTCATCATTGGTGTTTTTTAAGGCTAGTCACCTATCCGAAATTGTACAGGGTCTCCTACTTGAGCAGGGTGTTGGACTAGAAGACCTTCAAGGTCCTTTCCAACTCTATTCTGATTGATCTAATACATATTTTTGTTTACTCTGTGGTCTACCGTTCTAAAATAGGTTACAGCAATTTTATCACATGTAACAAGTCATATACAGTTCCATTTGCATATTTATATATGCATTCTAAAGAAGCAATCAAAAATCTAACAAATCTTCCATCGACTTTTAGAAGCTGAGATTTTGACTTGATGCCATTTAAGATTATATTCTGGCAAGAAGATAAATAAGCTTCTGATATAAATTGTCTACTATGAATATCTTTCAATCAAGGAATATGTGAATCACAGATTTATTTTTCAAGCCAAACATCACTGATTTTTATTCAAAGCTCTAAAACAATACAATATTGCCTCTAGGTAAAAGAAAATACAAAACTCTGGAATATGTTTCTAAGTCCACGTTTATTGGCACAATGTGAGCTTGTATCCAAGAACATTTGTGGATAGAAAATTAGCACGCAGAGTTTCTACATAAATCCTTCCATTTGCTCATCTTGTACATTAATACATGATGGGGAGGAACTACTTTGATTTTTTGCTTTTAAGATCTTTTTCAGTCCAGACTGCCTGAGTTGTTTTATATTTTACTTTCAAATATTTTAGTTTGTTTCATATATTGTCCAGAGTCTATCAGAATTGGCAAGCTATAACAAATTTTAAATCATGATTCGCCATGTTCTGTCGGGCTCTCTGGTAGACTCCTCCCGAAAATTCACAGGTACAAATTTCAGACACAAACACGTTTGAAAATTCAAAACAATGTTCTTTATAATGAAAATTCACTTAAACTAAGCCCTCTTTTTGTATAGCAAAGAGCACTCCTCTCCAAACAAACTGGTAATTGGTACAAGTCCCTTATCAGTTCTGTGATATTTAGCTTGCAGCTGTGAGGCAATTCACAGTCCTTCTTCTTTCACAAAGTGAAACACACTTTGCTCTGGTTTAGTTTCAAAGCGGGGGAAAATCAGCACACAAAAGGTCAAACGCAGCAAAGCAGTCACGAAATGCAATGATCAGATAATCCTTCTCAATGGCCAAACCCACAGGCTGCTATTTATAGCAGCCCCACTAATTACCACAGCCCCACCCAACTACAGGTGGCCTCATTTTCTTTGATAATAATCTCTCAGTTGTTTTTGCCTGTGGATCGCTCTCCGCATGCATGGCTGTATCATTAACTCTTGTTCTGAATCCAAGGAGGAGCTAGCTAATTGATCTCCTTCTGAGCTGTCTGCCACACTCTCCTCCTCCCTGTCACTCATGTCTTCTTGGTCAGAGGAGCCTTCATCAGCAGATTCCACCGGGAGCAAAACAGGCCTGCAGCATGTGGATGTCTCCCCCACATCCCCAGTCCTTGGGGCAGGAGCTGGGGCAGAGCTAACCACAACACGCCATGAATAGGATAAAGTATTTTACCATCTAAACATTATGAAGGAAATGGTTCTGCAGGAACCTGATAGTTTGTGCTGAATGTCACTGAAGTAGTTGAGATTACTACCAATGTTAATACTTGCATTTTGTCAGAGAGAGAGAGAGACCACACTCCTAAAATAAAACATAGTTCCTTCAATAGCAGAAATAAATAAAACAGTGCCAGTTACTGTATTTTTTTCTTAGGGAATTAAGATAAAGCCATTTCAATCAGATTTCTTCTGGCATCATAAATACAAACTAAAAAACTCAAGACTAGTCTTACATTAAGGCAATGATTCAAAATAGGCGTTGATTGCTTACCTGAACGCCTCTTCTCGTACGGTGAGTGGGTACAGCAGTCACATGGGTTGCTCCTGTCCAATCCGTTGGAACTGAGCCTAGTATTAAAAAAGACTGCTGGATCCGCCCCTTCCCCAGAATTCGCGAATCCATAGACTAGGCTCAGTAGTGAAGCTCTTTAATGTTCAACTCTCATGTGTTATAAGAAAATAGAATAGAAGGTAAAGAAGACCACACAAAGGGAGGGAAGTGACTGCTGTACCCACTCACCGTACGAGAAGAGGCGTTCAGGTAAGCAATCAACGCCTATTCTCCGTACTGAAGGAGTGGGTCCAGCAGTCACATGGGACATACCCAAGAGATAGGTCCCTAGGGTGGGAGTACCTTGCTATCGTGAGAGATAACGGATTGGAGTACTCTTCTGCCGAAGGCAGCGTCCGCTGATGCGTACGAATCGTTGATGAAGGAATTTGGCGAGGCCCAAGTGGCTGCTTTGCAGACTTCTTCCAACGGAGCCTGAGTCGCCCAAGCGGCAGATGTGGCAGCACTTCTGGTGGGATGCGCTGTAATATTCCTTGGAATGGAAAGGGAAGCTGTCTCGTAGGCCTTAGAGATGGTCCCTCTGATCCAACGACCTATTACTGTAGAAGACACTCTGGATCCCAAGGATCTGGGATGGTAGGCTATGAAGAGTGCTTCAGACCTCCGGATGGATCTTGTGCGTTGGATATAAACCTTTAGCGCTCTAGTGAGATCCAGAGTGTGCCATCTAGTTGCCAGGGGATGCTCTCGTTGGAGGCAGAAGGAAGGTAATATGATAACCTGAGATCTGTGGGACATGGAACTGACCTTTGGTAGAAAGGTGGGGTCCAGTCGCAGAACCACCTTGTCCTGATGAAACTGCCAGAGGTCCTGTCTGATAGAAAGGGCTGCCAACTCAGATATGCGTCGGGCGGATGTAATCGCCACCAGGAATGCTACCTTGAAGGATAGGTACCTGAGGGACGCAGAGTTCAGGGGTTCGTAAGGTGCCTGAGTAAGAGAGTGGAGAACCCGTGGCAAGTCCCAGGTGAGATATCTGTGGATTTTAGAAGGCCTGAGGTTGGCCACTCCTCTTAGAAATTCTTGGATTTCTGGAAGGGAGCGGAGGGGCTGCCTGCGAGGCCCCGCCAAGACGGAAGAGATGGCGGCCAGGTGTCGGCGGATGGTGCTGGTAGAGAGGCCTTGGTGGGAGCCTTTCATGAGGAAGGTGATTATCCTGTGGATGGGAAGACACAGGGGAGATAAGCCCTCCTGCAAGCACCACTGATGGAATTTGGACCAAGTATGGTCGTAGATCCGGTTGGTAGACCCTCTTCCAGACTTCAGGATGATTTCCACTGTGTCCGGGTCATACCCTCGCAGGTCTAAGTCCCTCCGGATAATAACCAGGCGGTGAGGTGGAACCACTCTGGGTCTGGATGGAAGGAGGCCCCCTGTCGCAACATATCCTCCGAAACGGGGAGTCGCCAGGGGTCCTGGACGGACATTGTTGGAGGTCCGCGAACCAGGGCCTGCGAGGCCAGTGAGGGGCAATCAGAATTACTCGGGCCTTCTCCAGGAGAATTTTGTTGATCACGTCTGGCAGAATTGGAATTGGAGGGAAGGCATACAATAGACCTGGAGGCCAAGGACTCCTGAGAGCAGTGATTGCCTCTGCTCCCGGAGACGGGAACCTGGAGATGAAGTGAGGGAGCTGGGCATTGGCTTTGGTCGCCAATAGATCCAACACTGGATGGCCGAACCTGAGGCAGATTTGGTGGAACAGTGACTGATGGAGATTCCACTCGCCTGGATCTATGGTCGCTCGCGAGAGCCAGTCCGCTTGGACGTTGAGGCTCCCCGAGATGTGGTCGGCTAGAAGCGACTGGAGATTCTTCTCTGCCCAAAGGCCTAACTTCAGGGCCTCCCTCCTGAGGCCTAGGCTCTTGTGCCTCCCCGTCTGCAAATATGGCTTTTGGTGGCTATATTGTCGGTGAAAATCAGCACATGCTGGTTGGAGGTGTGAGATTGGAATTGTTTTAGAGCTAGAGACACGGCTCTTAATTCTAATCAATTGACGGGCCTGGAAGCCTCCTCCAGTGACCATGTGCCCTGAGCTAAAAGACCTTGGGCGTGGGCTCCCCAGCCCGAGAGGCTGGCATCTGTGGTGACTACAACTGGTCGGGGCACTGGAAGGGAGATCCCTTGTCTAGGGCTGGAGAAGTCCACCACTTGAGGGATCTGCGAACCGTCGGTGGAATGGCGACGATTCGAGTAGCTGTGGCCCGATCTCTGGGAGGTAATAGAAGCCACTGTAGTTCCCTGGCGTGAAGACAGGCCCAGGGGACAATACCAATAGATGACACCATTTTACCCAAAGGGAAGATAGGGTGGCAAAGGAGGTAGATTGCTGGGGCAGGATGCGAGCAATGAGATCCAAAAAGCTGCGTTTTCTCTCAGTGGAGAGGAAAACCTGGGATAACTCAGAATTAATGATAGTTCCCAGATGCAGAATGGAAGTGGATGGATCAAGGTGGCTCCCTTCAAGAATTATGGAGAAACCATGATTCTGTAGAACCGACATGGTAAAAGAGAGGTCTGCCGCCACCCAGTTCTGGAATTTCCATGAATTAAAATGTCATCTAAATAACATAAAATATGAATGGGAGAAGCTCGGATATGAGCCGCCAAGGATCCCAAGAGTTTAGAGAAGACTCTGGGAGCTGAGTAGAGCCCAAATGGCATGGCCCTACACTGAAAATGCCTGCCTTGAAAGGCAAAGCGCAGAAATTTCCTATGGACCTTGACAATGGGGATATGGAGGGAGGCCTCCGTGAGATCCAGAGACACCATAAAGTCTCCCCGATGTAGAGCTGCTAAAAATGGAAGATAAGGAATGCATTTTGAAAATCCTATATTTTATGAACCGGTTCCATTTTTTTAGATTTAAGATGGCTCTCCAGCCTCCAGAGGTCTTAGGGACCCTGAAGAGGATGGGAGAAAGCCTAAACCTCTCTGGAGAGAGGGGACCGGTTGAATAGCTCTAATAGTCAACAAATGAGAAATAGCCTCCTCCATTCGGATACGAGATGGAGGGGAACTGGGAGAAGGACAAGAAATAAAAACGGTTAGGGGGAGGTGAAATGAACTCTAACTTTAGGCTCCTTTCCACAGAGTCAATGACCCAGGGGTCCTTACAAGAACGGTGCCAGGCGGAAGAGAACCAGGCTAGGCGACCGCCTATGGGAAAAGGAGGAAAACTTACCATCTGGCTCTTTTGGAAGCCCTGGTAGAAGAGGATCCTCTCTGATAACGGGAACCTCTGCCCCTGGTGGTTCTAGATTGGGATCGAAACCGAGGGGAATACTGACCTGGACTCCTTGAAATGCGAAGCCCTGATCCTGTAGACGCCCTGTGCGCCGAAAGGGCTACGGTTTAGGGGCCTTCTTGGTGGTAGGTCCCAAGACCTTTTTCTTGTCTGTGGTCTCTGTAAGGAGAGGGTCCAGAAGGTCTCCGAAGAGGAGGTCACGTTTCAGCGGACCCATGGCTAACTGCCACTTCTGTCTTACTCCCGCCTGCTAAGGGCGGAGCCATAGAAGTCTTCTGGCCGTTGTGGAGGCTGCTACTGACCTGGCTGCAAATCTGGAAGATTGGAGGGTAGCATCTGCTACATATTGGGCAGCTGCGAAGATTTTGTTGAAATCCTGTTGGCCCCGTAAGTCATCTGGAGGCAGGTGTGGTTGGAGCTGACGAAGCCACAAGAGCATAGCTCTGGAAAAGAAGGATGCCGCTGCAGCACTCTTAAAGGCCCATGAGTCTGCAAGAAGACTCCTTTTGAGCATTGCTCAAGTCGTTTGTCCTCTGGCCGGAGGACCTCCTCTGCTTCGCCAGGCATGGCGGCAGTCGAGTGGAGAGTCTTCACTGGTTCATCTGGCTTGGGACATGTTAGGAGTTCCTCATAGACGGAGGAGAGCTTGTAGAGCTTCTTGACCTTGGGAGTGGGAGTAAAGCCAGCAGTTGGGTGGTCCCACTGTTTAAGCAAGGCATCCTTAACAACTTGGGCATAGGAATTACCTCATTGTCTTCCTGTTCTTTCATGAAATAAGGAAGATTATCCTCCGGAGGATCTGAGGAAGAAGTAGCCTGTTTTTCTTGCCCGGCTAGCCCCGTGGAACTCTAGCTTTAAGCAGGAGAGATTTGAAAGGCTGCGAAGGAAAGATAGCAGCTGGGGCTGGAATCTTAATCTGAGATTCCTCATCTTCCGACAGACGCTGAAATGGGTCATCATCCTCTTCTGCATCCACGTCCTCATCCTCTTCCTGAGAGGAGTCAGAGACCTCCATGGCTGGGGCTCTGTAGGAAGGAGAAGAACTCACGGGACGGGAGGAGCGTGGAGAGGGATGAGACAGAGAAGGCACATTGAAAGATGAGAGTTTAGCGTCAATGGTGTTAGTCAGAATAGTCAAGATAGACTGAAACTCCGGTGGCAAGGAAGAAATATCAGCCGGAAAGGCCGGAGGATCCCTGAGGGCCTGAGCAGGTTCTGGCTGGGAGGAATCCTCGGTAAAATCTGGCTCCTCTGGACCTAAACCCCATAGGTTAGGTTGGGGTGGATTTAGGTTTGGCTCATCCAGGGATAGCACAGGAACCCCAGAAAGAGGCAGGTTAGAGGCCTCCGGGGGGGTTGGATTGATATGCACTTGGGCCTGCACCTTAAAAGTTTGGCTGGTTTATCATGTATTTTTTGTAGGGCTGGGTCCCTTCTCTTCTCAGCCCTGGAGGGCTTGGCTAAGGAATGGGTGCCTGAGGAAGAGGAGGAAGAGGCCTGGGGAACTTCAGTAGAATTACCAGTAGGCCTAACCTCTTTGGGACCTTTGGTAGTGCCTCTCTTGGGAAAAGAAGCCATAGTCTGACAATTAACAGAAGACAAGGCTGAGCCAATAACTGAATAATAAGGAGAAGAATTTCAAGGACTTCCCAAGAGGAATGGATCCTGCTTCGAGGCCTCGAAGCTGCTGAAACTTGAGGACAATCTGGGCAAACCCAGAGTTCGTGCCCCCAAACCCAGCGGGGCCAGCCTCCCTAAACTTTATAATTAAGTAAACCAAGGCACTCTGGTTGGAGGCTTAGCCGGTGGAGAATTTAGCCTGGGACCCCCAAGGCCCGCTCCGGGATCCACGCGGTGGACTGAGGCCTACACGGCTGGCAGGGGGCCAACACGAGAGGCCTAGATTTAAAAAGGGCGCGAAGGCCTTCGCGCCGAAAAAGATCGCTGCGTAAAATTTCTTAAAGGGGAAGCGATCGACTAAGTCCAGGAGACTAGAGGGCGTCTCACTCCGCAGGAGGTATTTCTTAAGCCCTTAAATATTTGTATACAATAATAATCAATAATTCAATAGGTAAATACTTGCACCAGGACCTCCAGGCCAAAGGATTAGAAGAATCCACAAGCGGCCGCAGGAATCGTAACCGGCAAAACCGCCGGGGGAAAACGAAACCGCAACTTCTCCCAAGGAAAAAAGCCTAGCCGCTTTTTTTCTTTTTCTTTTTTTTTTTTTTTAAACGGCTGGCGCAATTAGTGCAAGTAAATCAATAAAGACAATAAATCTTACTACTTTTTGAAGGAAAAGATCGAAGGGAAGGTGTTAGAATGTTGAACGAGCTATCACAATACAACCGCAGGATATGCGAACTGAGCGAATTCTGGGGAAGGGGCGGATCCAGCAGTCTTTTTTAATACTAGGCTCAGTTCCAACGGATTGGACAGGAGCAACCCATGTGACTGCTGGACCCACTCCTTCAGTACGGAGAAATTACAATTACAAAACATTGCAACTTATAAAATTTCTTTTTATAATGACTTATTACAATTGTCCAAAGGAACACTAGAGCCTGTAAGATCAGGATGAAGTCATAGAAACATGACTCAACAGATCATAATATACAAAACAATGTATTTTAGAATAAAGACAAATGTGGGACAAAAGATGCATCAAACTTAACTTTAATTCTCATTATGAGTTAATTTTTTAAAAGAAAAATGGAAGGAATGAAGGCTTCTAAAAAATAAAGAAAGGTGAGTCCCAAAAATTAATTAATTAAGTACAAAATATACAGAAACCTAATATTAAAATACATTAAAATCTCAATAATAAAACAAGTACTATCAAACATAAGTTGTACCTTAAAACCCCTAAATATTTAAGAACCAATCATTCCCACTCATTCCATCATTCTTCACTTATGTGCCAGGGGCGAATGTTAAAATTTCAGTGGCCCCAAATCTGTCAGCAGAGATGCGTTTTCAATGCCTTACAGGAGGATGGGAGGGTGGTGGCGGTACAAATCTCTGGGGGGAGTTGATTCCAGAGGGATCAACAGAGAAGGGTCTTCTCTGCCACAGAGAAGGGTCTTCCCTTATCCCCTACCACAGTGTTTCCCAACCTTGGCCACTTGAAGATATTTGGACTTCAACTCCCAGAATTCCCCAGCCAGCGAATGCTGGCTGGGGAATTCTGGGAGTTGAAGTCCAGATATCCTCAAGTGGCCAAGGTTGGGAAACACTGCCCTACCAGAGGGCATTGCCTGGTTGACGGGAATTGGAGAAGGACCTAACCCGACCACAGAAGACGGTCCCATAGGTACCGGTAATCTGGTCCCATGCCATGTAGGGCTTTAGTATTACAGAACCACTTAGCCCATCCCATCCTTCTTCATTTCCCCCCTCACAAATACACAGTTAGAAAGATGAATAATTCAATGGGTAATTCTATATTTTTTCCCTTTCCATTGTTTTAAAAAACCTTTGCCAAAATATATCAGTCAGCAACAGTCATGCTGTATGATCTCATAAGAGCACAGTTCAATTAATAAACTTTTTGGATGAAATTTAATCTCAGGTGAATTGAGATCAGTTGCATTTAATTTAGTTTGGTTTATTTACATTTTATCTTTGCATATTATTTCTAGATAGAACTGACTCCACAATAATTCGTTGGTCATAAGCCAATCCTCTGTATAATAAAAAAAATGACCACATATGTTTTATTCCAAGAATAAAAGATAAGTAAAGCAAATATTTCAGACAAAAGCTATAAAATTAAATACCATTAAGCAGGTGCAGAATAATATAAAATAAAGCTAGATTTCCTACAGCCAGAGATATAGAGGCCCTAAGCATGTAACAAAATACTCTACTTGAAGGCAATTCTGAAATATAAAGTATGAGAATGTGTCTGTCAGTCTGGGGAAAAAAAGATTAAACAACAGAAAAAGAACTGTACTCTTTTCAAGTTATTATTCAGATTCTTTGAAATATTTTCCAGATTCCTTTTCATCACGTTTAGATAAAAAGCATATTGCTGGATCCCGAGTGAAGCAATATGTTCTAAATTGTAAACTAAAAAAAATTCAAAATATCAAACCAGACTTTGGCCCAACATAAGGAAACAAATTTGTTTCAGTTATCATTGTCTAACATGACAAAAGCTATTGAACAGGTAGTCCTCAATTTACAGCCATTCCTTTAGAGATTGTTCAAAGTTACAATAGCAATGGGGGGGGGGGAAGACTTATGACAATTTTTCACACTTATCACCGTTGATAAGTTGTAAAACAGTGATAAAAATTCAGATGCTTTGCAACTGGTTCATATTTATGATGGTTGCATTGTCCTGGGATTATATGATCAATTTTTCTGACCTTCTTACAAGCAAAATCAATGGGGAAGTCAGATTCACTTAAGAACCATGTTATTAATTTAATGACTGAAATGATTCACTTAACTGGCAAGAAAGTTTGTAAAATGAGGCAAAATTCACTTAGCAATGGAAATTTTGAGCTCAATCGTGATCGTAACTGTACCAAAGGACTAACTGTACCAAAGTTTAGTGACATCACTTCCTCTGCTTAGCTGAGGACACTAAAGATCAAAACAGCTTATTGACAAGCAAAAGTGTAATCTTAATATAAAACATAGCTTACCTCATTACACTATTATTTAGCCATCCTGTGCAATATTTATGCTATATCCTATGCTTTTCCCATGTACAATCACTTCTAAACTCTTCCTCCCTTGTCCTTTTGTATTTTTTTAAAAAAACGTTAAGTCTTTTCATTGTACTTTATAGTCAAGTGATAATGTACTTAGGACGGAACAGAGCAAAATAGAACAGAACAGAACAGAATTCTTTATTGGCCAAGTGTGATTGGACATACAAGGAATTAGTCTTTGGTGCATATGCTCTCAGAGTGCATAAAAAGACAAGATACATTTGTCAAGAATCATGATTGTCATAGGATACAAGTAAGCAATCAAGAAAAAAATCAATATTAATATAAATTGTAAGGACAGAAGCAACTAGTGTTTCAGTTAATAAATGATTTTCTATCCTATCATTTTTGCTGAAAAGATATGAAAAAGGATAGATCTTCTGAGAACAAGACATTGTGATTAACTTTACTTTTACAATAGCCAAGAAAGGTCATAAAAGGCAAGAAAGGTCACAAGTGGGTAAAACTCACTTAACAATTGTCTCACTTAGAAATGTTGTGATCATAACTTGAAGACCTCCTGCATTTACTATACTGAAACTTGTAAAAAAAATCAGCTATAGTATTGTTTCTGAGCCCCCCCACCTTTTATTTAACAATAGTCAATGCTAGTCATAAGCCACTTTTAAATAAATATGAATTCAAATTCAAAATCTTCAGTTGAGGATCATATTGATTATGGTTCCTTATTGCTCATTATCTGAATTGATTAGTATTTAAAACCATCTGCATTGATCCAAGACCTGCAAACATTAGCAAAACAGTGATAATGTTCCAGTTAATAGCTGATGAGAGTCAAGACCCAATGGCTATTTTCATATACAGGTAGACCTCAACTTACAACAGTTCACCTAGTCACTATTCAAAATTACAGCATCACTGAAAAAAAAGTGACTTATGGTCATTTTTCACACTTTCGGACTGTTGCAGCATAGCCAAAATTCAGACAGTTGGCAATTGACTCAAGATTTATGATGATTGCAATGTCTTGGGATCACCTTTTGCAATTTTCTGACAAGCAGTCAGTGAGTAAACCAGATTCACTGAACAGCTGTGTGACTAACTTAACACTTAACAGCTATATCAAGAAAGGTCATAAAATGAAGCCAAACTCACCAACAGAAATTTTGGGCTCAATTGTCGCAAGTTGTGGAATTACCTGCAATATGTTGAAGTAGAAACTAAGCCACCAAGAATAAAAGATTAGGAGTGATAAAGAAATGAAGTAACCCTGATGACAAAATTAGAATGAGGAGGTAGCATTATTTTTAAAGTGTATACCAATAATTAAAGGATAACAATTATAAACATTTTAAAAATATTATAAAAGAAAAGAGACACCAAAAGAATATAATTATTTAGTAATATGCTATCAGTTTGTTTAATAGAAGACCTATTGGAATTGAAATCACTCAAGGGAAGATTTAGAGGGAAAAAGAAGAAGTAGTTGGAGAAAGGAAGAGGTGGGATGGAGAGAGGAAGGAAGAAAGGAGACAAGGGAAGGAAGGTAGATGGAAGAGATGGAGAGAGTGAGAGGGGAGTGAGAAAGAAAAACAGGAATACAGACTGATAATTTATTAATTTGATAGGGTGCAGATATGGAAATACAGTAGTCCCTCGCTATACCGCGCTTCACCTACTGCGGCTTCACTTCATTGCGGGTTTCTGAGGAAGTCGATCGGCAGATTTAAACAGCCCGCCGAACTCGATCGGCAGGTTTTTCAAAAAAAAATAAATAAATCTAAAATTGTAAATACTGTATTTAAATACTGTATCTAAAATAAATACTGTGTGGGAAGGGTTTATAAACTCTTAAAACAATGAAAACTTACCAAACAATTACAATATAAATACTTAAATAAGTACTATCAGTCGATAAATTCCCCATCGCGGATTTCACCTATCACGGCCAGGTCTGGAACGTAACACCAGCGATAGGTGAGGGACTACTGTACAAGAGCTCAGATAGAATTATGTAACTACATTATTGATATTCTTTTTAAAGGTACTGTATATGCATTGATATATGTATGGATGTGGAGTTAAAAATAAAAAAAAATCTAGATTCTAGATTCTAGATTTACAGTGATCCCTTGACTATCGCGAGGGTTACGTTCCAAGACCCTCGCGATAATCGATTTTTCACGATATAGTGGTGCGGAAGTAAAAACACCATCTGCGCATGCGCGCCCTTTTTCCATGGCCGCGCATGCGCAGATGGTGGAGTTTGCGTGGGCGGCGGGGAAGACCCAGGGAAGGTTTCTTCGGCCGCCCAGCAGCTGATCTGCTCGGCAGCGCGGCAGCAGCGAGGAGCCGAAGATCGGGGTTTCCCCGCTGCCCACGCAAAGGGAAAACCCCGATCTTCGGCTCCTCGCTGCTGCCCCGCTGCCGAGCAGATCAGCTGCTGGGCGGCCGAAGAAACCTTCCCTGGGTCTTCCCCGCCGCCCACGCAAAGGGGAAACCCCGATCTTCGGCTCCTCGCTGCTGCCCGCCCGCCGCCCGCCCGCCCGCCGCCCAAGAGCAAGAGGGGGAGAGATAGAGAAAGAGAGAGAAGGAAAGAAAGAGATGAGAGAGGGAGGAAGAGAGTGTGAGAGAGGAAGAAGCAAGATAGGGAAAGAGAGAGAGAAAGAAAGATGAGAAAGGAAGAGAGTGACGTCATCGGGTGGGAAAAACTGCAGTATAGCAAAAAAACCGTGGAGTATTTTTTAATTAATATTTTTTGAAAAATCGCGATATAGCGTTTCGCGAAGATCGAGATCGCGAAGATCGAGGGATCACTGTATTGGATTTATATGCCGCCCCTCTCCGCAAACTCGGGGCGGCTCACAACAAAGTAAAAACAATACATAACAGCAAATCCAATACCCACCAATCCAATTACAATTTTAAGCTTAAAAATTCATAAAAAACAACCCCAGAATATTTTAAAAAACAAGCACACAATCAATCTAACACCAAAACAACATGGGCAAGGGGGAGATGTTTCAGTTCCCCCATGCCTGACGGCAGAGGTAGATTTTAAGGAGTTTACGAAAGACAAGGAGGGTGGGGGCAATCCTAATCTCAGGGGGGAGCTGGTTTCAGAGGGTCGGAGCCGCCACAGAGAAGGCTCTTCCCCTGAGTCCCGCCAGACGACATTGTTTAGTCGAGGGACCCAGAGAAGGCCAACTCTTGTTTAAAAAAAGAAGAAGTATAAATTAACCTAGCTGAGTGTTTTGAGTCAACATGATGGTCCTGCTGATTGAAAAGAAAAGGCTTAATTCAAACTATGTTCTAGTTAGCAGTAGATAATGGTGTCATGTAAGCATAGCTATGGTTACATATAACATGGATAAATGTTACTAGCTGTTTATGTGTAATAAAATCTCTTTTGTTCATCAACTACAAAATCCAACTCCCAGCCCTAGGTTTTCCATCTGTGGATTTTGAGAACGGCCTAGGTTTGTTGATGAAAGAAAAAAAGAAGCTAACAAGCCTATTCCAGAAATGTAGTTTTTTTCTGTTCATGGAAAGATAATTTCAATCTATGACACACTGAACAGCCCGAGTCTTCGGAGAGAGTCGCCATACAAATCTAATAAATTATTATTATAATTATTATTATAGAATATAAATGTTCTAAGCACAACAGAGATAAACCGTGTGGGGTGGTCGGTCTTATTAGAATAGTTTATACTGGCATTTTACACTGTTGGAACTATTTCTGGACTATGTTTGAATTTAGCCAGCAGATACAGAGTATTAAAAATTATAGTAATTTGCTGGGAGACCTAAAAAATACTTTATGACTATTTCCCTGCAGATTTGATGCCTTGGGAATAAGTATGTAAACTTTTTTTTTGTTTCTGGGTTGAAATAATCACATAAAATATAATGTTCTCCATGTTTAAACTGTGTCTTACAATGATCATCTTTTTGCATCCTAAAAAAATCAAATAGGAAGCAATGCTATATGCTTGCATGAAACTTAACTGTCTATTGTATTTATATAAAAATATTTTAAAAACTGCTTCTAAAAAAGGAAGCAAATTTGCAACGGCTAATATAACTACAAACATTTTGTAAAAAGGGACCCCCTCAACATTAAGCACAATCTCTCCTATGGTATTCATATAGTATTTGAATTGCACTCCTACATAAAATGTATGAATACAGTAGAAGTATGCATACAGATTAACATTTCTTCAGATGATTATGTATTAATTGTGAGATGTTGCAACTGCACGAATCTCAGCGACCAATAAGGTCCCATAGAGTTGGCCTTCTCCGGGTCGTTTGGTGGGTCTCAGGGGAAGAGCCTTCTCTGTGGCAGCCCCGGCCCTCTGGAATCAACTCCCCCCGGAGATTAGAACTGCCCCCACACTCCTTGTCTTTCGTAAATTACTCAAGACCCATCTATACCACCAGGCATGGGGGAGTTGAAACACCTTTCCCCCAGGCTTTTTTATATTTATGTTTGGGTATGTATATGTTGTTTGGTTTTTTAAATATTATAGGGTTTTATGTGCTTTTTAATATTAGATTTATTTTCGCTGGAAAATTGTTTTTATTATTGTTGTGAGCCGCCCCGAGTCTTCGGAGAGGGGCGGCATACAAATCTAATAAATTGAATTGAAATTGAATTGAATATTGCAACTCCTTTTCTGAGCCAACTAGAATTACTCATAACTATATTTTCTAAGAATAAGCTCCATTGAGAATATGTGTATACAAAGCTTTTTACTTTGTATACACATATTCTCAGTGGAGCTTATTCTTAGAAAATATGGTTATTAGTAATTCTAGTTGGCTCAGAATAGGAGCCAAATTAAACTCTTGAGCAACACAGGCGAAATCCCTCATCTGCATGCTAGGTTTATGATCCTCTAACAGTGGATAAGAGGTCTTTTCTTGCAGGTCATAACTGAGGTAATGCTTCTTCATCTAAGTCAATGCCAACATTTTAAATTGTGCCCAGGGAAGAAGTTCCCAACCAATGCAGTTCTTTTGTACAGATATATGATTCCAGAATTTTACATGAAGATTTTAACAGCTGGATGTTGCACTGATACCAGTTGCAACTTCCAGTGATTTTCAAAGATGATACCAGTGTAAAACTACCGGAAACTAAGTTGAAATATAGCCAAAGCATGGATAACATTTACTAAACTTGACAAATTCAGAACAGTTGCAATTAATATCCTGCAATTGAGCTAATAGGTTCCTCTTTTCATTACTGCTATATATGGCTTTTTGTTTTATTTAAAACAGTGTTCTAAATGTGGGAAAGAATTGCATGACATAAAGTGTCTCATAATGGCTTAGTCCTTAGGATGATGCAAAATGTACCAAGTGATTTAGAGTGACTATTAATTCGGTATCATTCAGATTTTCCTATGACTTCGTGTTGCTTAAATGTTGTCAGTGTTTTGGAAAGCTCACATTTGACCACTGTAAATCAGTTTCTATTTCAAGCAAGGCAATTATTTAATTTCCTGTTGGAAGTCCTCATTTGATGAGTCTGTTTGCAATTTGGCAGGATCCCAGAAAAATCTATCCAATCATTAATAGGTTGGAGTCTGTTGGAGACCTTGCATAATAATAGGTTCTACCAGTAGTGAATGCTGACTCTTAGCTATCCCTATAGAGGGAAAAAGTTGGTATGAATACAGGATGCTTTTCTATTAATCTTTGTCTATACCGATGTCATTCCTAATCCTCACGTGCCATATTTTCCATCTATAGGATGCTCCCATGTATAGGATGCCCCTTGTCTTATCCGAAATCAGAAATCAATATTTTAAACATGAAATAGAAGACATTGATTTTGCAGAATAAGACATTCACTTACCAGTACAGGTATTTATTTTTTTGTTTTGTGACATTCTCATGGTCTCAGAAGGCTTCGACATTACCGCTCCCTGTCGCATGTGGACACTGGTTATATCAAGGTTCGACAAACCCAGGCGCCTGGTCACCAGTGGCGCCTAGAAAATGTTGTCTGGCGCCTAGAAAATGTTGCCTGCTGTACTGTATGTCAGCGTTTCCCAACCGGTGTGCCGCCTGGGCAGGGCGCTGCGGTGCCTCTGACCTCTCCGCTCCTGCCCGATGCCGCGGTTTCTGGCGCTCTCCTGCTGGGTCCCAAAGAAGGCAGGCAGGAAGGAGAGCTCCATTCTTCGCGCCTTTTTCCCGCCTTCCTTCTTTGGGGCCCAGCAGGAGAGCGCCAGAAACCGCGGCATCGAGCAGGAACCGGGAGGTCGGAGGCACCGGCACGGCAGCGCCCGCCCAGCTGAAGGTTCCCTGTCGTCATCGGCAAGTGTCCTTTGGGGCCCGGCGGGAGGGCACTGGCGGTGGGAGCGGGGGGGGGGCCCCGCGGCTGCAGCGGCACAGGCAGTCGCGGGGAGATGGCGGGGGGAGCGGGGGGCGGCTAAAGCGGCCCCGGGCACCGTTCCCTGTACGCTTTTCCAGGGGCGCGCAGGGAGCCGCGGCCACCCGCCCGCCTACCGGATTTCCCTCCGCGCGGCTGGGGAGGTGGATTCGCCGCCCCCGCCAGCCCGATCTCCCTCCAGTGGCTGGTGACGTAGTTCTACCGCCCTCGCCAGCCTGATCTCCCTCCGTGGGGGGGTGGGGGGCGACGAACCGACGACCGGGGGCTGTCCGTCCATGTTGGGTGGTGCAGGGCAGGCACAGGCAGCCCCAGGGGAGAACAAGGGAGGGAGAGAAAGGAAAGAGAGAGTAAGGGAGGGAGAGAAAATTGAATGAAGGAGGGAGAGAAAGAAAGAGTAAGAAGCAGAAAGGATAGAGAAAAAGGAAGAGAAAGGGAGGGGGAGAAAGGAAAGAGGGAGGAAGGGGGGGAGAGAAAATTGAATGCAGGAGGGAGAGAAAGAAAGAGTAAGAAGTAGAAAGGATAGAGATAAAGGAAGAGAAAGAGGGGGAGAAAGGAAAGAGGGAGGGAGGCGGGAGAGAAAATTGAATGAAGGAGGGAGAGAAAGAAAGAGTAAGAAGTAGAAAGGATAGAGAAAAAGGAAGAGAAAGGGAGGGAGAGAAAGGAAAGAGGGAGGAAGGGGGGGAGAGAAAATTGAATGAAGGAGGGAGAGAAAGAAAGAGTAAGAAGTAGAAAGGATAGAGAAAAAGGAAGAGAAAGGGAGGGAGAGAAAGGAAAGAGAGAGAAAGGGAGAGAAAGGGAGGGAGAGAAAATTGAATGAAGGAGGGAGAGAAAGAAAGAGTAAGAAGTAGAAAGGATAGAGAAAAAGGAAGAGAAAGGGAGGGGGAGAAAGGAAAGAGGGAGGAAGGGGGAGAGAAAGAAGATATGAAGGAGGGAGAAAAAGAAAGAGAGATAGGAAGGAAAGAGGGAGAGAAAGGAATGAGAGAGAAAGGGAGGGAGAGAAAGGGAATGAAAGAGGGAGAAGGGGTGAGAGATAGAAAGGATAGACAGAAAGGGAGAGAAAGGAAAGAGAGAAAGGGAGGGAGAGGAAGGAAAGAGATGAGAGAGGAAGGAGGAGACAGAAAGAGAGGAAGGAAGGAAGAGAGAAAGAAAGAGGGATGGAGAGAGAAAGGAAGGAAGAGAGAGAAAGAGGGAGGGAGAGAGAAATAGAGCGAAAGGGAGGAAGAGAGATTTTTTTTGTCCAAACTTTTTTTAGCGCCCCCCCCCCCCCATGTTCCCCAGGATTTTGAAAATATGAAAAATGTGCCGCGGCTCCAAAAAGGTTGGGAAACACTGCTGTATGTGTATACAGTATATTTTTCCCGCCTTGTGTTTACGCCCAGAAATGGTACATCTTGGCTTCCGTAGCTCCGCCCATCAACCTCGGAGCGAGCTGCTTTCCCAGCGTCCCCTGCGCTTGCGTGCGTCTCTCCCTCCCCCCCTTGCCTCCATTCCGCCTCCTACTCGAACCCCTTCACTCCCCCCCACCGCACACAGACGCTCCGATCTTGGCCGCTCACCCGCCTTCGGAGAGAAGCGGAAGCCCCTCCCCTCCCGGCGTGAGGTTTTGTTCATTCCTCCTCCGGCCGCGTGCGCGGTGACTTCCGACCAGTAACCCCTCCTCCCCCCTCCCCCCCTCACCCGCGTCCCCGGCCCGGTCTCCCTTTCCTTCTTCTCTGTTTCGGTTTCTGACTAACGGTCTCCCCTCGGATCCCGACGGGAGTACAGCAGAGCCGGCTCGGCGGAGCCAGGCCTGCGCCGGGGGGGAGGGGGTGAAAGCGATGTCAGGTGGAGACTCGGCAAAAAAACAAGTTTGCTTAAAAAAAATTCTGGCTCCTAAATTTTTTGGCTGGCTCCTAGATTCTGAACAACTTTGTCGACCCCTGGGTTATATGGTCTCCGCAGTATCAGCTGACGTCAGTTTCATAAGGCTCATGATCAGAGGAAACCTGTTAACTTGTCTCTGCAATCGGAAGTTTGCAGAGATAAGGTATTGCCAGTTTTGCAACTGAAGTTCTCCTCTCTGGGGTCCTCCATAAGATGCCTCTCCATTTTTAGGTAAGAAAAAGTATAATCTTATACATGGAAAAATATGGTACATTTCCTTTCAGTGCAGTATAAATACAAGAGCTATAGGTTTTGGGTTTCTTTTACTAAAGTAATGTTCTGAATTCATTATGTCTCACTTTCAGTTTCCTGCTGGTGATTTTATTTTTATTTTTTTTGGTTCAGGGCAGTGATGAAATCCAATTTTTTTAAATACCGTTTCTGTGGACATGGCTTGGTGGGCATGGCACAGGAAGGATACTGCAAAATCTCAATTCCCAGACCACTCCAGGGGAAGGATAGTGCAAAATTCCCATTCCCAGGGGAAGAATATTGCAAAATCTCAATTCCCACCCCATTTTGGCCAGCCAGAGTAGTATTTGCTGGTTCCCCAAACTACTCAAAATTTCCGCTACCAGTGCTCTAGAACCAGTCAGAACCCGCTGGATTTCACTCCTGGTTCAGGGGAAGAGTTTGCCTCTCAACTCCCACTCAGTAAAAGATCTTGGAATACTAATATCAAATGACCTAAGTGCTAAAGCCCACTGCAACAATATAGCCAAAAAGGCTTCTAGAGTTGTTAACCTGATCCTACGCAGCTTCTGCTCTGGCAATCTCACACTACTCACCAGAGCCTACAAAACTTTTGCCAGACCCATCCTAGACTACTGCTCATCTGTCTGGAACCCATACCACATCTCGGACATCAACATCCTAGAAAATTTCCAAAGATACTTCACCAGAAGAGCCCTTCACTCCTCCACTCGAAACAGAATGCCCTACGAAAGCAGACTATCAATCCTAGGTCTAGAAAGCTTAGAACTACGACGCCTAAAACACGATCATATGCTGCAACGTCCTGCCTGTCAATGACTACTTCAGCTTCAACCGCAACAACACAAGAGCATGCAACAAATTCAAACTTAATATTAATCGCTCCAAGCTTGACTGTAAAAAATATGACTTTCGCAATCGAGTTGTCGAAGCGTGGAACTCATTACCGGACTCAGTAGTGTCAACCGCTAACCCCCAACATTTCTCCCTTAGACTATCCACGATTGACCTCTCCAGGTTCCTAAGAGGTCAGTAAGGGGCGTACATAAGTGCACTAGCCTGCCTTTCGTCCCCTGTCCAATTGTCTCTCCTTATCTCATATATCATATATCTTTTCTTCCTTCATATATCTTCTCCTCTATTTTTATATCTTCTCTTATATATAATACTTTATGTCTATTCTCCTCAATATGTATTGTGTATTGGACAAAATAAATAAATAAATAAATAAAATAATATCACTACTTCTATTGTATCAGCACTGATTAGAATAGCAGCTGAATCTGATCTTAATGCAGGTTATAGAGCAGTATAATTTCCTGTTGGGGAAGGCACCAGGGTAATTTCAAGGACTCAGAACAGCTTGCAGACTAGATACAGCTGTCTCCATTCTGAGATATCAGTACGTACAACTCTTATCAATGTGATGGAATCAGCTTTCTTCCAAAAATCTGAACTCCTTATTTATAAAGGAAAATTAAGTGCTCCATCAAGTTTAGCCTGACAAACAGCTTTTATCTTGTTACTGTATAGTTGCTAGTCTGAACGTTGTTCTTGGAAGAAAAAAAAATGGGGAAATTGGTTGGTTGACTGCCAAGCAATTATAAACAAACGACAATCTATCCTGTTCCAAATCCAATGAAAATGATCAAGGAGCATAGGATGTATTCTTTCCTGGAATAGGATACATGTTATGGAGCAGGTTTGCTTCACAGGAGGTGGCCAGGTCAAAGATCGTATAAAGGACCAGACTGGATTTTTCTTGATGTTTTTATGCTGGATAAAAATTTTGGAGGAAACCACATTAATCAAAGCTTAGAGATCAATAATGAATGGAAAACCTGCAGCAAAAAGATAAAGAGCTGAGTCAGTCAGCAACATATTTAGAAATAGGTGCCTTTAACAGTAGCCAATAGCCGTGTTTAATGAGTAAAAGAAGACCCTCTCAATGATATTATTGTCGTATAATATTTCATGAATCCCAGTTCACTTCATCAAATGTATGATGTTCCAAGAGAGGGAATCTTTCGCAACTATAGTTATGTATGGGAGGACAAGAAGTTAGGAAACTCAGAAGAAGAACTGGTGCAAACAAGCAGAAGGGCAAAACTACTTAAGTGAATCACTGCAATTGTTAAGTTAGTAGAGTGGTTGTTAAGCAAATCTGGCTTCCCCATTGACTTTACTTGTGAGACGTTCACAAAAAGATCACATATCCCTAGGTTCTGAAGAACTGAAGAAGGTTCTTAGATGAGAAGCAAAATATCTTCAAGCACAAACAAAGAAAGGCCAGTTGCCTTTCGGGAAAGCACTTTTGGGTTCACCAAATCTAGCTATCTTTCAAACATCTATCTTAGTTGTAAGAAGGGAAACATTTAGTCGTCTAATTCTGAACATATAATCCAGACACTACCATTTCAATTTATGCAAAGGGGGAAAAAAAGGAACAGAAAACTTTTCACTGAACTGTTTATAGCCTTTCCTAATTTGGTCTCTTAGTCGAGAGGCAACACCAATCATCCCTGGTTATAATAATATTTCTCTGATTCTTGAATCCAAGATAGAAAAAAATATGGAGCTGTATTATGCACAATCCTGGTGTAAGTGAGACATTGCTGGTTGGATTTTCTTTTCTTTTCTTTTCCTCTACTTTTCTGTCTTTAATTTCTTCTTACTATTTCTTCTTACTTCTTACTCCCCCACACCCCCACACTTTCCATAGAGGTGCTAATCCTCAAGGGAACAGCATGATGTGTATCTATGTATATAGATTCAAAAAAGTATATCTTCCAATAAGATATATGACAAAAATACAAGAGGCAAGTTCAATATAATCTTGACTTTAATTCATGTTATTGGATTTATAATCCACTCAACTCTAGATGGACTCTGGGCGGCATACATAAGTAAAACTGCATACTGCAATAAAACAATTAAAACCCCAGTATAAAACATTCATCCCAACTAGGCTGGAGCAAGATGCAATAGCTCAACGGCCCCAAGCCTGCTGACAAAGCCATGTTTTTAGGGCCTTCCAGAAAGTCAGGAAGGTGGGGGCAGTGTGGTTCTCCAGGGATAGTTGGTTCCAGAGAGTTGGTGCTGCCACAGGGGAAGGCTCTCTCCCGCAGTCCTGCCAAACAACACTATTTGGTCGACAACGGGACCCGGAGAAGGCCATCTCTGTGGACTCTAATCGGCTGCTGAGAAGTGAAAGGAAGACAAGACTTTGCACTGCTCCTCCTTTTTCATGACAGTAATGCTAGTAGTACTAGTACAGTGTTCCCTCGATTTTCGCAAGGGATGCGTTCCGAGACTGTCTGCGAAAGTCGAATTTCCGCGAAGTAGAGATGCGGAAGTAAATACACCATTTTTGGCTATGGACAGTATCACAAGCCATCCCTTAACACTTTAAACCTCTAAATTACCATTTCCCATTCCCTTAACAACCATTTACTCGCCATTATTACTGGTATTTAAAAACACTTAGTAATCCTGATATTTATAAACATAATTATTTATTAGCAATAAAAAAAATTTTGTTATTTATTTGCAAAAATTATTAGTTTGGCGATGATGTATGACGTCATCGGGCAGGAAAAAACGTGGTATCGAAAAAAACCCACGAAGTATTTTTTAATTAATTTTTTTGAAAACCCGTGGTATAGGCTATTCGCGAAGTTTGAACCTGCGAAAATCGAGTGAACACTGTACTATGTATGTACTATGAAATAAGAAGAAGGTAGTTCAATGAAGCAGAAGTTGTCATCTCACTTTACCTGCCTTTCTTCTTCTCCTGGCTGACTCTAGCTTCATTAGCACAATCTAAAGAGTGGCCTGTGCATTGTAAAATATGAAATATAATACCATGAAGAGGCCAGAAAGGAGATAACCATCCCTTTCTGATATTATTAAATTTCAAATACTTTCAGGGATGGGGAAAAAAAAGAAATCGGGGAAATGTATTTTAGAGTTACTGAGAATGTCTTCATTTCAAAAGATTA
The DNA here is from genome assembly GCF_031021105.1 of Erythrolamprus reginae. NCBI lineage: Eukaryota > Metazoa > Chordata > Lepidosauria > Squamata > Dipsadidae > Erythrolamprus > Erythrolamprus reginae. Next base: position 84,371,540 of record NC_091952.1, on the reverse strand, counting down.
ATTATTCAAAACAAATAAACAAGCAATAACGATATCCAATTATTTTGGAAATGCAAGAGAAAATGTACTCATTAGTGACTGGGGCAATTAACAAAATAATTTTGAATCCCGTTCCATAAGATTGCATCAGTTTTACTTCTGTAGGCATGACGCATATAAAGAGATGTTACTGTAATAACACCAAGTAATTATTCACTCCTCATAGAGGAAACAAAACTTCAAAAGCAAAAAATAAAATAAAATCCTGGCTGAAGACCAATGTTCATCAATTGACAGATATATTACAGAAAAAGATGAAAGCGAAGAAAATTACTGCCATTATTCACCCATCACAGCATAAAATATACTTTATTAGCATGAAAGCTGCCATTTATACCTATTACAACAACAAAAGTCACACTTACTTAGCTAACAAAGCAACCCAAAGCATACACTGTACAAAAATAAGATATGAAAGATGAGAGGAGAAATGTTACTTTACAATTTAAAATGTGTTTTTTTTAAATCACACACAGCGGTTTGCTATGGTTCGATTAACTCAGCAACTTCTTAACACTTCACTAAAACTTACTGCCAGAGAAACATGCCGAGTATGTCAACAGCAATGGGTGGCCTCTTATTGGAGAGATATGGTGGAAAAATATATGGCCAAATTGTGCTTAGATTTTAACATACACTTTAAAATAAATATGTATTGTTAATTAATGTCAGGCTCAGGAAATCAGAAGCCGGGATAGAGTTCAAAAAAAGCATTATGAGTTTATTTCATGCAACTTACAGTAGATACATGAATCTACTAATGGTCAAAGGAAATTGGCGCAGATGAAGAGTAAATCGATTTCAACAGAGGTTGGACTCTCTTGCGAGGGCGTAAAAACTCCAGACTAATGATATGATTAATCCTGCTCTCTGGCTCAGCCAGATCATCTCCCACAATTAAGCTAGTAAACCTTCAGATTTTCAAGATGTTAAATGAAGTTGACTCACATGTACTACTGACACAGAAAGAAATCACTAGAAAATTACTAGTAATATACACTGCTCAAAAAAATAAATGGAACACTCAAAAAACACATCCTAGATCTGAACGAATGAAATACATTCTCATTGAATACTTTGTTCTGTACAAAGTTGTATGTGCTGACAACAAAATGAAATTGATTGTCAATCAGTGTTGCTTCCTAAGTGGGCAGTTTGATTTCACAGAAGTTTGATATACTTGGAGTTATATTCTGTTGTTTAAGTGTTCCCTTTATTTTTTTTTGAGCAGTATATTTCATAATCTAGGTCCATGATGGCAAATCTATGGCACGTGTGCTGGAAGTGGCACACAGAGCCATGTCATCCATTCCTCTTCTGGGTTTCCGGCACACACATGCACAACGGCTATCTAGTCTTCTGCTTACTGATATGCATGCACACACAGTGATCAGCTGGCCAGAAACCAGAAATCAGTCTACTGGCATGCACGTATGCCTACCAATAACCAGAAGACTAGCTGGCTGGTGCGCATGCATGCACTAGAAACCGGAGGTTCATTTCCTGGCACACACATACCCACTGGTCAGCTCCTCTTAGCATGTGTGCGCACAGGCCATGCCTGCATGCAACCCCTTGCCAGCCAACAGCATTGCTGCCAGTTGCTCTCCTGTGCCTAACCTGCCTGCCTTAGCATATTACCATCTGTAAAAAAAGATAGCTATACTAGCAACTCAAAATGATATCCCAGAAAATCACAACTGAATATAAAATATAAACCATCCCCCAATGAGGAAGAAAAGGGCAACAGGAAGACTGTTTTAATTGTACTTATAAATCATCCATTGCTATTATAAGAATCAGTGATGTAAATAGTAGTGTCTCCCAGAAAGTAATGTACTACATTTTTTTTTCTTCAACAATTATTTATTGAACACAATGAAACTTGCACACAAGAAAGAATTATGTTTCTTCTACCCTCCCTATTTTTCCACATAATCTCTGTCCCATTCTATGGCCTTCATCCTCCAGGGAGACACAAGGGGGTGCATGTCCTGTCGGTACCACTCCCTTGTTCTGGTCATGAAGCCATTTCTGCACTGTAATGGCCTCAAACTCTGTGCCCAGAGACTAACCGTACTTCTGTCGACTGCAGATTCCCCATAAACTGTACACAAATGTTTGTGAATGTTTCCAACAGTTTCTTTCTCCACAGTGAGAAATCCATTGACGACACTTACAGACGTCATTTCAAAACTCTGCTGCAGCAACGCTATCTGTCTGAAGAAACGCAAAATTTACACACGCACTCCTGACAATTCAAATAATGTATATGTAAAGTTTTGCATTCGTGCTATTACTGTAGGCTGAGAAAAAAAATGTGGTGCCTTACTTTCTGGGCAACCCTCGTATAAATTTTCTAAATGATAAAATAGTATTTAAAAATAAGCTATTTCAAAGGGATGCTTACTTTATTATTAAAGGAGATAATGCCTAACCTGCCTGCCTTACTGCCGTCAGGAAAGGCCTCAAAGCTGCGCTGCTGGGATCCACTTTGGAGGCCATTTGTGCCGAGAAAGTGGCACTGCCTCTTTGCAGAGACAGTAGCAGCTCCTCCTCCTGCCAGCCTAGGTTTGCCTTACGGAGGGGGATAAATGTCCTGGTGGTGGTGGAACATCTGTGGTGCCAGCAACTGCAGCCACCCTCGAGAAAAGCCCCGTTGGAGCGCTGATCAGCTGTGTGTATGAGGAGTGGGATGCCAGACTCTCAGCTGTGTGCCCAGGACGCCCGACAATCAGCTGTGCAGTTCAACAGAGCCGGTCAGGCAATTTCCAACATGGATTAGATTAGATTAGATTAGATTAGATTTATTGGATTTATATGCCGCCCCTCTCCGCAAACTCGGGGCAGCTCACAACAATAATAAAAAACAGTACATAATAACAAATCCAATGCCCACCAATCTAATTACAATTTAAAATTAATAAATTCATAAAACAGTCTTAATATATATAAAAAACAGGCACACAGTCAATCAGTCAAATGGCAAAACAACATGGGCAAGGGGGAGGTGTTTTAGTTCCCCCATGCCTGACGGCAGAGGTGGGTCTTAAGGAGTTTACGAAAGGCAGGGAGGGTGGGGGCAATCCTAATCTCAGGGGGGAGCTGGTTCCAGAGGGTCGGGGCCCCCACAGAGAAGGCTCTTCCCCTGGGTCCCGCCAGACGGCATTGTTTAGTCGACGGGACCCGAAGAAGGCCAACTCTGTGGGACCTAACCGGTCGCTGGGATTCGTGCGGCAGGAGGCCTGCGCCAGTGAGGCACATGGCTTGCCTACACAACTATGCTGGGATGAGGTCGCGGCTGCCTTTCCAGAGGCGGCTCCTCCTCCTCCTGCCAGTCTTGTGCTCCAGGCAGCATCCAACATGGCACACAATGCACACTTTGGCACATGATGACAAAAAGGTTAGCCATCACTGATCTAGCTGGTAATGTCTATTTTTCACAATTATTTCAGCATCCAGGAATTATAAACTGAATGCTAAGAGGGGTGGGAAGTAAGCCAAAAGAGAAGCACTGACTAGAAGAATTATATAGAAAAATTCTATTTCAACATCTTATCTTCTCTCACAGAATCACACATACAGTAAATATTTCTTTAAAATCTGATGAATTACGTTGAAGGAAAACCACATTAATAATCAATTCAATACCATTCAATACTGAATCCAAGTCATCCAGCTAAAGTAGAAAACAGACAGGGACTATTCACATATTATCCAATCCGAATTAATCATTCAAAGACAATAAGGACATTTTTCTGTGAACAAAACTATGAATGCTAAAAAGGATGCAGAAATATCTTAAGAGCTATAGTCAACAAACACATTTTTCTGGACTCAAATGGATCTTTTTACTGAACAAATTGTGAGTAAGCCAGTATAAACAGAAAGGCCACACAGACAACCAAAGAAAGCAACTATTTCCTATTCACAAGAGTAAATTCCTTGAACTTAAAAAAAAAGTTAGAAATAGTTTTCCTTTTTGTTTTCCTCTAGAGAATAAAGCAGAAGAAAGTACAGAGACTACACAATTTGTGTATAAAGCTTCTACACAATTAAAAGTAACTTTGTTCAACCCTGAGCTAGATATATTCTCTAGTATTGAAAAATGAATTTGCAATATTTAATTAAATATGGTATGTTACTGTATTATTTGAGTACATACTATGGGAAATATGTTTCCTAAAGAACGCTTGAAAAACTTTGGAAACTTTTGAATCCAAATTTTTTATTGTCTGGAAAAAAACTGACTTTGTTGCATAATGTTGCATCAGGATTGTAGATACAGTATTTGATTTTATTCTTGTTCTTTAATAAAAGAAGCCAAAGCCAAAAATGGTTGTTAATTAAATATTAATTAATTAAATATGGGCAACATTTAAATAGCATCTTGTTGTCACTATCATCTAGACATAGTAGATATGCTTTTAGTTTATTCAGTGAACAGTATTGTAAATGTAAGATAAATATATATTTAAAATCCTGTTTGTTTCTTTTGATTTTACCTTTTTTTCAGCCAGTTTGGAGATCTTTGCTCTGAAAGTTAAAGAAATACATTTAAAAATAAAGGAATAAAAGATTGGGTATTTCTTTTTCATTACACTTCTCCATCAAAAGGCAGTAAATTTTATGTAAAGATAAAGTAAAAATAATATTTCATCAATGTAACATTTATCTACCTACTTTTAATGAAATAAGTGGTTCTTACAATTCTTTGACAAGTAACATATGTAACTAGATCCTTTTAACTAATTACATTTAATAGAAACATACTTAATCCCTTTACTTAAAGAGGACTGTTACCCTTAGGACTTTTTATCATCCTATAGGGATTATCTGAAGTAATTCCAAAAGCAGCAGCATCAACAGCAAATAACATCTTCCTAGACTTGGCAATAACTAAAAATGGGATCACACGCCGTTGCAATCTTTCTTTTCTGGAACAATACAGTGCTTATTTTAAAGCATTTTATTTGATTTGGCTCCAAAAACACTGAGACTATCTTCTAACATTACGTGAACACTTGTCACAAAATTTATCTTATAACTGGATTTGAATAATAGGTACCTAAAGACACGGATGCTGAGGCTCAGTGGCTAAGATACTGAGCCCGTTGATCAGAAAGTCGGCAATTCAGCAGGTCGAATCCCTAGCACTGTGATGGAGAATCTATGGTATGCGTGCCATAGGTGGCATGCGGAACCATATCTGAGGGCACACAAAGCGTTGCCCTATGCCAGATCCAGCGTGAATGTGCATAATGGCCAGCTGATTTTCGGCCTTCCAGAGAATGGGGGAAGGCCGTTTTCACCCTCCCCAGGCTTCAGGAAAGCCTCCAGAGCCTGTGGATGGCAAAAAATGGAGCCAACGGGCCTACCGGAAGTTTAGAAATGAATTTCTGGTAGTTTAGTTTAGTTTAGTTTGTGTTTGTGTTTGTATTTATTAGATTTGTATGCCGCCCCTCTCCGAAGACTCGGGGTTGCTAACAACAATATAAAAAGACAATGTAAACAAATCTAATATTAAAAGACAATCTAAAAAACCCCAATTTAAAGAACCACTCATACATACAAGCATACCATGTATAAATTCTATAAGCCTAGGGGAAAGGGAAATTTCAATTCCCCCATGCCTGACGACAGAGGTGGGTTTTAAGGAGCTTGCGAAAGGCAAGGAGGGTGGGGGCAACTCTGATATATGGGGGGAGCTGGTTCCAGAGGGTCGGGGCCGCCACAGAGAAGGCTCTTCTCCTGGGTCCCGCCAAACGACATTGCTTAGTCGACGGGAGCCGGAGAAGGCCAACTCTATGGGACATAACCGGTCGCTGGGATTAGATTTGTATGCCGCCCCTCTCCGAGGTCCATTTTTTGCCCTCCCGTGATTCAGTAGGTTTTCCTGAAGCCTGGGGAGGGAGAAAAATAGCCCAATGGGCCTACAGGAAGCCTCTGGAGTGAGGCCTGAGCACATGCGTGAGGCCAGCAGGATGTGTGTGTGAACGAATGTATGGGGGGGTGAGGGCACTGCATTATGGGTGTGGACATGGGCGCGCGGCCCTTGAGCACTTGCCCTAGTGCCACGTAACACAGTGAGCTCCCATTACTTGTCCCAGCTTCTGCCAACCTAGCAGTTCGAAATCACATAAAAAATGCAAGTAAAAAAATTAGGACCACTTTGGTGGGAACGTAACAGTTCTCTGTGAGCCTTTGGCATTTAGTCATGCCAACCACATGACAATGGAGACATCTTCAGACAGTGCTGGCTCCTCAGCTTAGAAACAGAGATAAACACTCAAGGCACCTTCTTTCACCTATGGTGGTTATGTCCAGAGACAAGAAAATACTGGAAAAAAATAAATAATTGGTTGTGTCAAATAACAAATACAGAAATAGAATATACGCCAGAATTTTTTCTATTGGGTATTATGAGAGGTAACTATTCTAAAAATGTAAAATATTTAAGCTTGCATATTACAACAGCTGCAAGGATTGTATTTGCACAGAACTGGAAAAATCCGCAAATACCTGAAGACAATGAGATCATCAAGAAAATATACGACTGTGCAGAGATGGACAGATTGACAATGGAACTTAATAATCGAAAAGAATCGGACTATTATGAAACCTGGACAAAATGGTACCAATGGACAAAAAAAAGAAACTTAAAAGAAGCATTGAAATAAAACATCAAGAAATCTAAAAGTAATTAGAAGACAATGTCGATAGGAATGTATATACGATGTAGATTCATCTGTAAATATGACTATGTACTTTTTTTAAAAAGGAAAAAATTAATAAATACATATTTAAAAAAAAGAAACAGAGATAAGCATTGCCCCTAGAGCGGAAATGACTAGCACATATGTGTGGGGTTAACCTTTATACCTTTACTTAAAAACAGCTAAAGAAATGTGGTTGATCAAATGTATAACATTAAAAAAGAACTGTTTAAATATTCAGTTTTAGATATTTTCACACACACATTGATAAAAACAGCAAAAAAGCAACAAAACAAAACTACATACATACATACAATTATTTTATTCTGTTTTCTAACTTTGTGTTTAACTGCAGCAAGCAGTTAATACAAGTTATATGACCTATTACCATCTAAAAAAAAAGATAGCTATACTAGCAACTCAAAATGATATCCCAGAAAACCACAACTGAACATAAAATATAAACCATCCCCCAATGAGGAATAAAAGGGCAACAGGAAGACTGATTTAATTGTACTTATAAATCATCCATTGCTATTATAAGAATCAGTGATGTAAATAGTAGTGTCTCCCAGAAAGTAATGCACTACATTTTTTTTCTTCAACAATTATTTATTGAACACAATGAAACTTGCACACAAGAAAGAATTATGTTTTTTCTACCCTCCCTATTTTTCTACATAATCTCGGTCCCGTTCTACGGCCTTCATCCTCCAGGGAGACACAAGGGCGTGCATGCCCTGTCGGTACGACTCCTTGTTCTGGTCACGAAGCCATTTCTGCACTGTAATGGCCTCAAACCTCTGTGCTCAGAGACTAACCGTACTTCTGTTGACTGCAGATTCTCCATAAACTGTACACAAATGTTTGTGAATGTTTCCAACTGTTTCTTTCTCCACAGTGAGAAATCCATTGACGACACGCTGCTTGTAAAATACACCACTTACAGACGTCATTTCAAAACTCTGCTGCAGCTACGCTATTTGTCTTAAGAAATGCAAAATTTACACACGCACTCCTGACAATTCAAATAATGTATATGTAAAGTTTTGCATTCGTACTATTACTGTAGGCTGAGAAAAAAATGTGGTGCCTTACTTTCTGGGCAACCCTCGTATAAATTTTCTAAATGATAAAATAGTATTATTTAAAAATAAGCTATTTCAAGGGGATGCTTACTTTATTATTAAAGGAGATTATGAAGCAAATATATTTCGGGGTCATCTATTTTTATCCCACACTCTCCCCCACCACAAAAAAAGGACAGGTATAGTTTTTGTATGTGTGACTGTGCCCATACATACATCTTCAAAAGCCAGTGTTAACTCCTGGCAACTGTAGTTCTCTTGGCAAGGTTTTCAGAAGTGGTTTGCCATTGACTGCTTCTTAGGCTTGAGAGAATGACTGGCCCAAAGTCACCCAGATGGATGTAAGGGGTAAGAATTCGCAATATCTCAGTTTCTAACCTGGTGCTCTAACCAGTACAGTATATCAATCTGTCTGTCACCCAATCATTACATATTTGATTCATAATGTCTTATAAATATGGATCCTAAAATTAATTCAGCCAATCTTAATGGATTACAGATTACAGTAAATGTATTATCATTCTTTTACATTTATAATCCACCAAAATTCATTAATAGTGTCTCTGTATCTTTCCCTCTTCCAGAAAGATACAGTATTTTACAGTAATTCTATATGTACTGTATATAAATACTGACAAACTAATTTATCAGCACACAACAGAGAAAATCTCCCAAGTAGCTACCATAAAGGAGAAGAAAAGATAGGAATGCAGCCCCACAGGGATTGCTCAGTGAGACTTTAATTCATCCAGCATTTATCCATATGTTTGCAACATCTGACATTCTAACGATCAGCCATTCTATGATATGCTAGTGTTTGCATAAAAATGCAACATGCAGACTGGCTTCTATTAAGCCAATTATTATCCAATGTATAAGATTTCACAACAAAAGCTTTGAGAATGAAAGTAACAGGAAACAAAAACAATCTGCTTGACACCACAAGAATTGCTTCCTGATGCAAACCCTAAGGCCACAAAACAGAGCTGCTTTTCCCATCTTATTTCACTCGACAAATAAATAAATACATCCAAAAATGTACGCATGAAAACTTATCTAAAGAACATAACTGTTCCTTTTCTGGTGCCTTCTATATGTTTAATATTTTTCCCAAAATAGCATATTGAATATGTAATTCAGATTAAGACTTACTGCTCTATGATTGTCAGAACTAATTTATATCCAAAGCTGTGTAATCCTTTAAAATATCTAAACTATATATAGGTTTTTTTTAAAAAGAGTATACAACTCAGTATCATGACTATCACAGGCAAACATTTTCTAATTTGGTTATTCAGGAGAGCATGAAAAAGTTTCCTATTATTTTTTGGACTGTATTATTTTTATTTTGGATTGTATAATTTTATTAAAATTTAAATTTATAGGCCGCCCTTCTCCAAGTGGACTCAGGGCAGCTTACAAAAATAAAAAGACAGAATAATAAAATATAGTTATAAAAATACAATTTAAAACACCAATATTAAACATTCAAACTTCATGCATTCATAGCTACTGCCCGGAGCAGAATATAATGCTCAATGGCCCCAGGCCTGCCAGCAGAGCCGTGTTTTTAAAGTCTCTCGAAAGGCTATGAGGGTAGGGGACATATGAAACTCCGGGGGGAGTTGGTTCCAGAAGACCAGAGCCGCCAGAGAAGGCCCCGCCAGGCGACATTGCTTGGCTGACGTCTGTGGGCTCTTATCGGTCACTAGGATGTATAAGGCAGAAGATTTTCCCACAGGTTATCAATCCACCTTTGGCAACCCCAGAAATGTTGGATTCAGATAATTCACAAGATAAATCAAGTACAGTATTGCCTGAAATATTCTATTAAAATTAAGACTGAATTAAGATGTCATCTAGATAGCACTGGACACATACGGGTATGACTCAACACTGCGGCCAGAACTGCTTTTTGTAAACGCTCTACGGACTGAAGAGAGGCCGAACGGCATTGCCCTATATTGACAGTGAGCTCCAGTGAACTGTAATCTCAGAAATTGCCAACAGTGTGGTACAATAGGCACATTGGAAGAGAGGAAGATGCCCTGCCTAACACCTTCTAAGATGGTAGAAAGTGAATGTATCTTAAACAGTTTATAAATGACAAAATGGTTAAGTCATTTAAGATCAAGGACTGTTCCCCATCTCCCCCGCCCTGAGGTCTTTGGGATGACAAACAAGATCTAATAGAATCCCTGTCTGCATTGCTCCTCTGGGATGGCCTTGACGGCATGGATATCCAGCAAATGCTAAATAGCTGTTTCCATGAGGATCCTCTTGGCCTGTACTTGAGAGACCAGAAAGTGGAGACAAAACTTTGGGGGAATAGAGTGAAATTCAAGAGAGAGCCCTGATCAAATGGTCTCTTGAACCCAAGCGTTCAAAGTGGACTCCCCCTATCAGCCCACAAAATAGGTCAACCAACCTCCAATGAGGTGCTCGGAGATGCACTCAATGAGGGCGCCGGACATCCTCCTCCTCGAAAGGGCCATTTCAATTTAAAGGGACGTCTCCAAAATGGGCACCGCAAACTCCGATCTCCAGCTGGACAGGATCAAAGGAGCCAATTGTCTGGGCGGTTGACAGGTCAGACCGGAGATCCTTCCCCTGGTCTCAGACAAGTAGCAAGACAAGACAAGTCCTTCACGCTGCCCTCCAGTTCAACCCCCGAGTTTAAAATGGCTTGCTTTTTTTTGTAGTTATGTCTCTAAATACAGGCAAAGATGACGAATCCAAAGAAATCAGATTTTTATGTTAATAAAGGATAGAGTCATGATATTAGAAGGAATAAGAAATCTCATGGTGGATATAGCAATCGAATTTCACCAAGTGTAAAGGAGGAATGCATGACACAACCATCCTCACTGAGTGACTGAGTGAAAAAGTCGTCAAGCATAGTAATGAGAGTGGCACCTAAACAGCTTTGACAGACTCAGTCCAATCAGAAAGCAGACGGATTTAACCCAATCCTGAATGCTATATCCACTATGAGGGAGAATGAGTATTTCTACAGATAATTGATGCACTGTAGCATGCTGATCCATTACTAAAAGCATAATGTGGAGTTATATTACATTATAAGTTATCAGAGATATACTTTAAAGATAAAGCTTGCAATGGAAGATTCAGTTTATCAATTAAATTTCTAAGAAGCTTAATGATTGACTCTTAGCTAACAAACAAGCCTTAGTACTATAAACATATTATATTTCAGTTGTTTGAAAAACCGAATTTTTTTTTTAAGTGACCTTAGGGTATGAAATGTGCCGAGGTGGCGCAGTGGGTAGAGTGCAGTACTGCAGGCCACTAAAGCTGACTACTAGATCTGCACTGGCTCAAGGTTGACTCAGCCTTCCATCCTTCCGAGGTGGATAAAATGTGGACCCAGATTGTGGGGGCAATAGGCTGGCTCTGTTAAAAAGTGCTATTGCTAACATGTTGTAAACTGCCCTGAGTCTAAGGAGAAGGGCGGCATAAAAAATCAAATCAAATCAAATCAATAAATAAATATTATATTCAAAAGCAAAGTGTCCTATTCTAAAATAAGGTTTAAAATACTTATTTTAAATAAAAGTTTCCCAGTTTTTTTGAAAGAAACATTTTTCAGGAAAGTAGCATGGATAATCCCTTTAGAAACAAGATTGTTTCTTCTTGTGGGTCCTCAGAGATGAACACATACATTATACCTTAACTTCTTTTTTAAACAAGATACCACTAGGATGAGTGACAAGAGATGGGCTTTTATTTAAACAATTTTACACACAGCTATTTATTTTATTCTGCATGAAGCAGCTTTATAGATATTCCTGGTATGTAAGATAACATCTGTGTAACAAGCACCTGCTTTTAGTTAAGGGGTTTGAAGCATTTTCAACTGTGAGATTTTCAGTCTCAAATGGTTATTGCATTTCTCTGCTTGTCTTTGCAGAACAATATCCAATATCACACCTCAGGGAAAGCATTTTTTTTTTTGTTCAGGCTTATATACTCACAAGTAACTTCAAACGTCTAGCTCTTTCTTGGGAAAATTTAACTTATGCTACCCACACTTTTTCCTGAGTGTATAAATCAGTCCAAACTTCCCAAACAACATTCATTAGAGTGTCATGCGAAGGTAACATCTGCTAAGTATTTTGGGGCAGAAAGGTAGGTAGAAATGGAATAAATAACCCTTAAATAATTCACCCCTAATAATAAAGATCAAGGTTTGTAACAGAACATTTTGGTGCCTGGCACCTTGCCCTTGGCAGGTAAGAATTTTGCTTTGGACAATAGTTTTTTACCCATTTTTTCCATTCTGCTTGTGTTTACCATGTGCCAGATAAATATTATTTAAGCGGGTTCCCTCTTGTTATAATAGTTTATGTGACAAGTATAAATAGATTTTGAAGAGATTTATCTAAGTATTCTCAATTTTTAGTCCAGCAAAACAAATTTAAAAGAGAGTTTTAAAAACATTAAAATTCTAAAATATCATGAAGTACAATATGAAGAGCAGCTGGAAACTGAAGATAAAATTTGTAGTATGTAGTATGGATGTGATAAATGCTCAGGACAAGTTATTGTAAAATTAATAAGTTCGAATCTTGGCCAGGACTACTGTTAGCTTAACTTAAGTTACTGAAATGAACAATATTTTTTCCTAGCAAAAAAGCACTAATACTGGATACTTCTTTTATTAGGATTTTAAAGTCCACTGGCTAGAAGTGCCAAATAGGACTTGAGAACTGAAGGAAAAAACTAAATGACTCTGTACAATCACGCTGGATCATATTAAAAGCTTGTCAAGTCTACCATTGCAGTCTTATACTTTTAAATTTGAATCTGCATTTCTCATACTGAAGTGGGCTTATATTTTCATCATTAATGGACACTTAGAGATGCTATCTATATTGCTGTAACTATTGAAATACTAATTGCATTGGCTTTATATTTCAGCATGGGTCAAAGGGGAAGACTTTTTATCTTAAGTCTTACAGGGAGATTTCTCAGTAACAGAAATTATGCAAATATACCTGCAGGGCTTTGAAACAGATACTTAGTAGGGATCATGTTTTACAAATGAAAGTAGAAATACTGTAGTTTCTAGTTCAATTCTAGTTCTATTATTTTTAATCAAATGTATTGTTGGGATAAATACATGTTCAGCATTAAACAAAAAATTAAAATTAAAGTAAATTAATAAAAATAAATGTAAAAGAAAACAAAAAAATAAGCAAATTCAAAGGGCAGACCATTTTTCTGTCATCTGTTTTCTGTTTCTACTTCCTCAGAGTTTTTGTTTTGAGTGAGGTGACATACAAATTTAATAAATTATTATTAACTTCAAGGGTGAATAATGTTAATGTTCAGCAACATGTAAACTTGTGGTTCAGTATATATAACAATATGCCTGCTTGAATGTTGAAAGCACTATATGGTAAAATATTTTGCATGTTATATGTTAAAGGCAGTATAATCCAAAATAGTGACATTTAATATGACTATAGTTTTTAAAAGATACTACTACATCACTGTGACAAGAAAGAGATGATACAACACCAGGGATGGGCAATTAATTTTGCCATGGGGCCACATGAGAAATTGGGATGGTTTTAGAGGGCCAGACTAATATAATTAACTCAGCTCTACTCAATACTGTAAAGATCCAGACCCTGGCCTGACCTAAACACCCAGACCTACTCTACAGACCCCTAATTGTTTGCTTTATGGCAACACGGTGCACCACAGTCACTGCGCTGGAGTGTTTGCGTGGTTTTTGTGCTCAGCCGCTCTCGGTAGGAGGTCGGGATCTGCTCCAGTGCGAGGATGAAAGAGCTCACCGCGTCTACCAGGACTCCTCCAGTTCCTGCTTTCCTCATGATTCATCAGGAAAGCAGGAACCAGAGAAGTCCCGGCAGATGCGGTGAGCTCTTTCATCCTCGCACTGGTGGACCCCGACCTCTGTGGACCAGTCATAGATAGCGTGCAGACCGATCACAGACAGCGGGTGGGCCGGATGCGGCCCACGGGCCGTCCCTTGCCCAGGTCTGCACAACACAATCATTCCATCCCATCAGGTGCCACTCTGCAGCAGTCACACAAAAAGGTTGGCTATTTAAACCCACCAGAGTAATAGGGAAATGTTTGTTTCTCTATGGTCTCCATAATTTTCCCAAATAAGACCATGGTAAGGATCAACAGAGCCATCATATGGCTGTCAAATATTGTTCTACTAAAAGCTTGGAGCTTCTGGGCTTGGATTGTTGAGTTGGGCTACATGCAGGTAGGAAGGGCCAATGGCAGCAAATGGCCCATCTAGTAAACCAGAGAAGTGTTGGAACTGATTTTATTATCCCACTAGGCTTTTGAGACATCACCACTGGAAAGATCAGCAAAATATCCACAAAACATCCTATCGGAGAGAATGCTCTGAAAAGAAGTTAAAATGGGTTTTGTCCCAACTGTAAAAAGAGTAATACAGCTGTTAATATTCATACAACACCATTCTACTTCCTATTTATCTGTTGTATACCCTATGTTTGCTAAAACAAAGGACTTGATGATGACACCGTTAGGCATTGAAATGGAAATGAAAAAAAGTTATCTTAGCAGATGCTCCCTTCTCACCCTGTACTAATATAAAACTACTTTGTTTTGTAGTTCCAATTCACGCAACTACCCAGAGAGAAGTACAAAAAAAATATATCAATACAGATAGTCCTCAATTTACAATCACAATTAAGCCCAAAATGTGGTCTTTTGTTAAGTGAGTTTTGCTTCATGTTACAACTTTTCTTGCCACAGTTAAGTGAAATCACTGAAGTTGTGAAGTTAGTAACTCAGTTGTTAAGCGAATCTGCTTTTCCCATTGACTTTGTCAAAAGGTTGCAAAAAGTGATAATATGACCCTGGGACACAGCAACCAATTTAAATGTGAACCAGATGCCAAGCTTCGGAGTTTTGATCACATGACCATGCGGATGCTACAAAGATTTTAAGTGTGAAAGTGGTCATAAGTCACTAAAGTGCCTTTGTAACTTTATTCAGTGCTTTGAACAGACCTTATGAAAGGACACTAAGTCAAGCATTACCTGTACTCTGTCTGGTTTGCATGTTCCGAGGGATCAGAAAAAGATAGCAAACCCCCCCGAAAAGTTGGACTGGGGGTGAACCTCAATAGATGGCTCACAATGATGACTTTTAATGCTGTCTTTCAGCATTAAACTTAGAGGAACTCAGAACAGGGTTATCTTATGCAGTGGTTAGCTTGCTTGTGGCTTTGCAGCATGAATACAGATGCTGTGATTCGTCAACCACAACTTATAACTGTGCATTGTGAGAACCCAGGTAACTGTGGCTTAATCAAGCAAATAAAACATGGTTTAAAATGAACGGTGACTAGTCACTAACTTACATTGAATAATAATAATCCCTAATAATAATGGATACTTGGAGGATTTACATATAATCTTAATAATATGCAAGTAACTGTGGGAATGGAAATTTCAATCTGTCAAGATCTGTGGCATGAGATTTCAACTGCTACAGAGACTTGAGAATTTAATTTTTGAAAAAAAGCAAATTTAATTTTTTTGCTATGTGGAAATTATTTTGATAATTTACTCAAAACACTACATTCTACTAATGCTAAAACAATTTTCTGTTGAATAAGAATTCAGGATATTTTTTAAACAAATAAACTACATGTGACTCACTTTAAACACTAAAAGAATATGCAAAAATATTTGGAAACACTGGAGAACTTTCTCATGTTTCTTATAATTCAGTTTGATAGCAAAAATAGCACTTTGCATAAAAGCAATGATCTTAATTACAAAAATTCAACAGAATATTATTTCAGTATTAAATGTTTAAACCACCAACTGATAAAATTATAAGTTAAAATCATTTATTAACATTTATATTTTGCTGCACCACAGGTTGTTTCACACTAAAGTAACATTTTATTCATTTTTTCATGTTGTAAATCTTAACATGAGGAGCATATTAAAGTCATTACTGCAATAGCCCCTCCACAGTACATATACCTTTCCCCAAGGATATAGGATTTACTCAATTCAAAGAACTGCGGAATGAAAAGATATGATTTCTGTACGGAACAGGAAACCCAAATCATATTTACACTCAGCCAGAATCTTGAAGGCAAGACTGTTGAAGTCTTTCTCTTGAATATATCCATTTTACAAATAACTGGCAACATTACAACTGGGATGCCCCTGAATTTTATTTTACATTAACACGGCTATGTAACCTTAGACAATATACCCTTTTCAACCTTATCTACTTCACACTGTTTTACAGAATATAAAAGAGAATATCCTTACTTGTGTATTTCACATATCTCAATACCAGATTAGTTCCAAAGTAGGTAAATTAAGGCTAAGAACAGTATAATGCAGTCTTCATTATTTCAGCAAAGCTTTAATATTGGCATGGCAGTAGCCCAATTCTCTCTCATATAAAAATAAAAACAAACACTCCATATGCCGAATTATTTTCAGGTGCAACCATATTTTTATCATATTTGCTTTATTTCCTTGATAGCAATCCTTTGATCTTAGTTCCCTAGCACCACTTTACCCAATGAATATTTTGTATCTGTAAACAGGAGAGTATTAATTCGGTAAGAAAAAAATGCATATTATCTCAGACGATCACACATTAACTACCTTAGATTTAAATCAACTCACACACTTAGCAGCCAAAGAGTAAACATGTACAGCATTAATCTAGCAATGTACATACATATTAGCCAGATACTCCCCAATATACGAAGTTGTAACAGTCATTTTAGCTGAAGCAGTGTGGTTGAAGTATATTTGTTGTTGTTAGTTGCAAAGTTGTGTCCAACCCATCACAACCCCTTAGACAATATTCTTCCAGTCCTTCCTGTTCTCTACAATCCCCCGGAGTACATTTAAGTTAGATGACTGCTTCAGTGACTCTATCCAGCCACCTCATTCTCTGTCGTCCCCTTCTTCTTTTGCCCTCAATCTTTCCCAGCATGAGGCTCTTAACCAGTGACTCCTTCCTTCTCATTAGGCAGCCAAAGTATTGAGTATTTGAGTTTCATCTTCAGGATCTGGCCTTCTAAAGAGCAGTCAGGATTGATCTCTTTTAGGACTGACCAGATTGATCGCCTTGCAATCCAAGGGACTCACGAGAGTCTTCTCCAGCATCATAGTTAAAAGACCTCAATTCTTTGGCACTCAGCCTTTCTTATGATCCAACTTTCACAGCCATACATTGCAACTGGGAAAACTATATATACACACTTTTATTGCAGGGTAATTAACCAATATTTAAGCTATGACATCATGAAAATGGTCTGCTATAGGCAAGACAAGGTTAAACTTGACCAAATACACAAAGATTCGGTTTTAATTTGTTCAGGATGTGATTTACCATATTTTTCAGAGTATAAAATGCACCTTAGTTTTGGGGGAGGAAAATAGAGGGGGGGAAATCTGGCTACCAGATATTCATCTGGCTTGCTTCCTTAGTCTGGACAGCTTCAGCACATTATTTTATCCCCTGGTTCACCTTATTCAGAGAGAGTAACAGTGAAAGAGCTTGCATGCTGAGAAGAGCTGGGAACATCGTTAGCACCTGGTTAGGGCTAGAAAGAAACATTCGGAGCAAGTAGAGAAATGAAAAAAAACTTAGGGCTTGGAAAACATTCTTTGCAGAGAGTAATAATGAAAGCGCCTGCAAGGTAAGAGCTGGGAAGATCATTAGCACCTAGTTAGGGCTGGAGGGAAAAGCTTAGAAAAAAGCTACATTCAGAGTATAAGATGCACCCAAATTTTCAGCCTCTTTTAGGGAGGAAAAAGGTGCTTCTTATACTCCAAAAAATATGGTAACTCCTTTGCTTACTCAAAAAACCAAGCATGCTTGTAAATCTACCTTCATTACTAGATGCCAAACTGCTTGTTAGTTATGTAGAACTGATATCTAAGATTGTCTACTATAACATGTTCAATGGAATGGATGTCTTTCAGCTTGTGAAATCAAGATTCACAGATCAAATTATGTTCACCACTTTAATTGGGCTGACAATGGTTACTTGAAAAATCTTCACTCAAAAGCAACTTGTCAGCACTTACAATCTCAGAAAATGAACTAAACAAACTATGGGGGGGGGGGGATCTGGAAGCCCTTATCTTTTAGATTTCAGCATGTCCATTGAACAAGTAAGTATATATAGATGTTTTTGGGGGGGACCAGGGGTGGGCTGCTGCCTGGACAGGGGGGGAAATGCTGTGGGATAGCGAAAATGGAGCTCCACCCCAGAGCAACCAATTTGCACTGAAATATGTTGAAAGAAAATGCAGGGCGTCCTGCATAAGCCACGCCCACAGTGTGGTAGTAAAATTTTTGGTAGCCCTTCACTGTGGGGACGGTTACTCATCTCCTAATACTGCAGTATATGTTTGCATTAATTTAAATATTTGGGATCGGAGTTTTCATTTTTAGGTGTTGGTTTATATTCCTTCTGCTTTATCTTAAACTCTAGGTGTGTGTTTTCTTTTGAAAACAACTTGGAAGCCTCAACTACTGTACCTCTAAAATATGATTTCCAGAATATTAAGTAATGTAGATTATTTTAAAAGGATTCCACTGCTGCTTATTCACTGGTAACAATTTTAAAAGCTTATCTTCTAAATCCCAAGTGATTTAAGATCCAAACTGTTCCCCATACAAGTCAGTCCAAAACTTTTACTTAAAAAAAAAAAAAAGGGCTCATTCTCTATTGGGCATTAGCTAAGTAAAAAGAAATGCCTTCAGTTCTTTTTGGCACCAAGTTGTTTTTCGCTATTTCAATACTTTAAAAACTGTAACTTATTTTACTTACACTTTAAACTGCCGTTTTGTTGAATTTTACAGAAACAATCTGTACTAAAAATATAAAAATGTACAATTGCTATAGCTTTTAAAATTTTGTGATTGATTGGTATCCTTTTGAAATCTACTAAAAGAGGCATACATTCCCCCCCCCCTAAGACAAATGTGTAAGATTGTGTTTTTTTCCAAATTTACTAAGCTGAGTGTGAGCAGTTTACATGTAGCTCCAAATAACCTCTCACCCAGACCCAATACAGTTCAGCCCCATCAATGTTATTCTTAGGTTGCCTTGAATTGCGGCATAGGCCTCGATGCAGTCCTGTGAACATTTTCTGGCAATAAATCTTTCTGAATATAATGAGTCTGATTTGGCACTTCGCGAGTACAGTAATCTCAAACAAAATCTGATGTCAAAAATTCCTGTCTAGTATCATTCTGAAATGTACACTTTCCCTTTCCTTTATTGTGGTGCCAACACACTTGCGCTTCCAGGTTTCTTTGTGTCACCTCTTGAGACTTGCACCACCCAAAAGCAATTTACTCCGCCACAATCTTCCAGGGGAACCAGTTTAAGTTTCCTCTGACTTTGTCAACTTCAGAGCAGCATTTCCCCAACTCCATCGCTTCTAACTAAATTTTCCCACTCTTTTAATTGAATCGAATCCAACGGGACACCTCATCTGCCTTTTTCATTCTGCTTCAGCCCAAAGCTGAAGGGGGGAAGAAAGCAAAAAGACAGAAACTCTCAGGGATAAGTAATAAAGGCCTAGGCTAGACTGATTAGTTAAATGTTGTCAGTGTCTCATTTTGATTTTTAAAGATGCAAATCCAGGTGATTATTTAGGAATCCACAACCCCACCTCCCTCCCCAAAGGGTTACCCTCAAGGGCGGATTCCCATTGTCACTGTGCAGTTTCGCTTCTTCATGCATGCGTCCCAGTGTGGTTTTGCTCCTGCGCATGCGCAGAAAGCAAAATCTCTTGAGGGAACATGTGTGTGTGAGATTTCAGCCATTTTTTTGCTTCTGCGCATGCATTTTGGAATTTTTGCACATGGCATTTTGCTCTCTGCACATTCACAGAAGCAAAAACATGCTGGGAGGAAACAAGCTGCGCACGCAGCACAACTTTTGCTACCGATGCACCGTCCTCAACAGTACTAGTAGCAACCCACTACTGGCTACCCTACAAGCTTTGCTCCCTCAGATCTCTGAAGCCTCTCCATCACTCTGGGAAGACAGCTAGCAAGCAAACCAAGTTGAAATCCTGGTTTGCTCCGACTGAAACGTCCACTTCCAACGTTGTTCAATGCAAGACAAGGAAGGCCGAGGATGAATAAGGAAGGCCGAGGCCCTTCTGCAGCATTAAAAAAAGGAAAAAGAAAAAGAAAAGCAAACAAGCGGGAAAAGCTGAAGGGATCCTAAAGAGGAGCCGAGGCGGAAAAACAGGCCTATTTATTATTTGTTGTTTATTGGATTTATACGCCACACACGCTCTTTATTTATCTGCCTCACAACTTATATTTATACGCCTCACAACTCCTCACACCGCTGTTCCCAATCCTTGAATTTTCCCGCCGGCGCTTAGTAGCTAAAAAGTGTTCAGCCATCACCCGAAGGCGCTGCAACACCGAGCGCGGGGCAGGCTCACTTCTGGGCATGTGCAGAGTATTTTCGCCTCGCCGTGGAGCACGAACGAAGAGCCTTTCAAGGCCAAAAAAAAGAAAAAAGGCGCGGAGGGCAGGCCGGATTTTTTGGGGATACGGAAACCTCGCTCGGCCAACAATCGCCCAGAGTCCTTCGGGAGTTGGGCGGCATATAAGTACGACCAATAAATAAAACAATAAATAAATAATTACCGGAGGGGGGGGGGGAAATCAGGGGATCGGAACAGATCGGAGCCTTCAGCGGCATCCCAAAGGATTTTTTTTTTAGAGCGGACTCGGTAGCAAAAACAAAACAAAACCGCGAAGAAGGGAGGCAAGCAACAAACCACGATGCAACGCAGGCCCTTAAATGCCAGTCAATCCCTCGTTTGGCGAAAGCCTCGTTTGCAATCCCCCCGGTTGCAAAGAAAACTACCCGCATGGCGTTCGGAGAGGTTCTTTTCTCACGTGCGCTTGACTCGCCCGACCCTTCCTAGCATCCCGGGGAAAAGATTTTGAACCCAAGCCTCCCAAGTAGGCTCGAGCTCCAGAACTACTGGGCAGTCAGTCTTACTTAACAAGACACGCAACTTTCTTGCTCGCTCTCCTCTCTGCGTGCAACACGTTTCTCCGGCGCTCGATTGCTGGAAAGTGGGCAAGAGAGCCCGTCGAGTGTCACCACCACCCTACGCGAAAAAAAGCCGCCTTTTTTTAAACCGATCCACCCCCGAAACTTAAAATCCCGCCGCTTGCACCCTCGGAACGAGGCGAGCGGGGAAGAAGCGCGGACCAGCTCTTCTCCACCGGGGCATCTTCAGCCTCGGGAACGGGAGGCGGATGGGCTGGGCTGGG
Organism: Erythrolamprus reginae; assembly: GCF_031021105.1. NCBI lineage: Eukaryota > Metazoa > Chordata > Lepidosauria > Squamata > Dipsadidae > Erythrolamprus > Erythrolamprus reginae. The sequence continues at coordinate 84,350,350 of NC_091952.1, read as the reverse complement.
TTTGGCTTACCTGGCGCGGCGGGTTCGGCCAGGCTCCGGCTGTGCAGCCACAGGAGCAGCTGGAGTAAGAAAGGGCTCCTTTTCCAGCTGCCCGGATGGAGCCGCCGCCGCTGCTGCATTCCTGAGCCGGCTCCTCGTCCCTCGCTCGCTATTCCAACATCCAGGAATCCCCGAGCCCGGTGGCTGGGTTTCGCTCGCTCGCCCGTCCGTCTCCTCCGCCGGACTGTAAAACTGGCCTGCGGGCGGGCAGTAGGCAGGCTGCCTTCGCTGGCCTCCCTCGCTCCCTCAGCCTCCTGGCTTGTCACTTTCTTGCAGCTCCGCTCCAGACCGCCCCAGCCCGAGCCAAGGCAGCCCCCGCCGCCTGGAAGGGGCCGGCCAGTCCGCCCTGTTCCGACCCTCCAGCGCCCCCTGCTGGAAGCAGCCTGGGACGCGCTTTCTCTACCTGGAAGAGCAGCGGCGTCTCTCAAAGTAGAATAGGTCAGAACAGAATAGAATAGAATAGAATTCTTTATTGGCCAAGTGTGATTGGACATACAACGGATTTGTCTCTGGTGCCTATGCTCTCAGTGTACATAAAAGAAAAGATATATTTGTCAAGAATTATGTGGTACAACACTTAATGATTGTCATAGGGGTTAAATAAGCAATGAAGAAACAATCAATATTAATAAAATATCTTAAGGATACAAGCAACAAGTTACAGTCATACAGTCTATAATGAACCCTCATACCAAGGGGTTTTTTGGGGGGGGGAATTGAATTTTTTTTAAAAAATGTCTCAAATTTCTCACAAATTTACATGTACTTTGCGGTTCATCTTTTGTGGATTCTCTACTTCACGGGTTTTCAAAGGGGGCTTAAATCCATTAAATCCATTAAAAATTCATAAAATTCTTATACAGTACTACTGTACTCTATTAAAGAAACTGGTAGGATATCACATGTAGTTCCAGCTGAGAAACATTATAGAATGACTGTTTAATGCAAAGGGTGGGTTTCAAAAGTCCAAATACTTGTTAAATACATTAAAAAAATCTTTCCTCTACTTCACAGAAATTCATTTTTCACGGGTGGTCTTGGAACGCATCCCCCGCGAAAAATTAGGGATCACTCTATGTACCTTCCAATATTACAATCCACCTACATAATTACACATTTTATCCATTTTTATCCATATCTTATTCTACCCTCTTCTTATCCAACACCAATCTGCCCCTCTTCTTGCTCTTTCTTGCACTCCCTTCCCTCTCTCTATCTCCTCTTCCTATCTACTTTGCCCCTCACTCCTCTATTTATTTATATATACAGAATGTAACTCCAAGTAAATCAAACTTCTATGAAATCAAACTGTCCACTTAGGAAGCAACACTGACCATCAATTTCATTTTATTGTTGGCACATTCAACTTTGTACAGAACAAAGTATTCAATGAGAATATTTCATTCATTCAGATCTAGGATGTGTTATTTCACTGTTCCCTTTATTTTTTTGAGTAGTGTACATACATACATACATACATACATACATACATACATACATACACAGTATATTTATTTATTTATTTATTTATTTAATTCACTTCTATACTGCCCAATCCAGTGAAAGGCTGCAAATTTTTTTACTACCACACTGGGGATACGGCTTATTTTGTGGGTGTGGCTTGATAATCATGTGACCAGGGGGTGGCTTAAAGGTCATGTGACTGGCTTAAAGTTGGCCAATTTGATGTCACTCATGTCAAAGGTTTGGGTTAGGGTGCCTGGCCTCTTCTTGCCTCAAAGAGATACAATTTCCCTATCTATTTACTATTACTGAACATCCAAAATATATTATTTAATTCTATGTATATATGCCATATGTGTACATACAGATTACACACAGGCAAACAAAACTATACATTATCTACGATATAAACTGTACACACGCATACGCATAGCTCTTCTAAAATTATACACATTCAACCTCATTTACTACAATTAGAAAAGCATACCTAGAGCCCAGAAGGGGGGAGAAGCAGTTTTTTCCTACCTGTTCTGTGTATCTGACCATACCCGTAGGATAAAGTGACCAGATCATGAGTTAGGTAAGGCAGGACACCATCGGCGGTGGGGGGGTTGGAGACAGACAACTGCCAAAACTCAAAACGCTCAAAAAAGCTTGCCTGTTCTTCCCCAACAAAACAATAGCTGGTGGAGGGTGGTGGCTTTGACAGCATCCGCAGGGCCCCTGTCTTATAGGTGTCACTGGAGAGCTTGGAGGGCTGGAGGGAGACTGCAGCAAGAGTTGTGGGTCCAGCAGCGTCAGGACAGGTTTGGCCCGTCGGTTTGGGGCGCAAAGGTGGCTTGGGTCGGCTTGCTGGCTTGCAGCAAGCCCAGCAGCAGGAGGGCTGGACGGGTTACGAGCATCGCTGCTGCGGCGGTGGGCTTCTGCAAACTAGCCGCCTGAAAAAAGTAGGACTTTAAAAAAACAACGTGGGACGCAGGGAAAATTCCTAAAAAGCGGGACTGTCCCGCTAAAAGTGGGATGTCTGGTCACCTTACCATAGCAGCCCATCACTGGCCCAATCCCGTCGGACTCAGGGCGGCTTACAACAATACAAATACAATACAGTAATAAAAGAAGTCAAATATCAATAATAAATTATTTTAAAAACCCAGTTATAAAACCCATATACTAAAACTATAAACCCCCGTTGTAATACCCATAAACCCAATCTATCAAACAACATACATACTAATCAAACATTTTATTTATTTATTTATTTATTTATTTATTTATTTATTGGATTTGTATGCTGCCCCTCTCCGGAGACTCAGGGCGGCTAGCAGCAACAATAAAGCAGTGTACAATAGTAGTCTGATGTTAGAAACAATTAAAAACCCATTAATATAAGAAACCAAACATACATACATACATACCATGCATAGAATTGTAAAGGCCTAGGGGGAAGAGGGTCTCAATTCCCCCATGCCTGACGGCAGAGGTGGGTTTTAAGCAGCTTACGAAAGGCAAGGAGGGTGGGGGCAATTCTAATCTTTGGGGGGAGTTGGTTCCAGAGGGCCGGGGCCACCACAGAGAAGGCTCTTCCCCTGGGTCCCGCCAAGCGACATTCTTTAGTTGACGGGACCCGGAGGAGATCCACTCTGTGGGACCTAACTGGTCGCTGTGCAGCAGAAGGCGGCCCCTGAGATAATCTGGTCCGGTGCCATGAAGGGCTTTATAGGAGATAACCAACACTTTGAATTATGATCGGAAACTGATCGGCAACCAATGCAGACTGCGGAGTGTTGGTGTAACATGGGCATATTTGGGAAAGCCCATGATTGCTCTCGCAGCTGCATTCTGCACGATCTGAAGTTTCCGAACATTTTTCAAAGGTAGCCCCATGTAGAGAGCATTACAGTAGTCGAGTTTCGAGGTGATGAGGGCATGAGTGACTGTGAGCAGTGACTCCTCGTCCAAGTAGGGTCGCAACTGGTGCACCAGGCGAACCTGGGCAAACGCCCCCCTCGCCACAGCTGAAAGATGTTTCTCTAATGTGAGCTGTGGGTCGAGGAGGACGCCCAAGTTGCGAACCTTCTCTGAGGGGGCCAGTGATTCTCCCCCTAGGATAATGGATGGACAGATGGAATTGTCCTTGGGAGGTAAGACCCACATCCACTCCGTCTTGTCTGGGTTGAGCTTAAGTTTGTTGACGCTCATCCAGGCCCCAACATCCTCCAGGCACCGGCACATCACTTCCACTGCTTCGTTGGCTGGACATGGGGTGGAGATGTATAACTGGGTATAATCGGCGTATTGATGATACCTCACCCCATGCCCTTGGATGATCTCACCCAGTGGTTTCATGTAGATATTAAATAGTAGGGGGGAGAGGACTGACCCCTGAGGCACCCCACAAGGGAGAGACCTAGAGGTTGACCTCTGACCCCCCACTAACACCGACTGCGACTGACCAGAGAGGTATGAGGAGAACCACTGAAGAACAGTGCCTCCCACTCCCAACCCCTCCAGCCGGTGCAGAAGGATATCATGGTCGATGGTATCGAAAGCCGCTGAGAGGTCAAGAAGCACCAGGACAGAGGACAAGCCCCTGTCTTGGGCCCGCCAGAGATCATCCATCAACGCGACCAAAGCAGTTTCCGTGCTGTAGCCGGGCCTGAATCCAGACTGTTGAGGACCTAGATAATCAGCTTCTTCCAAGGACCGCTGGAGCTGAAATGCCACCACCTTCTCGACAACCTTCCCCATAAAGGGAAAGTTGGAGACTGGACGGTAGTTATTGAGTACAGCTGGGTCCAGGGAAGGCTTCTTGAGGAGCAGGCGCACAAGTGCCTCCTTATAAGGGACCGGAAAGGACCCACTCCCCAAGGAAGCATTGACAATCTCCCGGACCCAGCTCCGCGTCACTTCTCGACTGGCCGAAACCAACCAAGAGGGACATGGATCCAGTAGACAGGTGGCAGAACACACAGCTCCAATGACCCTGTCCACTTCCTTAGGTGTCACCAAGTCAAACTCCTCCCAGACAGATGGGCAAAGATGTTTTTAGCCCCAGTCACCTCGACTGACTCGTTGTCAGTCGACTCTGTTTTACAATTGGAGTCAAGGTCCGCTCGAATCCGAGCAATTTTATCAGCGAAAAACGTGTTAAAATCCTCAGCACTACTCTGCAAGGGCTCCCCAACTCCCCTCTGGTTAAGAAGGGAGCGGGTTACCCTAAACAGAGTGGCCGGGTGGGATTCCGCTGATGCAATCAAGGTGGCATGATACGCGCATCTTGCCACCTTGAGCGCCACTTTGTAAGTCATAATATGAGCTGTTACAAGTGTTCGATCGGATTCGGACTTACTCTTCCTCCATCGCTTCTCTAGACGTCTCTTCTGGCGTTTCAATTCCCGGAGCTCCTCATTGAACCATGGAGCTCTGCGGGGTCTAGTGCCGTGGAGAGGTTGCAGCGGCGCAATTCGGTCAAGGGCCTCTGCTGCAGCCTTGTTCCAGGCCTCAGCCAGAGACTCTGCCGAACTGTGGACGAGTGCATCTGGAAGACTCGGCCATGCCAGATGTTAAAATTCACGGTCCCCAGGCCTGCCGGCAACGCCAGGTCTTGACAGCTTTTCGAAAGGCCAGTAGAGTGGGAGCAGTACAGACATCAAGGGGGAAGGGGAGTTGGTTCCAGAGAAGCTACATAGAAAGCCCTTCCCATGGTCCCGCCAACCTATATTCCTTAGTTGACGGGACCCAGAGAAGGCCAACTCTGTGCGATCTTCTTGGTCTCTGGGAGGTATGTGGCAGGAGACAGTCCCATAAATAGCCAGGCCCTATCTGGCTCTCTCTCTCTCTCCTCCTCTTCCTCCCTCTCTACTTCCTCTTCACTTTTACCAGAGTGTCTTCCCTCCTAACTCACCTCATAACCAGCAGACTGATACTATATATTCAAATTTTTAAAAAGAGAAACACCAATGGTTCTTCCAAAAAATTTATTGTTTTTAGTATTTACTGATAGGGGGGAAAAGCTCTTTAGAATAAAGAGTTTTTCTTATAAGTAAATTTTATAATAATAAGAATTTTTTGGAAGAGCCACTGTTAGTTTTAAATTTGAGAACACACCATCAAGTCTGCTAATTATGAGGTGAGTTAGGATTCAAAACCACTCTGGGAAAGGTAAAGAAGGTGGAAGAGGAAGTAGAAGTAGGAAGAAGAGAAGGAGGAGAGAGAGGTAGAGAGGGAGTGAAGGAGTAAGAAGGGAGTAGAAGAGAGAGGGAGGGAGAGAGGGGAGTGCAAGAAAAAAAAAGAGAGGCAGACTGACTATTGTTAATGTAAGGGAAGAAATAAGAGATGGATTTTTTGAACAATTGATAAATGTATAACTATGTATGTTGTTTTTAATATTTTAAGGTATGCATATTAACCTGTATGTGATGTAGAGGAGAAAAATAAAAATAAAATGCGGGGGAAAGTGAATCCTCCACTTCTAGAGTTGTTAACCTGATCCTACGCAGCTTCTGCTCTGGCAATCTCACGCTACTCACCAGAGCCTACAAAGCTTTTGCCAGACCCATCCTTGAATACAGTTCATCTGTCTGGAACCCATACCACATCTTGGACATCAACACTCTTGAATGAAAATGTCCAAAGATACTTCACCAGAAGAGCCCTTCACTCCTCCACTCGAAACACAATACCCTACGAAAGCAGACTATCAATCCTAGGTCTAGAAAGCTTAGAACTACGTCGCCTAAAACACGATCTAAGTATTGCCCACAAGATCATATGCTGCAACTTTCTACCTGTCAATGACTACTTCAGCTTCAATCGCAACAAAAACGAAAGAACACAAACTTAATATTAACTGCTCCAAACTTGACTGCAAAAAATATGACTTCAGCAGCCGAGTTGTCGAAGCGTGGAACTCATTACCTGACTCAGTAGTGTCAACCCCTAACCCCCAACATTTTTCCCTTAGACTATCCACGATTGACCTCTCCAGGTTCCTTAGAGGTCAGTAAGGGGTGCGCATAAGTGCACCAGTGTGCCTTCCGTCCCCTGTCCAATTGTCTCTCCTTATCTCATTTATCTTTTCTTCCTTTCAAATATGTTCACCTATACTTTTATATCTTTTCTTCTATTCTTTTCTTTACTTATATTATTACATATCTTTCTCTTCAATGTGCATTATGTATTGGACAAAATAAATAAATAAATAAAAATAAAATAAATAATTAGACACGCCTTGAGTTTTATTTCATGCATGTTGGAAACTATCCACCAGGCCTCAAAAAAAAAAAAGAAAGCCAACTGGAGATGCTTCCTCCTCCTCTTCCTACCTCCATGGATTGGAGAAGGTTGTTTTGGGGAATTTTTTTATAGATATATTGATGGTGGGACTGTACGTTTAACTTTTTTTAACCAAAGAAGAAGAAAATAAAATAAAATTATGGCGGTTGGCATGAGGATTAGCTTCACGGGGATTAGTTTCAGTGGGAGAGGGATAGAGAAAGAGATGCGAATGGAAAACCCACAGGGAAAATGCAACCCCTTTGCCAGCTTGAGCAAAAACTGTTTACAGGCTTGGTGAATGGTGGATTTCTGCCAGTGGCTCCCCCCTTACTCCTGAGCCCATTTGTAGGGGGTTGTTAAGTGATGGCTTGATTTTAAATATTATATTATGCACACCATAAGAATGTGGAAAATGCATTTCAAAAGAATTAACAGATTAGCCTATTGGAAAATACTGAAGCATAAACCCTGAAAGAAATGTTCCACATTACAGAAAGGCAAAAATAATGTCACACTTTGTATTTAAAACCAGGAGAAGTTGATGAGGGATAGATTATTGCCTGGTTTCATTTCCAAGTTTACAAAGCCTGAGTTTTACTGTACTTATTTCAAATTTTTAAAGATTTGCATTTCTAGACAAAATCCTTGGAAGGTAACTAACTATAACCACAAACTATGTTATTCTAAAGTAGCCTGGTTTACATACCCTAATTCCATCGTGGTTTGTTGGATTTTTTATATATATCTAATGTATGACATCAAATATATCCAATAGATTCCATATGGCGAAGATGTTATAACTAGATTTCAGATATAATTACAGTGAAGATACATCCTTTATTTTAGAAAGCTGTCCTTTAGATTTATTTTTCAAAGTTTTTACTTTTGTCTTTTAATTTGGTATGTAACGCATAATTTCTCACATACATGTGAAAAATATGGCAATTGGTTTTTTAAAAAATTACACATAAATGCTGGTTTATTTTAGATATTTTTATTGTAATATGCATTTTTGAAAAGGTTTTCTTAGTTTTCCTCTTGAAATTTCCATTGTAAAGGAAAGTTATAAACATAAAGAATTATTTTTTTTATCATGATGAATCTCAGATCTGTAGTAACTGTGAAAGGGAGCTTGGAGTCCTAGTAGACAACCATTTAAATACGAACCAGCAGTGTGCAGCATCTGCCAAAAAGCCGATACAGTACTAGGCTGCATAAACAGAGAAATAGAATCAAGATCACGTGAAGTGTGAATACGACTTTATAATGCCTTGCTAAATCTACACTTAAAATACTGCATTCAGTTTTGGTTGCTACGATGTAAAGAAGATATTGAGACTCTGGAAAGGAGTGCAGAAAAGAGCAACAAAAATGATTAGAGGACTGGAATCTAAAACACATGAAGCATGGTTTCAGGAACTGGGTGTGTCTAGTTTAATGAAAAGAAGGACATGGGGAGACACGATAGCAGTGTTCCAACTATCTCAGGGGCTGCAAAGAGGAAGGGAGTCAAGCTATTTTTCAAAGTACCTGAGGGTAGAACAAGAAGCAATGGGTTGAAACTGATCAAGGAAAGAAGCAACTTAGAACTAAGGAGAAATTTCCAGAAAGCTAGAACAATTAGTCAGTGGAACAACTTTCCTCCAGAAGTTGTGAATGCTCCAACACTGGAAGTTTATAGTAAGACGTTGGATAACCATTTGTCTGAAGTGGTATAGGGTTTCCTACCTGGGCAAGGGGTTGAACTAGAAGTTATTCTACTACTAGAAGTTATTCTACTAATGTAACTACTGTTATTCTATTCTATTGTCCCTTTTTCAAGTTGTTATTTTTCCCTAGAGAGTTTGATCATTGTCAATTTAATACTATATTTTACTGATAGACGCAGGGGGTAAAAAAAATCTACATCATAAGGATTAATGTAAACATTAATTTGAGGCTAGCATTGGTCTCCTTTCAAATTCTACTCCATTTGCAAAATCCTCCTACTTTGCAGATGGATTTGTGAATTATTAAAGGTTACGCTTGAGCTCTGTCCTTTATGTTTGTGTGTTGTGGCATTACATGCATGTACAGATGGGCTGATGTGCATCAAGGCAGCACAATGGTCCTTTCATTGTTTCAATTAAAATCTTCAATCCTGTGAGCACTTTATTTATACTCTAGATATTTAGAGTATGGTTTCTAAGGGGAAAAGCACACACTAGATGAAAGGATTCAAGTAGAAATCAGAAACAAATCAGAAATATTTGAATGATCATTTGAGGATGCAAAAGGAGATGTACATGTAGTCCTCATTTTTTGACTTATTGGGACCAATGGATGTAAAGTGAAATTTTCATGACTGCACTGGACTGATTCTGTGGTCATTAATTGAATCAATATAAGTCATTAAGCAAGATGCAAATGACCCCAACTTGCAACTTTCTCATTTTTCCATTGACTGTTTGCGGGAAACAGAGTAAACTAGACTAGACTCTGGGACACAACTACTATTGTAAATGAGCTCCAGCTGTGAATCACAGTCACATAACTATGGGATGCTGCAATGGACACAGATTGAAGGACCTGTTATAAACATACTTTTTCAACACCATTGTAACTTCAAACAGTTGCTAAAAGAGGCAGTTCCTAACTGAGGATTACTTGTTTGTAATCAAGCTGTATAGTAGCGTTATTTTATTTTTTTAGAGTAGAATACAAATAAGAATAAAAATAAAAATAGACTAGACTAGACTAGACTAGACTAGACTAGAGTAGAATAGAATAGAATAGAATAGAATAGAATAGAATAGAATAGAATTCTTTATTGGCCAAGTGTGATTGGACATGAAATTTGTCATTGGTGCATATGCTCTCAGTGTACATAAAAGAAAAGATACATTTGTCAAGAATCATGAGGTTTGCATATCAATAGCCATTTCTTTTTTCCTATGTGATTATTTATATTTCATTTTGAAATCATAATAAAAATGGAAATGGAGGAAAAATCCTAGGAATATCCATGTCAGTCACTTAGCTGTCACATTCAGTTTAAGTTTAATAAATACATATTAAAGCTTTTTAGATTTGTTCGTCTTTATCAGTTTTGAAGTACATGCATAAGGTTGATATTTAGACACATTCTACAATTGGATGAGTTAACTAAAACTTGAGTGAGGGGCAAGAAATAATTCACTTTTTGCACAGATATCTTCCTGAGGACTCAAGTGGGTAAATTTATTAATTATGTAATTAAATAAAACAAGATTGGTGAAATTATAAATCCACCTACTGCCATGAGCTTTGTTAAGAATTATAAATACTGTACACAATTCAGTGCTACTTTTATAATCATTTTCTTTCCGTTACCATTTTAAAAAACAAATAGATGAAAATAGACACTATCAATGAGTTAAATTCAATTAGGAACTCCAGTCTTGATGACAACTTTGTATAAAACCAGTACGTGAAATTCACCAGATCTGTTTGAGAGAAGAAATAAAATAATTTATAGTAATAAAACAAAAATATTATTTTTAGCTCCCCATCTGTCCAACTGCCCACAATTAGCAAACACAATTTCTTCCTGGCCTCTGCAGAGCACATCAATGAAAGTTAAAACACATGCTTGGAAAATGCATCTGCTTTTAATCTGCAGCATTCTGAAGTCAACACAAATATTTTTGCTATTTTCCCTTTAACTTGCAACAGTTGCAAAGACTCTGGTGTGCTAAAATGGAAGAACTGAAAATAGAGGAGACTCAAAAAATAAGGAAAAAGAACCCAAACGAATAGCTTAGTTTAAAAAATTAAAACATGTATTTTTAAAGAAGGTTAATTTAACTCAGAAATGATGAACCCTAACCAAGATTAAGACAAAGGTAGACCCCCAGTGGGTAATTAGATTTTGACTGAATTCCCCTTCGCTTGTGTTGATGTGATAGAACTCTCTGAAACTATGTCTAGTTGAGCATTTCAACATGTGAAATGAAAGCAATAATAATAATGTCTTTATGCCAATACTGGTATCAAGAAGATTAAATTTGTATGTATTATAGTACATATTATGGAGCATACGCCCAGCAATAATTTGTTACAGCAGATATAAAGATACCAAAGCAAAATGTTGGAATTAGGTTCAGATCCAGGGCACATTTTGGGGGTTGCATGGTTTCTGGTACACTACCATATTGCATGATTACTTATATTTTCCTTACAAAATGTTCTGCCGGGCTCTCTGGTAGGAGCCTCCCGAAAATTCAAGGGTACAAATTTCAGACACACACACATTTGAAAATTCAAAACAATGTTCTTTATCACAAAATTCAAAATAAACTAAGCACTCTTTTTGTATTGCAAAGAGCACTCAAAACAACCAGGTAGTCTGTACAATTACCCTTAAGCAGTCATTAAGTACTTAACTAGCAGCTGTGAAGAAACTTCACACCCCTTCTTCTTCCAACAAAGTGACACACACACACACACACACACGTTGCTCTGCTTTGTTTTCAAAGGCGTGAAAAAGCAACAAAGTCCAGAAAATACAGGATTCCTGATGAACTGCGATCAGATATTCTTCCACAACGGCCAAACCCACATGCTGCTATTTATAGCAGCAGCCCTAATTACTGGAGCCCCACCCAAACACAGGTGGCCTCACTTATCTCCTGTAATATGTTCTTACTTGGTCTCTTCTACGCATAATTCTGCACTTGCGTGGGTCCAAAACGTCATCATCTGAATCAATGGAAGATAAGGGAGATTGACTGCCTGGGCTGTGTGCCAAGCCCCCTCTGCCGAGTCACTCCCACCTTCTTCTTCGTCCGAGGAAACTAAACTCTGAACTGATTCTGTCGGCAATAACACAGGCCTGTGACATGTTGAAGTTTCCCCTGCATCCACCTCCACATTCCCTGGGGCAGGAACTGGGCCAGAGCCAACCACAACACAAAACATGTGGCCTACTTCATATTTTCCAATTATACCAATAAATGCCATATTTTACTGACACATTTTGAACATAGTTGACATTCTCAGTTAGGTATACCGTACTTTGAGATAAAATAGAAGGAAAAAGAAAAAAACATTTTGTGAAGCAACAAAATTGAGCATTTTTACAAAAGAGGTCCCTTGGTTCAGTCTATTTCTTCAGAGTGAATGCTCAAATCTATACTTTTTATTTAATGTAAATTTATTCCAACTACCTACATATTTATCATTCATCTTCACAATGCTGTTCATGAAGGTGACATATGAAGAGAGATTGAACTTCATCTTCTTCTTTAGAATAAGGTGACCAGATGTCCTGCTTTTGGTGGGACTGTCCCGCTTTTTAATAATTTGTCCTGCATCCCAACAAAGTGACTATATATGGAAAAATCAAACTGTGTTTTATTAGAAATGTAATCATTTTAATGTTGTAAACCACCAAGAGTTGCCTATAATGAGGCGGATGGCAAATAAATTTAATAAATAAAATAAATAAATAATAAACCATAGGATTCTCTATTTCACCTACAGCCAAGAAATATCTAAAATGAAAAGTACTAAAGAAATTAGGTTACAATATACCTACATCACATCAACACTCCGCAAGCTTCACTGGCTCCCAATTAGTCTCCAGATGCAATTTAAGCTGTTTGTTATCACCAGTAATGGAAAGCCAAAATTTTTACTGCCACGCTGTGGGCGTGGCTTATTTTGTGGGTGTGGCTTGATGGTCATGTGACTGGGTCGGAGTGGCTTGAATGATCATCATTGTTCAAGTGAACTATTAAGTCCTCGACTTACAACTTCACCAGTGTCACTCTGTGGGGTAACAATTTGCTTCACATTTCCCGCACTCTCCTTCCCGGGTGGCCCCCCCACCTCAGGTTAGGTAGCTAGGTGAATGAGTGCCGATCAGCTGTTGAGAAAAGAGGGGGGAGGAAATGGGCCCCCTGCAACTCTTGCCGGTGCTGGTCTCCCTGCTGCTTTCCGAGGAAGAGGAGGTGGATGGGAGGGGGGGGATAGTTATAGTTATAGTTTATAGTTTATTAGATTTGTATTCCGCCCCTCTCCGAAGACTCGGGGCGGCTCACAACAAAACAGTGATACAATACATTACAAATCCAATAGTAGAAAAATTAAATCAATTTAAAAAACATTAGGGCACACAGCTTCATTTCCGACGGTGGAACTGTGTTCCACCCCGTCCTGCCCATCCCTGGTTATCACCTATACTACATGAGCCAGGGTGGCGCAGCAGGTAGAGTGCTGTACTGCAGGCCACTGAAGCTGACTTGTAGATCTCAAGGTCAGCAGTTCAAATCTCATCACTGGCTCAAGGTTGACTCAGCCTTCCACCCTTCCGAGGTGGGTTAAATGAGGACCCAGATTGTGGGGGCAATAGCCTAGCTCTGTTAAAAAAAAAAGTGCTATTGCTAACATGTTGTAAGCCGCCCTGAGTCTAAGGAGAAGGGCGGCATAAAAATTGAATGAATAAATAAATAAATAAATCCCTCCATGGCTTAGGGCCAGACTATTTATGGAACCGCCTTCTGCCGCATGGCTCCCAGCAACTGGTAAGGGCCCACAGGGTTTGACTTTTCGGGGTCTAATCAGCTAGATGGCGTCAGTGGGCTGGGCCGCGTGGGAGGGGCTTCTCTGTGGCAGTGCTGGCTCTTTGGAACCAGCTACTCCCAGAGGTCCGTACTGCCCCCATCTCACTGGCCTTCCGAAAGCTGTGAAAACCTGGCTCTGCCAGCAGGCCTGGGGCCGTTGAGTAATAGTACCATTTAGATCGAGCTAAAAAAGATATGAATGATTTTTTTAAAACTTTTTCTACAGGTTCTTAACTGTTTTTATACTGTTTTTTGATATTGTACACCGCTCTGGAAGGAGTTGGGAGGCCTATAGATTAGAAACATAGAAACATAAAAGATTGACGGCAGAAAAAGATCTCATGGTCCATCTAGTCTGCCCCTATACTATATCCTGTATTTTATCTTAGGATGGATATATGTTTATCCCAGGCATGTTTAAATTCAGTTACAGTAAATTTACCAACCACGTCTGCTGGAAGTTTGTTCCAAGCATCTACTAATCTTTCAGTAAAATAGTATTTAAATAATAATATTATTAAATAAATTAATTAAATATTTTTTTAAAAATTATCTATTTAATTTATTGGGATTTTTATTTAGAGAATTTGAAAGCCTAAAACAGGGACATCAAACTGGTGGCCTGCAGGCTGGAAGTGTCACTCAGGGGCCATGCCTACCCCATCTTCGTGAAGAGGAAAAAATCTCGTGAAATATCATGTGACATGAATGTGACACGAGTTTGATACTCACACTCGAGAACAAGGATGGACAATTGTGCCCCTTTATGACCTGTGGACTCCCAGAACTCCTGACCCAGCAGGTTGAAGTCCACAGTTGAAGTCCCAGCCCCTCGCCCCCTTAGAGTAATTATATATATATATACAGTACTCAAGAAAAATGCAGGTAAGGACATATCCAGTCACTATACTGTAGCCCAAATTTTTGTTCTGTTCTCAAAACAAAAGAGAAAAACATCAGCTCACTAGATCATACAGTATGAAATGAGAGACCTATCAACCTCTTCCTGAAGTTTATGGGAATGAATAAAGCCTCTTCTATTAAAGAAATCATGTGGAAACAATGGAAGAAGTGTGTAATCTTAACGGCCTGGAATTTCAGTCATTGATGTGATCATCTGAAATACCATCAAAACATAAAGTGGGTTTTGCTGTGGCGAGATGCAGGCAGTCATCTGGTGAACAGCACTGTTGGTTTGTAAATGAGGAACAGAAGTAAGAGATGGAGAAATTAGATTTAATCCTTTATTCTCTTCTATTACTCCCCTTCCTGCCATTCCACTTTGGAATATAAAAGGAGGTGACCTCTCTTTCTGTCTTCAAGTACATACATACAATTGGGTGTGCCCAGTAATGGGCAGCCAAAATTTTTATTGCCACACTGTGGGTGTGGCTTATTTTGTGGGTGTGGCTTAATGGTCATGTGATTGGAGTGATTGCCAGCCATGTGATCTGGTGGGAATGACTTGAACGATCATCATCGTTTAAGTGAACTATTAAGTCCTCGACTTACAACCTTACCAGTGTTGCTCACTGGGGTGACAATTTGCTTCGCGTTTCCCGTGCTCTCCTTCCTGGGTCATCCTCCCGCCTCAGGCTGGGTAGCTAGGTGAACAGGTGTTGCCAGAAGGATAAATGCTGCCAGCCCCGCTTCCATCCACGCCTTCTGCTTGCACCTCAGGTGGGAGGTAGCCATGTGAGGCTGGAGGGGAGCCAGGCAGGAGAAAGGGAAGCTCGTCCAAGGCCAGAAAGGAGGAAAGAGGAAAAAAGCAAGGAGCGCAGATGCAGCAGCAGGGAAAAAAGGAGAGCTGAGCTGAGACCAGTAATCCAGGGAGTGACAGCCACCAATCAGCTGGAGCTGCGCACACATCTTCATTTCCGCTGGTGGAACTGTGTTCCACCCTGCCCTGCCTGCTGCCCACCCCTGGGGGTGCCATATCAAATCCTGCTGTGTCAACAGTTGTGTCCCTGAAGGCAGTGTTCTAGGACCAACTCTCTTCATACCCTACATAAACGATCTTTGTGATCACATTATAAGCAACTGTGTTCCCTTTGCTGATGATGTTAAACTATTTAATACCACTGACAATGCTGCTACTCTTCAAAAGGACCTTGACCACATAGCAGAATGCTCAAAGAACTGGCAACTTCAAATCTCAACCAACAAATGTTCTGTCTTACACATTGGCAAAAACAATCAGAAAACAAAATACAAACTTGGAGGAAACCACTCTGTCAAAGACTCATATCCAATGACCTAAGTGCTAGAGCCCATTGTAACAACATTGCAAAAAAAGCACTAAGAGTTGTTAATCTAATCTTACGTGGCTTCTTCTCTGACAACATTGCACTGCTAACTGGAGTATACAAAACATTTGTTAGACCAATTCTAGAATACAGCTCACCAGTCTGGAACCCACATTGCATATCAGACATTAATGCAATCAAGAGAGTTCATAAATATTTCACAGGAAGAGTCCTTCACTCCTCCGCTTGCCTTATTCCACCAGACTTGAAATACTGCAATTAGACAATTTACAACTATGTTGCCTCCGATCTAACTGTAGTTCATAAAATTATATACCAATATGTCCTTCTTGTTAATGATTACTTCACCTTCAACTGCAACATCACATGAGCATGTTAATAGATTCAAACTAAATGTAAACCTCTCTAAACGTAACTGTAGAAAATACGACTTCAGCAATAGTGATCAATGCCTGGAATGCACTACCTGATTCTATGGTTTCTTCCCCAAACCCCAAAAACCTTAACCTTAGATTGTCAACAGTTGATCTCTCCCCATTTCTAAGAGCAGATATGGCTCCGCGTGCCACCTGTGGCACTTGAGCAATAGGTTCGCCATCACTGCTCTAGTACTCTGAAAAATATGGTAATTTCCAGAAACTGGATAGCTCCGTAAAGTCATTCTCCCTCAGAATGACTTCAAATTGGATTAAATAATCATCACAGGTTTCTGTGGCCAGTTTGAAGGGAGCATAGATTGGTAAAGTGTCCATCCTGAGAAGGATGGCTTTAAGCAGTCAGCTTTCAGCAGCTTCTTGTCACCCGGCTAGTGATCAATTTAGCTCGAACTTCAGCTCTAGTGACTCATTCTCAAAAGATCTTGATTCCGTGAGTTCTTTCAGGCTTTATCCCACCTTCGTTGCCAGTATTAAATTGGTGGGTCAGGGCTGACAGGAACGGAGGCAGAGATGAACAGCAAACAGCAAACTTTTATTTCAGTACAACAGACCAGAACAGAACAGGTGGTTTGACAGCTCCATTTATATTGAAGCTGTCAAACTCTGAGCCGTTAACATACCTCTAATTTCTCACTCACGGGCTGCTTGCATCAGAGCCAATTAGGCTCAACTAGCAGCCGGTGCAGTTACAACTGTGTGGACTTAACAGTAGTGACCAGGGAAACTTTATAATTCAGAACTTTCTGGAAGAAGAGAGGCTCTGAGCAGGTCCATACAGGGGTGGGCTACTGCCCGGAGTGGGGGAACGCAGTGGGGTAGCAAAAATGGAGCTCCACCTCCGAGCATGCAATTTGCACTGAAAGATGTTGAAAGAAAATGCAGGGCGTCCTGCATAAGCCACACCCACAGTGTGGTAGTAAAAATTTTGGTAGCCCTTCACTGGAAGCAACTTAGAACTAAGGAGAAATTTCCTGATAGTTAGAACAATTAATCAAGCAGCACATAATTAATTTGTAGGAACTGTAGCCAACATTCTAGCTGTGCAGAAAGGTCAGTTGAACTAAATTGGGGCCTCCCAATCTGTTTGACATTTATATCCTTCATTCCCTTACTATCATAATTGCTGTTTAGCCTAGGTCCTTTATGATTCTACTAACATGATGAATTACCATTATTGCCTATTCTAGAGAGCAGGCTTAGAACAAAGATTGCAATTGCACAGTGGGAAATTCCCAACCTATATTTTACCTAAGAAAAGGATTTTAGCAATAAGTAAATGCCACTCGGGTTCAAACACAGCTTCTTCAGAATCATGGCCATTTTAAAAAAAAATCAGACTTTCTCTTTCAATAAGGTTTTACTCATTTCTTGGGCTAAGGTAGACATTAAGTCCCTCTGGATTTGATAAGTCTAAACAAAGGTCTAACATCCCCAGACATCAACAAATGAAAGTTATCCAAAATAAGCAGACTGGAGCGGGCTCCAAACACTTGAATTTACCTGCCCAACCATGATGAAAATGGACAGCTTTATTCCTAAAGCAGTGATGGCAAACCTTTTTTTCCTCGGGTGCCAAAAGAGCATGCGCACATGTTATCATGCATGCATGAGTGCCTAGATCCATAATTCAATGCCTGTGGAGGGTGAAAACAGCTTCCCTCACCCCCCCACCCCCGGAGACAGCCCAACTTCTGGTGGGGCCAGTAGGCTCGTGTTTCACCCTCCCCAGGCTCCAAAGGCTTCTTGGAACCGAGGGAGGGTAAAAATCCCCTCCCTACTCCCCTAGAGGCTCTCTGGAAGCCAAAACCATCCTCCCAGAGCCTTTGTGTGAGCCAAAATTCAGCTGGCCAGCACACCCATGCGCGTTGGAGCTGACCAGAACAGAACAGGTGGTTTGACAGCTCCTTTTATATTGAAGCTGTATATTTTATATTTTATATTGAAGCTGTCAAACTCTGAGCTGTTAACAGACATCTAATTTCCCACTCGCCGGCTGCTTGCTTGGGTCGCATGCCAGCAGATACAGCTCCTTGTGTCACCAATGGCACCTTTGCCATAGGTTCATCATCATTGCCCTAAAGTCTTCTGCAGGTCTGACACAGCATGCTCTTTCAGGTTCCTCCAGGATTCCACAAAGGCCAGATATAAAATAAGGTTCCCCGGACAGGAAAAGCTCTATTGGAAAGATACAATGATGGAGCATATGCAATGAAATTTTCCATCTTTAGGAAGATAAGTCCTTTGATGAATTTTCAGTGGCATGTTTTTAGTGGCTTTCTCGTACTTGTATTACAGTGGTCTTCCTGCTTCTTCTTTGTTTACATTTTAGGAGCTCGGGTATCCTACTCAACCAAAGGGGAAACTTAGAATAGCCATTTCAGTCATTCAACTGACCTTTCTATAGAAGGGATCATTAGACTTCAAAAGACACACCAGACACATCACTTAGAAACCATTCAGAGCCCTCAGAAAATCCATTAGAATCCATTAACCACCCTTGCAGACTATTCTGCATTTGCAGCAGGGTAAAATCACTGACTGTCTAAAAAGAAAGTGATCCAGACATAGAAAAAAGGCCTTTTAAGCCACATGAAAGGTCCAAAGACAGAATATTAATTTTGCCATCTTCACCACCATCACTGCCATCTCACTGCACCCAATATTGATATTATTTTCTCTACTTTTGTCTCCGTTGAAGAAATATTAAAACAGCTCTTAACTGATTAGCTTTGCTGTCTTGGATGAAAATTACTGATTTACCTATCATTTCAAACCTCAAATTATTTTTTTAGTGGGCAGAGAAGTTGTGGTACAGAGAAGTTGTCTTCTGATGGGTGCAGGCAAATAAACCAAATATCAGAAAAGTCAAGGTGATGGCTACAACAATTTGATCACGGTTCCACCTGCTTTTTTAATTGTCTATCATTTGCCTGGGCCTTTTATTGCACCATCAGATGCAAGTGTTTTTACACACTTTGTGAACATTCCAGCACCAGACATACCTTTCCAGAAAATGAAATCTACCTTGTGTTCTGGTTGATTTTTTTTACACCAGTGTCCTACATGGAAAAAAATCTCATGATTACCATAGGTATGAAACTCTGGTAATGTTACAGAATGAAGGCAAAATCAGTTTCTATAATGTAGATGTCAGCATTCCAAATAGTATCTGAGAATTAAATCAGAGTCCGAGGCATGGCCTTCCTCAAAGATACGATTTATTAACAGAGCCATGTTAGCATATCTTGGAGAAACCCAAAACTGAAATCCCCTGGGTTTCTTTACCCAGTTTAAAGTTAATAATAATAATAATAATAATAATAATAATAATAATAATAATAATAATTATTATTATTATTATTATTATTATTATTATTATTATTATTATTATTATTATTGGCAATGGATAGTTGTGGAGGCTTCTTATGTGATACCTCCATGTAGTGCAATGTACCCCTACGGACTTGCAATTGGTCCTCACCATTTAGTAAATCACTAAAGATATGTCTTTCCTCAGGATATTTTTGGAATAATTTTAATATTCATATCTATATTTTAACAATTTATGTTAAATGCACAGAGTTGGTTGAAAGATGGGTGGCAATCTAAATGTTCTTTTAAAAAATCATCCTTTTTTCCCGACACCCACAAGTTCATCACATGGTCTAGTCTTGTTTTGCCAACATGTCTGATCCTCCCATAAACTTCCAGGCAGGTGCTGAACAAAAGATGACCTTGAGTATCTGGAAGGAATTAGTTATGACTACTACTCTACCCCCTCATGCAACCGCTCCTCCTAAATTCCTAAAGCACTAATGCTTTCTACATTCTATTATATGGCAGGCCAAAGTCTTCAACTCAACCGATGGCTTTGGCTTGACAGTAGAGAAGCTGAATGTTTGATTTCTTTAGTTTCAATGTCAAATGCTAAGCCTGCAGCCTTGACTTTAAACAAAAAATCCTATCAAAATTGCAATAAATAAGTGCTTTGAAAAATAATTATAGAGAAGAGACTAATATTAGTATATAAACAGACTTTTAAATTCTCTCTGCATTTATATAATTATCTTATAACAAAGAACTACTAGGTAACTTCAAAAATTTTCAAAGTTGTTGTTTCACCTTAATAGTTATATTGAACTACTACCTGTTGTGGTTGGCTCTGGCCCAGCTCCTGCCTCAAGGAATGTGGAGGTGGATGCAGGGGAAACATCAACATGTCATAGGCCTGTTTTATTGCCCACAGAGGCAGGTAGTGCAGTTTCCTCGGACGAAGAAGAAGGTGGAGTTATTTGGAAGAGGGGGGCTTGGCACACAGCCCAGGAAGCCAATCTCCATTATCTTCGGTCGATTCGGATGAGGAAGTCTTGGACCCACACAGGCGCAGAGTTATGCGTAGAAGAGACCAATTGAGGACATATTACAGGAGATAAGAGAGGCCACCTGTGTTTGAGTGGAGCTCTAGTAAGAGCTGCAGATACAAATAGCAAGCATGTTGGTTTGGCCGTTGTGGAAGTTATCTGATCGCAGTTCTTCAGGATCATGCCTTACTGTTTTCCGGACTTTGTTTGTTGATTTTTCACGCCTTTGAAACCAAAGCGGAGCAAAGTGTGTGTGTCTCACTTCGTTGGAAGAAAGAGGGCTGTGACATTTCTTCACAGCCGCTAGCTAAGTACTTAAGGACTGATTAACGGAATTGTACAGCCTACAAGGTTGTTTTGGGACGAGTGCAATACAAAAAGGGTGCTTTGTTTCTTTTGAATTTTGTGATAAAGAACATTGTTTTGAATTTTCAAACGTGTGTGTGTCTGAAATTTGTACCCTTTAATTTTCGGGAGGCTCATACCAGAGAGCCCGGCAGAACACTACCTATCTTAGGGAATCATGTAGGAAACAAACCTAAAAACTGAGTGTAGAGATCCAGGTCATGATTGTCCCAAAGGTGCTTTTTCAGGAGTTAACTGGACTTTCTTGTTTTTTTCTTTGAAGACGTTCCACTTCTTATGCAAAACATTTCTTCAGCTATGACTGGATGGTAGGGAATCCTCACCTGCCTGCCAGCCTGCTTGGGAGTCCCCGGTGAGGAATTGCTTCTGGGTGGAGGGTGTGCAGAGGCTACGCAAGATGCAGTTGAGTGTATTACAGTTTGTTGCAAAAATCAAATCCAGAAGCATACACAGATAATTGATACGGCTGGATTCATTGACTTCTTTATAAACATAATTATATATATACACAATACCACAAGTAGATTATTTCTTCAATCAGTTACAGGCAGCAGGGAGCAGTTCATTTCATTTCAGCAGAGTTCCGAACAGACTGAGCCACATGCAGCCTCCCAGTTTCAGTTTTGATTCTCTGCACAGACTCAGAAGTGTTTAGGCCTCATTTTATTTATTTCGTTTTTCAAGTACGTATTGGTAATATACAAAGATATAATAATATTTATATACATGGTACTAGTAAAAGAGAAACATTAGGACAGGGGACAGAAGTCACACTGGTGCACTTCTGCACGCCCATCAGGACAAATAACCAGGACAATCAGGACAAATTACCCCCTACAGGTGGACCCCCCAATGTTTTACCTGGTTTGGCAGAAGAGGCAGCCGCCAGCTCCTCGAAAGGGCCGCTTAGTCTGACTCCCCATGGGAAACCTGTCTGTAGCTGGCTTCTAACAGCTGCTAGTCTGCCCCTGATACCGCCCCCTGGTTGTGGGTATACGAATGGTCCGCTGCCTTGTGGTCCCATTTGGGAAAGGGAGATGGTTGGAAGCTTTTCTTTGAAGACAAGAGCAAGTATTTTCCCTTGTCCTTTGTTTCCATTAGAAGAGGTTCCAACACTTGACTGAACAAGGAATGACCTTTTATCGGGGCAGATGCCAGACACCACCTATAGCGAACATCTGTTGACCAATTGCGCAGCCAGACCATCCTATTCACCACCACAGTGGACGCCATGGCCCTTGTGGCAAAACGGACCACCTACAATGTGGTGTCCAATGAATATTGCAGCGCCACTAACAGGTTATTGATCATTGGCTGACATAGTCGCTATGACTATTCATTGGCTGACCTTGTTACCACTGGCTCTCCCAGTCATGAATATTCTAACATAGTGTAGCAGGGTCAGGAGGTATACTGCCAGGTAGATGAGGATGTGCAGTTGGCCAGTGAGGGATAGAGTTAGCATGGCAGGGCTGAGATGCCTGCTGTGGAGTGGGAGAGATTGTGAGAGGTTTTTTTAAAATTGATTTTTAATTTCAAAACAAAACAAAAAGACAGACAAAACACACAACATAAAAAAGGAGCCAAAACTGCTCCATTCTTCTCAGAAGTCTCGGAGAATCTTACAAGTCGTGTTAAAAAAGAGAGAGAGAAAAGAAAAAGATAGATTTCAAGGAAGAAAAATATCAACTATATTGTTACTACTATTTACATAATTTACATAATTTTATCCACATGGCATTGGACCAGAGTACCTCCGGAACCGCCTGCTACCGCATGAATCCCAGCGACCGATAAGGTCCCACAGAGTTGGCCTTCTCTGGGTCCCGTCAACTAAACAGTGTCGTCTGGCTGGCCCCATCGGAAGAGTCTTCTCTGTGGCGACCCTGGCCCTCTGGAATCAACTCCCCCCGGAGATTAGAACTGCTCTTCCGTAAACTACTCAAGACCCACCTATACCGCCAGGCATGGGGGATTTGAGACATCTTTCCCCCAGGCTCCTTATAATTTATGTTTGGTATGTATGTGCTGCTTGGTTTTTTAATTATGATAGGATTTTTAGTTATTTTTAATATTAGATTTGTGCCATTATAATATTGTTTTTATCATTGTTGTGAGCCGCCCCGAGTCTTTGGAGAGGGGTGGCATACAAATCTAATAAATTGAAATTGAATTGAATTGATATAAAATATACTATTGTATAAGTATTCTTTTATTCAACCAATCATAAAACCTATACCAAATTTTATTATATTCTGATTCTTCTTGTCCTAAAAGGCTAAGAGATTGTGAGAGTTTTAATGGAGTGACTTAATGCCTGTAGGAAGTCAACAGGGAAGGTTGCAAGGGGTGACTACGTCACTTTGGGATGTTGCAACTGCCATAAATGCAATCCAGTTGCCAAGCACCAAGATTGCAATCATGCGACCACGGCCATAATTTTGAGGATCGGTAATAAGTGCCTTTTGTTCAACAATATTGTAACTTCAGACGGTCACTGACTGAGTAGTGGTCATTAAATGAGGATTTATGAGAACATGTTAGGAAAAGCCATTTGGGATAACTGAAATATGTTCAAAGGCACACTTCCTTGCCTAACTGGAGAGTAGCTTTTGAGCTTCACAAGCCAGCCACATTAGACAAATCACAGCTGTTCTGCTGTTTGGAAATACTTCTGAAATAAGTCTGAAATATAAATGTACAGTATAAAGATCTTATATCTCTCTCTCTCGGTGGGAGCAGCAACAATGTTTACACTTGTCCCAAATGTTTGTATCTGTCAACCACTTCAGCACAATGCTGAAATAAGTTCTTTCCTCCTACAAGGAAAGAGAATTAAAAGCTCAGCGTTGTTTAGAAACGTGTTCTTTCATTTTGTGCCATGGATTTTAAAAGTGGAGATTCTGAAAATGGCCATTATAAAACTTTCTTCTTTGAGGACCTATAATTACAGAGCAAGCGTAATGCTTTTATCTTTATTGCATGGGTGTGGGGACGGGGTGTGGGGGGAGGCAGTGTAAATTGGCATTCGTATTTTTCTGATTCTGCCCTGTTTTATGTCAGACAAAAGGTACATAGGAAGATTTTGCAATTATGTAGGAACAATTTATGTGTCCCTTTCATTACTATGTCGGTGGAAAAGAAAGAGAAAGGGATAGTATAGTATTATACAGGACTTGTGCTGCCTGATAGATTAGGTCCATGATAGCAAACCTATGGCATGCAGAGCCACATCTGAGGGTACATGAGATGGGCTGGCCAGCTGATTTTCAGTCTTCTAGAGCAGTGATTTTCAACCTTTTTTGAGCCGCGGCACATTTTTTACATTTACAAAACCCTGGGGCACATTGAGCCGGGGGGAGGGGGGCGGCTAAAAAAGTTTGAACAAAAAAATTCTCTCTTCCTCGCCTTCGCTCTATTTCTTTCTCCCTCTCTCTTTCTCTCCCTTCCTTCCTCTTTCTTTCTCTCTCTCTACATCCCTCTTTCTTTCTCTTCCTTCCTTCCTCTTTTTTGCTCTCTTTCTCTCTCCCTCCCTACATCCCTCTATGTCTTTCTCTCTCTCTCCTTCCCTCCCTCTCTTTCTCTCTCTCTTGCTTTTTCTCTCTCTTTCTCTCTCTTTCTTTCTCTTGTTCTTTCTCTCTTTCTTGCTTTCTTTCTCTCTAGTTCTTTTTTTCTCTCTCTCTCTTTCTCTCTCTTGCTTTCTTTCTCTCTCTCTCTTGCTTTCTCTCTTGCTTTCTCTCTCTCTTGCTTTCTTTCTCTCTGAGCTTCGCGGCACACCTGACCATGTCTTGCGGCACACTAGTGTGCCACAGCACACTGGTTGAAAAACACTGTTCCAGAGGGTGGTAGGAGGCCATATTCACCTTCTCCAAGCTTCAGGAAAGCCTCCTGAAGCCTCAGGAAGGCAAAAAACTGACCAACAGTTATTTATTTATTTATTTATTTATTTATTTATTTATTTATTTATTTATTTATTTATTTATTTATTTTGTCCAATACACAATACATATTGAAGAAAATAGACATGAGGTATTATATATAAAGAAAAGGATAGAAGAAAAGATATAAAAATAGAGAATATATATGAAAGGAAGAAAAGATATATGATACATAAGATAAGGAGAGACAATAGGACAGGGAACAAAAGGCACACTAGTGCACTTATACACGCCCCTTACTGACCTCTTAGGAACCTGGAGAGGTCAATCGTGGATAGTCTGAGGGAGAAATGTTGGGGGTTAGGGGTTGACACTACTGAGTCCGGTAATGAGTTCCACACTTCGACAACTCGATTGCTAAAGTCATATTTTTTACAGTCATGTTTGGAGCGATTAATATTAACTTTGAATCTGTTGCGTGCTCTTGTGTTGTTGCGGTTGAAGCTGAAGGAGTATTGACAGGCAGGACATTGCAGCATATGATCTTGTGGGCAATACTTAAATCGTGTTTTAGGTGTTGTAGTTCTAAGCTTTCTAGATCCAGGATTGTTAGTCTATTTTCATAGGGTATTCTATTTTGAGAGGAGGAGTGAAGGGCTCTTCTGGTGAAGTATCTTTGGACATTTTCAAGGGTGTTGATGTCCGAGATGTAGTATGGGCTCCAGACAGATGAGCTGTATTCAAGCATGGGTCTGGTAAAAGTTTTGTAGCCTCTGGTGAGTAGTGTGAGATTGCCAGAGCAGAAGCTACCGGAACTTCAGAAATGAAATTCTGTTAGGCCCGTTGGGCCCATTTTTCACCATCCATAAGCTCGTTAGGCTTTCTTGAAGCCTGTGGAGGGCGACAAACAGCCCTACAGGTCTACCGGAAGTCCGGAGGCTTCAGTGAGGCCTGCATGCATATGTGGTGGGAGTTGTGCGCCTGTGTGGGTGGAGGACATTGAATTATGGGTCTGGGCTCATACACAAGTGCTATCACATGCGCACACGCCCTTTTGGCACTCGAGCAAAAAAAAAAGTTTGCCATTACTGGGTTAGGTGTATGCAATCTTTTGGCTTGCCTGGGCTGCATTGAGTACAGGGGGATTGTCTTGGGTTACATTTAAAATATATAATATAGTTTATGTATATAAATAACAATGATTGTAATTTTTATATTTTTATTACAATGTTGCAGGGCCACAGTACTAGCTGCCCAGGACCACGTGAAGTCCACGAGCTGCAAGTTGGACACACCTGAAATAGATAAAAATGACCAAATAATTTAACTTCTCCATTCAGCCAACCAAGAACCCAGAATGTTATAGCCAATAGCCACATTTTGAACAGTAAGCCAGTGACAGTGCAATCCTGCTTACTATCTATTTCATTCTACTCAATGGAACTGCTTCTAGGATTGTAGCAATGTTAAATTTAAATCTATGTCTGTTGTATTGGACATCCGCTTCAAGGATTCTCCTAGAACTGAACAAGAATTCAACTACTTTAAGGAAGGCCCTAACATAGGTTGGGTGAATTCAAACAACATTCTTCCCTATTCAATATGTCTTGCTTCTTGTTTCAAATTCTATTTAAAAAGCATATTTTCTACCATTTGCTGCCAGCTATTAAAGCATATTTATTTATTTATTTATTAGATTTGTATGCCGCCCCTTTCCGTAGACTCGGGGCGGCTCACAACACAATAAAACAATTGATGACAAATCTAATAATTTACAATTTAAAATTTAAAATAGTTAAGAAAACCCCATTTTTAAACAGACATACCTACAAACATACCATACATAAATTATATAGGCCCGGGGGAGATATCTCAATTCCGCCATGCCTGACGACAAAGGTGGGTTTTGAGGAGTTTACCAAAGGCAAGGAGGGTAGGGGCAGTTCTAATCTCTGGGGAGCTGGTTCCAGAGAGCCGGGGCCGCCACAGAGAAGGCTCTTCCCCTGGGGCCCACCAACCGACATTGTTTAGTTGATGGGACCCAGAGAAGGCAGACTCTGTGGGACCTAATCGGTCGCTGGGATTCGTGCAGCAAAAGGCGGTCTCGAAAATATTCTGGTCCGATGCCATGAAGGGCTTTATAGGTCATAACCAACACTTTGAATTGTGACCGGAAATTGATTGGGAGGAAAAAACATCTTCAACCATCTGTTCCTTAGACTGACACACTAGTATCCCAATCCAGGAGTCTTAATGATGCTTGTATGATAGAATTCGTGTGACCCATATTTTTATTATGCTCAGATGAAAGCATATTCTTCCTTCCTGAAAAAAGAAGCTATCTATTCTGTAATTTTGTCAATAATTTAAAATGTTCTACAGAACTTTACTATTTTCAATGCAGGTTCAAAGTCAGCCTTAATCCAAGGAATAAAATCAATTTATCCAGATGGATGCAACTATAGTCTAATCAAATCCTCAGATAGGCTGAGGAACCCATCAGCAGCCTAGAAGCTGTGGAACCACAAATCCCTCTTTCCAATGGGTATCCAGATGGGACTTCTGCAGATGTGGTTCAACAACAACTAGAGAGTCACAATTTGCTAGTTTATGCTCTCAATTAAATGAGTTATAAAATAAATAAAAGCTGTAAAGTGAGAAAGGTTTTGTCTTGTTTTGCATTATTGCTAAATTTGATTTTATATATATTTCCAATAAAGCAAAACCACACACACACACTTTAAATTTATGGAATAACAATTAAAGTCGACATCATTCAGATGCACCCATTCAGCCAGTAAACTATAGGAACATCAAAGGATGTTGCCCCATGAGATGAATACTATTTTAACAATCTTTTACAAAGGATATTAAGCAAGAAGCTGGTTAAGCAGTCCATGGAAACTATAACTCATATTTTCATTATTATATAGGTCCATGTTTTAATTAATCAGCATGGAAAGAAAGAGGAATGAAAAGGCAAATGTCTTTGCAAGGGGGTTGCAATGTTTCAGCTGTTAAGGTCCACAAGTCACAGGCATTATACAAAGCTGCACAAAGAGGGAAAGGAATATAACTGCAAAAGTCCCAACATCTGGATCCAATCTGATGCTGGTAGGATGAGCAACAGCCATGAGGAAGAGAAAGTGTGGGAGGAATAGCTCATGCAACTGTTCTTTTGCCCTCGGATATTAGGCCTCTGTGAAAATATTTACTGTTATCTGTGTCCAATGCGAGATTTAGTGCATCATAAAGCTCATACTATCCATCAATCCACTAATATGCAAATTTAACCCATTAAATGCAAAGATTATGACTATGACCAAGGCATCTAGAAGTTGTGGTGGTAGCTATAATCTAAAACTTTCTACCAACTTTTGTTATGTTTTCCGTTCCTTCCATTTAGCGCACAAAACTGCAAATCCTGAACCAGACTGGCCATTTATGACAATTATGGAGATAAAGAATTATGAAATGTGCTTCCCCCCCCTTCTCTGACCTTGAATAGACAAATTCCAGCATCATTGTAATGTTCTGATGAAACTTGGGCAAGAAATAGGGCTATCTGATCCTTGGTGGCACAGTGTTAGAGTGCAGTACTGCAAGCTGCTTCGGCTGACTACTGTTCACTAGTTCAAATCTCAGCAGGCTCAAGGTTGACTCAGCCTTCCATCCTTTTGAGGTGGGTAAAATGAGGACCCAAATGGGTGATATGCTCACTCTATAAACCACTTAGAGAGGGCTGAACAGCACTGTGAAGAGGTACCGTATTTTTTGGAGTACAGTGTTCCCTCGATTTTCGCGGGGGATGCGTTCTGAGACCGCCTGCGAAAGTTGAATTTCCACGAAGTGGAGATGCGGACGTAAATACACCATTTTTGGCTATGAACAGTATCACAAGCCATCCCTTAACACTTTAAACCCCATATACCTTTTACCATTCCCTTAACAACCATTTACTCACCATTATTACTGGTACTCACCATTGAATAAGACACTACTGCAGGTTTGAAAAGAAACCTCAACCACTTATCTGCACAACCTCCATCCCAGACACACCAACAACAGCTAAATCTTCTACAACTGAACCCATCCCATTGTGTTTACAACCCCTAGTGATCACAGAAAAGGAAGTGAAAGATCTATTTCTCAGACAGAAGCCTGGAAAAGCACCAGGCCCAGACAAGATAACTCCTTCTTGCTTAAAAGTCGGTGCTGACCAATTGGCCCCCATCTTCACCCAAATCTTCAACAAATCACTAGAGTTGTGCTATGTTCCTTCCTGCTTCAAACGCTCGACTATCATCCCAGTGCCGAAGAAGCCCTCCATCAAGGAACTGAATGACTGCAGACCAGTTGCTCTAACATCTGTAGTTATGAAAACCTTTGAAAGGCTATTGATGTTCCACTTGAAAACCATCATGGATCCACTGTTAGACCCCCTGCAATTTGCATACTGAGCAAATAGATCAACAGATGATGCTGTTAATATGGCTCTACACTACATCCTTCAACATCTTGAATCTCTAATGACCTACGCTAGGGTCCTCTTTGTGGACTTCAGTTCAGCATTCAATACCATCGTACTGGACATTCTCTTAACCAAACTAAATCAGCTAGTGGTACCTGAACACACTTGTAAGTGGATCACAAGCTTCCTAACAGACAGGAAGCAGCAGGTGAAGATAGGAAAAATCACATCAGATACATGTACAATTACCAGAGGTGCCCCCCAAGGCTGTGTACTCTCACCACTTCTCTTCTCTCTATACACTAATGACTCCATCTCAAACGATCCATCTGTTAAAATACTGAAGTTTGCAGATGATACAACAGTGATCGGACTCATTCGAGACAATGATGAATCTGCATACAGACGGGAAGTTGAACAACTCTCCTTGTGGTGTGACCAGAACAATCTAGAACTGAACACACTCAAAACCGTAGAAATGGTGGTAGACTTTCAGAGAAACCCTTCCACCTCTCACAATACTAGACAACACAGTATCAACAGTAGAGACCTTCAAATTTCTAGGTTCTATCATATCTCAAGACCTAAACATCAAAAACATCATCAAAAAAGCACAACAAAGAATGTTCTTTCTGCGCCAGCTCAGGAAGCTCAAACCACCCAAGGAGCTGCTGATACAGTTCTACAGAGGAATCATTGAGTCTGTCATCTGCACCTCTATAACCGTCTGGTTTGGTGCTGCAACCCAACAAGACCGACACAGATTTCAGAGGATAATCAGAACTGCAGAAAAAACAATCGCTGCCAACCTGCCTTTCATTGAGGACCTGTATACTGCACGAGTCAAAAAGAGGGCGGGGAAAATATTTACTGACCCCTCACATCCTGGACACAAATTGTTTCAACTCCTACCCTCAAAACGTCGCTACAGAGCACTGCACACCAAGACAACTAGACACAAGAACAGTTTTTTCCCGAACGCCATCACTCTACTAAACAAATAGTTCCCTCAACACTGTCAGACTTTCTACTAAATCTACACTTCTATTCTACTAGTTTTTCTCATCATTCCTATCACCCATTTCCTCCCATGTTGACTGTATGACTGTAACTTGTTCCTTATATCCTAAGATTTTTTATTAATATTGCTTCTTCATTGCTTATTTGACCCCTATGACAATCATTAAGTGTCGTACCACATGATTCTTGACAAATGTATATTTTATTTTATGTACGCTGAGAGCATATGCACCAAGACAAATTCCTTGTGTGTCCAATCACACTTGGCCAATAAAAATCTATCTATCTATCTATTAGTGATTCTGATATTTCTAAACATAATTATTTATTAACAATAATTATTTTTTGTTATTTATTTGCAAAAATTATTAGTTTGGCGATGACATATGACGTCATCGGGTAGGAAAAACCGTGGTATAGAAAAAAAACCCGTGAAGTATTTTTTAATTGATATTTTTTGAAAAACCGTGGTATAGGCTATTCGCGAAGTTCGAACCTGCAAAAATCGAAGGAACACTGTATAAGATGCATCTTTTTCCTCCCTAAAAGAGGCTGAAAAATTAGGTGTGTCTTATACTCTAAATACAGCTTTTTTTCCAAAGCTTTTTTCCCCTAGCCCCAACCAGGTATTAACAATGTTCCCAGCTCTTACAGCTTGCAAGCTCTTTTATTTGTTACTGTCAGTGAAGAACATGGTGACCACGTGTGGAGCACATGCGTATGTGCTCCTCGCTGCTTGCACAAGTAGTGATGTAAGTGTGCATGCTTGACCATCCCTTCTGCAGCCTGGTTGTGAACATCGTGCATGACCAAGATGCAAAAAAGGATGTTGAGACTCTAGAAAAAGTGCAGAGAAGAGCGACAAGATGATTAGGGGACTTAAGGCTAAAACATATGAAGAACAGTTGCAAGAACTGGGCATGGCTAGTTTAATGAAAAGAAGGACTCAGGGAGACATGATAGCAGTGTTCCAATATCTCAGGGGTTGCCCCAAAGAAGGACTCAACCTATTCTCCAAAGCACCTGAGGGTAGAACAAGAAGCAACGGGTGGAAACTGAACAAGGAGAGAAGCAACTTAAAACTAAGGAGAAATTTCCTGACAGTTAGAACAACTAATCAGTGGAACAGCTTGCCTCTAGAAGTTATGAATGTTCAACACTGAAAGTTTTTAAGAAGATGTTGGATAATCATCTGTCTAAAGTAGTACAGGGTTACTTGCTTAAGCAGGGGGTTGGACTAGAAGACCTCTAAGATACCTTCCAACTCTGTTGTTATTATTATTGCACCAGTTGCGGCCCTATCTGGACCAGGACTCATTGCTCACAGTCACTCATGCCCTCATCACCTCGAGGTTCGACTACTGTAATGCTCTCTACATGGGGCTACCTTTGAAAAGTGTTCGGAAACTTCAGATCGTGCAAAATGCAGCTGCGAGAGCAGTCATGGGCCTACCTAGGTATGCCCATGTTTCACCATCACTCCGCAGTCTGCATTGGCTGCCGATCAATTTCCGGTCACAATTCAAAGTGTTGGTTATGACCTTTAAAGCCCTTCATGGCATCGGACCAGAATATCTCCGAGACCGCCTCCTGCCGCACGAATCCCAGCGACCGATTAGGTCCCACAGAGTCGGCCTTCTCCGGGTCCCGTCAACTAAACAATGTCGGTTGGCGGGCCCCAGGGGAAGAGCCTTCTCTGTGGCGGCACCGGCCCTCTGGAACCAACTCCCCCCGGAGATTAGGACTGCCCCTACTCTTCCTGCCTTCCGTAAACTCCTTAAAACCCACCTCTGCCGTCAGGCATGGGGGAACTGAAACATCTCCCCCTGGGCACGTTTAATTTATGCATGGTATGTCTGTGTGTGTGTCTGTTAGCATATGGTTTTTTTTAAAATATTTAAATATTTTAAATTGTCTGATTGCTTATGATTTGTTACTACATGTTGTGAGCCGCCCCGAGTCTTCGGAGAGGGGCGGCATACAAATCTAAGTAATAAATAAATAAATAAATAAATAATAAATTATTATTATTATCTCAAGACTCAGCAGTAAGCTGCTGCTCAGGGGTTGGGGATCTCTGCCTTATACCATCCCAGACAAATGGTTGTCCAATCCTCTCTCCATTTCCAGCAGTGGACCAGCCATAACTTAGGTAAGCAAGCTGTTTCATTTATTAATTGTACAGTGGAACCCCGACATAAGAGCTGCTCTACTTAAGAGCAACTCGAGATAAGAGCTGGGAGGGGAGAGATATTTTTGTTCTACTTACAAGCCCAAATTCGAGATACAAGCGCCAAGGAGCTGTCTCCTGAAGCCAAACGCTAACTTCCGCGTTCGGCTTCAGGAGACAGCTGCGAAGCGGCGCGCGTGTTTTAAAAGGTTGCAGCCGGCCTGGGGGGCTCGGGGGGGTGCTTGCAGCTTTCTTTCTTGCTCTTTTTCTTTCTCTCTTTTACCTTCCCTTCTATTTCTTCTTTTCTTTCTCCTTCCCACCTTCTTCCCTCCCTCCCTCCCTTCACTCATTCCTCTCTTACTCTCCCCTTTCATAAGTTTCCTTGCTTCCTTCCTCTGTTCCTGTCCCTTCCCCCTTTCTTTCTTTCTTTCTTTCTTTCTTTCTTTCTCTTTTTCTTTCTCTCTTTTACCTTCCCTTCCTCTATTTCTTCTTTTCTTTCTCCTTCCCACCTTCTTCCCTCCCTCCCTTCACTCATTCCTCTCTTACTCTCCCCTTTCATAAGTTTCCTTGCTTCCTTCCTCTGTTCCTGTCCCTTCCCCCTTTCTTTCTTTCTTTCTTTCTTGCTCTTTTTCTTTCTCTCTTTTACCTTCCATTCCTCTATTTCTTCTTTTCTTTCTCCTTCCCACCTTCTTCCCTCCCTCCCTCCCTTCACTCATTCCTCTCTTACTCTCCCCTTTCATAAGTTTCCTTGCTTCCTTCCTCTGTTCCTGTCCCTTCCCCCTTTCTTTCTTTCTTTCTTTCTTTCTTTCTTTCTTTCTTTCTTGCTTGCTTGCTTGCTTGCTCTTTTTCTTTCTCTCTTTTACCTTCCCTTCCTCTATTTCTTCTTTTCTTTCTCCTTCCCACCTTCTTCCCTCCCTCCCTCCCTTCACTCATTCCTCTCTTACTCTCCCCTTTCATAAGTTTCCTTGCTTCCTTCCTCTGTTCCTGTCCCTTCCCTCTTTCCTTCCTTCCTTCCCACCCTCCGTCCATTCATTCACCCATTCCTCTCTTGATCGCTTAAAGCCGGTCCCTGGTGCAAAAAGGGTTGGGGACCTCTGTCCTACAGGATTGGGTGGCAGAGAAGTTGAACATATGTAAATTTAAAAGTTTAAGAAAGTTTACAAGTTAAGTGAAAGAAACTTCATTATTCATTTATATGTACATGTACATTTCTTCATTAAAAACATGTCTTTCTGCATAATTTAGACTAACTTTGTGAGTTTTTTGAGGGCTGGAACCAATTAAAATTATTTACATTAATTCCTATGGGGAAAAGTCGTTCGAGATAAGAGCTGCTCGACTTAAGAGCCCAGGTCCGGAACGAATTAAACTCGTATCTCGAGGTACCACTGTACTTGCCTTATTTCCAGGTTTGATCTCCCGCTGATGAACTTGCACCTACTGCATCCTTTTGCCTTCAGGTGCTATGTAGAATTAATCAACATCCTCTTTCCTATGACAGCCCTTCAATCCTTAATTGGAAGACTTAATACACCAAGAAGTGAGCTTGACTGGATTCCCATAAATTGACGGCAATACTAACCCGATGGCTACAATAAAGCCCCAAAAATGTGAGCTATTTGCTGGTAATACATATTCAGTAAAGTTGTTCACAGGGGGATTGCTAAGTGATGATGTGTCACAGTATTTCAAAATAAGCATGTGGTGTACAATACAGCTGTTTTTGACCAATGTAACTGCCTGTAACTATCTTTCCCATTTTAGTCAGGGAAGCAGACCAACTGATCTCAATTGTAATGGTCAGCTGAAACACAAAAGACAAATTCTTGTCTTCTTACAGTGCTGCCTTCCCCCACAATTTATCTTGTGAAAAGAAGACAAAATAGACAAGGTTGATTTTCTTTTTGATATTGCTACAAGAAGAAAAACAGAGTAAAGAAAAAGAAAACATGGAAAATAACAGCAGTACTCACCATCCAAGTATATAGAGATTGAAAAGAAGCAGAGGAAGTCTGAAAAGCATTTTGATACACAAATAAAGAGGGAAGAATTTTGATCATGCCATTGCAACTGTTGTGGTTAGCTCTGGCCCTGCTCCTGCCCCAAGGACTGTGGATGTGGGGGAGACATCCACATGCTGCAGGCCTGTTTTGCCCCCCCCCCCCCGTGGAATCTGCTGAAGGTTCCTCTGACCAAGAAGACATGAGTGACAGGGAGGAGGAGAGTGTGGCAGACAGCTCAGAAGGAGATCAATTATCTAGCTCCTCCTTGGATTCAGAACAAGAGTTAATGATACAGCCACGCATGCGGAGAGCGATGCATAGGCAACAACAACTGAGAGATTATTATCAAAGAAAATGAGGCCACCTGTGGTTGGGTGGAGCTGTGGTAATTAGTGAGGCTGCTATAAATAGCAGCCTGCGGGTTTGGCCATTGTGGAGGATTATCTGATCGTTGTGTTTTGTGACTGCTTTACTGACTTTGACTTTTTGTGTGCTGATTTTTCCCCACTTTGAAACTAAACCAGGGCAAAGTGTGAGAGAAGAAGGACTGTGAATTGCCTTACAGCTGCAAGCTAAGTATCACAGAACTGATAAGGGACTTGTACAAATTACCAGTTTGTTTGGAGACGAGTGCTCTTTGCTATACCAAAAGAGGGCTTGGTTTCAGTGAATTTTCATTATAAAGAACATTGCTTTGAATTTTCAAACGTGTGTGTGTCTGAAATTTGTACCTGTGAATTTTTAGGAGTATTCTACCAGAGAGCCCAACAGAACAGCAACCACCCGTTTTATATTTTTGATCCCCACCAAAAGGAACACTCCTGCTGGGAAAATACTGTAGTTTAAGGCAATTTCATACAAACCACTAAAATCATATCTGAGTGTCTCACAATACTTAAAAGAAAGCACATAAAAGATGCTGCCAAATAGATGCTATCCATCCTGCAGTGAAAGTGGCCATTACTCAATTTATTCCATTTTGCTCCATCTTTGCAAATTAATTGGAAGAGATGCCAATTTTAGAAAATCAAGAGAAAAGAGATGAGTACATCTGAGAACAAATCTGAGCAATTGAACATATAGATGTGACGATGAACAGAATCAGAGGGCTGCTTGGTTGGTGGTAATTCACCTAACTACAATTTGGCAAGAAAGGTTGTATAATGGGGCAAAACTCAGTTAACAAATATCTCACTTAGCAATAGAAAAGTTGGGGTGAATTGAGGCTGCAAGTCAAGGACCACTTGTATGGCAAAAGGAGAATAAGAGAAAAGGGACTGTCATATAGAAGAAAACAAAATTAAAGTAAAAACTGAAGGGGAAAATGTGACTTTACATTCTTTAGTTTGCTTCTGCCCACTGCCCAGTCATTGCTCACCTAAAATTATCTTTTTTTTTGGAAGGAGCAACACAGAAGCAAAGTAATTTAAGATTATTGCCCTGCGCCTCACCAAAACTCTAAAATGCGGGATAGGAAACACCAAAAGTTCTATAGGGATCACAGTGGCCTCTGCAGGCTGTATATGAATATGCAGGTTTTTCCTGGAAAGGACAGCATGTAAGAGACTAAACTATTAATCTTTTCCTAAAGGAGGTTTAAAGGAAGGGAGTGGTTCTTAAGCTGGAATGATGATGCTGTGTTCTGCTTCCAATTTATTTCACTTCAATGAATACTGTATGCTAGAATTATTTTAAATAATTCAGGATACAAAAAAAGATGAATACATCAGTATTAAGTAATGTGCTGGTCATCATCCGATCAGAAAATCATTTATAAAAGTAAAGGTTATCCAAATATATTTAAGCTGGAGATATTAAGTTGGAGATATTAGCAAGGTCCCTCAGGCAGAGAATGAGGGGATGTTCAAAGGGGAAGTTGTCGTAAATGTCACCAAACCATCAAGTACAGTTAGTAGAAATAAAAAGAGGACACATTTTCTTGTGGGTGATTCGACCGTTAGAGGTGTTGATTTGGGACAGAGCAAGGATGTGGTTAAGGTGCTGAGGTGTCTCCCAGGGGCCACTGTCAGCAGGGACAGGAGGCGGATTACAAACATTGTTAAGACTGTGAGTAAAGGTAATAACGTTGATGTGGTGGTGCATCTTGGCACAAATGATTTGTCCCAGAGAAATGTTAATGTAGTAAAAAGAGATTTTCAATGTCTAAGTGTGGAGCTGGGTAAAATAACTGATTCAGTGACTTTCTCAGAGGTGTTACCGGTTTGTGGCCAAGAGGATAAAACAACGTGTATCAGAGAGTTTAATGTGTGGTTAAGGCAGTGGTGTAAAGCTGAAGGTTTTGGCTATGTAAGTCATGATGTCAGTAGGTGGTCTAATAGGGAGTTGTTTAAGAGGGATGGTTTGCATCCATCATACAGAGGTACCCAGGTGCTCGGTGAGGAATTCAGAACTTTTTTGGACAGGCATTTAAACTAGGTAAAGGGGACAGAGATGTAACTGATGTGGGTGATTTCTGTCCCCGACCAATGAGGATAAAGCAGTTTTTGGAAGCTTATGAAAAGGGAGCTGCAAATAATATAGATGTAGTTGTTGATGATAAGGGGCAAACTAATAACGAAAATAATGTTCTTCGGGTAATGTGCACAAATGCTCGAAGCTTGAGCAACAAGCTCTGTGAATTAATGGCCATAATATCTAGAGATAATTTGGACCTGGTTGCCATAACTGAGACATGGTTTAAGGATTCTAATGAATGGGAAATATCCATACCAGGATATACACTGTATAGGAAGGATAGAATAGAGAGAAGGGGAGGTGGAGTAGCCATTTATATTAAAGAAAGTCTAAAAACAACACTAATTCAAAATACGTGTCAAGATCTAGAGACTCTCTGGATTTGCATGCAAAATAAAGAAGGTTCTGTCATTAGAATTGGGGTGATCTATAGGCCTCCAGGGCAATCCGAGGAATATGACAACAAGATGGTGGATGAAATTACCCAAATGGCAGTAAAGGGAGATATTGTGGTTATGGGTGATTTCAACATGCCTGATGTTGACTGGAATATCCCCAGTGCCCTTACATGCAAAAGTAAGAATATAGTAGAGGCCTTTACAGGAGCAGCTCTGGCACAGCTGGTTAAGACACCAACTAGAGGGGAGAATATTCTAGATTTAGTTTTTACGAATGGGAATTGGGTTTCAGATGTCAAGGTGGGAGAAAATTTAGGTTGCAGTGACCATCTATGTTTGTGGTTTGATGTAAAAACTCATTGTGAGCAATCCTATAATGCAACCAAAGTATTGGATTTTAGAAAAACAAATTTTAATGCAATGGGAGAATATTTAGATAATGAATTAAAGGGGAGGGATAAAATGGCAGGAGCGAGCATCCAGTGGACTGTATTAAAAAAGGCCATCTTAAAAGCCACTGGACTGTATGTAAGACAAATAACTAAAGGTAAAAGGAAGAAGAAACCGCTATGGTTTAGCAGTGATGTAAGGGCTATAGTCAATGAAAAAAAGGCTGCCTATAGGAGGTATAAAGAGTCTGGAAGTATAGCCGATAGGGAGGTATATAAAATGAGACAGAAGGAGGTGAAACAGATAATATATGCTGCTAAAGCCTCAAAAGGGGAAGAAATTGCCAAATCTGTAAAGAAGGGGGATAAAACCTTCTTCAGATATATTAATGATAAGAAGAAGAAAAACTGCGGCATCACGAAGCTTAGTACCGGGAATAATACATGCATTAATGGGAATAAGGAGATCGCTGACCATTTCAATAGCTACTTCTGTTCAGTTTTCTCAAAAGACACCTTACAAAATAATACTATAGAGGGATATAGCATTGCTTCCAGCTGTACGGATTCAGCTCCAGTGATCTCAGAAGCCGATGTCTTAGAAGAACTCGAACAATTAAAGATAAATAAGGCAATGGGTCCAGATGGCATCCACCCCAGAGTTCTTAAAGAACTCAGATCTGTCATTGCTACCCCCCTGACTGATTTGTTTAACCAATCCTTGTTAACAGGAGAAGTTCCTGAGGATTGGAGAATGGCCAGTGTTGTGCCTATTCACAAGAAGGGCAGTAGAGAAGAAGCTGGTAACTACAGGCCAGTTAGCTTGACATCAGTTGTAGTTAAAATGATGGAGACTCTACTCAAAAAGAGGATAAATCAGCACCTAAAAAACAATAACTTATTAGACCCAAATCAGCATGGCTTTACTGAAGGCAAATCATGTCAGACTAATCTCATTGATTTCTTTGACTATGTCACAAAGGTGTTGGATGAAGGTGGTGCCGTGGATATTGCCTACCTGGACTTCAGCAAAGCCTTTGATACGGTTCCACATAAAGAGCTGATAGATAAATTAGTGAAGATTGGACTTAATCCCTGGATAGTTCAATGGATTTGCAGCTGGCTGAAGCGTAGACATCAGAGAGTTATTGTTAATGGCAAGTATTCTGAGCAGAGTCAGGTTACAAGCGGTGTGCCACAAGGATCTGTTCTGGGTCCTATTCTTTTTAATATATTTGTGAGTGACATAGGGGAAGGTTTGGTAGGGAAGGTTTGCCTATTTGCCGATGACTCTAAAGTGTGCAATAGGGTTGATATTCCTGGAGGCGTCTGTAATATGGTAAATGATTTAGCTTTACTAGATAAATGGTCTAAGCAATGGAAACTGCAGTTTAATGTTTCCAAATGTAAAATAATGCACTTGGGGAAAAGGAATCCTCAATCTGAGTATTGTATTGGCAGTTCAGTGTTGGCAAATACTTCAAAAGAAAAGGATTTAGGGGTAGTGATTTCTGACAGTCTCAAAATGGGTGAACAGTGCAGTCAGGCGGTAGGGAAAGCAAGTAGGATGCTTGGCTGCATAGCTAGAGGTATAATAAGCAGGAAGAGGGAGATTATGATCCCACTATATAGAATGCTGGTGAGACCACATTTGGAATACTGTGTTCAGTTCTGGAGACCTCACCTACAAAAAGATATTGACAAAATTGAACGGGTCCAAAGACGGGCTACAAGAATGGTGGAAGGTCTTAAGCATAAAACGTATCAGGAAAGACTTAATGAACTCAATCTGTATAGTCTGGAGGACAGAAGGAAAAGGGGGGACATGATCGAAACATTTAAATATATTAAATGGTTAAATAAGGTCCAGGAGGGAAGTGTTTTTAATAGGAAAGTGAACACAAGAACAAGGGGACACAATCTGAAGTTAGTTGGGGGAAAGATCAAAAGCAACATGAGAAAATATTATTTTACTGAAAGAGTAGTAGATCCTTGGAACAAACTTCCAGCAGATGTGGTAGATAAATCCACAGTAACTGAATTTAAACATGCCTGGGATAAACATATATCCATCCTAAGATAAAATACAGAAAATAGTATAAGGGCAGACTAGATGGACTATGAGGTCTTTTTCTGCCGTCAGACTTCTATGTTTCTATGTTTCTAAGCATAAGTGAGTGTTGAGAAATTATCCCTGCCAATACTTAGAATTATTAAGAAAATTCCTTTTAAACAGGCACATAGTCCTAAACTAAATTAGAATGATGTCACAGCATTAAGATGTTTAGAGTTGGTCAATCGGTAACTCACACAAATGTAACATTTTGATCATTTGTTTGAAATATCTTTTAAAAGAACATTCTCCAATTGCACCATACGATGCAACTACCTAGATAAATGCTTGTTTGTTAAGGAATTGCAACTTGCATTATTAATAGTCAGAATGAAGTGAGAGATATATTACCATTTATTATTAGGTTTGATCATGTCACTACATAAAAATGAAAGGAATGATTCTGCTCCTTTGCAGGACTTTAGAAAGCCATGGATAATTATTTTAGATTGCAAAAGTTCCAAACCACATGAATAGTTAATATTAATAATGCTAAGAATTGTAGAACAGTGTTTATTAGACTGTGATAATATTATCAAATCAAGCTTTTATTATGGCCCTAAAGACCAATATAACCTGTTACTATTAAAGCACACAAGGAACTTGATTGTATGTTGATTCAAAACATCAACATACATTTTTTCCCATATTTAACTTAGTTTGTACTTCAAACAAAATATTGAGATAAGAAGGGATGTGTCAAATGCATTAAATATATTGTAGCTTGGTTATACTGGTCTATGATCATAATAAAGGTTTGATATGATTTCTATGTAGCTTAGTAAAAAGATAAAATACCAGAGACGCTCTAAAATATTATAATGAAAAAATAATACTGTATGGCATCTATGTGACAGGTATATAAACAAAAGAAAAATTAAGAAAGAAAAATGACAAGTTATTTTAATGTGGGGATGGGCGGGCCTATAAACAAACACACACATGATTCTCTCTCT
Source organism: Erythrolamprus reginae (assembly GCF_031021105.1). Lineage (NCBI taxonomy): Eukaryota > Metazoa > Chordata > Lepidosauria > Squamata > Dipsadidae > Erythrolamprus > Erythrolamprus reginae. The sequence continues at coordinate 84,309,682 of NC_091952.1, read as the reverse complement.
CAAACACACAAAAGCCACCTTTCATATTACACTTGTTCTTATTTAAATAATCCCTAGCAAATGTAACATCTTTTGTCCAAACACCAACTGACATGAAAAAGATAATCCTTTGCACATAAGAAATGACAGGTCGCATTGTAAAAATAGAAAACGTATCCAGAATTTATATATCTATGACAAATCCTTTATAAAACAATTCCATAGCTAAAACATTAGATTCCAAAAGGCATGCTTTCATTTCCCTATCAGATTCATTGAAAAGAGATTTAACAAGCAGCCATGCTCTTATTATATTTTACTATTGTAACCACTACTATATAATTTTGCATTCAGTAGCAACTGCTGTTTAAGTACAAAACCAAGCATATGAGCATTATCAGAGTAGTGATTTCTGGGTAATCCAATAGTGTTTCTCTGACATAATTTATATTTTATTATTATAATTTTGTGTTTGTTATACTGTGGTGCCTCTACCTAAGAACGCCTCTACTTACGAACTTTTCTAGATAAGAACCGAGTGTTCAAGATTTTTTTTGCCTCTTCTCAAGAACCATTTTCCACTTACAAACCCGAGCCTCTGAAACTGTAACCGGAAAAGGCAGGGAGAAGCCTTCATGGGGCCTCTCTAGGAATCTCCTGGGAGGAAACAGGGCCAGAAAAGGTGGGGAGAAGCCTCCGTGGGGCCTCTCTAGGAATCTCCTGGGAGGAAACAAGGCCAGAAAAGGTGGGGGAAGCCTCCGTGGGGCCTCTCTAGAAATCTCCTGGGAGGAAACAGGGCCAGAAAAAATGGGGAGAAGGTTCAGTGGGGCCTCTAGGAATCTCCACCCTCCCTTTGGTTTCCCCAATCGCACACATTATTTGCTTTTACATTGATTACTATGGGAAAAATTGCTTCTTCTTACAAACTTTTCAGAACCTGATCACGGAATGAATTAAGTTCGTAAGTAGAGGTACCGCTGTATTTATATCCTACACTTCCTCTACAAACTGGCTTCTACAGTTAATCCTTGTTTAATATTTGCCCATTTAGTGACAGTTCAAAGTCATGACAATGGTGAAAAAAGTAACTTTAGGACCAATCCTCTCACTTACGCTGGTCACGGTGTCCCTACAGTCACATGATGGAGATTCAAGTGTGTCATAGCTGAGTGACATTTTCAGCTGTCACACACATCCTACAATCACACAACCCTTCACAGTTGACTTCCGATTGAATGCTTCCCTTTCTGACAAGTCAATGGAGAAGCTGGCAGTAAAATGTCAAGTCACAATCACGTGACATCTCATTTAATAACGGCGGGTGATTTGCATAACAATCATAGTAGAAGTGAGATTGTAAGTTGTTGCGATGTGATGTCTGGCTTAACGACTGACTTGCTCAACAACACAGTTTGCCAGTCACAATTGCGATGATCAAGTGAGGACTACCTGTGTGAGGATCTCCCTATATTTTATCCTAGCACAACTGAATGAGGAAAGTTGGGTTGAGAGACAGTGATGGGCCCAAAGTTACCTTATGACCTTTTGCGACTGAGTATAACTGGATCCTGTGTTTTCCCACTCCTAGTCCAACATCTTCACTACTTGCCACATAAGCTCTTACTTAATTCTCTCATTTGGATGCTGGACAAGGTTCATTGATGCTTGTATTAGAGGCAACAAATTGCACTGATTCGGTTCAATTCAGCTGTAACTGTACCAAGACCACAAATGTGCCAAAGGTGCTTTTTCAAAAAGTAACTGAAAGTCCAGTTGCCTTTTAAAAAGCACCTTTGGACCAACCATGAGCTGGATAACTGAGAATTTCCATAGACACAAGAGTGCCAGTTATCCCATAAAGTAATACAGCTCCATGTTTACTGACACTTTCATTCCCTGTTTGCTAAGGATAATTTCATGAAGGTTTCTTCTCCTTCATCTGCACAATTACTCTGAAAAATTCCCTCCTGAAAAGAGAAAGGGTGGGAGAAGGATCCAAAGCTAAACATGTTATAAGTGTGGAGGAAATGAGAAATTGCATCACTAATAATAATATAATAATAGGAGTTGAATAGTCACTCATGCCCTCATCACCTCGAAGCTCGACTACTGTAATGCTCTCTACATGGGGCTACCTTTGAAGAATGTTCGGAAACTTCAGATCGTGCAGAATGCAGCTGCGAGAGCAATCATGGGCTTCCCTAGGTATGCCCATGTTACTCCAACACTCCGTAGTCTCTGCATTGGTTGCCGATCAGTTTCTGGTCACAATTCAAAGTGTTGGTTATGACCTATAAAGCCCTTCATGGCATCGGGCCAGAATATCTCCGGGATCGCCTTCTGCCGCACGAATCCCAGCGACCGGTTAAGTCCCACAGAGTTGGCCTTCTCCGGGTCCAGTCAACTAAACAATGTCGTCTGGCGGGACCCAGGGGAAGAGCCTTCTCTGTGGTGGCTCCGACCCTCTGGAACCAGCTCCCCCCAGAGATTAGGATTTCCCCCACCCTCCTTGCCTTTCGGAAACTCCTTAAAACCCACCTCTGCCGTCAGGCATGGGGGAATTGAAACACCTCCCTCTTGCCCATGTAGTTTTTGTGTATGATTCGATTGTGTGCTTGTTTTTTATATATTGGGGCTCTTTTGGATTTTTTAACTTAAAACTGTAATTTAGATGGTGAAATATTACATTTGTTACTATGTTTTGTTTACCATTGTTGTGAGCTGCCCCGAGTCTACGGAAAGGGGCGGCATATAAATCCAATAAATCTAATCCAATCTAATCTAACTGTATCTCTATGTATAATCTCATCCGGTAAAGCAAAGGTCAAGATTATGAGAATGCAGGCTGGGACTTGCATGTGAAGATACAGTATGTGTGTCTTTCCTTACTTTTTTTTTTTTTTTTTGGTGAAAGCCAAGCCCATCTTAGGTATGTTATAAATAATAATGTGACAAGCAACGGCAATGCATGAGATGAATACGCAGGCTGAAAAAATAAATACTTCTAACTTTTTTCTCTACTGGCAGTTGGGGGTGTAGTTTCTCATAGAGATCCTGGTTAATGCATCATGTATGCACAATCCATAATTCCATTTTTGAAAATTGAACTCACTCAAGTCACACTGCTTCATTTAATTTAATATGATTATTTTTGTATATATTAATTGTTAATTTTGTCCAGAAGACGCAATGGAATATTTGTACAGGAAATCACAGGTATTCATTTCAGAGGGACCAATTCACAGTGATTGCAATTTTAGAGGGATAAAACTTAAAAAGTCTGCATGTTGCCCACAAATATATGGATACATACATACATACATATACACATCTGAATTATGTGCTGAGTTTGGATCTCACCTGATAAAGTTATATTGTTATTTAGCCTTGCTGTTTTTATACAGTAATCTTTTCCATGATTACTTAAAACAAAAGGCAACACCGATGGGTAATAGATAACATTAAAAAGACAATGTATATCAGCATACACTCAGTGTAAACTTGTAATATCTTGTCTACCATTTTAGCAGATTGTAATGCTTTTGGATACAGTGTTAAGATGGGGATAAGGAGAGCATAGAGATAATTGATCATTGGGGATAAGATTAGCAGATTCCAACAAGGAGCAGCCAGCTACCCAAACCGTTTCTATTCAGATGGCTTCAAGTGTCTCATTATGTAATGACGGTAGGTCCTGTGCGGCCAGTTCTCTCATGTAGCTGGGAAAGCATCAGTGCAATAGAGATGAGAGGAGCCAACATGACCTGCCAAAAAGAAAGAGAAAGAAAAAAAAATGAAGAGGAACATTGGTCAAGATTTTGGAAACCAATGTCAGGTTTGAGAAGTCAGTAGCCAGGGTAGAGGTCAAAACCACTATGAGTATATTTCATGCCATCTACAAGGGTCGTCCAGAAAGTAATGCACTACATTTTTTTTCTCAGCCTACAGTAAGGGTACAAATGTGAAACTTGAGATATACATTATTTGAATTGTCAGGAATCAGTGTGTAAGTTTTGCGTTTCTTCAGCTGGATCAGTGTTTCAAAATGGCATCTATAAGTGATATACGTTACAAGCAGCATGTCGTCATTGAATTTCTCACTGCAGAGAAAGAAACTGTTGGGAAAATTCACAAATGTTTGTGTACGGTTTATGGAGAATCTGCAGTCGACAGAAGTATGGTTAGTCACTGGGCACGGAGGGTGAGGCCATTACAATGCAGAAATGGCTTAGTGACCAGAACAAGGAGTGGTACCGACAGGGCATGCACGTCCTTGTGTCTTGCTAGAGGAGGAAGGCCATAGAACGGGATGGAAAGAACAGTTTTCTACTTAAGAACCAGAACAAACTGGGATTCTAGAAACCTGCATAGACTCAGTCCCACTGGGATGTCTGCTGGCTGTGCTCAAAGATGGCAGCCATGACTGTAATCAAAACTTCCTTTTTAAAAAAAAATGAGCATCAGACATCATGGCTGTTACCTTGACATTTCTGACCAGATCCTGCAGACACCCTCCCAACACTCCTGCATAGCTTTAATTTGGAAAACAAGTTTCAAATTCTCACACTATGAAACAGGAATCCTGGAAGCATTCAACATATAGTATGTCTTGAAATCAGAGATAGAAAACAAACCTTTAATATTTCATATACCTCACAAAATAAAATGAGTCCTAATTCCTTTATTTTTCTTCCTAGTTTCTCCCTGCTTTTCCACAAGTGCAAGATCTGCTTTCTTTGCAGCATTGATCCATTGCAGCAGGAATGTTTACAAATTAGAATTAGAGCATCAGCACGGCCAATAAATCTATGATCCAATAATTTAAGTAACATAGTCTTCTAAATCAGATACTAATGATATCAGAGTGATACAGTGGTTGCACATGAATGAAAAAGATTATCTAGGGGAAAATCCCCCCAAAATGATGACACAGCTTGGCAATATAATCTACCTGTGGATCCTCATATATTTTGGGTGCATCTTTTTCATAGCTGTCAATATATAGTCGTACAGTTGCTCCAGCACTTCCTGTGCCACTAAGTCTGAAAATGATGCGAGAACCATCAGCAAAGATGAGCCTCAAACCCTGAAAAGAAAGAGAAAAAGAAAAAGAAAAGAATTTCAGGGTTCCTGAAATCTATTCTATTTGATTTTCATTGGCTTCTGGCTATTATATGGCAATCATAATAGTATGCCTGAAAAGAAAAGATAAGCTCCTAATTTTTATTTTGCTATGCAGAACTGCAAGTGCTTCAGAATATGTAGGAATTAAACATTAATTTATGAACTGGCATTTTATATACCATTCTTTCCCAAATAAGTTACCTTTCTTAAGTATCTTTGCATGTTTTGATCAAACTAGTTCAGTAAACATAGGATCCTGGCAATCATAGATATAATTTATCTTGGCCATATCCTTTCAGAATAAGCTACCAAAGCTAGCCAAGCTTTAATTAAAATAAGCAATGGAATCCCAAAATTCTAGTACTGTTAATTCAACTGTAGTCATATTGTAATTTTATCCTCCTTTCCTTCTCCTAAACCAGTCATAAAAGGAGTTCCAAATTTTATAGTAGACAGAATCTTCTTTGGAATTTCTAGGTGACTTTCTGTTCTCATATTAATAAAAACTTGGTTAGTTTTTTTTAATATTAGTCAAGGCCAACTAGATGCTAATAAATAATGAATATTAAAATATTGTGTGTTATGAGTTGTTTTGTTAAATCACTGCTCTCGATAGTGACATGTATAGAAAACTATTTATTAGTAAACATTTATTAATTTCTAAACACGAAAATATCAGTGCTTCTACTATGCTGTAAATAATCATCACCACTATCATCATAATCAGCATCCATCTGAATTCTTTAAACAGGTAAGAAATCCAGGTAAAAGTAATTTTCACTTTTACCGCAACTGCGAATAAAAGTAACTTAATTTGAATTTTGTTTAATTTTTACTAAAGTATGTATAGGGCTAAAAGTAACATTGTTAAATATATTGGTAAAAGGACATTTCCTCCAGATACTAAAACTTCCAGTTTAAACATTTTGCCAACCTGATTCCTTGAAATGCTTCCATCTACAGGATCGCTGTATTCAAAATTATCAGCTTTTTCCACAACAAATGATTTGTCACCAGCTGACAACTTCTTGCCCACAAAGGACCGGTCGAAGAACAGAGTCTCTAGATCTTTCATCATCCGGTTAGCACCATCAGCTTCCACCTCTTCATAATCATATCTAGGAATAATCAGGAAATTTTGTTCATAGAAACACAGATTGCAACCGGCCGGCCAAGCCCCTGTTTTGTTTTACAACTTTGTGTCCAATCATTTATTCCTCTTTTCAGGCAAAAGAGAGAAGGGCTATGATGCTAAAGACCAATGCCATAAATCCAGCATTAATTTGCATTATTTAAAATAAATGATAGAATTGTATTTATTCCCCCCTCTATTCATTGGCCTGGTGTTTAGCTAAGTTTGGATAAGATCATTTCATGAATATTTATTTATTAAATTTAGAGTCATATGAGACTATTTTCTGAAATAAAAAAGATGGAAATGTTTATTCATATACATACACATAGTATAACTGCTATGTATGTGCGCACATTTTAAATAATTAACTAAATTATTAGTATAGCCTCCCATCTCAGTGTAGTGACTCTGGGCAGTGAACAATTCTAAAACAATTAAAACAGTTTAAAGCAATACAAAAAATGAATATAGACAGCAGCTGAAACAATTATGAGTACAATTTTAGTACAGCTAAGAAACAGTGTCCTTGACACATTTGAGACTCGAGGCCTGGACACTAGCCAAGGTTTTAAGGCTTTGAAAAAGGCCAACTGGGTTGGGGCCATCTAGTCTCTGAATGAAAGATGTTCCAAAGGGCAAGGGCTATAGCAGCAAAAGCACGTCTCCTGGTGCCTGCCAGCTGACATTGCTATTGAACTAAATTCCCTGACCATTCCTATAAGTTTTATTTATAACTCTTACTTTTTGACTCAAAAGACACTCAATTTCTTCAAGCATATTGTATTTGTCGGAGTATAAGACATGCCTTTTCCTAAATGTGGCTGAAAATTTGGGCGCGTCTTATACTCCTAAAGTAACCCTGCCCACTTGCCGACCCCTATCCTTCGGCCTCCATGCGTCTTCTTCCTGGCTGCAGAGATTGCCACTGACAATGGCTTGTGTTTTAGGGCTCTGCCCATTGCATTTTCAGCCTCTAAATGCTTGCATGATGCCCAGAATGGTTATGCAGGACAGATGCTGCCTTCTCCTACCTGATCCACACTTTGCCTGCTTTAGTCACTGGAGCTTCCTCCGAGGATCAGCTGTGCTTTTGAAACTGTTTTTCAGCCCAAACATGAGCTAAGCAATCTTCTGTGTTTTGCCTGCTTTCCTAATTGCTGCTCCCTCCGACAATCAGCTGTGCTTTAGAAGCATAGCTCCAACCGTCCCCAACTTCAAAACCAGTGAGCGAACTAATTTGCTGAAGCTGACCAGGCTAAGGACTAACCAGATAAATACCTGGTATGTAGAATCTCTCCCCAAACTAAGGTGCATCTCATACTCCGGTGTATCTTATACTCCGAAAAATACAGTAATTAAATTTTGTCATGCTAATATGTATGATATGCAACTATTTGACTTATAAGCATACTTAAGTTAATTCATAAATATTAGTTTTATGTTTGCCATAGAGTATGTTTTACATCCTAGAATAAAGACTGTAATAAAGCATTCTTGATATTTAATGGCAACTTTTTGCATGTAATTGTTGGTAAAGACTTTTCCAAGCTGAGCTTGACTCCAAGTGAAAAGTATTGGTACTTCTATGTAATTTTCAGTAAGAAGGAACAATAAGACCCGCTTTGCTGTTGCATTCATCCAGGAGGTTTCAACTTCTCATTTTGGCCTCTAGCCTTGGGATTCCTTAGTGGTCTTTTCTTCATATACCATGCAAGACTCTCCCTGTTTAGTTCCCTAGGTAAGATGATATCAGCCAGGCACTGTAACCTGCTGAGATATGCACTATATTCAAATATAGTCATGTTACGATCAACATTAAGAAGCTAAGGAAGTTTAAGAAAGTGAATCCATGGGGAGAGATAAAATCCACATTTAGAAACCTCTTCACTTCCGTTACTTCAAAGTGGGAGAGGACTCTGGGAACTAATCAATGAAAGTATTAGATATGCTGTGTTTTTAAAAATCTCTCACTCTGCAGACATGTCCCTGAAATAGCCCAGAAAGTACAGAAGCAACAAAGATGATATTTATGGGAGGGGAATGCTGAATACGTAGGTCAAAAACAGACACACCCTGCTTCCTAAACTAGTCACATCTAATGGGCAGATTACTTGGTAAATTCTCCCTCCCACAAACCATGTATCTTCTCCATAAGCTACCTAAGACTGCCACTTTCTACAAAGACAATGAATAATTATGTAACATCATCATAGGGTTTGAGTAGGTGGAAATTAATGTAAAGCCAGGGTGGGCAACTAGGGCTCCATTATGACATGTGGACTTCAACTCCAGAATTCCTGAACCATCCCAATAATGCGGCAATTAAGAAAATTGTGTTGATATTACAAAATTATGCAATGTGAAATTTTTGCAGGGTTTTTAAAAATTAAATATCAAACAGTTCTAGATATAAATTGGAAATCCACAGCAGATAGAAGAAAATCAATTCTGGTATACTGTGGGAACCTGAAACATTCACAAAGCTTCTATATCTCTAATTTGGAACCTTACTTTCAAACAGCAAATGCTGCATTCAGTTTACATAACAGAGTTTAAAAACAGAATTCTTGATTCCCAAGAATGTGTGTCCTTTAATTATATTATTTCATGGAAGCTGAACTTAAAATATTTTATCCATTCTAATTAAACACATCTCAGATCTAAGAAATTACTACCTTGTGAAGAAATTCCGCCCATATTGTTGCCAGTGATCTTTCAGGATTGATTCCACGCTCTGTTTTCGGGTAGCTATAATCGATAACCATGCCAACACTGCCCAGAGCCCATCTTTTTCACGAATATGATCCGATCCTGCAGCACAGACAGATAAACAGCATACAAATGGAGTCAATCCTTCATCTAAGTGAAGAATGATGGAACAGAGCAGGATTGGATAACCTGTGGCCCACCAGGTAGGTGGCCCACTACGTATGGACCACCTTTAAAGTACTGAACGACACGGGACCAACTTATCTGTGAGACACCTCTTCCTATGGATATGTGCCTGTTTCATTAGATCTCACAGAGTGGATGAGATCCACATCCCTTATGTCAAATGTTACCATACTGACTTTTATGTTTTTAAAATGGTTTGTGAGGCGTCCAGAGTTATGGTAATATACTGTACATCTTATAAATAAACACATATGTTAGGCCTGTCTTTCTCTATCTTTGAAACAGAATGACCCCACATAATCCAGGCACATAGATAGAAGTAGTAGATGTCACTGCAGAAAGAATTCAGATAAATAAAAATTCTAGCTATGTATGTTTCACTAGCAAATATCAGATGTATGGTTACAATGTGGGAACTAATATTTTGCAGATTTCATTCCTTATTTGCTATTAGAAATCCTCAATCTGAGTATTGCATTGGCAGTTCTGTGTTAGCAAAAACTTCACAAGAGAAGGATTTAGGGGTAGTGATTCTCAAAATGGGTGAGCAGTGTGGTCGGGCGATAGGAAAAGCAAGTAGGATGCTTGGCTGCATAGCTAGGGGTATAACAAGCAGGAAGAGGGAGATTGTGATCCCCTTATATAGAGCGCTGGTGAGACCACATTTGGAGTACTGTGTTCAGTTCTGGAGATCTCACCTACAAAAAGATATAGACAAAATTGAACAGGTCCAAAGACGGGCTACAAGAATGGTGGAAGGTCTTAAGCATAAAACGTATCAGGAAAGACTTAATGAACTCAATCTGTATAGTCTGGAGGACAGAAGGAAAAGAGGGGACATGATCGAAGCATTTAAATATGTTAAAGGGTTAAATAAGGTTCAGGAGGTAAGTGTTTTTAATAGGAAAGTGAACACAAGAACAAGGGGACACAATCTGAAGTTAGTTGGGGGAAAGATCAAAAGCAACATGAGAAAATATTATTTCACTGAAAGAGTAGTAGATCCTTGGAACAAACTTCCAGCAGACGTGGTTGGTAAATCCACAGTAACTGAATTTAAACATGCTTGGGATAAAAATATATCCATTGTAAGATAAAATACAGGAAATAGTATAAGGGCAGACTAGATGGACCACGGGGTCTTTTTCTGCCGTCAGTCTTTTATATGTTTCTATGTTTCTATTATAAAGTTAGTTCACTTATAATTATTACTCTATAGAAACATTTTTAATCTAAATTATGTTGATCAGGTAAAACAGATCTGAATCCATTATTCTCAACCTACTCCTTTATCTTACTTCACGGGTAGTGGCTAAATTCATCTATCATGCTAAGCTAAAGCTGGACAACCTATGTTGGTTTGAGGGCCACACCAGGCTCTGAGTGGCATGTCAAGGGCTACACCCTCTAAAGCAGTAAGAGTAAGGACCCAAATGGGAAGGGGTAGGGGGATATCAAGGGTAAAAGCAGTGCTTGGCATTACTTAGAACATTTCTAATGTCCTTTTAACATTTTGGAGTCCACCAATCTAGAGATCACAAAAGGGAGTTTCATTTTACCTCCAAGCCATGCTTTTCAAACTTTACAGTAAAATTTGGTGTGCAATACTAATGGTTTGTTTTTCAAGTCATGTCTAGTTTCAGATAGATTGCAAAGCACATAATAGGCTTCATAAAAAGCACTAACTGAATTTACCTGTCACCTGGTTGATAAGACAAAGGAACTAAAGTTGAACTTCTTGCAATGTGTAAATCTAGCCACTATTACATGAATGTGCTCTCTGTTCAGGTCTTAAAAGTCTAGAGGTCTTGTTTGGGGAAAAATGAGGTACTAATGTTGTAACAAAAATAATTAATAGTAGGAATGTTTACGTACCAGTACCAAAACTCTCCTCTCCACACAGAGAGAGTTTGTTTGCATCCATCAGATTTCCAAAGAACTTCCAACCTGTTGGAGTTTCATATAAAGCAATCTTTGTAGCATTGGCCACCCTTCAAAAGACAGGAATAATAGCACCGTTATTGATGAATGACTTACTGTAGAAACACAGGAACTTCTGTTGGGTATCTTATTTCATAAGCAAGATCACAAATCCCATGTTAGAAGTCATCCCTTTCATATTTATTGTATCCAGTCATTAGGTAGCCAGCATTAAGTGAATGTAACCCACATTTCAACTGAGGGAAATTACATTTCAAAGAATGCTAACCATTTATGTACATTTCAAGAAAAGAAGCTACATAAAAAAATAGAGAGTACTTTATTTGTCCAATTCTGTCATTAAAAAGAAAAGAAAAAGGTGATAACTTCACTGGTTGCCATCCAGGTTCTTGAAGCCAAGATCCATTCCAATATATTTAGCAATAATACCATTATTTTCTTCCAAATGTATCTAATTTTATTTGTAACATTTTCCTTCTTTGCGGACTCCTCCCCACATAAAAACTTAAATTAATAAAATTTTAATGAATTCAGTTTAGGTATCACACACCTAATTTAGTGGCACTCTAATATTAAAAACATCCAGTAGTCACAGCTAAGGAACCTCATTCTTAAGCTACCTTAAAATAGAAATCAACTGTAGATAGTCTAAGGTTAAAGTTTTTGGGGTTTGAGGAAGAAACCACAGGTAGTGCATTCCAGGCATTGATCACTCTGTTGCTGAATTCGTATTTTCTGCAGTCAAGTTTGGAACAGTCTACATTAAGTTTGAATCAATTGTGTGCTCATGTATTGTTGTGGTTGAAGCTGAAGAAATCATTGACAGATAGCACATTGTAGTAAATGATTTTATGAACTACATTTAGGTCAGATCGAAGGCAACAACGTTCTAGGCTATCTAAGCCCAAAATTTCAAGTCTGGTGGAATAAGGTATTCTGTTGCAAGCAGAGGAATGGAGAATTCTTCTTGTGAAATATTTTTGGACTCTCTTGATTGTATTGATATCTGATACACAGTGCAGGTTCCAGAAAGGTGAGCTGTATTCAAGAATTGGTCTAGCAAATGTTTTATATGCTCCGGTTAGTATACTGCTCAAAAAAATAAAGGGAACACTCAAATAACACATACTAGATCTGAATGAATGAAATATTCTCATTGAATATTTTATTTGCAGAACTATTCCATTTGCACAACAGCATGTTAAATTGACTGTCAATTAGTGCTGCTTCCTAAGTGGACAGTTTGATTTCATAGAAGTTTGATTTACTTGAAGTCATATTCTGTTTTTTAAGTGTTCCCTTTATTTTTTTGAGCAGTGTAGATTAAGATTGCCATAGAAGAAGCTATGCAAGATTAGATTAATAACTCTTAGTGTCTTTTTGGTGATGTTGTTACAATGGGGTCTGGCACTTAGGTCATTAGATAGGAATATTCCAAGATCCTTGAGAGAGTGAGGGTCATCTACAAGGTCGTATCCTCCAAGCTTGTATTTTGTGTTCTGATTCTTTTTGCCAATGTGTAAGACAGAGCATTTATTGGTTGAGATTTGAAGTTGCCAGTTGTCTGACTATTCTGATACATGGTCAAGGTCTTTGGCAGTATTGTCGGTAGTATTAAATAATTTTACATTGTCAGCAAAGAAAATGCAATTGCTTGTAATATGATCACAGAGGTCATTTATGTAAAATATGAATAGTGTTGGTCCTAGAACGCTGCCTTGAGGGAAACAACTGTTGACAGATGAAGGATTTGATAGGGCACTCCCTATTTTAACTACCTGTTGTCTGTTTGACAAGAATGCAGTTATCCAATCATGAAGGGGACCAGAGATCCAATTAGATTTAAGTTTCAGAAGAAGTTTGTCATGTACCACTGAACCAAAGGCTTTACAGAAGTCTATGTAAATTGTGTATTGTTTTACCCTGCTTGAGATGTGTAGTCTATATGTTTTTGTAGTGTAGGAGTTGCAAGTTACAGGGATAATTTTTTTCTGAAACCGAATTGTTTGCTGGTTGTTGGTTTCTAAGTGGAGGGTAATAGATTTGTTTATGATTGATTCCATGACTTTGCAGGTGATGCAACATAAAGAGATTGGTCTGTAATTTTCAACGTTACTTGGATCTCCTTTTTTAAAGATAGGGATGACTGAAGCTAGTGAACATAAGTTGGGTAAGAAGCTACTTCCGAAGGATTTTTCAAAAATGATGCTTAAAGGTTCAGCTATGGATGAGGAGAGCTTTTTAAAGAACTATGTACATAGTCCATCGCGTCCAATAGATAGGGATGGTTTTAGGTTGCGTAAAGCCTTTCTAATGTTATCATTTGTAAAATTGATTCGTATTAAGATTGTTGTAGTTATTTGTAGTACAACTAGGAAATATAAATAAAATAAATAAAAATGCCTTTTTCAACAAGTAATTTTATTAAAGATACTTAATACTCCTTCCTCCTATTTTCCTCATAATAACAACAACTCTGTGAGGTGGGTTAGGATGAGACAAAGTGACTGGCAAAAAGTCACTCATCCGGCATTCATTTCTAAAATGGGATTAGAACTCCTAATCTTCTTTTTAGCCTGTTGCCATAAACGCAAAACTAAACTGGTTAAAAGATGCATGGGGGAAAACGGGACTATCAGTGACCATGTTGCTCAGCCCAGTTTCTAATCAAGCTCAGTAAGAAAGACTATTCCACTTGTTTTTTTAAAAATTACCTGTCAATTGCTCCACTTGTAGGCATACTTCGGGCAAATCCTCGAACCCCTGTTTGTTGAAAATAAGGTATACTGAAAATATTTGCAGCGATAACAGCAACCGAGTCTGAAGGATTCACGAAGAACCCATGTTTTCCAAGAATCATGTTGCGATCCTAATGAAGGCATTAAAAAAAATGGTGGCATAAATTACCTTGTTGAAAGGTTTCATATTATAACTGGTCTCCTAGGCTGCTCTATCTGCAATTTGAAAAGAAGCACCCAATTTTTTAAATAAACAAAGGCTACAAAACTGAAGTTAATTCCTTTGTATAAAATCCCCATAATCTACAGAATGGCTCTTTAGGCATTTTAAATCAGTTATTTTATGATAGTTCAGAAAGTAAGTAACGTTGAGTCTTTGGTTTTCTCTGAACTGGATTGTTTCTTTACAGATGTTTCATTACCACAGTAGATAATAGCATTAGTGCTAACTATATAATAATGTTACCATTTCATAATGAAACATCTGCAAGAAAACTACCAAGTTCAAAGGGTAACAAGAACCCTGAGGTATAAATATTCCCTCTATTGGTAAATAACTTCTGTTATTTTATACCTTAGTTTGTAATGTATTTTCATACTCGCTGCACAAAAAATTACACCAGCCTTAAGTAAATACATAAACAAGAAATTGAAACTTCGCTATCTTTAACAATCATCGGTAATGGAAAATTTCAGCAGATTCTACTTGCAGTCTTTTAACTCTGTTGTCCAATTATTAGAGAACAGAAGCCCTATCTTTAAACTGAAATGCATATATTTAGATGATTTATGAGCACTGGAGTCTATAATTAAGGCAATGTTATGTCATTATTAATTTTACATACTGCATATAGCTGGAAGACAAAAGCGGAATAATGAATAGCAATTCTCTTGCAATGTTGAGAAATTTGAACCGCAAATTTTGGGTTTGAGACCAGTTTTGCCACTGGTAACATGAGTTTAAAAAAAGAAAAAAGAAGCAGGGATTCACTTAATAGCATGTGTAACTGGAATGATAGTTACATTACCAAATGGAAAAACATGGAAAATGGCACAAGCTATCCAGACTGATTAATGCAGCATTTATTCCTTAAGGATTTGTGACAACTCAGCAGTACTCTTTGAAAACTTTCTATTTAAACTTGGTTTTTCATAGATTAGGAAATGGATTTCAAACTTTTTAACTCCATGGCTTTAACTTTTCTATCCTAAACTATCAGTTCTAAAAATAGCAAGTTAAAGAAGGTTGCCATAAATTACCAGTAGGTATAAAGTAATCCTGGACTGGTAATTGTAGCTGCTCAGAGTTTTTCAGAAAGATGGGAAGTCTTATAATTTGTTTGAATGAATAATTTGTTTAAATAAACAATTGTGACAATGCGGTCTTCTAGTATCCCAAGATACTGTTGCTGAATTTCAGTTGCAACGTAGTTGAAATTTGAGAGCAAGTTTTTGGTTCAAGTTTAAATGATTTTAAGGACGTTAATGGGAATGGTTCACCTCTGAAAGGTTCTTATTCTCATCCTAACCTTAAAACTATCCACACAAGAACCAAAAATTTTAGCCATGCTTCTCTGGGAAAGCCAAAGAGTCACTATCCATTGATACATTTCCGAAAATTTAGTTGTGACCTTCACTCCTTCAAGCAACACCAAATCCTGCCTCTCCACTTAACTAATGCAGACAAACACAATATAATTTATAAGTAACTAATAATTATGATTTTACTCATAGCTTGTCACCTGTTAAAGGTGAGTACTTTTCTAACAGTCAGCACCAAACATGTTTCCCCAGACAACGCCATCATGTAAAGCTATCAAATGGAGTTCAATTTATTCCTCTTATTCCCATTACTTAGGCATGCATGGATTATATATCCAATTCTGCTTCCTGGCATGGTCCATGTTTGCCCAAGGGAAGAAAAAACAAATCCAAAAAGCACATACGTACTCCATCTCCATCAAAGGCTGCACCAAAATCATACTCTCCTGTCTTCATGGTCTGCACCAGATCGGCAGCGTAAGTTAAATTTGGATCAGGATGGTGGCCACCAAAGTCTTCAAGAGGTACACAATTCACAGCAGAATTAGCAGCTGCTCCAAGCTCTTCACAGAGAATCTTTTTCACATATGGGCCAACAACTGGTTAGGCAAAGAAAAAAAAAACTACACATGAGATTATTATTTTAAAAGAAGTGACAAAATTTGGAGAATATTAACGATAACTTTTTTTCTCCATCTCCCCCTCACATCTGAAGGCCTACAAGCATAAATCTAATAGGTTGTAATGTTGCTCTCTCTGGAGCAGAGGTGTCCAAACTTGGCAACTTTAAGACTTGTGGACTTCAACTCCTGGAATTCTCAGCCACACATGTTGGAGTCTACGTGTTAAAGCTGCCAAAGTTAGACATCCCAGCTTTAGGACTTCAAAAGTTAATATCCATTAAGATTTTATCTCTAAGATATTCAAATAGAGGTCCCATATCAATAAAAAATATGAAAAGGTGACTGTTTGTAAATATTCACTGGGTTATTGTTTACAGTAAAAACATAGTGTAGCTCTACTATTACTTTCTATCTGTACTATTAATAAGATTTACAAAAACAAAAAACATGATAATCCTTATAAATTAAGAAGAGGATATATGCTGCCACCAAGGAAATAGCAATAGCAACAGCAATAGCACTTAGACTTAGATATATGGCTTCATAGTGCTTTATAGTCCTTTCTAAGCAGTTTACAGAATCAATCTGTTGCCCCCAACAATCTGGGCCCCCATTTTACCAATCTCAGAAGGATGGAAGGCTGAGTCAACCTTGAGCCTGGTGGGATTTGATCTGCCAATTGCTGGCAACTGGCAGTCAGCAGAAGTAGCCTGCCATACTGCACTCTACCACCACCGCAGCTCTGAATAAACTAACTTTTCCTTATAGCTCTAAGACAAGTAAACATGATCCATGATGGGTAAGTGGTGTGTGTGTGTGTGTGTGTGTGTGTGTCTGTGTGCGCGTGCATATGTGTGTCTGTGTTTGTTGATGGTATGTACTTATGTAAAATCAATTCCAATCTACAAGAGAATGTAGAAACATAGAAACATAGAAGACTGACGGCAGAAAAAGACCTCATGGTCCATCTAGTCTGCCCTTATACTATTTCCTGTATTTTATCTTAGAATGGATATATGTTTATCCCAGGCATGTTTAAATTCAGTTACTGTGGATTTACCAACCACATCTGCTGGAAGTTTGTTCCAAGGATCTACTACTCTTTCAGTAAAATAATATTTTCTCATGTTGCCTTTGATCATTCCCCCAACTAACTTCAGATTGTGTCCCCTTGTTCTTGTGTTCACTTTCCTATTAAAAACACTTCCCTCCTGAACCTTATTTAACCCTTTAACATATTTAAATGTTTCGATCATGTCCCCCCTTTTCCTTCTGTCCTCCAGACTATACAGATTGAGTTCATTAAGTCTTTCCTGATACGTTTTATGCTTAAGACCTTCCACCATTCTTGTAGCCCGTCTTTGGACCCGTTCAATTTTGTCAATATCTTTTTGTAGGTGAGGTATCAAGAACAGAACACAGTACTCCAAATGTGGTCTCACCAGCGCTCTATATAAGGGGATTACAATCTCCCTCTTCCTGCTTGTTATACCTCTAGCTATGCAGCCAAGCATCCTACTTGCTTTTCCTACCGCCCGACCACACTGCTCACCCATTTTGAGACTGTCAGAAATCACTACCCCTAAATCCTTCTCTTCTGAATTTTTTGCTAACACAGTGCCAATGCAACTCTCAGATTGAGGATCCTTTTTCCCCAAGTGCATTATTTTACATTTGGAAACATTAAACTGCAGTTTCCATTGCTTTGACCATTTATCTAGTAAAGCTAAATCATTTACCATATTACAGACCCCTCCAGGAATATCAACCCTATTGCACACTTTAGACTCATCGGCAAATAGGCAAACCTTCCCTACCAAACCTTCCCCTATGTCACTCACAAACATATTAAAAAGAATAGGACCCAGAACAGACCCTTGTGGCACACCGCTTGTAACCTGTCTCTGCTCAGAATACTCGCCATTAACAATAACTCTCTGATGTCTATGCTTCAGCCAGCTTGAAATCCACTGAACTATCCAGGGATTAAGTCCAATCTTCACTAATTTATCTATCAGCTCTTTATGTGGAACCGTATCAAAGGCTTTGCTGAAGTCCAGATAGGCAATATCCACGGCACCACCTTGATCCAACACCTTTGTGACATAGTCAAAGAAATCAATGAGATTAGTCTGACATGATTTGCCTTCAGTAAAGCCATGCTGATTTGGGTCCAATAAGTTATTGTTTTTAGGTGCTGATTTATCCTCTTTTTGAGTAGAGTCTCCATCATTTTAACTATAACTGATGTCAAACTAACTGGCCTGTAGTTACTAGTTTCTTCTCTACTGCCCTTCTTGTGGATAGGCACAACACTGGCCATTCTCCAATCCTCAGGAAAATCTCCTGTTAACAGGGATTGGTTAAACAAATCAGTCAGGGGGGTAGCAATGACAGATCTGAGTTCTTTAAGAACTCTGGGGTGGATGCCATCTAGACCCATTGCCTTATTTATCTTTAATTGTTCAAGTTCTTCTAAGACATCGGCTTCTAAGATCACTGGAGCCGAATCCGTACAGCTGGAAGCAATGCTATATCCCTCTATAGTATTATTTTGTAAGGTGTCTTTTGAGAAAACTGAACAGAAGTAGCTATTGAAATGGTCAGCGATCTCCTTATTCCCATCAATGCATGTATTATTTCCGGTACTAAGCTTTGTGATGCTGCAGTTTTTCTTCTTCCTATCACTAATATATCTGAAGAAGGTTCTATCCCCCTTCTTTACAGATTTTGCAATTTCTTCCTCTTTTGAGGCTTTAGCAGCATATATTATCTGTTTCGCCTCCTTCTGTAGATTAATTTTTCCCAGGCATAAGAAAAGGGAAGGAAATGCATGATGACCTATGGGGTTACTGCAACATACCTCCATGCATAGCATCTATCCGAATCTTTAGATGGTTTGGACCTGACAACAGTTCTTTCAGTGCGCTAAAATCAAAAATATTCCTCAACATATTTGCATAAGCTTCTACTGAGTCCACAATTTCAACTGAAAAACAAAAGCAAAAAATTTAATTGAAAAAACTAATTAGATCAAAATATGAGCTGCTGTTGAACAAGCACCTTGATAAATATTATAAGAAAAACTATTGATGCAAGTGAGAACCCATTCATTTATTCATTCATTCATTCATTCATTCATTCATTCATTTCATTTGTATGCAGCCCCTCCTCTCCGTAGACTTGGGGTGGATAACAACAATAATAAAACAGCATATGACAAATGGGGGCAATTCTGATCTCTGGGGGGAGCTGGTTCCAAAGGGTTGGGGCCGCCACAGAGAAGGCTCTTCCCCTGGGTCCCGCCAAACGACATTGTTTAGTTGACGGGACCCAGAGAAGGCCCACTCTGTGAGACCTAACTGGTCACTGGGATTCGTGCAACAGAAGGAGGTCCCGGAGATATTCTGGTCCAATGCCATGAAGGGCTTTAAAGGGCATAAACAACACTTTGAATTGTGATCGGAAACTGATCGGCAACCAATGCAGACTGCAGAGTGTTGGTGTAACATAGGCATACTTAGGGAAGCCCATGATTGCTCTCGCAGCTGCATTCTGCACGATCTGAAGTTTCCGAACACTTTTCAATGAGGGAAGAAACAGATTTTACTTGCCTGTAAATGGTTTAAACTTGTTTTCCAAGTCAAACTGCTGCTTTCCAATTGTACTGAGGTCTACATTTAGATCTGGGCATATAGCATACTCTTCAATAGTCTTGCTAATTTGAAAAATTTTGTCAGTAATTCCTTCAGGTGCAGGACCTAATAAGAAATAGATTTGAAGAGACAAATAGGCTTCTAGAAAAGATGTTAAGTGGAGAACATTTTATAAGAGTTGTATATAAACTTAACAGAGATTACGTATCACATTATAAAAACAATTATAATAAAAATGTTTTAATATCATGATTCAAATAGGAGCAGTGATGCACCCACTCCTTAATTAGTGACTACATTAATTAGCAACCATTTGCAAATATGACTGTAATAAATGGTAATAAAAATCATTTTGCAACCAGAGCAGGCATTTATAACTAAATTTGTGTGCCTGGCAATGATACATGATATTGTAAGAATAATACCGGCATAGCAGTACAAGAGAAATTTATCTGAACGCTTGGTAGCAATCAGTGATCTTCATAGCCTTTCCCTCTTTCTCTGGCACTGTTCACTTAATGATCAATTTAATTAAAAATGTGATCATTGGATGGGAACTAGCTTGCTAAACAAGGAGAGGGTGTAATAATAATAATAATAGTTTATTAAAGCTTTAATTCCTGTCAGGAGGAATTTGGTGCAAGCAACATCTTCTATGGTAGGTTATAGAGTGGCCTCACTTTTCCATATTCTGCTGAATTTTTCTCTTCTATATCATTATTACAACCCTATCATGTTTTGTATCTCTATTTAAAAAGATATAATGTACTTCAGGGATATCAAAGTAGCAGCTCATGGACCAGATGCATCATGCCCTGGCCACGCCCATGCCCGGTTTAGTGAAAGGGAGTAAACTTTCAATACAACACGTGACAATGCAAGTTTGACACCCCTGATTCTACTTAGTTTCTTTCAAAGACCATAGCAAGTCCTTCAAGATTGGATGGCATAGAAGTCAAAAGAAATAAATGAATGAATGAATGAATGAATAAATGAATAAATAAATAAAAAGTGCCTTGGTAAGCAAGTGATTATGACTTTGGAAACAGACGCTATTACAGAATTGTGGAAGTTAATGAACAGTATCTCTCAGGTCTCAACAATAATTGGCACTGAAATTTCACTGAAATGACCCGGGGTAGCGCAGAAGGTAGAGTGCTGTACTGCAGGCCACTGAAGCTGACTGTAGATCTGTAGGTCAGTGGTTCAAATCTCATCACCAGCTCAAGGTTGATTCAGCCTTCCATCCTTCCGAGGTGGGTAAAATGAGGACCCGGATTGTGGGGGCAATATGCTGGCTTTGTTAAAAAGTGCTATTGCTAACATGTTGTAAGCCGCCCTGAGTCTAAGGAGAAGGGCGGGATAAAAATTAATTAATTAATTAAATAAATAAATTTATGTCGCAAAGGGTTGTAAAGCGTGACATAATTGGATGGCAAACCCAGAAATCTTCATTAATTGTATGATCATTAAATGACCATAAGTCATTAAGCAAAGACTTTATATGACTATAATTTGAGATTCCCGACCAGTATCCAAGAAGCAAAGTGAATGTGGAAGGTGGACAGAAGTCACAAGCTGGGGTCGCTACAAGATTTTCCTTTTTAGGCAGTTTGCAAGAAGGTTGGTAGCTAAGAAGCACAGACAGGTTGGGCAGCACTATGGAGTGTTGGCAAGTGTGTGGATGGATGCTATGGGC
This sequence comes from Erythrolamprus reginae, assembly GCF_031021105.1. NCBI lineage: Eukaryota > Metazoa > Chordata > Lepidosauria > Squamata > Dipsadidae > Erythrolamprus > Erythrolamprus reginae. Next base: position 84,288,350 of record NC_091952.1, on the reverse strand, counting down.
AGATGCGAGTGCAGATGTTATTACCAGGCAGGAGAGTGTACAGGCAGATGCACAAGCAGGTGAACTGGTACTATGGTAAGTGCAAGTGCAGGCAGTCTAGTAGGGACCATGGAGTATAAAATTTCCCTGCCATTGTTCAGGGCAATCGTAGCTTTGAATGGTTGCTGAATGAGTGGCTTTAACCCAAACTGTATATATGTACAGGGCCTAAGAGTTGTAAAGGGTCAGAAAAACCAACTAGATATGGAGAAGGACAGAAAAAGTGGCAATGTTCATAAATAATTGAGAAAAAGGAGAAATGAAAGGGAGAAAATGCAACATGTTTCTCCTACAATTTTTTATTTTTTCCCCAAGGACTTCCTATTTTTATGCAGGCCTAGACAGGAGATCACTGGCTGTGGAAGGAAGAGTATAATTGTATGGTGGTATCTCTACCTAAGAATGCCTCTACTTACGAACTTTTCTAGATAAGAACCAGTTGTTCAATATTTTTTTGCCTCTTCTCAAGAACCATTTTCCACTTACAAACACGAGCCTCCAAAACTGTAACTGGAAAAGGCGGGGAGAAGCCTCCATGGGGCCTTTCTAGGAATCTCCTGGGAGGAAACAGGGCCTCCACCCTCCCTGTGGTTTCCCCAATCACACGCATTATTTGCTTTTACATTGATTCCTATGAGAAAAATGGCTTCTTCTTACAAATTTTTCTACTTAAGAACCAGGTCACGGAACGAATTAAATTCGTAAGTAGAGGTACCACTGTACATGTAAACAATGCTTCTAACACCTTTTATTAATATATGATATATAGTAAGAGTGATTACAGATAATTTCTAGCAGAAAGTGATATAGAGTATACGTTTCAGAAAGAGTAGTCTAGGCACTTGTATCTTTAGGTCCTTCCTTGTCTTTCCTTCAGTTAAATATTTTTCCTCTAGAAACCCAACTGGCTTCAACATAAGAGATCTCAACATAAGAGTAGGAGAGAAGTTAACTTGAGAAGAATGGGGAGGAGATGATTAGAATTATTTACCTCCATTTGAAGTATTGAATTTAATGCCAAAATCTCCATTCGGTCCACCAGGGTTATGACTTGCTGTCAAAATTATACCACCAATGGCTTTTATTTTCCTAATAATACAGGACACTGCAGGGGTAGAAAGAATTCCATTCTGTCCGATTACTAACCGGCCAATCTAAAAATAAGAACAGAAGAAAAGCAAAACTCACAAAAGGGTGTTAGAGGACGCAAAAAGTTGCTTTTTTTTAGATTGCAATATTTACCAATGTTTTCTTCAGCTTTTACAACAGCCAGTGTTTCTTTCACATTTGACACCCTATTAAAAAAATTGGGCAGACAAAAGCATTTACATGTTTCTTTATCTTAAGTATTTGTTCCATTTACCAAATTATACACAACAAATTTGCTTCATTTTAAACAACTCTATTGGTTGCTATAAAGGTAGTTCCAAGTTTAAGAACACATTCTGTTCCTAAAATCTGCCCTCAAGTGGAACAGTATTGTTGAATAATATTGTAAACTTGGTATTGTGTAATGAACTTGAACCATTGTGTATTTAACTCAAATTTTACTACAATAGGCTCCATTCTTAACTATGGGTTGTCCTTAAAAGAGATTCCTAAGCCAGGGACTCACAGTACTGGCATAATCTCTCATCATATTAAGTTTGTATTATTATTTAACTTATTTTAAAATCAATTTCTAAAACTATATGCTTAAAAAAAATCTGGATATGTAACAGCACTTTCATGTTCTAGTAAACTAATTTAAACCAAGAGAACGTTATTCAAGTAAATTTTGATGATCAAAATATCTTCAGATAAAGTGAAAGTTTTCAATAAATATTTCATTTATAGGTGCTTTAAGCTATTAAACCATGTTTCTTTTTTTCTTTGCTTTAACTTCACACCAAATATGCATACAATGATCCCTTGTTTTTCACGGGGGATGCGTTCCAAGACCACCCGTGAAAAATGAATTTCCGTGAAGTAGAGGAAAGATATTTTTTAATGTATTTAACGAGTATTTGGACTTTTAAAACCCACCCTTTGCATTAAACAGTCATTCTATAATGTTTCTCAGCTGGAACTACATGTTATATCCTACCAGTTTCTTTAATAGAGTACAGTGGTAGTGTAGAAGAATTTTATGAATTTTTAATCAATTTAATGAATTTAAGCCCCCCTTGAAAGTAGTGAATCCGCGAAAGATGAACCACGAAGTAGTGAGGGATTACTGTACTCCTAAATTATATTGCATCTGATAAACAAGCTTACAATATAGAATAGTAAACTGAATGAAATTATTCTCCAACTTCTTCCTCAAAGCTAAACATGTTACTCTTTACTTTTATATGATAATATGTGAAAATGACCCTGAGTAATGGATGAGGCAAAGAGTTACTGCCTAGGAAATGATCAGTCGAAAAAAGGGGAAGGCCACCTCACTTGCTTAATAGTCAGAAAAAGAAATTTAGACCTGCCCTAATAGATCAGCCTATTAAAACTGTCACTGAGAGATTTGTACTTTCAGACTTTTAAGATTCTATTAATGTAGCTTTACAATAAAGTAGAATTATCTTATCTGATCATGCTTCCTGTCTGGTTATCTATGAGCGCCTACAGTAAGCAGCAACGTCTCATTTATAAAATGAACTGAGATGCTAATTTACTTTCACGTGTCTGTAAACAGATGAATGTTGGTATGGGACCTCAAAATTATGGAAGCTATGTTTCAAGCTTGCCAGTAGGAACAGGCATTTGGGATGGGTCCCAATTTGGAACATGTATGCTGCTGACATGCTTTTAACCTCATTCTCAAATTCTATTCACTTGCTAAAGATGGCACATGGGTCTGAGCCTCAATCTGCAGCATTCTAAGTCATCAGAGATTCCTCCCAAATCGAATAGGTACATTCTAATCACTGCAACAAAATTAATTAAAAACTTTAAAATTCACCCTTTGAAGCATTTAAAAAAAATCTCCAGTGAGATTTAACATTTATTCTTTTTATTTTATTTGCAGGTTTCTTCTTCCAACCACTTAGGCATGCACATAGTTATTTTGGTGTTTCTGTTGCTTTCCTATTAGAGTAAAAAGAGCATCATGACTCTCTCCTGGCCCTGTGGAGTGTGAAGTACTGGTATGTGAATTTCGACTCAACTAGCTGTATTCAGGAGGCTTCCATAAGAGATAGAGTATAGTACACTGATAGCCTGCTGTGACTCTATATAAGTTATGACTTTCTAATTTTAGGATCAGGTTGGATGGTGAAGGTGGAAATTGGTGTCACTTACAATTTACACTTCAGACATGCATATTTCAACCTTCATTTTCTTCAGCAATCCACTGAAGACATGTGTACGGTTTTAAATGTAATTTATTTACAAATGTACAATATTTACAATGCTCTGTGATCCTCAAGGATTCTTTACTTGAATTGCAAATTTAAGAATCCATACTATCTAGGTGAAAGCGTTCTATGGTCACCTGAGAAGTTTATGTACGATAAGAAACAATGTTCAATCAAAGCTGAAATATTTATTTGCTATATCTTCTATAAAGACAAAGTGTATTTGAGATTCAATTAAAAATAGATCTACTGATTAAATGAGATGGATTTTTCCCCATCCAGAATTATGTGGTACTTTCTTAATTTTTGGCAAATTATTTATCACGGTAGATATCTCATTTTCCCTTTCAGCAGAAACACTGTTTATTGGAACCTTAAACAGTAGAGATTAGATTCCCAATTGAGTTAGCTGCCTTAAATGCTTTCTTCTAAAGAAGATCTATTAGGCAGGAAGGAACGGCAACTGTAGATCAAAATTCTAAATATGGCTTCAGCAGCCCCTGGGCCTTGCTATAATTGTAACCCTAATTATAGATTCCCCTGTGTAAGCATGCAAACTAAGGGAATTCTGTCACATTAAGTTTTATTTTAATTAAAGTCCGAAAGAAAAGGTATATCATTACTTAACTGATTATCAGTTCTGGCAATAAAAATCCATATATTCTAAGAACAACAACAAAGTTCAATACATAAATTTATGAATCAACAGGAAGAAACTAATATAAAGATAATACAGTGGTACCTCGAGATACGAGTTTAATTCGTTCCGGACCTGGGCTCTTAAGTCGAGCAGCTCTTATCTCGAACGACTTTTCCCCATAGGAATTAATGTAAATAATTTTAATTGGTTCCAGCCCTCAAAAAACTCACAAAGTTAGTCTAAATTATGCAGAAAGACATGTTTTTAATGAAGAAATGTACATGTACATATAAATGAATAATGAAGTTTCTTTCACTTAACTTGTAAACTTTCTTAAACTTTTAAATTTACATATGTTCAACTTCTCTGCCACCCAATCCTGTAGGACAGAGGTCCCCAACCCTTTTTGCACCAGGGACCGGCTTTAAGCGATCAAGAGAGGAATGGGTGAATGAATGGACGGAGGGTGGGAAGGAAGGAAGGAAAGAGGGAAGGGACAGGAACAGAGGAAGGAAGCAAGGAAACTTATGAAAGGGGAGAGTAAGAGAGGAATGAGTGAAGGGAGGGAGGGAGGGAAGAAGGTGGGAAGGAGAAAGAAAAGAAGAAATAGAGGAAGGGAAGGTAAAAGACAGAAAGAAAAAGAGCAAGAAAGAAAGCTGCAAGCACCCCCCCGAGCCCCCCAGGCCGGCTGCAACATTTTAAAACACGCGCGCCGCTTCGCAGCTGTCTCCTGAAGCCGAACGCGGAAGTTAGCGTTTGGCTTCAGGAGACAGCTCCTTGGCGCTTGTATCTCGAATTTGGGCTTGTAAGTAGAACAAAAATATCTCTCCCCTCCCAGCTCTTATCTCGAGTTGCTCTTAAGTAGAGCAGCTCTTATGTCGGGGTTCCACTGTATTATCTTATTTGGAAAATATGACACATCCTCCTTAAAATTACATATTCCATTTGTTCTGTCTCCCATATATTGATACCATACAACTGATGTTCAAGTAGTATGTTTACCCAATTTAACTTTAAGAGTTTTCCAACAAAATATGCATTTGGATATCAACCATATCCCAAGAAGGGCTCAATATCAATAAATTTAATTAAATCTAACAATGGATGATGAGTCCAGGTGCCAGTTGGGTTTAAAAAAAAATGAAGCTAGTTCAATTTTTATGAAGCAAAAACAAAAATCCTTTGTAATGTCTGCACCAAATAGATTAAAAATGTACCATAAAATGTCTTGTATATTCATAGGTCAAGATCTACCTCAACAGATTGATCAATATGATCAATGCATGAAATATCTAAAGGGAAATTGCAGTTTATTGGGTACACAATAATATAACGCTCACAAAATAACAGCAGTGGCAGAGCGTGAGTAACAATATTATCCAGATCAAAATTGAATATGGAATCCATTCAAGCAGAAGTCAACCACAGGTAGTCTGTGACTTATGACCACAACTGAGCCCACAATTTCTGTTGCTAAGCAAGACATCTGTTAAGTGAGTTTTGCTCCCCTTTATGACTTTTCCTGCTACAGTTATTAAATAAGTCACCCCAAATCTTCAATTAGTAACCCGTGTTGTTAAGTGGATCTAGCTTCCCAATGGAGTTTGCTTGTCAGAAGGTTGCAAAAGAAGATTACATGACCGCAGGACACTGCAACTGTCATAAATGTAGTGATGTATACATAGTGAATACAGTGTTCCCTTGACCTTCGCAGGGGATGCATTCCAAGACCATCCGCGAAAGTCAAATTTCCATGAAGTAGAGATGCAGAAGTAAATACAGTGATCCCCCGATCATTGCGAGGGTTCCGTTCCAGGACCCCTCGCAATGATTGGTTTTGCGCGAAGTAGCGCTGCGGAAGTAAAAACACCATCTGCGCATGCGCAGATGGTGTTTTTACTTCCCAGCAGCGAGGAGCCGAAGATTGGGGTTTCCCCCCCGCCCACGCAAACTCCTCGCTGCTGCCGTGCCCGCCGCTCGCCCGCCCTTCGCCCGGCCACCCGCCGTTCGCTCGCTGCTCGCCCGGCCACCCAGGTTCATTTGGCTTCGGGACATGCCGGCGGCGACGTTTTAAAACAGCCGCGCGGCTTCCCAACTGAGTCCCGAAGTTCGCCTTTGAGCGGCGAACGGCGGGCGAGCCGGGCGAAGGGCGGGTGGCCGGGCGAAGGGCGGGCGAGCGGCGAACAGCGGGCGAGCCAGGCGAACGGCGGGCGAGCCGGGCGAACGGCGGGCGAGCCGGGCGAACGGCAGGCGAACGGCGGGTGGCCGGGCGAAGGGCGGGCGAGCGGCGAAGGGCGGGTGGCCGGGCGAAGGGCAGGCGAGCGGCGAAGGGCGGGCGAGCCGGGCGAACGGCGGGCGAGCCGGGCGAACGGCGGGCGAACGGCGGGTGGCCGGGCGAAGGGCGGGCGAGCGGCGAACGGCAGGCGAGCCGGGCGAAGGGCGGGCGAGCGGCGAACGGCGGGTGGCCGGGCGAACGGCGGGCGAGCGGGTGCTGGGGGGGGCTTCGCCCTCCCGCCAGCAAGAGGGGGAAGACCCAGGGAAGCCGCCCAGCAGCTGATCTGCCCAGCGCCATCTACGCATGCGTGCCCATAGAAAAAAAGGGCGCACATGCGCAGATGGTGTTTTTACTTCCGGGTTCAAAAATCGCCATATAGCCATTTCGCAATGATCGGGCTCGCAATACCCGGGGGATCACTGTAAACCATTTTTGGCTATGAACAATATCACAAGCCATCCCTTAACACTTTAAACCCCTAAATTACCATTTCCCATTTCCTTAACAACCATTTAGATTATTACTCACCATTATTACTGGTACTCACCATTGAATAAGATACTTAATGATCCTGATATTTATTAACAGTTATTTATTAACAATAATTATTTATTTTGTTATTTATTAGCAATAAATATTAACATAATTAATGATCTTCTTCCATCAGCACTTCAGTTTGATGATGATGTATGACGTCATTGGGCGGGAAAACCGTTGTATAGAAAAAAACTGCGAAGTATTTTTTAATTAATATTTTTTGAAAAACCGTGGTATAGGCTTTTCGCGCATTTTGAAGCTGACTGTCCCTTCAGGTAAGAATCAAGCAAGTTGGCTTATGTTGCCCAGGTTGACACATTAAATACATAATGTGGGCCGTCCCTTAACATTTAGGAATTATGTAACACAGCCATTCTAGTTTATTACCATTGGGAGGGCCTGCTAAGTCAAACCAACTCAAGAAATATATCCAAGCATACGTCTCATGGGTGGGAGAAGGCTGGTCCAGGGGAGCAGAAGTGGAGCAGACCTTCCGAAGAACCCACCTGCCTCAGCCGAGGCAAACATGTCCAGTTTGTAAATTTTGTAGAGTTTAACGTTGCATCCTTGGAAAACTACTCCATGGCCAACAGTTTATTTAAATCCTGCCTGAGGCATGAATCCTCTGGACATAATCTTGACTGCATCTCTCTAAGCCACATAATAGATGTTCTATTAAAGAATGTCACGGTTGGCCTTGACAGACCAAGTGGCTGCTTGGTGGGACTTATATTGCATGTTTTCAGCCTTGCTATCATCAGGCTTAAAGCCTTCCGAGATCTCAGCGAGGAAATCAGTTGATGACATCAGACTGACTACAGGGGGTTACAGATGGAAGCTTGTAACAGCTCCTCCATTTCTGGCCCCAAACTGTGGATTTGGATTTGCATTTGGTCAAAGTAGGATAGGGGTAGCACATGGATGACCCCAGGACCTCTTGATTGATGTGGATGAACAGCTTAGAGCAGTGATGGCAAACCCATGGCACGGGTGCCACAGGTGGCATGTGGAGCCATATTTGTTGGCACACAAGCCATTACCGTAGCTCAGCTCCAATATGCATGTGTGTGCAAGTCAGCTGATTTTCAGCTCACCCAGAGGTTCTAGGAGGGCACTTTTGGTTTCCGGAGAGTCTCCAGGAGGATGGAGGAGAGCACTTTTGCCTCTGGAGCCTGGGGAAGGTGAAAATGGGCCTACCTGTTTGGGAAATGGGCTGTTTCAGGACTCCAGAGGGCCTCTGGGAGGGCAGGGGAAGCCATTTTCGCCATCCCCAGTCACTGAATTGTGGGTATGAGCACTAGTGCATGCGCGATAGCACACACACATGAGCTTTTAGCACCCGATGGAAAAAAGGTTCACCATCACTGGCTTAGAGGATGAAATGACATTTCAATCACAGTGATTGCCAGTCCTACAAAGACTCTATATCTTATATTAAGTTTTGGGACACTCTGATTTAAGTACTATAAAATATGAGATCCTCCTTCTGATTCAGGAAGGCAAGAAATTAGTTGATAAAAACTAAAAACCTTTCCCTGGGGAAATCTGTTACTGATATGGATGGAATTTGTTTTTGTTATCTTATTTGTTAATTGTTTTTTGTTTTGTGACACTTCATGCTGAAGACAATCCCAAAACCTTACACTAATCATACTGCAGAATAAAAAAATATCTGCATATTTTAAAAAATCTAATATCACATAGGGAAAGCCAAGATAAAATGATGAATTTTTAAACTAATGCCCAAAATATATCAGAATGAAGTTTTGATGAAGCACAAAAATGACATCATTCCACATGATAGAGAATATGACAATCTACATAAAGAGCATCAGATTATGAAGGATGGTACAACCTTTGGATTTTTAAAATTTCCCCACTTGAAAGAAACCTTTTAGATATAACATTACAGTAGTTTGGCATATTGAAAATTAATTACAGAAAACTTGGTGGTTCAACTTAATACTTAATACGCCCCGAGTCTACGGAAAGGGGCGGCATACAAATCTAATAAATAAATAAATAAGAACATTAAAATCTTTCAATTACTTAATTACTGTACAGTTAAATTGTTTTATATGTTTGGACTTGGCCATTGTCTTCTATGAGCCATTCAAACTATAGATGGCTTTCACCCAAATTTTCTGTTGAACTAATTTAAGCAGAACCAAACAAACCTTCAAATAAAATAATTTCATTTCCAAAGTATGACTGGTTTCCCTTCCAAATTAATAAAATTCACTTGGCAAAAATTTGGCATTCATGAAGCACAAATGCAATTTCTAACATTATTTTTAAAAACTTCTCAGGGACAGTAAAGATAAAAGTTCTTACATTTAGGCAGAACTCTAATGGAATTTTGTCACAGCTGAAGCTTACGGGATAATGTACTCAATATTGTGGTTTTCAAGCATACTAATATTTTTCTGACAAAACTATTATGTACATTGAGAAACTTAAAACATGCTTTGTCGTGTCATCTCTGTGGCTCAGATCCACAGTGAGAATTTCAACTATTTTAACTATAGCAGACAAAAACGCACACACAGTCATATACTTCCTAATTTAAGCACTAACACTGAAGCTATTATTAAATGCATATAGTAATCAGTCATTTGCAGTCGATAACAAAGAAATAAATAACCAAAGTATTTTTTATCTGAAATAATTTCCATCTACTTTTCAAAGCAAACGAGGGAATAAGAATCATTGTTTTCATTACTAACTTAAGCATTTCTGTCCTTCAACTCCTCATAATTATCTAGTAAAAATATATATTGGCATATTTACAAAAAATAACAGACATGCCCCTAAATAAGCAAATCCTATATTAAGCATTAGTGATATAATATTTATGATATACCAACCCCGTTGGCAGCAGCCATTTGAGCTATCAGATTTATTGCAATCTTATTAAAATATCTCCCATCTCCTCCAACCACCAAGGTAGATCCTTGTCGATCTCTTAGATCTATGGAAAAGAATATACTCTGAATAAAATTGTGCAGGTAGTTTAGCTTGGTTTGAAAAATGAATGTCTTCTTCCGTAAGCCACTAGTTCCCGGTTTCTGATCATTATAAGGTGCTGTTGGCAAAGTCAATATTGGTAGTGGGTTATCTTCCATGATCCTTTTTGATATAAATGCATTAAAAATAAGGAATTATATTAACGACGAAGGTATAAGATCAGCTTGGACACCAATAATATGAAATAGAGGTTCAGTGAAGTAGTTCTATATCCTAAAATAGCTCCTTGAACCTTCAGCCAAATGTGGTTTCTGTAACTGAAGAGCTTTCTTGCACTTGCTCGGAAAGATCACTGTCAGAGAAAATATATACAATTTCACCCAGAGATCCCTCAGGAAAAACGGATGTCCTGGAAAATGTTGAAAGCCTTTTTGTTTGCTGTGGGTCTCCTACAGCATCACAAACAGGATTCGACAGCTGTAAATTCTGCCTGGTATTCTTCTTTTGATCAGAGAAGAGTATACCACAGTCTTAGAGCTCTGCTCTTCGGTCAGAAGTACTGATGAATTGTCTCTAGCTTTGAAATCCAACTAAGGTGTAGCTAAATTGATTTAGGTAGGCAAATTTTATGACATCCTGGTTTCAGTTGTGGCTCCCATTTTCACATAGTCTTCATCCAGACATGAATATCATAAAGGTAGGTCTTGATTGAAGAGTGCAAGTCAAGTACTGTACTAAAGTTATTTTGTGGAGACTTTAAAGGTCACTCTTAAAATGGAAGTCAGGACTTCTCAGTTACTTACAGTTTCTTTACCCACCTGTTATTTTAATAACCATCTATAGGGCCAAAAGGATACCTAATATCACCTCACTCCACCCCCCAATATTAATGAGGCAATTAAAAGAATTATCTAGCAACGTCAACATTTTTCCTTAATTTCTTCCTTCTCACACATAAAGCACAGCTTGATATTTAGATGTCAACCAGTTTATTTAAGTTCATGTTAGCTAAAAACACTTTTTATCAAATTTCTTAACTTGAGTGCAAACTTTTCTTTTATTCTTTGGAAATACTTGAAAATTATCTGAGCATTTTTCATGAGGAATTAAAATAACTCCAAGTTCTTGGTATTTACTTTCCTAAACAGCTTGTATATCTCCAGAGATTCAAATTTGACACCTAAATCTGCTTTAAACAAAGAGGCTATATCAAATTTAAAATTTTAATACATTAATTTTAATGTAACATTGTGGAAATTATCAAATACATAATTGTCATCTTAATAAAAGTAACATTTAATTTTAACCGATTTAAACATTAATTTATTACCTTCTGGTTAATTTTGGGGGGAGTATTTTTTACTCTACCCCATGTCTACTAAATGTTGACTGCTGCCTTCAATTGGGCAAACATTGCACACCCTATCCTGTTGCAAATGTGATCATTTGCAAAACCTTCCATGAAGTTATTTCCTGCCATCATAGCTGTCCAAGCATGGAACTAGCATGGAACAGACTGGATTGTTAAAGATTATTTGATCTTTGAAGAGAACAAACATATAAAAACTCCTAATATCCCTGATAAATAACCTTTATGTTGCAAATAAATCCTTACGTTGCAAAACCTACCCCCCCTTTTTTTGCTACTGGTACGGGTTTATACTTCTTATATGTACATTATATAATCTTTTCTCTTCTTGCTACTGTACATTTAATCTGACTACTAAGAGTATTCAAATTACATTATTCTGAATATTATGTATTTGGTTAATCTTTCTCTTAAAGCTGGCTGGTGTATACAGTATATAGGATGGAAAATAAATAATTGAGGATCCAAAAGAGAAACAATATTCTTTTTTAAAAAATTTCGTTGAAAATTTGAGGATACATGTAGGTTAAATTCACAGGTAGAAGCTGCCCTCTTGTGGCATACACTGCAATCACAAAATTCAGAGATTTTTTACCAATAAGGACTATAAATTGGTGAATAATTTACAGCCACTTAATTACTGAACATTAACTAATACCCTGCAGTTACAGGCTGTAGTAACCATTAATTTACATTAATAGCCAGACAGCAGACTGCACTGCAGACATTTATACAGATCCTTGAGTGGAATTTAAACTCTATTTTTTCACTACAGTGATGAGGTTTTCAGTAACAATTTGAAGGCAATATCGGTCATTGGAGAATTTGCATTCATATTCTACCCTGTCATTCACTGCATGACCTTGGAAAAGCATCTCCTTGTCCAATTTCACCACATTCTTGTTGAGATGAAGTTGAAATGAAAGAAATGCTAATCTGGGTTCTTTATAAGAACAGTCAGAAACTTTTATCTTAAAAATGTCCTGCAATATGCAAGATTGAGCAGGATACTAGAGAACAATAAAAAGAGACAAAGTAAATCCATTGGCAGGTTTTCTAAAATCCTAAAATGCAATAGGAGGAGGAGGAAGGTGGATTAAGTATGTTTAATACCTTACATTATCTACAAAAATAATAAATAAAGGCAGGTAAATAAAATAAAATAACATAAAAAGTCCAGTAACAAAAGTTTTTCTTATTCAGTTCATTGAGCCATGAAATGAATGACTGGACTTACAGGGTTATAATATACAGTATTTTTCAAATACTTACACAAAGCATTTAGCCCTCTCTACTCTACTGATCAGTGATACTGCCATAAATAAGAAAGTTGGCTTAGCAAAATATATATAACTCTGATGAGTAATATAAATTTGAACTAGCCCCTTCCTAAATAAAGAATATTCAAGCTTGCATCCTAATTTGCATGTGTCTAACAAGAGTTCACAGTACCTCATATAATAATCATCTATCTCTGGTGGTAAGCCATTAGCTAGGTTCCATGATCTTGATAAGATTTGTACTAATTCAGTTTAGTAATTGCATTTTGAAACCCATGGTTTATGGCTTAATATGTTTGGTGATGCCCAATAAGGGGGACTTACTCCACAAAGAATGACTAAATAAACAAGACCTAGCACAATGTAATGTGTTATCAGAATGATTAAAATAGAATTGTTAATTAGTAATTATTTTTCAATTAGCTCCTGTTGTAGACAATATAATAATTCCTCCACCAAAATGCATAGCAACTCAATTTTCAGGTTAAAACTACTTTCTGATTTCAAATTATATGTTGCCATTAACACAGGCTGTTTGTTCTCCTGGAAGTTATGCAATGATCTCTCTTACTCTAGCTAGTTTTAATGGCCATACTCCAGCAATGATATTATCAGCATTTAAAACATCTCAAAGAAAGATGCAAAGGAAAAACATTCTTGATGGATTGTAAAAATCAAAGCAACTAATGATAGATGTTTCAGATGGTAGTCTCAATAGGTCAAAATTTACACTAAGAGGTTAGAAAGCCCTGAAGTACTTGCAAAAACATTAGGTCTGTTATCTCAAAGTCCCAGTTCAATCCTAGCAAGTTAGGGGGTAGTTGACTGGATTTTACAGCTTCCCGGAGTTTAGAAATCCTGTTGATCTAGTTATTTTGCCTGTAGTCTTTCTTTCTCCATCAGCATTCTTTATGAAAAATTAGTTGCCTACTAGGACAGTGAAAACCATTATAAAGGAACAATTTATATAATGCATGCTGTGAGAAGAAGGAATGGACTTGAGGGACAAGAACAAAGAGCTACTACTACGGTAAGAAAAATACAGTGTTCCCTTGACTTTCGCGGGTCCAACATTCGCAAAAAGTCTATGCCACGGTTTTTCAAAAAATATTAATTAAAAAATACTTCACAGGTTTTTTTCTACACCACGGTTTTTCCTGCCATCATACGTCATCACCAAATTATTGTTAATAAATAATTATGTTAATAAATATCAGGATCATTAAGTATCTTCGTCAATGGTGAGTACCAGTAATAATGGTGAGTAATAATCTAAAGGTTGTTAAGGGAATGGGAAATTGTAATTTAGGGGTTCAAAGTGTTAGGGGATGTCCTGCAATGCTATTCATAGCCAAAAATAGTGTAATTACTTCCGCATCTCTACTTTGTGGAAATTTGACTTTCGCGGGCGGTCTTGGGACACATCCCCCGCGAAAGTCAAGGGAACACTGTAGTCTGAATCTGGGCAGAACTATACTTAAAAATAAAATTAAAATAAATAAAAATAAAAATAAATTAAAAATAAATTAAAAATACCATAGAGAAAATTCTAATTCTAAAAATTATGCATTTTTATAATAAAAGTAATATTGGCCTGAATGACTTTGATATCCCAGTCTGACTTGAATTTTCCAAGCCTGAATGTTTGTTTGTTTGTTTGTTTGTTTAGATTTGTATGCCGCCCCTCTCCGCAGACTCGGGGCGGCTCACAACAAAGTGCAAAAGACAATTTACAACAAATCTAAATTTCTACTAAAAACATTTAAAAAACCCCATTTCTAAACGCACATACATACACACATACCATTCATAAATTGTATATGCCCGGGGGAGATGTCTCAGTTCCCCCATGCCTGATGACACAGGTGGGTCTTAAGGAGCTTACGAAAGGCAAGGAGAGTAGGGGCAGTTCTAATCTCCGGGGGGAGTTGGTTCCAGAGGGTCGGGGCCACCAGAGAAGGCTCTTCCCCTGGGGCCTGAATGTGCTTTCCTTTTCTCTCTTTTTTATCTCTGAACAAACAAAGAAGGGTCTTCCCTGAAGTTTCCTCAGATTACACTTCCATTATTATTATTATTACTATTATCATTATTATCATCATCATCATTATTATTATTTAGATTTGTATGCTGCCCCTCTCCATCCCAGACCCAGGTTTCTTTTACATGACTATTGTCTTGTTAGTGCCTTTCCTTGCGGTTCCTCAACACCATTCTTTCTCTTATTACAGTGCATCAACATAATAGAAGTATCCCTCCTTCAAAAGCATTCCTTTAAAAGCACTCACATTATCTTCCTGTGGCTATTTACCTTTGCTGGCACTTTCAACAGAAGTTATGTATGTACATAAACGTGCTTGTGGTGAGAAAGAAGGCACTAACTGAGCCTATTGAATCTCAGATTCCCCACTGATTTCCATGGGGTTTATTCTCAGGCAGGGATGTGCTGATCAGAGTAAATCTAACCTACTTTATTACTTACTTTTTCAAGATGGATTTTGGTTCCAGAAGATTTCTCTGAGTTTCTTGCTTGTTGATTTAGGGGCTATTTGGCATTATTTATTTATTTATACAAATACAAGATTGCTAAAATTCTGGGATTTTTCTTTTTTTCAAACCAAAAATGCCACACACGGTGGTGTGAAGCTCATGTGGATGGTTAGTTCCAGGGAATATAGAAAGGAAAAGTAATTTCTCAGAGAATTCCACAGCATTAGCAGATTTTTGCTATGAAAACATAGAAGCCGGATTTATTTTTTATATAGAAGCACCTTGGAGTACAACTACTGTATTTGTTTAACAACCTTTCAAAGTTTCAACTGGGCTGAAAAATGTGATTTACGACCATTGTGACCTTCACAGCCAGCTTTCAACAGTCAAATCTGAGGGAAGCCAGACCTGCTTAACCACCCAATTTACTTAACCACAGCGATTTGCTTAATGACCATTGTAAAAACATTGTAAATCAGGTGCAACTTACTTATCAACTACTTTGCTTATTGACAGATACTCTGTTTACAATTGTGGCTGTAAGTTGGGGACAATTTGTATCCAAACTTTTTGCTGCAGAAACAATATGTCCATCCACTAGGGATAAAAAGCCTCAAATCTAGACTTATCTAGTCAAATTTCTGCCTCAATTCATTATTTTCAAATTTTAAATTAACAGTCAGATATGCTGACTTCATCCACAGATCATGGAAGGCTGATCTGCGATATGAATTTGGTGAACCAATTGCAGACGAAATCATGAGCAAATAAGTTTGCTATTTTAAATGTGATAAATCTGATCTTAACAATCATGGTATGTGAAGCAGGTCTCTCTGTCCCATAAAAAAGAAATTTGGAATATAGGAAAGACAAAACTTTTATTTTACTCTGGCATTTTCAGAAAAATACAGAAAATCCTACTTATAGATACTGAGGAGTCAGTCCTTCTATGTTTCCTAGCCAACTCCCACACACACACATCAAAAAAAGAGGCTACAACAAAAGAAGCAGCTGGGGACTTGAACATGACCTAGATTTGTATTCAGTAATTCCTTCTTGGCATGTAGAGTGACCGCTACTCTTGGACTGCTACTCACTCTGCTGGAAATGTCCATCTTTTATTACAATCCTCTGAATATATTTCCAGACTCAGGACAAACCAGCCTTTCTATTTAAAATAATTGTGAAGTTTGCCCATTTGCCTGCTGTCTGCAGGCAAGAAGTGTTGGTATTCTTAACTATGTTCTGAAAACTAAGGTAATAGTGTACTATTTATCTAAAAAATCTGTCCAATTTTCAGTGAAATGGTCTTATTCAACAGCTTTTATTCTGTAAGGTCTCTTTTGTAGAGGAAATCGCTCAGATTCGGACGGACCTTGACTCCGATTGGAACGCAGTGTTGGCTGACAACGAATCAGTCGAGGTGGACAGGGGCCTGTCTTTGTTCATCTGTCTGGGAGGAGTTTGACCAGGTGACACCTGATGAAGTGGACAAGGCCATTGGAGCTGTGAGTTCCTCCACCTCTTTGCTGGATCTGTGTACCTCCTGGCTGGTTTCGGCCAGCAGGGAGGTGACATGGAGCTGGGTCTAGGAGATTGTTAATGCTTCTTTGAGGGGGGGGGGTCCTTTCAGGCTCCCTACAAGGAGGCACTTGTGCACCCCCTCCTCAAGAAGCCTTCTCTGGACCCAGCCTCATTGAATAATCCAACCTTCCCTTTGTGGGGAAGATTGCTGAGGAAGTGGTGGTGCTCTAATAATGCCTTTAGACCTTGGAAGAAGTAGATTATTTAGACCCATTTTAATCTGACTTCAGACCTGGCTACAGCACAGGAACTGCTTTGGTCACTCTGATGATCTCTGGTGGCCTGGGATAGGGATCATTCCTCTATCCTGGTGCTTCTTGAACTCTCAGAGGCATTCAATAGCATGGTATCCTTCTGCAACAGCTGGAGGGATTGGGAGTGGGAGGCACCATTTTATGGTGGTTTTCCTTCTTCCTTTCTGGCCGATCGCAGTCAGTGTTAGTGGGAGGACAGAGGTTGACCCCTAGGCCCTTCCTTTGTGGGGTGCCTCAGGGATCGGTCTTCTCTCCTCTTCTATTCAATATCTACATGAAACCGCTGGGTGAGGTAATTCGACATGAGGTGAGTTACCAAAAGTAGACTGATGACACTTAACTGTATATTTCCACCCCATGTCAGTTCAGTGAAATGGTGGAAGTGATGTGCCAGTGTCTGGAAGCTATGAGGATCTGGATGGGAGCCAACAGGTTAAAACTCAACCCCAACAAGACTGAGTGACTGAGCGTCCTTCCTCCTAAGGACTTCCCATTTGTCTGTCTTTGGCGCTGGGGGGAAGAATAATGAATAATGAAGTTAAGCCATAGTGGCTAATTTGGGGGGTGGTGGTGAAAATTAAATGGTGGTAGGCCTAGGAGACAAAATTACGTTTAGAGGGGCAACATTAGATTAAAAACATATACCCAGAATAAAGAGTTATATGAAGAGAAATGTAATAAAAATAATAATTTTAGAAGAGTTTAAAAATGTAGGGGAATATGTTATCTGCTCAATATGAGATGAATTAGGATAAGAATCACTCAAGGAAAGGTTAAGACGGAGAAAGAGGAAGTAGAAAAGTGAAGGGAGAAGGAAGGAGTGGAGGGAAGTAGGAAAGGGGAGAGAAGGAGCAAGAATGTAAAGGAGATGGAGACAGAGGGAGAGGAGTATAAAGAAATGAAGAAAAACAGACTGATGGGTAGGTACAAAATAAGATTTTGATTTATGGCTGATTGGAAAAATGTATAATTGTGTATGACACTGATGAATTTTTAAGCTATATGATATATACAGTGGTGCCTCTACTTACGAACTTAATTCGTTCCGTGACCACGTTCTTAAGTAGAAAAGTTTGTAAGAAGAAGTAATTTTTTCCCATAGGAATCAATATAAAAGCAAATAATGCGTGCGATTGGGGAAACCACAGGGAGGGTGGAGGCCCTGCTTCCTCCCAGGAGATTCCTAGAGAGACCCCACGGAGGCTTCTCCCTGTCTTTTCCGGTTACAGTTTTGGAGGTTCGGATTTGTAAGTGGAAAATGGTTGAGACGAAGCAAAAAAAATCTTGAACACTGGTTCTTATCTAGAAAAGTTCGTAGGTAGAGGCGTTCTTAGGTAGAGGTACCACTGTATATGGAAATTGTGGAGAAAAAATAATAATGCATACACACATATATGTACATGTGTGTGTGTATAGAATTTTAACTGCATTGTTAAAGTTGTAACAAGAATTGTAACAAATTGTAATAATATTATTGTAACCGCAATAAAATTGTGTGTGTGTGTATAATTTTAACTGCATTGGCTGCCAATCAGTTTCCGGACACAATTCAAAGTGTTGGTCATGACCTACAAAGCTCTACATAGCATCGCACCAGATTACCTCCGAGACCACCTTCTGCTGCACAAATCCCAGCATCCTTTCAGGTCCCACAGAGTTGGCCTCCTCAGGGTCCAATCAACCAGACAATGTCAGTTGGCGGGACCTAGAGGAAGAGCCTTTTCTGTGCGAGTCCTGGCCCTCTGGAATCAGCTCACACTGGAAATTCACACTGTCCCACCCTCCTTGCCTTCTGAAAAAGTTTAAAGACTTATCTATGCTGCCAGGCCTGGGGTCATTAGATCTTCCCCCCTGACCAATGAGTGTTTTAGTGTGCTTCATGGAGTGAATGTTAATGAATGTTTTTAATTATATTAGAACTATTAGGTTTTTTAATTACATTAATTACATTAATTGGATACAGATGTTACATACAAATCCATTTGCATACAAATCCAATCAATCAATCAATGAATCAATATATATACTGTATATTGATATACACCAGAACTCCATCAATTTAATGCCCTAACACAGTAGAGGTAAGTCCATCTTTCTGTTGTTTTCAAGCTGATACATTTCACTTATATAATTCACTACAGTAAACCTCCCACTCTCACCCACCTCATGCCACCCACAAAAAAAAGCGTGTTTCTAAGTGAGACAAGATTTGAAAACAAAGATCTGGTGAGTACCAGATTAAAATTTTGAATTTGTATACTGTCCATCTCACCAAGAGAGAACTCTAGGCAGGTTACAACCAAGTTAAAACATTAAATATACAGTGATACCTTTTCTTACAAACTTAATTGGTTCCGGGATGAGGTTCTTAAGGTGAAAAGTTTGTAAGACGAAACAATGTTTCCCATAGGAATCAATGGAAAAGCGATTAATGTGTGCAAGCCCAAAATTCACGTTTTTGCGCTCGGGCTCCCCTCCATGGGAAACCCCACCTCCAGACTTCTGTGTTTTTGTGGTGTTGCAGGGGAATCCCAGCATCGCAAAACTGAGCGCTTCGCTGGCAACAGAAGTCCGGAGGTGGGGTTTCCCAGCAAAGGGAGCATCAGTGAAATCGCAGCATCGCCAAAACACCTAAGTCCTTGAAACCCCACCTCCGGACCTCTGTGTTTTTGCGGGGAACCTCAGGGGACTCCCAGCAGCGCACCAACGGGTGCTTCGCTGGCAACGGAAGTCCGGAGGCGGGGCATCCCAGCAGCGGCAGTGGGTTTGTAAGGTGAAAATAGTTTGTAAGAAGAGGCAAAAAAATCTTAAACCCCGGGTTTGTATCTCGAAAAGTTTGTATGACGAGGCATTTGTAAGATGAGGTATCACTGTATACATATAATATAAATTTGGGAAGAGAAAGTCTGTTTAGTTTAAGGGAGTAGCAATGCTTTTGAATAGCCCATCTGAAAAAAACATACCAATAGAATAGGGGTTTTTTTGGAACCAATATTGTTTAATGCAGATCCTGATTGGAAATAATCATTTATAAAAATAATAAAGGCAGGCTATAAATAAATGAAATGTTTTAAAATAGGTCACCTCTTCACACAAATGTGTAGTCAGAGGAATTTAATCCATACTTGTTTAAAACATCCGATTTGCTCTTTTAACCACCACAGACCAATCTAAAGCACAGGCTTTTGAATCCCTCCAGTGCTTAACGATAGCAAAACTATTACAATGGATTTTGCACCTGCGTGCAAAGATCCGAAGACCAAGTTTGTCCCAAAGCATTCCTGCAATCGGATGAAGCCTATTTCCCCATGTATGGGGAAAAGCCTTATTTATTTTAAAACAAAGATAACCTTCGGACAGACTCAGAGTTGCTGGTACCTCACGCCGAAACCGTATCTGCAATGTCTGAAAGGTTAACTTAAATGTCAAAGATTGCGGACAGCTTAGCCAGCCCTGAGTGCCCATCACAGTGTTGCCGTCCGTCCGTCTCCACCCCGACTCCAAACCGGCAAGAAATCCGTGTGTAAAAATAATTATCTCGCCAAGGGCCACAATCCCAAACCGCCCTAAGTAACGTTTCAGAGGTGCCTCCATTCTCTGCTGGAGGTCATTTCCCCTCTGCAGCCCGAAATACACACAAACACATACACAAAACCTACAACACCGACTAGGAAGGCCCGTTGCAAACTAAGTGCACTTCTCTCAACGTAATATTTATTAGCTGGCGGGCATGTGTGTGTGTATAAGTGTGGGAGGATGGCAGTGCAGGCGAAGGGCGCCCATTTGAGACCAAGTTTTAAAACCGAGACCCTGATTCGTTTCCTCCCATTGCAAACTAAGTGCACTTCCCTCAACGTAACCTTTATTAGCTGGCGGGCAGATAGCAACAAAAACGGGGCCGAGCGTCGGTGCGCGGTTGAAGGAGGCCTGCTGGGAGGAAACGAAGCAGGGTCTCGGTTTTAAAAACTTGTCCCCAAATGGGCGTCCTTCGCCTACATTGCCATCCCCCCTCCACTCACAGACACACAAAATCTCGTCAGTCACAAAGCTCTCAAAGCTCCAGGCGGCGGGCGCCCGCCAAAACCGGGGCCTCCTTTATAACATCGCCTCAGGACCCGCCGGCTATTTTTCTTTTGGAAGGCACTTCCTTCCCAGCTCCGTACCGAGTTCACCGGGACGGAGTTGGCCGGAGGTGGGGGAGGCAACCGGAAGGAGTCACACTCCCGTCGCCTGTCTGAATGGGGTGCAGGCACGCAATGTTCCCACAACTGGCGTGCAAACTTGCGGGGAAGCGGGGGGAGGAGGAGGAGGAGGTGACAGACAGGCCGACATACCCCGTTGGCGGCGGCGATGCGGAGGATCAGCTGAATGGCCTCCTTCATGTAAAACCGCCCGTCGCCCCCCACCACCAGCGTGGCCGCCTGCCTCTCCGCCGGCTCGATGGTGGAGATAATGCTCTGGATGAAGTTCTCTGCATAGTGGGCATTGCCTTGGAAAACCTTGACCCGCTTGCGGAGGCCGCTGGTGCCCGGCTTCTGGTCGAGGTAGGCGGTGGATTTGACGGTCACGATCTTCACCATGATGTCCGGGCGGTTTGGAGAGGAGCTGGCTTGGCTGCAAGGCTGACTCTACTCGTCGTAGCAGCCGCTGGGCTGGCTTTACCCCAAGCGGCCACATCTCCTCCCACTTAAATTTAAAGTCGCAGAGGATCCTTTCCCCACGACTGGTTAAAACGCTCATAAAGCACCAGGCTGGCTTTGCAGAAAAAAAATATCCAGGATTCTCTCTTTAGTGACTAGATGACTGTATGACTGACTTGTTGCTTGTATCCTTAAGATTTTTTATTAATATTTATTGCTTCCTCATTGATTATTTGACCCCTATGACCACCATTAAGTGTTGTATCATATGATTCTTGACAAATGTATTTTGTCTTTTTATGTTTACTAGGAGCATCTGCACCAAAGACAAATTCCTTGTGTGTCCAATCACACTTGGCCAATAAAGAATTCTATTCTATTGTATTCTATTCTAAGATGTAGAAATATGTAAAAAAGTGTAAATAATAATAATAATTATTATTATTATATTCTAATAGAATAGAATAATAATAATTCTATTCTATTTTATTCTACAGAATATTCTATTCTATATAATTATTATTATTATTATTATTATTCTATTCTAATATAATATAATAAAATTGTTGTTGTTGTTATTATTATTATTATATTCTACACTGCTCAAAAAAATAAAGGGAACAGTTTTTACTCCATTTTATGACTTTTCTTTTACAACATTTTTAACTGAATGTGTTAAAACATGTGTTAAATTAAGTCACACACTTGTTAAGTGAATCCATTTCCCCCCTTGACTTTGCTTGTTAGAAGTTTGCAAAACCCTGCAACTGTCATAAATGTGAGTTGGTTACCAAGCATCCAAATGTTAATCACTGTATGCTACAGTGGCCGAAAGAAAAATGGTGGTGAGTCATTTTTTCAGTGTTGTAACTTTGAACAACCACTAAATTAATTATTGTTAAGTCAAGGACTATCTATACTTATCTGCACTGCCATTGGATTAGAATTTCATGCCTTATTCTCACATTGTCCAAGGATGCGCAAGATGTCCACAGACAACTGTATCTCTAACCAAACCACCCACCATATCTACAGGAAATACTCCAAACTTTTTCTGGAAATCCCCAGGATCCATCATGCACCTGGTGCAGGCCGATCAAACAGGCCATATCTTCCTGCAGGGAAAGTGACATCACTGAGCCAAAAGATAACCAAGATTGATTTTTCCATACCAATGGAACAATGTTAATACTGTATACTTTACAATGAGATCCCATCTCAACCATCCCCGAGACGAAACCCAGAATTAACTTGCAACCTCTGATATGCATCAGGCTTTTCATGACTTGGGACAAGTCATGGAAGCCACCAACTCCTGAACTGCCACAGTCTAGACATGACTGATGGCAAATTGAAATCTCCAAAAACTAGCAGCCATAGAACTTTATTGCCAAGGAATCCAGCAGTTCAGACAGGGTGGCCACTGGGAAGAAGGGAAGGTGATACAGCAGCAGTAACAACAATCCCAATTGTTTATTTGAGCCCAGATTCAGACGATCTCTCCTCTCTCCCCTGGGTTCTCAGCTGCAGCAACACCTGAAATCTAGTGGGCACATTTTCTGAAGGGGGAACCAAACCAGATCCCTATAAGAATTGCCAGATTGATGCCCTCCTCCAAGGCAAGATCATGGACAAAGGCAGCTTTGTTACATAGCAACCTGCCACTTAAAGGTATTGGGACTTTTCCTCCCTTTCCTAAACCAGGTGTTGGCATGGCCAGCACATGTGGCATCTGGCCTGTGGGCCAGGAGTTTGACAGCCCTGGTCTATGGCATTTCATTTTTCTTCTCACTACAGAGGATGAGCTAGCTTCCCATTTGAACTTCCTGTTTTTATAACCTTGTTACAGTTTTATCACGGATATATATTTTTTGATCTAAGCTTAATTCTTGGTGATTACATGGACTTGTTCTTGAAATTTCCTTAGTAATAATATACAAGTAAGTTGCGATGCTTTCCCCCCCCCATTTTTAAAAAATTTTCTCCACAAATTCCTTAAAATATATCAGTAAGATGCATATACATTTTCAATATTTTATATTTTGCACCTTTTTCAGCTCTTATTCTTCAGTCTGACTCAACACGTGCCATGCTTTCTTGCAGAATTCCTTAATTAAATTAATGACCCCAACTTTTCACTTAGTTTACAGACCTAGGGATTTCTTAAATAAACAAATCAAAGGTTACATAACTCTTTATTTTTCCAAGATAAATCAAAATAAACTAACTGCTGTAACCATTATTTTTAGCCTTGTTACTTTAAATCCTTTCAACTTCATCACCTAACAAAGAAACTGAGTAAGATTTGATGCAAAGAATGAATAATCAGACACAATACAAGATTGTGTTCATATTACACACTAACTTACGTTTAATTGAACCATGGCAATTGGGTAGACCTGAACAACAAATAAAATAATCATTGAGGCTGAGATTATTTTTATTTTATCTATATCCCACCTTTATCATTGTTACAAAAACTCAAACCGTGAATGTATCCAACATGCCTTCTCCTCCTATTTTCTCCACACAACAACAACCTTGTGAGGTGAATTGGGCTGACACAATGATTGGCTTAGGGTTGCCCAGCTGGTTTCTTTCTTACCCTGGCAAATGGTGCAAAAACAAAATTCATTGGATTGAATTCCAAACAGCTAATCAATTACTGCTTCTGTTCCACTATTGACATTTAACAAAGAGATGATACTTAAAAGATTTGAGGAACCTGCATGAATGAAATGGCTAGGTGTAAACATCAAACAAACAAGGGTTTAGCATAACCAATATTAATATTAAGCATAACTTAGTTTGAGTTTCTTTTTTTAGTCCATAAATACCATTTTGTCCAGATTGCATAGTAGTCCGAATATTTTTGATTATTTAATTCCATTGTCAGTCTGTCCATCTCTGCGCACTCATATATTTTCTTGATGATCTCTTTGTCTTTGGGTAGTTGTGGATTTTTCCATTTCTGTGCGAATACGATCCTAACCCTAACCCTAACCCAAACTACACACAGAAATAATATTAAGCATAACTTAATACAATTGAAGGAGTTCAGAAATACTTCACAAGAAGAGTCCTCCATTCCTCCTCACGCAACAAATTACCTTACTCCTCCAGACTTCAATTACTACATTTAGAAAAATTATAGCTACGCCGCCTCTGAACTGATTTAACTGTTGTTCATAAAATCATACATCACAATGTACTCCTTGTTAGCAACTACTTCACCTTTAACAACAACAACAACACAAGAACACGCAATAGATACAAACTAAATGTAAATCACTCCAAGCTACACTGCAGAAAATAAAATTTCAGCAATAGAGTGATCAATGCCTGGAATTCACTACCGGACTCTGTTGTTTCCTCCCCCAATCCAAAAATCTTCAACCTTGCATCATCTACAATAGACCACTCCCCTTTTCTAAGAGGTCTGTAAGGGGCGTGCATAAGTGCACCTTCATGCCTACTATCCCTGTCCTAATGTCTTTTTATCTTTTTTATCTCTACTTTATACTTATATTAAACATACTGCAATACTATACTGTATTTGTATGACAAATAAATAAATAAATAGATAGATAAATAAAATAAACTAAGTAGTAACATAAGGATGAATAAGAGGCTGCATACTGGGAGTGAAATAAATTCACAGTTCCTGATACACATACTTTGAGTTTAACATGTAAACCTAAAAATAAACAGGTAGCGTATTAGGTCAGGTAATTACCGTAAGTCAGGTAGGAAACTTTAAAGAGAAAAATTCAAGTTTTTGCTTGTCATAGTCTATGTCTTTTAAGTGTAAAAGCCAAAATGATGTTGACCCAATATAGGTCAGGATTATCATAGATTAGGAGTCTGACTTTTATTGACAGATATTTTGTCATATACATTTTTCTCTTTTTTCCCCTATCTGCATACTACACCAAGTGTTGGCAATGCAACACTAGCAATAAACATTTTTATGATTTATATTCTTGAAAATCTCAATACATTACAAAATCATGATACATTCCAATCATACCACATACAAAGTCTTCCCGGTTTTATGTATGTGGTTGATTTGATTTTTGGTACTTAAAAGCAGATTTTTTCTCTCCCCTTAGCATGGATTTACATAGATAAAAACTGGAAACAACCTTCTTTTTTTCCCTCCATAAGTTTAGCAATGAATACACATTTGCTCCTATTTCACTTTCAGTCACAATCCTATCATCTTTGGTGAGGTTGGAAGAGGGATCTCATAATAAAGTTTCTTATTCCTTAACCATGTTATACCCTGGTTGTGGGTTGTTTAATGGAATAAAATGCTGCATGGTATTTTTTTCCCAGTTGGACATGCCATGATGAGTGTATTCCAACAGTGGCTTCAGTCTAAAGCAGACTTAGTTTTGTGCTCAAAAAATGTTTTCTAAATATAATTTCATTTCTTCTATAAATTAAGCATCAGTATGAATGCCTTCAGCTTGACCTGAAGGGTAGATTCTGAAATTGCTAGCATGGTTTTAATTTCAGAACTGACATTTACTTGTCTAGTGTTCTGTTACCTCTGAAGTTACTGTATAAGATGGACTGAGATAAATATAGCATTTCAATACTTCTTGCTCTTAAAGGTTATATAAATCTGATATCTTACTGAAATTTTAAGCTTGTTGCAGAAGGAGGGCGATAGATTCTTCAGACTGATAAACACAATAAATAAATGAAATAGCGTATTTGAGTATTAATGTAAAAAACATTGAGTTTTCTAAAAAAACAACTCAATTCACTAGACAGAACCACTATTTTCCAGTCTTTTTAATCTGGAACCAACCAATATGCTATACAGTGGAACCCCGACTTACGAGTTTAATTGGTTCCGGAAGGAGGCTCGCACGTCGAACAGCTCGTATGTCGAAACATTGTTTCCCATAGGAAACAATGTAAAAGCGATTAATGCGTGCAAGCCCGAGGGCTGAGGGGAAAAGACGTCGGCTGAAGCGGGGAAGTTCGCCAGGAGTCAGCAAAGAAGCCCCGTGTGTGTTTTAAAACATCGGAGCCGGCATGGGGAGGCTTTTAATCAGCCCCCGAGCCCCCAACCCGGACTCGGGGGTTGATTGAGAGCCTCCCCATGCTGGCTCCGATGTTTTAAAACACACGCGCGACTCGGGGGTTGATTGAGAGCCTCCCCATGCTGGCTCCGATGTTTTAAAACACACGCGCGGCTTTTCCGCTGCCTCCTAAAGCGGGGAAGTTCGCCAGGAGGCAGCAGAAAAGCCGCGCGTGTGTTTTAAAACATCGGAGCCGGCATGGGGAGGCTTTTAATCAGCCTCCGAGCCCCGAACCCGGACTCGGGGGTTGATTGAGAGCCTCCCCATGCCGGCTCCGATGTTTTAAAAGACACGCGCGGCTTTTCTGCTGCCTCCTGGCGAACTTCCCCGCTTTAGGAGGCAGCGGAAAAGCCGCGCGTGTGTTTTAAAACATCGGAGCCAGCATGGGGAGGCTTTTAATCAGCCCCCGAGCCCCGAACCCGGACTCGGGGGTTGATTGAGAGCCTCCCCATGCCGGCTCCGATGTTTTAAAACACACGCGCGGCTTTTCTGCTGCCTCCTGGCGAACTTCCCCGCTTTAGGAGGCAGCGGAAAAGCCGCGCGTGTGTTTTAAAACATCGGAGCCGGCATGGGGAGGCTTTTAATCAGCCCCCGAGCCCCGAACCCGGACTCGGGGGTTGATTGAGAGCCTCCCCATGCCGGCTCCGATGTTTTAAAAGACACGCGCGGCTTTTCTGCTGCCTCCTGGCGAACTTCCCCGCTTTAGGAGGCAGCGGAAAAGCCGCTTATTTTTTCTTGCTTATTTTTTCCCGCCACTCGCAGCGAAAGTGCCCCGGTTTTTTTGCCGCCCCCCCCCCGCCCGCCTCTCGCAGCAAGTGCTTGTCCGGGCGTTTTTTTTTGCCACCCCCCCCCCGCCGCCTCGCAGCAAGTGCTTGTCCGGGCGGTTTTTTTGCCCCCCCCCCGCCCGCCTCGCAGCAAGTGCTTGTCCGGGCGTTTTTTTTGCCGCCCCCCCCCCCGCCCGCCTCGCAGCAAGTGCTTGTCCGGGCATTTTTTTTGCCCCCTCCCCCCCGCCCGCCTCGCAGCAAGTGCTTGTCCGGGCGTTTTTTTTTGCCGCCCCCCCCCCGCCCGCTTCTGCACCCCCAGCAGAAGCCAAGGACTCACCAAGAGCTGGATACTGAGAAGAGCCGGCCTGGCTTGCTTTGCTTCCGAGCTGATGCAGAGCCGAATAAAGCGTCACGCCCCCCTGACGCTTTTGGCGGCAAAAGAGCCCAGCATCGCTTCGGAAGCCGCCGAAAGCATCAGAGGGGCGTGACGCTTTATTCGGCTCTGCATCAGCTCGGAAGCAAAGCAAGCCAGGCCGGCTCTTCTCGGCTCGTATCCCGAATGGAAGCTCGTGAGTCGAACAAAAATTTCTCTACTCTCCCAGCTCGTATCTCGAGTAGCTCGTAAGTAGAGCTGCTCGTATGTCGGGGTTCCACTGTATATAATTTATATAATCACCCTTTCTCAACATTTTTCTTTGCTCAAATTTATAAATTTAAATATGGAAGTTATAGAAATACATATTCAATGGTGGTGCCAGGATTCTGGAGACTATATTTATCGCTGACAATGAAAATATTTTCATTACTGAAACTCTCAACATATTTCATTTCAAATAATTTGAGGTAATATTCATTTTTTTCATAAACATTTGTTATTTCATCACAAATTTATTCAAACACTGCAATTTTATTCTGTGAGATTCTATTGCATTCAACTGGGCCTTTTCAAGTAATCGCAAGAAATATTTGGATAGAAGTAGAACATTACAATATATTGGGATCAGTGGAAAGTTAGAACAGAAGAAAAATGGGGAAAAACCATTAACTTAAAATATAAAGGAGAAGACCGTCATGAATTATCAAAGAATATTATTTACTGTGTATAAACCCTTCATTTCAGAAGATTTCAATTAATCATTACCCTGTTATTTAGGGTTCTATTATCTTCCAAGGGATTCCCAAAATCACTGGTCTCCAGTAACAATACTATAAATCAGGGGTGTCAAACTGGCGGGCTACAGGCCAGATGCATCATGCATAGGCCACGCCCACAAAAGAAAAAATACAAAACATCATGTGACGGCAATGTGACGGCACGAGTTTGATACCCGTCCTGTAAATCAGAGGTCCCCAACCTTTTTTGCACCAGGGACCGGCTTTAAGCTAGACCAGTTTTCCATGGCCCGGTGGGGGGGGGGGAGCTAGCTGTCAGCGGCGCCGTAAAAGGGGCGATCAAGAGAGGAATGGGTGAATGAATGGACGGAGGGTGGGAAGGAAGGAAGGAAAGAGGGAAGGGACAGGAACAAAAGAAGGGTGCAAAGGAAGCAAGGAAAGGTGTGAAAGGGGAGAGTAAGAGAGGAAGGAGTGAAAGAAGGGAATGAGGGAGGAAAGAAGGGAGGAAGGAAAAGGAAAGCAAGAAATGGAGGGAGGAAAGGAAGGAAAGAAAGAAAGAAAGAAAGAAAGAAAGAAAGGGGGAAGGAACAGGAACAGAGGAAGGAAGCAAGGAAACTTATGAAAGGGGAGAGTAAGGGAAGAAGGTAGGAAGGAGAAAGAAAAGAAGAAATAGAGGAAGGGAAGGTAAAAGAGAGAAAGAAAAAGAGCAAGAAAGAAAGCAAGAAAGAGAAAGAAAGAAAGGCAACTTCAAAGAAAGGCTCACTGAGCATCTCTCACTCTCTCTCTCTTTCTATCCCTCTTTCTTTCTTTCTTTCTCTTCCTTTCTCTCTCTCCTCTTCCTTTATCTCCTCTCTCTCTCCCTCTCTCTTTCTCTCCCCCCTCTCTCCCCCTTTCCCTCTCTCCCTCTCTTGCTATCTCTCCCCCCTCTCCCTCTCTCTTTCTCCCTCTCCCTCTCTTTCTCTCTCTCCCCCCTCTCTCTTTCTCTCTCTCTCCCCCTCTTTCTCTCTCTTCTTCTCACTTTCTCTCTCTTGTTTTCTTTCTGTCTCTTTTGCTTTATCTCTCTCTCACTCTTTCTTGTTTTCTTTCTCACGCTCTTTCTCTCTCTTGTTCTCTCTCTTGCTATCTCTTTCTCTCCCCCCCTTTCTCACTCTCTCTTTCTCACTTTCTCTCTATCTTGCTGTCTGTTGCTCTCACTCACTCTCGTTCTCTCTCCGTTCTTCTCAGCGATGACGCGCGCATGCCCTGCCCGCCTCACCTTTGCGAGAGCACTTTCGCCCCGGGCTCTCAGCAAGGGGGTTTGCAGGAGAGGCGGGCGGGCGAAGGTGATATTGAATGTCGGGGGAGAACGGGCGGTTGCACGCGCTCCCTATCCCCCTGCTAGCCCACTCGGAATATTCAAAATAAGAAAAGCCTTCGCCGGCAAAGGTTTTTCTTATTTTGAATATTCCGAGTGGGCTAGCAGGGAGATAGGGAGCGCGTGCAACCGCCCGTTCTCCCCCGACATTCAATATCATCTTCGCCGGCCTCCGCTGAGGAAAGCCTTTGCCGGCATTTCCTCTCGGCGTCAAGGAGGCGCAGCGGCGGGCGGAGAGAGGGAAGGGGGGGGCAGCGGCGTCCCTCCTGGCCTTGGCGGGCCGCCCAACCCTCCCCACCTCCTGCAAACGCGGCGGGCGGCGGGGGGAGAGCGAGGAGCCGGTTCCGGCGGGCGCGGGGCTTGGCTGGCTGGCGGGGGGAGCGCCGCTGGTGGTGCGGAAAGGCCGAGGGGGCCCTGGCGCCGCGGACCGGCTGAAAAGCCCCAACGGCCCGGTCCCGGTCCGCGGACCGGCGGTTGGGGACCTCTGCTGTAAATCACCCCTTTAAACCAATACAGTCTGCTAAGTCATTAAGTGCAAGTGAAGCAATTATTCTACATCTTCTGTGTGATCATTTTTACTATTTCTTTTAAAAAAGTATCCTTTAAATTTTTAGTCAATGGATGCCAAAATATAGCTGAATAAAAGAGCACAGAATATGATGTGTAACTAGAGTCTTCCACAGAGTGCAATAAAGGGTGGGTTTATGATGCTCATAATGAAAATAGGGTTGTTACAACCATGTCCCCAATATTATCTGTGACATTTTGGAGACTATAATAACTCATATTCAATGCTGAGAAAAGAATAGCCTTTTATGATATATCTTATCTGTAACAACAGTCAGCCAATTTGTAAAAAGTACCACACTTCCAATATCATTCACATAAGACTCTAGCTAGAAAATCAACCATGAAATACTTTGAGATCAGTATATAAACACAAAATGTAAACATTCTCATGACATATTTTGAAAAATTGTTTCTGCATTTCAAGATAATGCTGACTATTATGTAGTGGTGGAAACAAACAATCAGGGCATTATAAATGGATTGAATTTTATTCTTTAGAAATTTGATGTACTCGTGCTCT
The DNA here is from genome assembly GCF_031021105.1 of Erythrolamprus reginae. Lineage (NCBI taxonomy): Eukaryota > Metazoa > Chordata > Lepidosauria > Squamata > Dipsadidae > Erythrolamprus > Erythrolamprus reginae. Next base: position 84,257,529 of record NC_091952.1, on the reverse strand, counting down.
TTTGTAGTCTATTTTATTTGTTATAATCCTACTGAAACAGTTTGTTAATTTCAGTTTCTTTTCTGCATTGCACAGTTTCTTATCAACATTAATCAGCATTTAGACCTATATACCACTTTACAGTGCTTTACAACCCTCTCTAAGCGTTTTACAGACAGTAAGCATATTGCCCCCCAAAATCTGGGTCCACATTTTACCATACTTGGAAGGATGGAAAGCTGAGTCAACCTTGAGCCTACTGAGATTCGATCTGCCAAACTGCTGGCAGCCGGTGATCAGCAGAAGTAGCTTGCAGTACTGTACTCTAACCACTGCGAAACTGAGATGAATTCATTTATATGACATCCATGTGCCAGAGAATCTTTTCTCTAGATGCTTTTCTTAATTCCTTATCTTATATTAAAGATGAAATAAAAGTGCTAAATTTAATTATATCTGCAGATTACCTATACAGTATATGGTTTCATTAAAGAATCAGAAGGCAAACATAATTTTACAGCTTTATAATTGAATTATAATAAAGCCATTTTGACAGCATATGGAGCTCTATTAGCTTCCATTTATGTATATATAATTTATTATACAAACTCAGGTAATTCCAAAAGGCAGTAGATTGATGTGATTTTTGTTGTTGGATCAAAGCATCGACAGTTTTGTATGTGTCATTTGAATGTTTTTAATGAAATATTTTACAACATATAAAAAGGTATGCAGTGTTTTTTTAAACAAAGTTCTTAACAGAATCCTATTTTTTTTCTAAAGAGTTGATAAGGAATCCTTCCATCCTCCCTAAAATTAATGATTTGAAAATATTTATTTTTTTAAAAAAAGATAAAGCTGATTCCAAGTTGATTTAAACTGTTGTTGACCACATGCATTTTTAGTAGTATAATAATAAATTGCAATAAAATAGGTTTCCTGCTACTCTGCAGACATTTTTTCTTTGCAGTTTGAGAGGATATGACGTGCCATTGAGACATTACTGTAGACATGACATGGGAAAAGCCTTTCAAAATGATTTTGAAAGAAGAATGGGAAATATATCAGTCATCACTGATAATCTCAGGAGCCTAAATCATCTAGTGCCTTCAACATAAACCCAGTTTCCAAAAATCATTTCTTTGAAATACACAAGGTATGCTGTTTGTTTTTTTCCATCAACAAAATAATACATCTGAAATTGGAAAGGAAAGACTTCCTTAAAGGAAACAAATTTACCAGTATATCTTCTGCAAAAAAAAAGAGAGAGAGAATAACTACGGTACATATTTATTGTGCAATAAAATGTCCATCTGGAATTCCTTTCATAAGTGATGTGAGATTTACTGAAACTGCAATAGCACAGGGAAGATAGAGCAATGGAAGGACAACTTTTATTTATTTTGTTATTCCCTAACATAAGCCTTTATTAAAGACATTTGACAGTCGGCACAAGCAAAATAAAACACAAATGTGGATGTTATTCATTTTCTAGGTATGAGGGTGTTTGTTGGGGCACCTTGTAAGTTATAGACTTCTTGTTTCTTGTGGTTAGTTTCCAGAGTTAAGACAAAAAAATGAAAATAACAACCAAATTGAGTAGGTAAAGCCCTTTAAGTATCTAATTATTGATTTTGAATCCTTTACCCCAGATAAATTTCAGTCTTCATTTTTGAAGTTTTCCCTAAATTGAGAAACTTATTTTACACATTCTTATGTGAAGGACAATACATAGTTTTTGGGTTGGGTTGAGAATATACATAGGTCACATACAATTTATTATCAAACTCCTAACTGTTCTGTCTTGCAGAGAAATAAAATATTCTTTGACTCAGAGGTGATTTTGCTGCTGTGTAGTATTTGTATTTGTTGGTGCTTGCTTTTTATTTTTTATGATCCAATATGTAAGGATTTCCTTAGAGAACTTTGTATGTTTATACGGGTTGTCTAGCCTATAGAAATGGGCAGCATTCAAGCTATATAAAAAAATGAATTCTATCTCCTTAGATATCATCTGAGAGTCTACTGATTACATAGAAAGACAGCCTAAGTTGAACAAACCAAACAAATGTGTTATAGCTACCAGCCTGATAGTTTACTGGCAAGAGATTGGAAAGCTAGTTCTCATTATTTCTTTATTAGGCTGTTGTAATAGAACCTGTTATCAGTGGTTCAAAACTATATTTTCACACACTATATATCATCTTTGAACATACTGGAATTACAGGCTAAATTGTGTAGGGGTTCAAATACCTAAACACAGGAAAAAAAAATATCCTCAGAGAGGATGTTTTAAAATTTTAATATAGAACAAATGTCACTGCCTAGCAATGTTGAAGATATAAAGGACTTCCGAGTTCAATAACAAATAGAGAGTTGTTATTTGAAACAAAAATGTAACTCTAGAGAACAATCAGTTCAGTCTTCTAGCAGCGGTTACATTACGTGGCCATAACCATTCTCTCTCCCTTACACAGTGGTCTCAAGGTGCACATTTTTAATGCATTTTAACAGTTTCCAACTAATGTTTTTTATTTCTCTAGCTATTATTTTCTGTTGAAAGAAAACTAGTAAAGGTTGAATCAGGAAGGGGAAACAAATGGGAAAAGATCAATATTAACACTCTACAAATATTGACTTAGCAAAGTGACTTGGTTGGTTTTCTCCCACCGGACTGGGTATTGAATGGATGACTTATTGAAAAGAAATTATCTGTAAAACTTATTAGTCTAGATAACAGTCAATATTTTCAAGCAACAGTGTATATTTACCAATTAATGTCTTCTGATCTGAGCAGGATTGAAGATATTTCTTTCCAATTACCTTTCCTATAGATGGTTGTGATATATAATTTTTCAAGCCACTTAAGCATTGGAGGTGCTAATAAATTATTCAATTTTGAATTTCTCAGTGCAATTTTATTCAGGACTATTTTGCTTTATGGAGCCTGCAGAGCTTGTATCTGGTGAAGAAAGCATGAAGAACAACGAAACTCTTACCTCCGTTCGATTTGCTTCAATAAGCTTTGAAATTTTGTTGCTCGTGGCACCCATATTAACAAAGCAATACCACAGATTTGCATTGACTACACTGATAATTGGTAATAAACCTCTATATCTACCAAGCCACATTGTACTCAAATGTTACAGGATCCATCTGGTTTGAATTAATAAACATTAGAATTCATGTTTTGAAATCAGCATCATTACGATGCTAAAGGGAGCTCTAGTTTATTGACTGGCCGTCTTGCTGCTAAGTGCTAAAGTTACTAAATGGAAAATCACGTGACTGATGGACTTATGACCTTACTTCCCCTCCAGTTGTTAACTGAAGCAGAATAGTTGCTAAGCAAAAAATCGCATGACTACAAATTATGATCTTACTTCTCTAATAATTCTGCTTGTCACAAAGCATGGGATGATGATCACTTAACCGTGGGATGCTACAGTGGCCATAAATGGGAACAATGATTTTTCCCCCTTTTGCGTGTCTAACTTGTTGCTTCATAAGGCAGGCATTAAGTGAAGACTACCTGTATGTCTTCTCATTACGAAGGAAAGTTCACCAGGTTATGTTTTTCGATTATCAATTATCAAACTAAAGACTGAGTAGAATATTCTCCGAAGTTGAAAAAAGTTGTTATCAGAAACGAATAAGATGAACTAAGTTGTTAAATGACTGGATATTGTTGTGGTTCAGCCTGAGCCAGATCAAAGACCAGCTGCGTCTCTGCTGGCTCCATGCCCGGGGGAGTCTGAGAGCGGAGGGGAGAGTTCTGTACAGCCAGACAGTGGAGCCAGCAGTCAAGAAAGTCCTGGGAGCCCTGGGGAAGGGCTATCTCAAGCAAGTAGCTTTGATTCTCTGGATTCCCTGGATGACGAAGCACAAGCTATCATTAGTATGTGGCAGAGACGCATAGCTCAAAGGAGAACTCAACTGCGTAGATATTATCAGCGTTGAATGAGGAGCACCTGGGGGTTGGGTGTGGTCCTCATTAGCAGGGAAGGGTTTATAAGGCATGAGAACCATTTCGGCAGCGTGGAGTGTTATCAAAGAGAAGTTGGTGTTATCTGCATTTTCTCTCAGCGTTTTTGTTCCTGGCTCGTGGCCCAGCAGTCTTGAAGACCGGTGGGAGGTTTGTGTCTGTTAGCTCAACAGCCTCGTTTGGCATTAAGGATCCTGTTTTTCTGTATGAACAATTGCTTTAGTGTTGCTTTTGGAGTTCCAGTGCTTTCCTGACCTGTAAGGACATTTTCTGTTGGCTTCTTTTCTCTTTACCATTATAAAACTATGGTTAGATTCAACCGGTGTGTCTGGCTTATCTTTTTGGGTTGGTCATAGCTTCCGGAGTGACCCAGACAGAACAGATATAATGAAACTTCCTAAACTCATATCATTTCTCCTATATTTATTGCTTGAGTTAGATTCAAAAGTAGAGCACTGCTCGTATGTTTCCGTAATCTTTTGCTATTTTCTAAGCTATAATTCTATTATTTGAGTTATACTATTTAAGCAAAAAAATAAACACTTATTTATGGAACTTTTATACTGTTTCCTTTGCAATGGAGGGAAGAATACAAATTAAAATCTAAATCACAGCCACTGATGATACTTCAGTAGTTCTGAGTCCACCTGATTTCAGAGGAAAAGTCAAATATTTAATTAAGTTCATTGCACTACAGTCAATGACATAGTTAAATGTTTCCTGCAGGCTGCATCACAACCAATATTTGAAGTAAAATTTACTCACTCTGTTAAATCAATGGAATGATAAACAGATGGTTAATATGTCATATTTCATTTTCAAGTGTTTCTTCAGTTTTTGAATGAGTCAACTAATATACAAAGAAAAGAACCAGACTGTCAGATACTAGCAAGGTTTTTTTTTAAAGTCTGTGGCAATAATGACAAATTATAATTTCTGGCATTAATAAAGCTAAAGTTATCAATGAAATAATGGTGCAAAACTGACTCTATCCATTGTGAAATACATTGTAGTAGTATCTAATATTTATTATTGTAACAGACCTTTGAGATGGATTTTACCCGGCTTGCTGAAGGACTGTACAATAAAGCAAAATATTCACATTTGTTGAAATGGATACATTTGGGTTTTTTTTCCAAAGCAATTCAAATTTGTAGTGATTTAAATTTCACTTTCTTGATTATAGAATTATTTAACTCTACAATGGTACCTCTACTTACGAACTTAATTCATTCCGTGACCATGTTCTTAAGTAGAAAAGTTTGTAAGAAGAAGCAATTTTTCCCATAGGAATCAATGTGAAAGCAAATAATGTGTGCGATTGGGAAAACCACAGGGAGGATGGAGGCCCTGTTTCCTCCCAGGAGATTCCTAGAGAGGCCCCATGGAGGCTTCTCCCTGCCTTTTCCGCCCCTCTTTCCTCCCTGGAGATTCCTCAAGAGGCCCCCACAGAGCTTCTCCCCGCCTTTTATGGCCCTGTTTCCTCCCAGGAGATTCCTAGAGAGGCTCCACGGAGGCTTCTCCCTGCCTTTTCCAGTTACAGTTTCGGAGGCTCTGGTTTGTAAGTGGAAAATGGTTCTTGAGAAGAGGCAAAAAAATCTTGAACACCCGGTTCTTATCTAGAAAAGTTCATAAGTAGAGGCGTTCTTAGGTAGAGGTACCACTGTACTGTAAACTACTTAAAATTCATTAATACAATAACATAAAGGAGACCAGTGAATTTTATTCTTCTAGTTTTTGACAACTATAGTGGGCAGTGTGCTTCTCCGTTTCATTAGCACACTACCAGAAGTGAAATAAAACCCTGTATTTCTGCAATCATTCTTCAATTAACAGGCTTTGATGTAAAAATTATGTTGACTTATCTTTTTCCAATTGCCACATTGTTCCCTGAGGGTCACAATTTTCTTTTTAAAATTACAGCTCTAGTTCTGCTTTATTGGCTTCAATCCACACCATCATATGCAGGTATAATATGTGACACACCTGTTCATTGCTGATGAAATATATGATAAAATAGATTTGTATGGAGGCTTTAGATATCTGATTCCTAGCAGTTTTATCAATACACAGCAGACAGTATATTTTGGGCATATGAAGAAAAACCTGCATCTGCAACAATTTACAGCACCTATTTACATTTTTAAATCATAGCTAGATCACAATGCCTACATTTCCTTTAGGCACTGTATTACCTAATGGCACTTTAATCTCTTTTTTTTTTACAGCAGCCTCCAATGCTAAATGATTAACGGCAATCTGAATTCTGCATAGTTTGTGAGAAGACTTCAGGTATGGGGGTGGAGGGAGAAATCCCCTAAAGGCCAGACAGCATTTATATATACATGGTGGTTTTTTGTCATATGGCTATTTAGGTTACATGAAGAGGTTGCTTAGCCTTCTTCTTTGACACAATGTCCATTAAGAAAAACCTGGGGAAATCCCGACTCTCCAGAGAGATACTGTAAAATTCTGTTACCTGCGTATTTGTACTTCCTGGGAACTATACTTGCTGTGAAATGCTAACTTGCCTCCAAAGACTTTTAAAACAAGGTCTTTTACATTACTATTTAAATGTACTTGTAAAGAACAGTTGGATGCCTGTAAGTGCCTTGAGACATTTTCACCTAGTTCATAACCTTCTATTTCAGCAAGTAGTTACAATTCATTTATGTACCTCAATTTGAAGAATATTGAAAGTTTGGTGTGGTGGATAAGTTATAAGTTTAGAAATCAGGCGACTGAGTTGTAGTCTGCCTTATGTTCTGTCTGGGTCACTCCGGAAGCTATAACCAACCCAAAAAGATAAGCCAGACACATCGTAAAATTCAAATACAGTTTTATAATGTTCAAGGAAAACGAAGCTAACAGAAAATGTCCTTACAAAGCAGGAAAACTCCAAATATACTCCAAATATATACACAAAGGTAATTGTCCATGCATCAATATAGGATTCTTGCTGCCAAGACGAGGCTGTAGATAACAGACCTACACCTCCCACGGTTCTTCAAGACTGCTGGGCCACAAGCCAGGAACAGAGACACTGAGAAACAATGCAGGTTACAGGAACTCCAAACTGATAACACTCCACATGGCTTCAATAGCTTGCCTGCCTTATAAACCCTTCCCTGCTAATAAGGACCACACCCAAGCCCTGGTGTTCCTTATTCAATGCTGATAATATTTCCTTAATTGCTCCTTCCTTTGATCTAAACGTCTCTGTCCCATGTCAATGACAGCTTGTGCCTCGTCAACTAATTATTCCAAGCTACTGGCAGGGGAGAGCCCCTCCCCGGGGCTCCCATGCTGTTCTTCCTCGTCACATTCCTGACTGGACCCTCCCCCGTCCGACTGCTCAGCCCCCTCCTCTTCGCTGTCAGCCTCCTCCGGGCATGGAGCCAGCAGAGAGGCAGCTGGCCTTTGATCTGCCTCTGGCTGATCCACAACACCTTAGGAATCTAGAAAGTTGATGACTTTGGGCTAGTCAATCCTAGGAAGAAAATTATGGCAAACCGCTTCTGAAAAACCTTGCCAAGAAAACTGCAGAGATTTTTCCAATTAGTCTCAGAGAATCGGGCATGATTGAAGCATACCAGTTATATATGTTATAAATATTACAAATTACAGAGCAGAATTTATCTTATTTATCAACCATCACACATTCTGTCTCATTCTAGCAATTTGACTCTTATCAGTAGTTTGATATAAGCTAACAGAAGTTCTTCAAACATCTCTAATTTTATAAAAAGATTGAATACAATGTTGTCTGTACTGAATAGATCTTCAAATGGGGATTGGCAAATATTTGTCATGTACTCAAGGGTCCTGTGGACAAAGATGAAAGAAACAACAGGGAAAAGTTCACACATTTATCCTTAATATGCAGATTAGCAAAAGCTAATGCTGATGTTTGATTAGTGGTTTGCAACAATTTGTGATCTGCAGAAATTTGGGGCAATTTGTGGAAATAATCCACAGGTATATTAATCGTATAGTGGGCTTAATGCATCTATTTTGAACCAAATTATATGGTCATCTCATATCTACCCCTTGGTTGGATGGGGAAGCAGAAAGTAAACATCATCTGAAAAAAGGTTCCCTTCCTCCTTGGACCCTCATTTATTTATCACAATCTTTCCAGATGTGCTCCTGATATCTCACACTTAAGATCCAACAACACTGTATAATAACAATGGAGGAGGGCAGATAAGACAGGCAGTCAACAGGCTGATGATCCAAAATATGCTAAAATGGTTTCAAAGTATCAATCTAATGAACTAAACACTCACATGCTATGTATCACTGATATTTTATGCTCCATCGATATTTTAATACACAGGTGTCAAATATACAGCATCATGTTCTCACATGACATTTCATGATGTTTTCCCCATTTGCAGAGCTGAGGTGGGCGTGGCTATGTGACCCATCCGGCCGCTAGTTTGACACCCCGTTAAACGTTTTCATAATATTTAAGTTTAAAAAACACCTAAATAAAGCAGTTGTGATTCAGTTTTCCAAGCTACTTTTAGAGACGGCAAAATAAGCTCTTCTGCAATCTTTATAAAACATTGCGTCTTCATAATGCTGATTTTTTTTTTACTGCAGAATTTTTAGAGAATGGCATTTGCTTACAGACTAAGTCGCCAGACATCCCGTGAATAATGCAAACATTTTTAGAACCCTTTTTTAAAAATTTGGAAGCTTCACTACACATCACCATCTGTCCATCCCCTCTGGTTATGGAAAATGCATTTAAAAATTAGCCTTTGTACTTCCATTTCTGTAAAAAAGAAACCTTCACAAATTTCCATACTAAAGTGTAACATTGGTATACTGCTATTAAACCACAGTGGTTCTGGAACAGTTCACAATAATAATATCAAACTCGTAGGTCAATCATTCTGCCAAAACCCAGATTTTAGGTGCAATTCCAAAATCATTAAGATAAATTGTAGCATCATGATAATATGCAAAAATGAAAATCCATGAAATTGATACAAGATAATATTCTACAGCGAACTGTTAAGTCTCCCAAGACCCAAACCTGAAGGTACCACAGGTAGTCCTTGACTTATGACCAGAGGTGGGATCCTCCCAATTTGGACTGGTTTGCCCAAACTGGTAGCAACCCACTGGTGACATCATAATGATGTCACAGAACTGGTTCTTTCAATGCCTGTCCATGGACGGTGCCATCTTTTTTTTTAAAAAAATTTTAAATTAAAGTTTCTGGCACTGCACATGCATTGCCATCTTGTTTTGTTTTGGATTTTTATTTTATTTTTCAATACTGTGCCTCAACTGAGCAGCTTCCTCCTGCCTTCAGGTAAGTCGAGACACGCTAACCCCCTGCTCCATCCCTGGAGCTTGTCATGGGCCCCCCACCATCCCCACCAGGCTCATGACTTTACCTTCCTCCCATGGCTGGTGGCATGCCAGCGCCCGCGAGGAACCGATGCTTGGAGCAGTTTTGGAGCTTGTAAAGGAGGAGGACTGCTCCTTGGCCCCAGGCATACATTTTCAAGCCTGGGCTATTGCGAAAGCTTTTTACTCCAAGCAGCCCGAAGTAGCGGCAGCAAGAAAAGTCGCCGTCATCCCTGCCACCAAGATCCCAGTGCAGGAGGGTATCCTCTTGGATGTCTGCATGTGCATGCAAAAGAGATGAGAGAGGAAAGAGAGAAACATGATAGAAAGAAAGAGGGGAGATAGAGAGGTGAGAGAGAGAAAGATGAGAAAAGAGAGGGAGAAAAAAAAGACATTCCTGTTTAAAAGAAAATAGAAAAATGGCTCTGAGTGTTTAAGGTTGCAGGCGTCTGGGTGAGGCAAACACCATGGTCATTAAGTGAAACTTGTGGTCATTAAGCAAACACTAGTTGTTAAACAAATCAATTTTCCCCTATGGGCATTTTTAACTGGAAACCTGAAGGGATTGTTTGGGAAACTGACAAAAAACATAGAAAACCTCAGTCACATGATTGTGTGGGACGTTGTAACCTATCATAAATGTGTGTGTGTGTGTACATGCATGCATGTACATGTGTACATGCATATAGCTGTCAAAACTCCAAAAAAGTTCAAATAGGTCAGTCATAAACTTAAACATTTGCTAAGCAACCGGCCATTAAGCGAGGACCACTTGTATTTGGTTTGTCTTAAGGTTTAAGAGCAGTATGGAATCTGGTTTCCTTTAATCCTTTTGGGATTGCATAAGTTCTGGATGCAGGAATCCTCATAGGGGGAACTAGGACCGTGACCACCTAGTCATGTTCACCAGTCACATGACCATCAAGCCACACCCTCAAAATAAGCCACGTCCACCCCAGTTAAAAAAATACTAGGCAATTAAAAAAAATTCAGATGTCACCCCTGCTTATTTTTCCATCACAATTTTTTTATTTTCCCCCCTCCAACATAAAGTAAAAAACAATAGTTTCCAACACAAAATCAAACTTATTATCAAACATATACATTTTTTTCTTTTTACTTTGTAATCACAAAGGACTGTAGAAACATATAATATCTTATATATTCGAAAACCTCTTAAAATATAGCTTTTTTCCATCTGATATTAAAACATTACAATAACCTTTACATTAATCACTAGTCATCAATTTCACATCTTATTTGAGTCTTACAAATCTATTGAGCTAATTGTTCCAAAAAGCAGTTTTCTTATAATCATCTAAGCAAAGTAGATTATATATAAAATAATTCTTCATATTGTAACAAAAATTCTAAAAAAACCCTGCTTATGACCACAATTGGGATTGGAATCTCCACTGCTAAACACGTGAATTGTGCCTGATTATATGACTTTTTTTTTTTTGCCATGATCATGAAGCAAATTGTTGCAATTGTTAAATGAATATTGCTTGCCCCATTGACTTTGCTCATCGGAAGCCAGGTGGGAAGATTGCAAATGGTGATCATGTGACTGTGGGATGCTGCAACATTTGTAAATACCTGCCAGTTGTCAAGTAACCAAAATTTTATTAAATGAACACAGGGACACTGCAATGGTCGTAAGTCTGAGGACCAGTCATGAATCACGTTTTTCAGCACTATCATAATTTTGATTGATTGTTAAATGAATGATCATGTGTCAAGGATTATCTGTACTTCGCTAATACAATTTCCCAAATCTGAGTGTATGGGTTGAATAAGGCCCTGCTTTTGGATCTGCATAACCTAAATTGTAAACCATAACTAACAAGCTACCATGGTAAGCTTTACATGCTAAGAACAAAACAAATACTTTATAATTCTTTACAATCTAATTTTATGTATTTAATTAATAATACAAAGTACAGTAAACTGAATGGAATTTGCATTTTAGAATGAATGATTAAGAGTGCAGTTCTTTTTTGACTAGAACTGGCTCAGATTCAAACTCCCAAACAGCTATGAACTTATGACTGGATCACTTACTATTTATCCATTCCTCCGTCCATCCGTCCGTCCGTCCGTCTGTCCGTCCGTCTATTATCTGCCTACCTACCTATCTACTATCTATCTATTACCTGCCTGCCTGCCTGCCTGCCTGCCTGCCTACCTACCTACCATCTATCTATCTATCTATCTATCTATCTATCTATCTATCTATCTATCTATCTATCTATCTATCTATCTATCTATCTAGTATGCCGCCCAACTCCTGGAGAACTTACTATACTTATCCTAATATTGTTTAAGTGGGAAATTCTCTAGAATTTCTCAGAGAAAAGGTGAAATATAAAATAATTGTAACATCTGAATGGGAATTATTGTGGCACATTTGCTTCTCTATGTAGATCAGTGAACCCCAATCTTTATGGCTTGCCGACCCAGCCACGGGTGGGGAAAAAGGAACAGGACTGCGCAAGTGGCAGCCTCAGGCAGGCCAGCGCTTGTGCAAATGGAGCTGCATGCACACTGGCCTGCCACTTGTGAAATTCGAGCTGTGAGCATGTGCTTGCCCAAGCCTGCTGCTTGTGCATGTGTGCCAGCCAGCAAGTTGCACGGCCCAGTTGCAAATAGGCCACTGCCCAGTGTAACAAAAGCTTTTTCACTATTGTTATTCAAATAAAAGCTGTGTTGAAAGTTCAATAAAAATATTGCTAGAGATAATTTTGGTGAGGCTAATACAATGTGAAATCAAACATGGAATTTTCATGGTCTATTATTTCTCCAGAGTAATTATATCATATTTATACTTAAAACTATTTTCTCTTCATAATGCTTTCTGAGTCATTTATTTATCTATCAGCAAGACTAGAACACAACCATGCACATCTAATAATTCATATTGAATATTCTGTCATGTAGTCCTCCCAATACATTATTGATGTCACCTTGATGTACTAGCGTAGTAAATCTAAAGGAAACTTAGTTCCTACACTTGTTCACTCTGCACAGTTGAGGCACTGCAGGATTAGGGCGTACTAGTTACTCAACTGTTGTGTCTTCTCTCAGATATACAGGTAATATGTCCACAGCTGAATGAAAATGGCAAACAATGTAAAAAATGATTCTATTATGCTAAGATTATAGCACAAGCCTGCGGTCTAATGAAGATCTATGCTTATAAGTATATTGATTTGAAGCTGTCCAAAACTGGCAAACAGATGGGCAGCTATATAAATGTTTTAAATAAACTTCAATAAAAGAAATCAATTGCATCTGACAAAATATTACTCAAAAGTGTTTGTAAATTGTAGCTGGGAGAGGGGGAAACCAATGTTTATTCCATTGTGTATAAGAGATGAGTGACTCAAGGGATCATTGAAGGAAAAGGATAGTTGGAGGTATTGTTTAGTTGCTTTAATGAGATATTAAATTACATCTCAATATTAGTGAAGAACTAATTTTATGAATTGGGAAGCAGCAATGTCATATTACTGTACAGAAATGTTGTGCTCAATAGGTAGCCAGAAATAAGTAAGGCTGGAGAGGCTCAGATGCAACGACTCATTATACAATACCTTATTATACATATACCTTAAATTTACATATAATGGAAAGCCAATGTGGTACAGTGAATCATTCTGGATAGTGAGATGGGCGGGAAGGATGGTTAGGGTCAGCAAAATTTATCTCTCAATCAGCAATGAATCAGTATGGCTGATGACATTGTGTAACATTGAATGCAGAGCGCTTTGTTCTGCTCTGCATTGATTCAAGGCAGCAATAACATATGACTATTACTACAAACAACTATTCTTGTAGATTCGTTGGGCATCGGTCACAGTACCATTCTTCAACATTTATGCCAGATCCCATCGGGGAAACAGCTAATTCCTGGGATATCACATGACTATGAAATTTTAAAAACCCTTAATCTTTGTTAGAAAACAGTTCCCACCCACCCACCCATGGGTTTTTTTTGCAAAATGAGTATTAATGTTGGAACCTGGCAGAGTAAATCAAAACAATTCAAGGCACGTACAGGCTTTCCAGGACACAAGCATGACTATCCTTAGGATATCTGGGATAACATTCCCTCATTATTTACTACAGTATTTTCCCACACCTGGAAAATATATAGATGTTTTTCTTTTCAGTTATTCATGATGTTATTTAAACCTTGGTTGGTGTGCCCATGTGTGTATAAGAAGAGTAATGCAATAAAGTGCTCAACTGAGAACTGAATAATAATAATAACAACAGAGGTGGAAGGGACCTTAGAGGTCTGCCAATCCAATCGCCTGCTTAGGCAGAAAGCCTAAGATGTTTATCCAACATCTTGAAGACTTCCAGTGTTGGAGCATTCACAACTTCTGGAGGCAGGTTGTCCCACTGATTAATTGTTCTAACTGTCAGGAAATTTCTCCTTAGTTCTAAGTTGCTTTTTTCCTTGTTCAGCTTACATCCATTGTTTCTTGTTCTACCCCCAGGTGCTTTGGAGAATAGATTGACATTGACTCCTTCTGAATAGTTGCAGTACTATTGGCCTTCTAGGATCTTTCTTTTTAAAAGCATTGGTTTTCTAGGATCTTCTTTTAAAAACAGAGAATGAAAGGAGAAAGAGTATTAAAATCTCAAATAGCATCCGTGAAACACCAAAGGGCCTAAAACACTGCAGTTCTTTTCAGGAAAACTTATCGCTTAGCAGAATTCGTCTCAACCACTGAAGGAAAAAATATCAACTGAACTTTGGTTACGGTATTTTCATTGTGACTTTGCTTGGTCTTTCTTAAAATAAAATCTTAAATTTTAGGACTGCCCCCTTTGCGTTTCTTGACACTGCTCGCCTGCAAATAACTACGAGAATTTTTATCCTGGTAAGAATCTGATGATACTCGAAAAGGGCAAGAGGAAAACAAAAGGTGGTGGCGGGGTTTGAGAACAATAACAGCGAGCAGAATAAAGAACCTTGGCCGCTTACTCTTAAGCCAAGCAAAAAGGAACGCCTTTTCAGGCTTGGGGGTGGGTGTTCCTGCCCGGCCGCTTTTGAACGGTGCACCGTTTGAACTTGGGGCGGGAGTCTCAGCTGCTGAGGAAAAGCTTGGAAGTGGTCCTGACGATGCCGCGGTAAGAGGGAAATGGAGGCGAGGGGGCAGCGGAGGGACTCTGTTGCAGGCAGACTGGCTGGCAGCGGAGGGCCGAGGTTGGGCTTGCCGGTCGCATTTCAGTTCAGCAGGTCTTGCGAACGCAGCCGAAAACGAACGAGTTCTGATTACGCCCCGGAGCGTCAGTCAAGAGTGTCTGTTAAGCGGAGAACGGGCAGAGACCTATTGTGTTGATAACTTCTGTTGCACTACATTGACAGAAGAGTGTATTTAGGTGCTGTTGTTGTAGGTATTGAGACAAAGCGTGCAAAGGAGAACAACAAAGATGGTTAGAGGACTGGAGGCTAAAACACAAAGAACGGTTGCTGGAATTGTGTATGTCTAGCTCAGTGCTTCCCAGCCTTGACAACTTGAAGATATCACTTCAACTCCCACAATCCCCCAGCCAGCATTCGCTGGCTGTGGGATTCTGGGAGTTGAAGTCCAGATTTCTTCAAGTTGCCAAGGTTGGGAAACACTGGTCTAGATTAATGAAAAGAAGGACTAAGATCTTCCAATAAAGTAGAAGGAGTCAAGCTGTTATCCAAAGCACCTGAGTGCAGGACAAGAAGCAATGGGTGGAAACTAATCAAGGAGAGAAGCCACCTAGAACTACGGAGAAATTTTCTGCAGAACAGTTAACCAGAACTGCCTCCAGAAGTTCATGTGGGTAGCTCCAACACTGGAAGTTTAGGATGACACTGTCTTGAAATTTAGGGTGACGCTGATAGGGTTTCCTGCTTGAGCAGGGGGTTGAATGTGAAGGTCCCTTCCAACTCTGTTATCCTATTCTGGGTAAGAGACTAATTTTTGGTTATGTTTGGCAAGTTAGCTTTTCATTCTTGGCAGCACCTGGAAAAGTGCCGTTTTCTTGACAAGGTTTTTCAGAAGTGGTTGCCAGTTGCTTAAGTCTAAAGCAGTGCTTCTCAATTATTTTCTGTTATGCCCCCCCCCCAAGAAGTAAACATTTCACCCCCCCCCACAACTCTCCAATATGGGCCCCAATGGAATTTTAGTGAGAATATTTATTATTTTACTTATTATAAGCTGCAAGCAAACTATTGACTGGAGAAGGTTGCACTACCCACTTACCTGGGTGTAAGTCCCATAGAACTTGGTGGAGCCTAGTTTTGGTTAGGGGAATCAGCTGAGAGGGACCTTGCATATTCTGTGGGGTCACACGCGCCCCTCTGGCATTGCTCCGTGCCCCCCAGGGCCCCCCGCTCCACTACTTGAGAGGCACTGGTCTAAAGGGTGATTGATCCAAGGCCAGTTCATTGGCTTTGTGCCTAAGATAGGGTTAAAACTCATGGTCTCCTGGTTTTTAGCCTGATGGCTTTATCTTTACACTAAACATGCAAATCTAATAAATGAAATAAAATGAAAATGAAAGTTGCAACTCAGAATACTATTAATGCAGGAGTGCTGGGTGTTGTGCTATGGGTGTTGTGTTTTGGAGTGTACAGCCTTTGAATTTCCTCTGCCCCATGTTAATAGATATTTCCAACAGTGAATAGCCTCCACCAATGTGGTGTCCTCCAAATATATTATATTAACAGCCCAATCATTTCCAGACTAAGAGACACCTGCTTGTCTATTTGGAAATTATGTGAAAAGGGCACTAGATTGTAGAAAAACTTCCATGAAAATATGGGGTAGAATATTCAGGTGAAAAGTGATTTTCACCTGCTTGTTACAGAGCCAAATATGCTTTAGGCTTGGTAAATTAGGAAAAAGTCCTGACATTTATAATGTTTAGGTTGAGGTTTTCCTTTTTTTGTTTACTTGAAAAGGTAAAAAAATACAACACATACCTTATTTTTTTTCCTAGTATGAAATGAAGCATTCTTTTTTACCTCTCTTCATTTGATAGTATTTTAGCATTGCATAAGAATTCCCATTTAAAGAGCCTTCTCTGTGGCGGCCCTGACCCTCTGGAACCAACTCCCCCCAGAGGTTAGGATTGCCCCCACCCTCCTTGCCTTTCGCAAACTCCTTAAAAGCCACCTCTGCCATCAGGCATTGGGCAACTGAGACATCTCCCCCAGGCCTATATAATTTATGCATGGTATGCTATGTGTATATTTTTTAAATTATGGGTTTTTAGATATTTTAAGTATTAGATTTGTACTGTACATTATTGTTTATTATTATTGTTGTTGTGAGCCTCTCCGATTCTGCGGAGAGGGGCGGCATACAAATCTAATAAATAATAATAATAATAATAACAACAACTACTACTACTACTACTACTACTACTACTACTACTACTACTACTACTACTACTGGCCATGAGCTATGTATAGGCACGTGTACATATATGAACTGATATACATTTGATGGACTTTTATTAATTCTCCAAGTAGTCAATTTTTGGTGACTGGAAATTCTATTTAACATGATGGAGGAGAGCTAAGGACTAAATTCTGAATTATAAGGCAAATTGCTCCATTATACAGGTAAATAATATATATATATATAATATATATAAATTTGCCACTGGTACTGTGAGGAGTTTTTACTTTTGAAACTATGCCAGGTCTATTTCAGGATTTGCTGTACACTTTTATAGTTCTTTCAAATAAGAGATGCAGGCCCAAAGTCTGCAAATCGTGCACCAAAAAGCAAGACAAGAAACAATGGTTGTAAACATAACCAAGGAGAGAAGCAACCTAGAACTAAAGACAAGATGCTTCCAGATTCGCCCATGTTTCTTCAACACTCCGTGGCTTGCATTGGCTGCCGATCAGTTTCCGGTCACAATTCAAAGTGTTGGTCATGCCCTTTAAAGCCCTACATGGCAATGGACCAGATTACCTCCGGAACCGCCTGCTACCGCACGAATCCCAGCGACCGATAAGGTCCCACAAAGTTGGCCTTCTCCGGGTCCCGTCGACTAAACAATGTCATTTGGTGGGCCCCAGGGGAAGAGCCTTCTCTGTGGTGGCCCCGGCCCTCTGGAACCAACTCCCCTCAGAGATTAGAACTGCCCCCACCCTCCTTGTCTTTCGTAAACTACTCAAGACTCATTTATACCGCCAGGCATGGGGGAGTTGAGATAGCTCTTCCCCCTAGGCCATTACAAGTTATGCATGGTATGTTTGTGTGTATGTTTGGTTTTATAATAGGGGTTTTTAGTTGTTTTTATTATTGGATTGTACATGTTGTGTTTATTACTGTTGTTAGCCGCCCCGAGTCTGCGGAGAGGGGCGGCATAAAAATCCAATAAATTATTATTATTATTATTATTATTATTATTTTCTAACGTGAGAGCAATCAACCAATGGAATGGCTTCCTTCACAAATTGTGAGTGCTTCATCACTGGAGGCTCAAAAAAGAAATTGGACAACTATTTATCTGAAATGTTATAGGTATTCTGGTCAAGCAGGGGTCTGGACTAGAAGACCTCCAAGATCCCTTCCAAGTCTACTACTGTATATTCTATGTTCTGCATGTGACTTATTAATATTTCAGATTTCCCAGAATGGCTTGGATCAAATTCTACATCTTGTATTTCCATTGCTGAGGGATTATGAGGTGTACAGTATAATGGATGTCTGAAGTATTTCAGAAGCTTAATGTATCCATAGAAATGGCGATAGTAATAATTTATTATGGTTGACCAGAATTCTCAGAGTTATTCATATAATTACTTTCTATTTTGAATAAAACCAAGAACATAAAATTATAACTAGGTCACTGAGGCAATCAGGGCATATTTAATTTATAGACAGTGTAAAAAAAAATCTAACTACATTCAAAGAAATATAATTTACAGGTATGATAAAAGCAACTGTACCAAAAATAATTCAAAATTGGATACTTTGCCAACTAGAGAATCATGAAGCAAGCTCTTGTGTTCTTATAGAAGGAACTACAGTGATCCCCCGAGTTTCGCGATCCCGATCATTGCGAATCGCTATATCGCGATTTTTCCACCCGATGACGTCACTCCCTTCCTTTCTCATCTTTCTTTCTCTCTCTCTTTCTCTATCTTGCTTCTTCCTCTCTCACACTCTCTTCCTCCCTCTCTCATCTCTTTCTTTCCTTCTCTCTCTTTCTCTATCTCTCCCCCTCTTGCTCTCGAGCGGCAAGCAAGCAGCCGGGCGAGCGGGTGACGGGCAAGCGGCAAGCGAGCAGGCGGGCGGGCGAACGGGCAAGCGGCAGGCGGGCGGGCGAACGGGCAAGCGGCAAGCGAGCAGGCGGGCGGGCGAACGGGCAAGCGGCAAGCGAGCAGGCGGGCGGGCGAACGGGCAAGCGGCAAGCGGCAGGCGGGCGGGCGAACGGGCAAGTGGCAAGTGGCAAGCGGCAGGCGGGCGGGCGAACGGGCAAGCGGCAAGCGAGCAGGCGGGCGGGCGAACGGGCAAGCGGCAAGCGAGCAAGCGGGCGGGCGAACGGGCAAGCGGCAAGCGAGCAGGCGGGCGGGCGAACGGGCAAGCGGCAAGCGATCTTGGGGTTTCCCCTTTGCCTGGGCGGCGGGAAGACCGGGGAAGGTTCCTTCGGCCGCCCAACAGCTGATCTGCTCCGCAGCGCGGCAGCAGCGAGGAGCCGAAGATGGGGTTTCCCCGTTGCCTGGGCAACGGGGAAACCCCATCTTCGGCTCCTCGCTGCTGCCGCGCTGCGGAGCAGATCAGCTGTTGGGCGGCCGAAGGAACCTTCCCCGGTCTTCCCCGCCGCCCACACGCAAACTCCACCATCTGTGCATGTGCAGCCATGGAAAAAGGGGCGCGCATGCGCAGATGGTGTTTTTACTTCCGCACCACTACATCCCGAATTATCGATTATTGCGAGGGGTCTTGGAACGGAACCCTCGCGATAATCGGGGGATCACTGTACTGGTCATAAGCTATGGATTCAGTGGATCCTTTTCCACATTGGTACAATCTCAATTTGTAAGAGGGTTTTTTCCTCCCCAGAGTAATTGCCTTGAGACCACCTTTGGAAAGGGCATTGACATATGTTAATGTTCTTTGGGTTTAGGGACCCTTATTTGGTTTAAGTATCTTGCTGGTTCAAAAAAAGAGGCAGTTGACCACTCAGAAACACTTTCTTGGGTAGAGCAAATTGATGTCATTGAGCTTTAATTTTGTAGCACTTTTAAACTACAGTATATGATTGTCGAAGTAATATGAATTCCAGCTATATGATTGTCAAAGTAATATGAATTCCAGCTGCTTTTCATGTAATGCCGATTATACATGTTTTTCATGTAGGCTTATTGATGTAACACTGATAGATTCCTTGATGTTAAAGGAGCATAACAGCTATATGTTGCTGTTTTGGATTGCTGATTCTCAAGATGGCCAAAAAAGTGAATATACCATGGTTCATAATATAATATGTTTCAGACTGCTAAGAAAATTATAGGATTTCATTCAGAAGGCCAAACCTGTGGGCTGTAACCGGCCACTGGGAAGTGTGAGGGATCGTAAGTAATCTGATCTTCTGCCATGTAGGGCTTTATAGGTGATAACCAAGTCCTTAAATTGCATCCGGAGACTGATTGGAGTTATGTGGATGTACCTGGGCACACCCACAACAGCTCGCGCAGCTACGTTCTGGACTAATTGTAGTCTCCGGATGGTCTTTAAGGGTATCCCATATAGAGCGCATTGCAGTAGTCAAACTAGGACTACTGACAAGGACATGAGTGACTGTGACAAGAGACTACATATCCTCCCTAGATCCGCAGCTGAGAGATGTTCTAATCTCAGCTGCGGATCTAGGAGGGAGGACATGTCCTGAAGAGATTAAATCCCCCCTCCCCCCAAGTTATGGATGGACAGATGGAACAGTCCTTGGGAGGCAAAACCCACAGCCACTCAGTTTGGGGTTGAGTTTGAGTCTGTTGGCTCCCATCCAGACCCTCACAGCCTTCAGGCACCAGCACAATTCCCAATATTATGTCGTCACACCAGCTTTAATGAATGGATATATGTAGTGAAGGGCTACCAAAAATTTTACTACCACACTCTGGGTGTGGCTTATGCAGGACGCCCTGCATTTTCTTTCAACATCTTTCCGTACTCTGGGGTGGACCTCCATTTTTGCTACCTCGCTGTGTCCCCCCCCCCCCATAGTCCACTCCTGGGTATATGTGCATCTTATCTCATAAGAACATAAGAATTCCACGTCACAAGTGAGCGTATGCTCAACAGACAGGAAGTGGTTCCAAGGCTTGTTTAATCATTTATGATAGGTTCTGTTGAAATCACCTGACCAAGAGTGTTATAACTTCCACATCGCTAGATTTCTTGGGAAAATAAATTTAATTTAAATAGGTTTATGTATAGTCTCTGTATTTACAGGGGCCTGTATTTAAAAAGGGAACATGTTGCTAAAAATTTAGTGAAATCGTTTTAGATTTGCAAATAGAAAAAAATATATACATAGCTTAGGGTTACAAATGCTGGCTGGGGAATTCTGGGACCTGAAGTCCAGATATCTTCAAGTTGCCAAGGTTGGGAAACACTGGCATAGTGGAGCCCTTTTGTTCTATCTGAGCTTAATTGTTTGATCATAGTTGTTTCATTACCCGACTAGGTACCATCATTGATACTAGTGATGTTCTGGCTGTTTTCCTTAGTACCCTGATCCTGAAAGCCTATGAAGAATCAAGGAAGCCAAGGAAAAATATGTACTCTAATCAAAGGAAGTATGAATGAGAAAACCGTTCCCCCACCAACAATGGCAAGGCAAGTTGCTGTTTATAAACAGGGAGCAAACACCAGACTCACTACCACTAATGAGTCTGTACTTTGTACAGTGTATACTGTACCTAGTCAGGTAATGAAATATCTACAAGAAAACAAGCTCAGAGAATACCAAAGACTCAAGTATTCAGCTTTGATTATCTCTTGGCAAGAATATGAGTGGCTCTTACCATGAAAACATAAATACCATATAATTTATGGTAGCTTATTCTTTTTATACACAACATTTTTTTTCAGCAATCCCTTTTCAAAAAAATCCTAAAATCAAACTAGCAATATAAAGTCATGCTTCAAAGATATCCTTAAACTTTTGTCATTTATATTCCATTTCCAGACAATAAAGACAAATTCTTTGTGTGTCCAATCATACTTGGCCAATAAATTACTCTATTCTATTCTATTCTATTCTATTCCATTCTATTCCATTCCCATCCCATCCCATCCAACTCCAAATTTGGAATCAACTCCCTCCAGAGATTCGTACCACCCCATTCTCTTGGCCTTCTGCCTTAAAAACTCACCTTTGCCAGCAGGCCTGGGGCTGTTGAGTGCTAACATAGAAACAGAAGATTGAGGGCAGAAAAAGACCACATGGTCCATCTAGTCTGCCCTTATACTATTTCCTGTATTTTATCTTAGGATGGATATACGTTTATCCCAGGCATGTTTAAATTCAGTTACTGTGGATTTACCAACCACCTCTGCTGGAAGTTTGTTCCAAGGATGTACTACTCTTATCAGTAAAATAACAACCAGTTCCGGCCGATGATATGAATGTATAATTTATGATAGGATGAATGTGGTTTTTAAGAACTGGGGTTTTAGATTACATTTTAAGTTTAGATTTCTTATATGTTTTATATTTTTGTATTTATCTCTGTTTTGAGCTACCCTGAATCTATGGAGAAAGGCGGTGTAGAAATCAAACAAACAAACGTACCAAAATGTAAAAATATTTTTGTGAAGATTGTCTTGAGCATTGGCCCTGCTTATATATTTACATATTGACATGGAAGGGAGTTTCATTGTATTCATAAGACTTAACTTTTGAGAAGGTGAAAATAAGGCACCTCCAACCAATAGGCAGCGTTAACCAAAGCCCATCGTGTACCCTGTTATACATTTCATTGATTCACTGTCCCATTTGGCTATTTGATCTAAATGAAAAACCAGTCCTGCTTAAATAAAGTGTATTTTCTCCTCCTATAACTGTATGATATAGAAGAGCAATACAAAAGAAACGTAATAAATGCTTCCCAGATTAGGCTTTCTTTTTCACAATATAGCCTTGAATTGATGCCCCTTCACTTTCCCATTTAAGAAATGTCATTCCTTAAATCTGTAAAGGTCCTTGCAACTGTTGAGTTTTACTACTGTTGCATAGGGGAAATATGTACCTAAAATAATTGTGTAACAGAAATGTGGCAACACGATTTTTCTTCTCCTGGTAAAGTGGTAATTTCTTGGACTGTGAATGGCTAATGAGTTCAATTATTTCCAAGTTTTCAGCATTTCCACAGGCAGCGGAAAGAAAATTTGGGTATGCTGTAATTCTGCTTCCACCCAAAGTCTCTGACAGATTTTAAATAGCATACTGCTTGGCCAGTCTACCCGTTTTCCCTAGATTTTTTTCCTCCAGTTTGCTATAGTTTAATGGGATTTTCATGTAGTTTGCCATTTATCCTTATCATAAAGCTATCTTGGGTGCAGATTCCACTGTACTTTCGCTTCCAGCTTTCTTTGAAGTCCACCATAAAAACTTCCATCATAACATGCCTTAGTGTCGAATGCAAATGCATGTCCCCTACAGCATCTTTGCAGAGTGAATGTATTAATATACACAATGTTTCCTTGCTGCCAGTGAGATACAGAAGATGTAATGGAATCTGCATTCTTTAAGCAATACAGGGCACTATGTTTTAAAAAGAACGTTCCGTTAAGAAGTTTGCCAAATCTTTTCAGCTTTGATTGAATCTTGGCACGAATGCAAATGGCTTTTAACATGAAAAATGTAAATACCCTATAATGTTGCTTGTTTGTTTTAAAGACAAAAATGTTTTTCATTTTCATTTCAAGCTAGCAATTATAAACTCATACTTCAAAGATGCCCTTAAACTTTTTTCATAGGTTTCATCTCAAAAAAGAAATAAAATATTTTGTAGGAGATTAGCTTGGGCTTTGGCATTTATGCAGGTAATTTTTTGTGAGATGCTCATTCTAGTGTTGTGGTGGTTTGGAAACAGGAAAATGGCCTGTTTCCAATATGATACCTGTAATGTTCTTTTCTGAAATGAAAATCCTCTGTAAAAGTTGTTTCATCTAAAATTATCTCATGATGCATTTGTTAAGTGATTTTAAATGTTCTTAGTTCCTTTACAGGAATATTTAAAATTCCCTTTAAATATTGTTAAGATTTAAGAAGGTACTTTGGAGGTGTCTCTGGGAACAATAATCTTAATTTACATTGACCTTTCTTTCTTTAAAGTATTTACTCTGCATTGAATAAAATTCTGACGATGACTCCTATAGAAGGCAGCTGTACAATCTAAAATATTATAAATATTCAGCTTTTCATTTCTAGTATTGCCATTAACAGCTGGTCATCTAGCTCAGGAAAACAGATTTTACAGAGAAAGCTGGCATGTTCCTGAATCAGTACAGTGAAGAATGCGAGAAAATATTTTCTTACGGTTTAGGGACCTGTAAAGTCATAGAGCATCTGTTCCTTAATTCAGTCGTAGTCTAGCAGCACTGAATCATGTTAAAAGCTGAAATGTAAGAATTGCTTTTTTCACCTTGAAAAATAATGAGGTAAGTTACTATGCAATTCTGTATTTCAGTGTTAGTATTTTATAGATAATGAATACTTTGGGTAATCTGATATTGGCATTCTAATCAAAGTGTTTATTCCAGTTGTATGCCGCATGTGAGAAAACAGCACAAATGTGATCAATGTTCAAAGCAGTATTTACCAACTTGTTCAATGCATTTCTTACTGTAAGAAAACATTGTTTGCATGTGGTTAGGGTTAGTTAATGGGGATTACTACTAGCCACCGGTAAAGAATTTTCTTAGATTTAAATTTCCCTTTGCTTTCCTTATTTTGTAGTGCTAAAAGAGCCTTGAAGCTGGAAAATCTTATTCCAGAAAAAGTAAGTTTTGTTTTTCTATCCTGTATTTAAATTATTTTGTACATTATTTTGTGTGTGTGTGTTTGTGTGTAAATGAGCAATATTTCAGAAAAATTATCATAAACAATTTAATACTGATATTGTACATCTGAATGTGATTGCTAGAGATTTTTGAAGACAATGCTATTTTATATAATATTCTGGCTTTGAATGAAACAATTGACTATAAATAACGAAATATAGTGCTGTTCTTTGCTTTGTTATACAGTATTTAAATCTCTCTCCAGCACCAAATGTTTTTATGGCATTGTTTATTAGAAATTTGTTCTATAATTGGTGAAGCAAATGCACTGCTATATGAGTGTACATATAACAATATGCAATTATGATAATACTATCATCTTCATATTATAAACTGCAAAATTGAAAGAAAAAAAAGACGTTTTTATGATGAGAATGTAATTAACTGAGAGAAGTAATTTAACATAAAATAATATATTGTAACATTGTAATAAATTACCCATTCGGTTATCACAATAAAAATGAAATTGTATTGTTTTTGTGTTTCTCTTCTGTTCTCCCTTATTGGTAAATTGTGGCACTGTGTGTTTCTAAACCCATTGTGCCATGACATATGCCAGTTTATTTTCTTCCAATACCAATTATGGGTGTTTTTGTGAAGCTAAAGCAGGTAGGTTGTGGAGGACAAATAATAGGGAAATATATCAAAATGTAAACAAAATGAATTTCCATTTTTGTTTGCATGTGCCATTTTTAAATTTTTTACAAAAGATTTGCTACAGTTTAGCTAAATTGAAAATTGGATCTTGCTAAAATATGTATATTTTCTCTTTGTTTGAATTGAAACAAAATTCAAGCCAAACAAATAATAATCATTAGCAATGTAATTTGCAATTTTATTTTCTATTATTCATTATGTGCTGTAAATACAGCTGTGACTGTAATTTTGCATCTGTTTTCTAGGTCAGGTGGGTGTTTTTGGAAACAAGCGATCCAGCTTGAAATTATTTTATTCTACCCTAAAGCTTCTTTTTCTTCTAAAATGGAAATTTAAAAGGGAGGAAATGTTTATTTTAAGAATAATTATTTGGCATGTTTGCTCAGTCAGATCTCTTGCTGCTGGTTTAGAATTTCATGACTTTAAAAAAAAAATAGATAAAATTAATCATGAAAATTGGGATAATTACGTTTTTGCTTAGAGTGAAAACTGTATAGCTAAATGTTACAAGAAAGTTTCAAATTACGAGATTGCTATAATATATCTCATTCAGAGGTAGCTTCTGCTGGCTGTTTTGAGAACATATGTAGGTGATGGAAACTTTAATTTATAATCCTAAGAATTAAATCTTGAATGTTCTTAATTCCTTATTTTATTCTACTTTTCTACCTTTCCCTCCACTTTCCCCTAAATTTTGAGTAGTAAAATTGGAGTTAGAAATGTCTTGCTCTTTATAATGTACAGTATTTAATAAATATTAAGTTAATCATAATAAAAACCTGCAACTACCAGGCCCAAGTCCAAGGATTAGACAGCAGAATTCAATTGACTCCAATCCTTTATTTGATTACACTTAATAGACAGAATCTTGCCAGATTAAACCTATAATTTTCTAACCTAATGGAAGTACCCCTGAGAGTTTATAGGATGTTTCTTCTTTGAATTTCATCCTTCCTCTCCCATCTGGTTCAGGACTAGGCAGTCTCTTATTTTGGGCTTTTACTGTCTCCTCCCTGGTAAATCGTGGTGCTTTTGCCAAACACCCGCTCTACTTCCTCCAGTTATACATTCTATTAGAGCAGCAAAGAGATTTCCAATTACAAATGAGCAATAAACATTATCAATATTTATTTATACATACGTATAAATAAATACTTTAATATTTAGCAATAGGGAGATGTGGAAAGGAATATGGAATTCTTTATTAAATAGTAAGTCTGTTATATTTAGTTATAATATGATGGTGAAGGAGGAAAAGGCAATCGTTTGTCATATTCCAGTTCTGGCTTCCATCTTTGTAATGCATCTGCTGAGATTGAAGGTTCTCTTTCTCCTGAATCATCTATAAGGAGCGTCTGAGTGATTGTTGTCACCTTTCTAATGATTTCATTTATGATTAGTAACATCAAGCAATTCTGAGATAGCGAGTAAGCAATAGATTGATTAGGGAAGGCTGAGTTATTGCCAGCCTTTTTAAAAAAGTTGAAATAACATCTGGAATAAAATATGAAAGATAGGTTAGCAGCTTTCCTCTATATAGGTGGAATGGTATGTCAATATCAGGCAAAAGAAAATCTTGCCTTTAAGGACTATGCTGCTTAATTCTTGTGTCCTGCTGTAAGCTTAAACCTGGAAAAGTAATTTCACCTAGGTAAATTGGGAAGTTACCCTGTCCTCTAAGTCAACCTGTGCAGGTGAAACTCAAAAAATTAGAATATCATGTAAAAGTTCATTTATTTCAGTAGTCTGCGGAGAGGGGCGGCATAGAAATCTAAATAATAATAATAATAATAATAATAATAATAATAATAATAATATAATAATAATAATAATAATACAACTTAAAAGGTGAAACTAATATATGAGAGAGACTCATTACATGCAAAGCATGTAATGAGTCTGAAGCCGTGATTTGTCATAATTGTGATGATTATGGGGTACAGCTCATGAAAACCCCAAATACTAAAGCCAGAAATGGAAGCGACGGAGTAGAATAGATTTTCAAGATCAGTGGCAGGACAAAGCCTCTAACTCCACATGATTTATTTCTCCCATGCTGTTTGGGACGTTGACAACCTGTCCCATGTTACAACATTTTGGTACAAATAACATTGTGTTAAGCTGTGGACCCTGCATTATCATTCTAGTAGATTTCTGTGTATAATTCAAAATTGCTGCTTTTAATATTTAGGATAGGTCTTTCTTGTGCAATCTCTTCCTCCACCCCCATCCTTTATAAAGGATGAACAACTGGTAAGGCTTAAGGAAGACCACCATTATACTGGAGAAAATAACATGCTGCTGTTGCTATAGTGTAAGCTTTGATTCTTTTGGGAGCCATTCAGAAGGCACATGCTACTACAATAAGATCACGATTTTGTGAGTTTTTCAGATATTAATAGGAATCTGAAAGTGAAGCCACAGATATTTGTGCCACTTCTTCTAGATACAATGTCGGTTGGCGGGCCCCAGGGGAAGAGCCTTCTCTGTGGCGGCCCCGACCCTCTGGAACCAACTCCCCCCGGAGATTAGAACTGCCCCTACTCTCCTTGCCTTTCGTAAGCTCCTTAAGACCCACCTTTGTCGTCAGGCATGGGGGAACTGAGACGTCTCCCCCGGGCATATACAATTTATGAATGGTACGTCTGTATGTATGTTTGTTTAGAAAATGGGGTTTTTAAAATATTTTTAAACTGTAATTTAGATTTGTTGTAAATTGTTTCACTTTGTTGTGAGCCGCCCCGAGTTTGCGGAGAGGGGCGGCATACAAATCTAAATAATAAATAAATAAATAAATAAATAAATAAATAAATAAATAAATAAATAAATAAATACTCTTAAGATCAACTATATTTTTTGTTGTGACACCCATAACTTAGATCACCTTCTTGCAAAATTACATGAGTTGACTTTGATGCAACACACAATTATACGGAAAATATTAAAACATATGTAACTCTGGATCACAAGGCGGTGTATTGCATGATAGGTAGATGATGATGATTTTAAATAATAAGTAAGTGTATTGGCATTGAAAGGGAGAATATGACGGTGCTTTTATACTGTATTATCCTGCACATACGGTTTTTGTTCTTTTTTATTGGTCCAGGTGCCAGCAACAATACCAAGAAAAAGAAAGAAAAATGACCTCCTTTTTTCACCAACAACAGGAACACGTCTAATGAGTCCATTTTTAAGTTCCAGAAGTAATCATGCCAAAGAACAGAGAGATGACCTATCAAATGGTTGGTTGAACATTTTATTCTATTTACTGTGGAACCTTTCTGGTTATTGATCAAGTCAGATTCTTGATTCAGTAATGTATGTCTATAGTTACATATATTTTGGACTATAACACACGCCAAAATTTCAAAGAGGTAAGTAAGAAAAAAAAGTTTTTGTCCTCTCCAGCCCACAGGCCTCCCAAATCCTCTATATGTCCTAGGATTTTTTTGGCAAAAATGGGCCCTTTTTTCACTAATTTTTGTGAAAAATTGGGCACACAGAGGATTTGGGAGGCCTGCAGAGTAGTTCTGGGCAGTGATTTTCAACCTTTTTTAAGCTGCGGCACATTTTTTACATATACAAAATCATGGGGCACATTGAGCGGGGGGCGAGGGGGGGCTAAAAAAAGTTTGGACAAAAAAATTCTCTCTCTCTCTTCCTCTCTCTCTCTTCCTCCCTTTCGCTCTATTTCTCTCCCTCTTTCTCTCTTCCTTCCTTCCTCCCTCTCTTTTTTGCTCTTTCTATCTCTCCCTCCTTCCCTGCCTTTCTTTCTCTCTCTCTCTTGTTTTCTTTCTCTCTCTCTCTTTCTCTCTCATGCTGAGCTTCGCGGCACACTGGTTGAAAAACACTGCTTCTGGGAGTTGGGGGAAAGCAAAAATGTCCCCATATTTGCAAAAGTTGGCCCATTTCCCCCTCCCCCCCAAATGGGGGCGTTTTGCCTTTCTCCAGCCCCTAGAAGCACTTTGCAGGTTTCCCAAACCTTTTGTGCATCCTACGTTTGTGAAAAACAGGCCCATTTTTTCACAAAAATAGGATTTGGGGGCACTTTTACAAGCATGCTAAAATCATATTAAATGGGGAAAGTCAAAAAATTGCCAGATTTTGTGTACAATTAATATTTGTAAACTCCTTTGACTGACTTCCTTCAGAAATCTGTAGAAGGTGTATTTTATCCTCTGTGCATCACTCATTTAAATGTCCAACAAAACTCAAGGTATTGTTTAAAATATACATTGCAGTTAATTAACTGCAAAACAATTTCATGCCTTTATTAATTGATGGAGTGTAACATACAATGTGTCTATTTAGAATTCTTGCTTAAACAGAAGTTGTGGAAGC
Organism: Erythrolamprus reginae; assembly: GCF_031021105.1. Lineage (NCBI taxonomy): Eukaryota > Metazoa > Chordata > Lepidosauria > Squamata > Dipsadidae > Erythrolamprus > Erythrolamprus reginae. Next base: position 84,228,108 of record NC_091952.1, on the reverse strand, counting down.
TGTAAAGATGGAAGAAGAGAGTGGTAGAGACATTTCTGAGGCAGAATGTTTTCAAATGAACGCAGAGCTCTGTAAATTCAGCCATGAATAGTTGGTTACATTCTTTTACATTTAAAACTCAGATAGTAAAATTCAGATGAGAAACTCCTGAGGAGAGGGGGAAATAATTGATCAACTAGATTTCCTTGATAGCCTTAACTTAGAAAAGTCCTGTGGCATCTGTTCAGCGGTGGTACTGAAAATTGTATATATTCTGCAATAGCTATTGTTAAAGGATTTTAATATAAAGTAAAAAGAAAAGGTATCTCTCACAATGTTGAAATCTGCTTATTAATCAATTTTCCAAATATTAGGTTGTTAAAATAATAAAAATGGAACAAAAGACTATAAAGTTTTTTTTTAAGTCTCAGAAAAATGCAGTGGCAAAATTGTGGCTAAAAATAATAAAAAAAAATCCTATGTGGACCAGGATTTAAGCTAACTTTTAAAAAGCCTTTGTTTTGTTGGTCAAGTACAGAAAGAAAATATCGTTTGGGAATGTATAGAGCAATTAAAATAAGGAAAAACTGTACTCTTTGTACATCATATTTCAAGTTAAAGCTACTTTGTAAAAAAGCAATTATGCAAATGGAAGAGTTTATCATATTCACTCAGTAATTCCTGTCTTCTTAGGTGAATATTAATGATAGATTTATCTATATTCATAATAAGTAGTGTAATCTACAACTTCAAAACTCCAAACTCTGGATTCCCTGAATTAATCTCTTACTGGCCGTATAGAAAGTGTTAGCTTTTACCAACACTATGTTTTTAGTTTATGTAGCACACATTATTTGGCATAGAGATTGACTGAATTTTTCATATGCCTGTACTCTGAATGGGGGGGAAAAGAGAAATGCCTGAAGTAAAATCCCTGAACATTAAGTGTCAAAGGCAAAGGTGAGTGTGTGCTATATTTCCATGCTGTAATTAAGTGTGGGCATAAGGGAACAGTCCTTTTGCACATAAAAGAAGGAATCACATGTTCGCAGCTGACATTTAGATGGATAATTATACAGCTAAGCCTCAATAGCTTTCCTTTTTTTTCTTTTTTGGTTCCATCAAGCTGCAGCAAATAATGCCGAAGAATCGGATGGTAAGCTGTTTTTTTTAATTTCTAAATTTAATTTCTTACAAATAGTGTGAGCAGAATGTGTTTATTATGATGAAGATGTCCTAATGCATAGTTGGAAATTGAAATGGGTACTTAAAAACATCCTGAATGATATTCTCTTCGGTGTCTCTGTATCACCTCTGTTTTGACATGTTACTTGGCCTTAAGCCTGGTTTAAGGCAAGATTTTAAATAAAAAGCTCTTATTGTTCCTCGTGGCTTTTTAATGCATGTAACACTACAAGTAGTCCTCACGTAACAACTGCAGTTGGGACCCACAACTCCATTGTTAAATGTCATGTGAAACTGGCAGACTTAGTAGATCAGATCTTCTGTGGTCGTTAAATGAATGCAATTGGTATTCATGCGCTGGTGAGACCACATTTGGAATACTGTGTTCAGTTCTGGAGACCTCACCTACCAAAAGATATTGACAAAATTGAACGGGTTCAAAGACGGGCTACAAGAATGGTAGAAGGTCTTAAGCATAAAACGTATCAGGAAAGACTTAATGAACTCAATCTGTATAGTCTGGAGGACAGAAGGAAAAGGGGAGACATGATCGAAACATTTAGATATATTAAAGGGTTAAATAAGGTCCAGGAGGGAAGTGTTTCTAATAGGAAAGTGAACACAAGAACAAGGGGACACAATCTGAAGTTAGTTGGGGGAAAGATCAAAAGCAATGTGAGAAAATATTATTTTACTGAAAGAGTAGTAGATGTTTGGAACAAACTTCCAGCAGACATGGTTGGTAAATCCACAGTAACTAAATTTAAACATGCCTGGGATAAACATATATCCATTGTAAGATAAATACAGGAAATAGTATAAGGGCAGACTAGATGGACCATGAGGTCTTTTTCTGCCGTCAGTCTTCTATGTTTCTATGGCCGTGATTTGCAGCTTACTGCTTCTCCATTAACTGCTTGCTGGAAGCTGGCTATGATGCTCTCAAATGGTGATTCTGTGATGCAGGATTGTAAATATGTGCCATATGTGAAACACTCAAATTTTAGTCATATGACCATGAATACACGATGATACTTGTATTGAGGGCTAGTTATAAAGCGACTTTTTGAGTGCCATAATAATATGGCCAAACAATGCCGTTTGGCGGGACCCAGGGGAAGAGCCTTCTCTGTGGTGGCCCCAGCCCTCTGGAACCAACTCACCCCAGATATCAGAGTTGCCCCCACCCTCCTTGCCTTTTGTAAGCTCCTTAAAACCCACCTCTGTCGTCAGGCATGGGGGAATTGAAATATTCCCTTCTCCCTAGGCTTATAAAAAAAAATTATGCATGGTATGTCTGTATGTATGATTGGTTTCTTAAATTGGAGTTTCTTTTTAAGTTAACTTAAATATTAGATTTGTTTATATTGTTTTGTTACTGTTGTTAGCTGCCCCGAGTCTGCGGAGAGGGACGGCATACAAATTTGATAAATAAATAAATAAATAAATAATAATAATAATAATAATTTATTAGATTTGTATGCCGCCCCTCTCCGAAGACTCCAAAGACATAACTTTGAATGGTTGCTAAAGAAGGCAGCCATTAACCAAGGACTACGGTATTTTCTGTATCTGATCCCAGACAAACTCTAAAAGTCAGATTCCCACTAATATCCCTGTAGCTCCCATCTCCTTGGCATTCCAGAAGGCCTTAAATAATTCCCTGTTCTTCCAGGCCTTGTGCTAGAGTGGTCAGGATTTGTTTGAGAGGATCAGTGGATTCATTGTTGGTTCTTATTTTTTATCACTTACTTGTTTTAATAACTGTTATATTTTCTATTCTACTTTGTTTTATTATGCAACTCCCAATGTGAGTTTAGAGCTGGACGGTGCCTAAATTGAATAAATTAAAACAAAATAAAATAAATTAAGATACGAACCCATAGCTAGTGTTCTGTCTATATTAGCATGACATAATAAACAACAGGCTATTTTACTAATTTAATTAGATTTCTAAGCATTAGCGTTTTAAAAATTGATTTTAATCTTTACAAATCCGTTTAATGGCTATACATAAATGCAAAAATCTATGAGTGCCAAATTCAGTGACCAAACAGAGAGGTAATTAATGTACTTTAATGAGAAAAAGCTTCATTTCTGTCTCAAATATGGGAAAGGACCAGGTTTATTAGGCTAATAATAGTTATTCATGAAGCAGGAGGACACAAATGTTCAAGAGCATTTTTTTCAAGTATGCTCAGGGCATTCAGATTAGGTCCAATATAAAAACCACTCTTATTCATGAATCAAACATAAGGTCCATCTGATTGTGTTTAGAACACAATTTAAATTTGGGAATGGGACATAATTTGCTGCAGGGGTGCGTTCCAATTTTTAAAAATTATCACACTGTGGTCATAGCTTAAATTTGTGGGTGTGGCTTAAATTTGTTGGAGTGGCTTGACATTTAAGGGAGTGGAAGTGGCTTGATGGTCATGTGACTGGGTGGGAGTGGCTTTGTGGTCATGTGACTGGGTGGGGGGTGGCTTGGTGATCATGTGGCTGGGTGGGCATGTGACTGGGTGGGCATGGCCAACTTAACATCACTAATGTCAAGGGTTAGGGTGCCTGGCCTCTCCTCGACTCAAAGGCCTCAATGAGATACAATTTCCCTATCTATTTATTACTACTAAACATCCAAAATATATTATTTAATCCTATGTATGTATGCCATATGTGTACATACATATTACACACAGGCACACAAAAACAAACATTATCTACTACACCTCGAGTTCATTTTCTACCACAGATTTAACCATACCTTCTGTACATTAGAACATTACACATGCCTTCAGAGTACTTCCCTAGTTTGCACATGACTATTAGAGTCAGGAAATGTCATGGATTGAGTAAAATGTGATGAAACTCACTACATAACATTCTTGCTTAGCAATCAAAATTTTGGGCTCAATTGTGGTCATAGGTCAAGGACTATCTCTGCCTTATTCTTCATGGCAGCCTTGTCCTAGTAAATTCCTTCTCCTTTCTGGCAACTTTCCTCTCTATTAGAAACATCAAAGCATTAAAAAGATTAAATTTTTAAAAAATTAAAAAGAAAGTGAAAAACAAGTTGGCAACCGCATAGAAAGTGCCGGAAGCTCAACTTTTGCACATGCTCAGAACAAAATAAAAAAATTAAAGAAACATATTTTTAAAAATGGTGGTGCCCATGGACTGGCACCGACTGATCCAGTTTGGTGACATCATTGTGACGTCGCCAGTGGGTCACTATCAGTTTGGGAGGAACCCACCCCTGATTTGTTGTGATCTGCAGAGACTTTGCGTGAAGAGATCCAGCAGCCTTTCTCTGCTTCAGTTATTATTTATTATTATTATTATTATTATTATTATTATTATTATTATTATTATTTATTAAATTTGTATGCCGCCTCTCTCCGTAGACTCGGGGCAGATCACAGCAGTAATATAAAAACAATATACAATACAAATCTAATAATTAAAACTAAAAACCCATAATTAAAAAAATATGCACACAACATACCATACATAAACAATGTAGGCCTGGGGAAGCTATCTTAGTTCCCCCATGCCTGATGGCAGAGATGGGTTTTAAGAAGTTTGCAAAAGGCAAGGAGGGTGGGGGCAATCCTAATCTCTGGGGGGAGTTGGTTCTAGAGGGTCGGGGCCGCCACAGAGAAGGCTCTTCCCCTAGGTCCTGCCAGGCGACACGGTTTAGTCGACGGGACCCGGAGAAGGCCAACTCTGTGGGATCTAACTGGTCGCTGGGATTTGTGTGGCAGAAGGCGGTCCCGGAGATATTCTGGTACAATGCCATGAAGGACTTTATAGGTCATAACCAACACTTTGAATTGTGACCGGAAACTGATCGGCAACCAATGCAGTTATTCATTTTAAGATATATTCCTGAAGGAGTAAAATAAGAGAACATTATACAATTTTAAGTCATGACTTGAAATATAATCAATAGATCATATTTCATATAATATAGTATAATATAGTATAATATAGTATAATATAATATAATATAATATAATATAATATAATATAATATAATATAATATAATATAATATAATATAATATAATATAATATAATATAATATAATATAATCAGTAGATCCAGTGCAGTACAGGAAAACACTCCAAGTGATATTCACATGGTACTTTAATCATCCCCGATCTCTTTCATTTTTAGATAGCCTTTAACTCTCCCTTAGCTGGAATTATTTGATGTCACAAGACTGAGCACTGTGCTCAGTGGGTGACCACCTCCTACTACTGGTGCCTTATGATCAGCACTAATTCCGTTGCCTCTTCTTTTTAGTCCAGTCCATCCTTGTCTCCCAGAGGGAGGCGACATAGACCACACAGTGATGATCTCTTTGCCTGATTCCTTAATGTGCTTGGGTAGAGAGGGCAGGAGAGGAAAAATAATTGAGCCAAGCAGGCTCCAGGATGGAGAGATCACATGAGCCTAGTCATGTTGTCTCTATTGTCCCTTCCTGTTAATTTGAACACAATGTAGATTGTGACATTTTAGTTTTCTGAACATAACTGTGTTGTCATTCTTTTGAATGAATGGTCCTTAAGCTCTATTCACCTGTGAGTGAATGTTTGTTGCTTACTTTTGGCTTGAGCTGCATGTCCTGTGTTAGGATGTGGGCATATAATTCGCATTCAATTTGCCGTCGAGACAGACTGTAAGGATAATATTTGGCCAGAAGATCAACTGCAACTAGTTAGTTACTTGGATTTTTAGGCCAATCCTCTCATGGCAATCTCTCTGATGGAGTCTTTGTGAGTGGAATCGGGCTGGCTAGTGTAAAAAGTTCACTGCACTAGCAGCATTTTAATCCTTAGATACTTTTTGGTTTCCAGGATCTAAACAATGTATACAGTGTATTCAGTATACAGTGTGTATATATATATGTGTGTGAAGGTCTTGGCATATTTGGGTTTCTTCCCGTGTAGGATTCAGAGATTTCTGGCGACGTTTTGACGTACCCGTGAAAATCTATGAAAATATATATATATATATATATGTGTGTGTGTGTGTGTTTGTGTGTTTTCAAATCATATATATATATATATATGATTTGAAAACATATATACAGTATATGTATATTTTACCTGATTTGAAAACTTATATGTATTTTTGCTGAATTTGAAAATTAAGGGAAACTAGGATAGATCTATTTCGGCCTTATTTTGGCCTCATCAGCTAGCCATACCCACTGGGACTTGAACCTGCAACCTTTGCCTTGTAAGGCAGAGAATTATCCTCTAGGCTACAGTATCCAATCCCTTCAGCTCTGCACCAGGGAAGGGTTACATATTTTTGTGTCGAATCACCCTGGTGTATTGAAGGAACATCACAGCTCCTTATTTGCCTCTCGGACCAACCCAGGGACATTTTCCAAGGCAGTTATAATTTTATTGATAGCCATCAATTCTATCTGTATGTGTCACATGTTTTTTTTCTGAATTTGAAAATTAAGGGAGACTAGGATAGATCTATTTCTGCCTTATTTTGGCCTCATCAGCTAGCCATACCCACTGGGACTATGTGTGTGTGTGTGTGTGTGTGTGTGTGTGTGTTTTCAAATCAGGTTCAAATCCCAGTAAGAGTGTGGCTACCTGGCAAGTAAGCACAAAAGAGATCTTTAGTAGTCTCCCTTCCTTTTCAATATCAGCAAAAATATGTCACACACATGCACACATATACACACACACACACATATAAATAAAAGACAGATAGACAAACACATGCATATACAGTATACATAACATACATACACACATATTACTTTATCAATGAGAGAAGTTTCTGTTCATCAGCAAAATGGGAAATGTTCTTTATTGAGAAGATAAATAATTTATTCCTACTTCTTTAATTGTCTTTCTAGAAATCAGAGAGTCTTCCAAAGTCTTGCCAATCCAACCCAATACAAAGGAGCAAGAACAAATGACAAACGATGACAAGTAAGGTTTTATATTGCAGTAATTATCACAAGTTCCAACTGCAGGTGATTTGGGAGTGTTCAAAGCATTAGCACTTCACAATGCCATATATACAAATAGCTTTTTGCACTGGTATTTCCTGTGCATTTCCATGTTTTAATGTTTTGAATGACATTCGTCCAAGGGATTGGAAAGAAGATTAAAACTCTCACTTTATCATGCTTGCCATACTTTGTACTTTGTATTTTATGGTTGTTTTTTTAATAATTTGATTGTTGTGAGCTGCCCAGAATCATTGAAAGTTGTGAACTATATTAAATAATTTATCTGTACAGGTAGCCCTTGGCTAGCAATGGTGATTGGAACCAGAATTTCCATCATTAAGTGATGTGGTCATAAAGCACAATGTCAGCACTGAAATTTCAGCAATCCCCATTGGTATTGTTAATTATATTCCCCTGGTCGGGACCCACTGTGATCCATTATTTATTTTATTTTATTATTTTATTTTATTTTATTTATTTTATTTATTTTATTTATTTTATTTATTTTATTTATTTTATTTATTTTATTTATTTTATTTATTTTATTTATTTTATTTGTTTTATTTATTTTATTTATTTTATTTATTTTATTTATTTTATTTTATTTTATTTTATTTTACTTTATTTTACTTTATTTTACTTTACATTACTTTACTTTACTTTTCTTTACTTTTCTTTACTTTACTTTACTTTATTTTATTTTATTTTATTTTATTTTATTTTATTTTATTTTATTTTATTTTATTTTATTTTATTTTATTTTATTTTATTTTATTTATTTATTAGATTTGTATGCCACCCCTCTCCATAGACTCGGGGCGACTAACAACAATAACGAAACAACATGTAACAAATCTAATATTTAAAATAATTTTATAAACCCTTATTTAAAAAACCCAAACATACACACAAGCATACCATGCATAAATTGTATAGGCCTAGGGGGAAGGGAATATCTCAGTTCCCCCATGCCTGACGACAAAGGTGGGTTTTAAGGAGCTTACGAAAGGCGAGGAGGGTAGGGGCAATTCTGATCTCTGGGGGGAGTTGGTTCCAGAGGGTCAGGGCCGCCACAGAGAAGGCTCTTCCCCTGAGTCCAAACAACATTGTTTAATTGACGGGACCCGGAGAAGGCCCACTCTGTGGGACCTAGCTGGTCGCTGGGATTCGTGCAGCAGAAGGCGGTCCCGGAGATATTCTGGTCCGATGCCATGAAGGCATTGTTGATGTGGTATCTCCCAGCCCTAAATAATAAGATAAGAAACATTCTTCTCTTGAATTCCCCTCCATCTGCCTAGTTCTCCCCACTGTTATTTTGGCTGCCCTGCATTGTGACAAACCTCAGGAGCAGTTCTGGGATAGAAGTCCAGTACCTTCAGTAGATTCTGCTGGCTGCCTGGGGCCTTTATTTCAGCCCCAACACTGCCAGCGCCATTGCAGAATGTCATGCCAGTACAGTGTTCCCTCAATTTTCGCGGGTTTGTGAAAAGTCTATACCATGGTTTTTCAAAAATATTAATTAAAAAAATACTTCGTGGGTTTTCCCCCTATACCACAGTTTTTCCCGCCCAATGACGTCATATCATCGCCAAACTTTAATCCGCCTTTAATAAATATTTTTTAAAATAAACTTTAATAAATAAACATGGTGAGTAATAATCTAAATAGTTGCTAAGGGAATGGGAAATTGCAGTTTAGGTGTTTAAAGTGTTAAGGGAAGGTTTGTGATACTGTTCATAGCCAAAAATAGTGTATTTACTTCCGCATCTCTACTTCGCGGAAATTTGACTTTTGCGGGCGGTTTCGGAACGCATTTCCCGCGAAAATAGAGGGAACACTGTAAATCAGCACCACAGCACAACGCCACAGCTGCCCCCACCACATTGTATCATATCTATTGTATCTTGTGCTCCATCAGCCCTTATGCACCTAGGTGACATTTGCTGTCTTCTCTCTCCTGCTGCTGCTTGAGTCATCTTTGGCCTGGCCCTATGTAAGGCGGCCACTGGCCACCCCAGGCTTCTTCGTCTTTTACAAATTGCATGTACTGTTCTTCAAATTGCATGTGTCCTTCTCACAATTCTTTGGAAGGCCTCTATTTCAGCCCCAGTGCAGCTGTCACTATGACCACCGCTGGAGTAGCATTCAGGCAGAGTTGGGGGCTTTGGAAGCTCCCCTGAGGCCATTAGTCTTGTTAGTGTGAGTGAACGACTATGCTTGAATTTTGATTATGTGACCATAAGAGTGCTGCAAGAGCCACAACTTTGGGGACCAGGCATAAATACAATTCAAATGGGTTTTGAATAATTTCAACAATTATTATTTACCATTATTATTATTATTATTATTATTATTATTATTATTATTATTATTTATTAGATTTGTATGCCGCCCCTCTCCGCAGACTTGGGGCGGCTCACAACAGTGATAAAAACAATATATAATGACACATCTAATAATTAGAATCTAAAATAACAATAGTACTGTACATTTAAAAAATCTAAAAAGCAAGGAACCCCAATAAAAAAACATACATACAGTCATATCATGCACAAAAACTACATAGGCAGGGGGAGATGTCTCAGTTCCCCCATTCTTGATGACAGAGGTGGGTTTTAAGGAGTTTACGAAAGGCAAGGAGGGTGGGGGCAGTTCTAATCTCTGGAGGGAGCTGATTCCAGAGAGTCGGAGCCACCACAGAGAAGGCTCTTCCCCTGGGTCTAGTCTACGGAACCCGGAGAAGACCAACTCTGTGGGACCTAACCGGCCGCTGGGATTTGTGCGGCAGAAGGCGGTCTCACAGATATCCTGGTCTGGTGCCATGAAGGGCTTTATAGGTGATGACCAACACTTTGAATTGTGACCGGAAACTGACTGGCAACCAATGCAGACTGTTATACTTGTATAATAGGTTGCCTAATCCTGCAAGAACTTGTTATTCCTTCCAACGTTGTTGAACTGGATTTGGCAGCAATGCCATCCAATATGGTTGATGAGGAGAGAGGTTAAGAGTTGCAGTTTAGCAACATCTGTGGAATCCTCATCTTTATCCTATAATATCAGTTTGGTTGTTTCAGCTGTTCGGAGCAAGCAATTGCTACTTGAGCTTTTATTTAATATATTTGTACAGTGTAGTCTTTCTGTCAAATATCGACCTTCTAACGGCCTTCAGAATAGTGCTGGGGTTTCAATTGTTCTTTTCTCTCTGTTCTTATATCCACTGTTTACTTTCTCCTTGATCTTGAACATCCATGAATTTGGAATGTGGCTCGGTTGGAATTCTTATGTACAGTGCGAACACTGGGATATCTGGGTAAGTAGATACTAAATTAGTACACTGAAGCATGTTTGCAAACTTAATGCAACCAGGAAGAAACCTGATGAACTAGAAATATTTTTCAGATGCATGCCATAATGTAAATAGTTGCAACTTTATATGGCTGTTGTTTTAACCTTCATTGGGGTAGGGAGAGGTTGTTTGCTAAAAGCACAACTTTACACGGAAGGTCTAGTTTTTCCTTATTTCTATTTCCTTATTCTTGTTTCAAGTATTGTGCCATTGATGTTGTATTTGTCTTTTTATAGACTCTTGGAATTGCAGTCTGAAGTTGAACATTCCCTGCAAAGATTCCTGCGAATACGAAAAAAACTAACCAATCTGAAGGTCCATCATTATACTTTCCTGGCTTTTTTTTCAAATTAATTCAATTATCTTGATTTTTTAAAAATTCATTACAGATTAGTCTTTATGCTCTTCATTTTCGCATTGTGAGTTGAGTTCGGTAGAAATACAAAATATTCCATAAATGCATATGTGGGCTTGTACCATCCCTTCAAGGTAGACCCAACTAGAGAACCAAAGTCATGCAAGCTAATGTTACATTTATGAGTTTATATTAACAGAATTTTACAAGCCTCTGTGTGTTCCCCTGCTGCTCTTTCCCTTGGCCTTGTGAAAACTAGGAACAGTCTTGTCTGAGGTGCTTGCTCAGGCTACAGTTTTGCTCTGGATTTATATTTCTTTTCTCACTATAGTCTTGGTTATGGATCTTCCTCCTGTTTCTCAAAATAATTTTTTCTCCCCATTCCACCTATCCAGGAGGTCTGGAATAGCTCTCTATGTATTCAGCAGTATCAGGTTGCTACCGGTATGGATAAGGATGCTGCAACAGTAGTGAAAATTGAGTTGCGTGCACAGCTTCGTGTCTCCGGTGTGTGCGGGCATACATCCGAGAATTTGCTTCTGCGCATGTTCAGGAAACAGAATTTAGGGAGGGGATGTGCACAAGAGATTTCAGTGATTTTTTCCTTCTGCGCATGCGCGGAAGCAAAAATATTCACCGAAATTTCTCTCTTGCGGGATCACTATCAGTTAATTTTTCAAATCACTATCAGTGAAATTTCTCTCTTACGGGATCACTATCAGTTAATTTTTAAAATGCACCGTGTTCTCCCAAATATAATTCAATTTCAATTCAATTTATTAGATTTGTATGCCGCCCCTCTCCGAAGACTCGGGGTGGCTCACAACAATAATAAAAAGAATATTCCAGCAAAAACAAATCTAATATTAAAAAGCACATAAAACCCTATCATATTTTAAAAAGCAAATAACGTATACATACCCAAAAATAGATATTAAAAAAAAGCCTGGGGGAAAGGTGTCTCAACTCCCCCATGCCTGGCGGTATAGATGGGTCTTGAGTAATTTACGAAAGACAAGGAGTGTGGGGGCAGTTCTAATCTCCTGAGGGAAGTTGATTCCAGAGGGCCGGGGCTGCCACAGAGAAGGCTCTTCCCCTGGGGCCCGCCAAACGACATTGTTTGGTCGACGGGACTCAGAGAAGGCCAACTCTGTGGGACCTTATCAGTCGCTGGGATTCGTGCGGTAGCAGGCGGTTCCGGAGGTACTCTGGTCCAATGCCACTCAGGGCTTTAAAGGTCATAACCAACATTTTGAATTGTGACCAGAAACTGATCAGCAGCCAATGCAGGCCACGGAGTGTGGCAGAAACGTGGGCGAATCTAAGAAGCCCCACGATGGCTCCGGTGGCCACGTTCTGCACAATCTGAAGTTTCCGAACACTTTTCAGAGGTAGCCCTATCTAGAGACTGTTTTATATTTTTTGAACCCCAAAATAAGACCTTGAGCTTATTTTCGGGAAGGTCTTATTATTTTGGGACATGATGGGGCTCCTCTTGCCGTCTTACCTGATTTGCAGCTCTGTCTCCCTAACCCTAACCAGAGGAAATGGCTGGGACCGGCTGCCCTTGTGGTTAAATATTTTTTGGGAGGGCTTATTTTCGGGGAAGGGCTTTTTTAGGGGGGTATTTTTTGGGGGGGAGGGCTTATTTTCAGGGAAATACCATAATATTGGAATAATTGACTTAACTATGTATAAGTAATAGTAGGATAACTTTTTAAAAATAAGTAAGTAATCCTACTCTTTTGTAGTCCAACTTCTGATATACTTTTTAAAAGTCTGTTGTTTCCCTTAGCCTTAAAAATGTTTGAATTTTGATATAGTGGCTGAATATAATTTGGATTGGGGGAAACGTCTGAATTAAAATCACTGTCCAAGCATCCCTGTATTTTCATTGGGCTGTGTTGGTGCATGATATTAAGCCAGAGTTATGGAAATAGTACATTCCATCTGATTTGCTCTAGGAGAGTTGGTAAAATAATACAAAGGTCGCCCGAACAGGCAAATCATATCCAAAATGAAATTCCTGGTTTCTCAGTTCTCTAACCCAGGAATCTCCAACCTTGGCAACTTTGAGACTTCATAATTCCTTCCGAGAGTTGAAGTCCACAAATCTTTAAATGGCCAACGTTGGAGACCCCCTGCTCTAACCTACCAAATGTAGCAGGGAAATTAACTTTCAATTTCCTTGGGCTGATCCTGTGAGGCATATTTCTAATATCACATGCTGTAACATGATATGTTTTATGAATTGAAAAAAGTGGAAGATTTAAGGAATGTTGGTTTTAGGTTAAAACCCTTAGCACTGATATTAACTTTTTTAAAATCTGTTTTTCAGGCTTTAGAGGGCACCAGAGAGCTGGAAAATATTCTAGGCACTTCAAACAAGTCTGGTAACTTAAAAATTGAAGTGACAAATTCCAGGAAATTGAGTAAGGAGGATTTTATTTCAATCTAGGATTTTTTGGACCGAATTTAAAGTTTACATTTTGTAGGAGGACTTGGAGCTATAATTGTATTATGTATTATTTTCCCTTCATTGGTTAATTTTTTTATAACTTTTGAAGGCTCTAAAAACGCTTTACATGGAACAAAACAATTAGAAAAAGATAAATGGCTAGCTAGCTAGCTAGCTAGCTAAATAGATAAATAGATAGGTGATAACTAGATAGATAGAGAGATAGATAGATAAATAGATAGATGATAAATAGATAGATAGATAGATAGATAGAGAGATAGATAGATAAATAGATAGATGATAAATAGATAGATGGATGGATGGATGGATGGATGGATGATGGAGGGAGGGAGGGAGGGAGGGATGGATAGATGGATGGATGGATGGATGGATGGATAGATAGATGATAGATAGATAGATAGATAGATAGATAGATAGATAGAGCAACACAGCTCAATCCTGTATCTATCTAGTTAATTACAGTATTAAATTTAGTGAGACTCATTCTCATGCATATAGGAGTACTGTATACCCAGGCAAGGGTTCCTTGTCACCGCTGCTACCAGTACGGTTGTGCCCGCAGCTCTGGGTGATTGGTGGATGGATGCAATACAGAGTGCAAGATTTGGCTTCTGTGCATGCACCGGTTTTTCACTGGTTTTTGGTGCTTTTTTTGCTGTATGGAAGCAAAAAAACGCCAAAAATTGGTGAAATCTAACGCACGTGAGCGTCCTCATGTGAGATTTGGTTTCTTGTGCTGAAGCCAAATCTCACACGGGTGAAGGCGCCTGCCCACTAGTCACACAGAGCTGCGCGCATAGCTCCATTTTCGCTACCGGTGCGATGGCGTCAAGCGCACCAGTAGGAACCCAATACTGAGTATACCCTTAATGTATTCTGCCGAGGAAATTAAATGTTTAATTCTTTGCAGATGAAACAACCAAGTTTGGCATCCTCTCTGTATTTCTCAATTTACTAATCTATTCATATATAAGACTTTCTGAGTTTTAATTTAGACAATATCAATATTATGGCTATTAGCTCCATATTTTCTTCTAATACTTGTCCTTTATCAGTTCTTGTAATATTAGAATTTTGTTTACAAACTCTTTAGTCTATCCCAATAGCCTTACCAATGCGTGTAGTAATATATACTGTATGTAAGATAAATTGTGTGTGTGTGGGAGAATTTCCATATGTTAAATTAAGATATTTTATTTCCAATTATTTGAAAATATACTAAGATTACATTTGCTGCTTTTCTTTTTTTGGGATAATAAAGAAGTGTTATAAAGGTCTAAGGGTGATTCCCTTCTCATTTCCTTAAGTAAAACTGAAAAAAGCCTACACACTGCTATAAAATATAATTTGAATAAAAGTTGCGACAGTGAAAATACCTTTTCAAAACATGCAGACTGGATTATTAAGATCTATTAACCATAAAATCTCTGAGACCTTGATGAATATTTAGAAATGTATTTTTATGCCTACAGCTGGCAAATGAATAAAATGACTTCATTTCCTCTCTATCTGGAACCTTCTATTATCATTCCTGATGCTTTCTTAGAAAACACTCATTCTATGAGTATAACGGATGTAGCAGTCTACATCCAATTTAGCATTTTTTAATGTTATGATTTAATGGGCTGTTACTTAACCACCATTTTAAACATTAGAATCATACAAGTAGAGTTTTCGTGATATCTAAATATTGTTTCTTCTTCAGTTGAGCAAATCAGAAAGAGAGACCTGCAAAACCCGAGGGCTGTTTCTACTCAAGGTGAGGTTTTTATTCCTTAATATTGTATAACATTTGCTTTGAGGGCTAAGTTTCTAGGGAATTCCATTTCTTGACACTGTTTCGCAAAGCACTATCCCTCCTACCCCTTACAATATAATGTAACTTTCTTCTCTTCCCCAAGTACTTAAGCAGATATATAAAGACACATTGTCACATTGAAAGGTTTAACTCAAGGTGTCCAATCATGGCAACTTTACAGAGCCGGAGTGCCGCAGCAGGTAGAATGCTGTACTGCAGGCCGCTGAAGCTGACTGTAGATCTGTAGGTCAGCGGTTCAAATCTTATCACTGGCTCAAGGTTGACTCAGACTTCCATCCTTCCGAGGTGGGTAAAATGAGGACCCGGATTGTGGGGGCAATATGCTGGCTCTGTTAAAAAGTGCTATTGCTAACATAATGTAAGTTGCCCTGAGTCCAAGGAGAAGGGCGGCATAAAAATCAAATAAATAAATAAATAAATAAATAAATAAATAAATAAATAAATAAATAAATAAGAACTGTGAATTCCCCAGCCAGCCATATTTACAGGTTTATTGTTGCCTAGGTTGGACACTCTTGGTCTAACCAATGTGATATTGTCTAAGAAACTGCGTTTCGTATTAGTTATTTTGCAATTTATCAAATTGCAAAAGGTTACATATTTTATTATTTTATTATTTTATTATTTATTTGTTTATTCATTCATTCATTCATTCATTCATTCATTTATTAATCAAATCCGTATGCCGCCCCTCTCCGCAGACTCGGGGCGGCTAACAACAGTAATAAAACAATATAAACAAATCTAATATTTAAGTTAATTTTTAAAAGAAACCCCAATTTAAGAGACCAATCATACATACAGACATACCATGTATAAATTGTTTATAAGCCTAGGGGAAGGGAATATCTCAATTCCCCCATGCCTGACGACAGAGATGGGTTTTAAGGAGTTTACGAAAGGCAAGGAGGGTGGGGGCAACTCTGATATCTGGGGAGAGTTGGTTCCAGAGGGCTGGGGCCACCACAGAGAAGGCTCTTCCCCTGGGTCCCGCCAAACGGCATTGTTTAGTCGACGGGACCCGGAGAAGGCCAACTCTGTGGGACCTAACTATTTTGTACAGATGTTTCATTTTTTAAAACTCTAAATGAGATGTTGAATATGTTTATTTACATATCCCCTCTGGCTAGCGAGGTGAAGGAAAATCTGCAGCGCCTTGTGATGTTGGTGTCCTTTTTTAATGATTGAGAACCACAAAATAGAAGTAGCAATTTTTTCCTAGGAGAAGGAAACACTGCTGATGAACTGCAAAAGCTTCATTCCCATTTTTTTCCAGTTTATTAACAAGCTTCTCCAATGGGCAGTTGATCCATCAATGTCCACCAATAAGTGGTATGGATTGGTGGAGTTGAAGTCCAACACGGTTGAAGAAGTCACATGAAGGAAGTTGGATTTATCTTTGTAACAGGGATGATTGGGGAAGCAGCTGCTGTAGGGTATCACAGACTGAACCCATTTGTGGACTGTTTGTTTATTCATTCATTCATCTATCATACATCTGCAAATTCATTGGAAGCCTTGAGAAAGAACAGTTAACGACATGGTTGTCCAATCTTTTGGCTGACTGTACTGCATCGAGTAAAGAGGAATGGTCTTGGGCTGCACATAAAATATACAGTGATCCCCCGGGTATCACGATCCCGATCATTGCGAACGGGCTAAATCGCGATTTTTCAACCCGGAAGTCAAAACACCATCTGCGCATGCGCACCCTTTTTTTCTATGGGCACGCATGCGTAGATGGCGCCGGGCAGATCAGCTGCTGGGCGGCTTCCCTGGGTCTTCCCCCTCTTGCTGGCGGGAGGGTGAGCGGCGGGCATCAGCGAGGAGTTTCCCCACCGCCCACGCAAACTCCTCGCTGCCGCTCGCCCGCCCTTCGCCCGCCCACGCCGTTCGCTCGCGCCGCTTCCCAGCTGAGTCCTGAAGCGAATTGGCTTCAGGACTCAGCTGGGAAGCGGCGCGAGCGAGCGCCGCGAGCGAACGGCTTGTCCGCCGCCTGCCTGCCCGTGCGCCCGCGGCTCGCCCGCCCTTCGCCCGCCCACGCCGTTCGCTCGCGCCGCTTCCCAGCTGAGTCCTGAAGCCAATTGGCTTCAGGACTCAGCTGGGAAGCGGCGCGAGCGAGTGGCGTGGGCGGGCGAAGGGCGGGCGAGCGGCAGCGAGGAGTTTGCGTGGGCAGTGGGGAAACCCCAGCGCCGCTTCCCAGCTGAGTCCCCTTCCCAGGAACCCCAATCTTCGGCTCCTCGCTAGCGCTGCGGAAGTAAAAACACCATCTGCGCATGCGCAGATGGTGTTTTTACTTCCGCAGCGCTACTTCGCGAAAACCCGATCATTGCTAGGGGTCCTGGAACGGAACCCTCGCAATGATCGGGGGATCACTGTAATTAATAATTGGAAAAAAGAAGAAACACCATCAGAAAGAGAAATGATTAAAAAAAATGACTGTCGCAGAAATGGATAGATTAACCCCAAAACTCAAAAGTAAAGAAGAATCAAAATATTATGAAATCTGGAAAAAAAATTATGACTGGGTAGAGACAAGGGGAAAAAAAACAAAAACAATAACAATAATGGTAGTAAATAAACAAGATGTTCTTAAAATCATTCTGAGATACAAAATCAAGATCAAACCAATCTGACTTTAGATTAATTGTATGATAGAACAAATGTGTGACAACCGCTGATGCCATAAGCTGCATATTGATATCAAAAGGAAAAAATAGAACTGTTAGGTCAACAGTTCAACGGGGAGGGAGGGGGATCTAGGGGCAGCTCTGTATAAAGTATCTTAGAATTTAAGCACAACAACCATACAAATAATAATTATACTCTGAAATGATATAATATGTAAAATACTATATATCTGCTCTTTTTTAATCTTTGTATTGTGATAAAAATTATTTTTTAAAAAATATATATAATTAATATATATATATAAATAACAAACTTCCTTAATTTTTTTAAAAAAATGATTTTGTTGGGTCCATTACAGGCTCTCCAAGGCCACATGAGGCTCATGGGCCATGGATTGGACACAACTGCTTTAGACAATCAAGAAATCAGTGACAATTTTGATTTATATTCTGGCTTTGCCTTCACATAATAAAAAGACAGAATTTACTGTCTGACATTGGTTTTTGCAGCCTGTTATCATGGTCTTTGAATAAGATGTATGAAATCCACTTTCCACGAAATCCGATAATTCTCTTATATCATTGGAAAATTTAGTCCTACAGGATGAGCATTGATAGAATTGATATTTATTATTTACCGAGTCTGCATTAGATCTGCAATAATTTGACAGTTACAGTGGCTCTTGACTTTTTATTTATTTCTTTGATTGCCAAATGCCATTATTTTCTGAAATGAGTTCTGCAGCAAGTTTTTTTTAAAAGGATACTAAGGCAGTTCAGAGATCCTAAATAATATCCAGTGAAACATAATTGTATTCTTCCCCACGGAGCCCTTACTTTTTCCAAAATATTTTTATAGAAGACTGGGCCCTTATAAAACAATAGAAGTGTGGAGGAGAAGTCTGGAGAAGGAGGAGAAAGTTGGGACCATTCTGCACATAACCCCCCACTATTTTGAAATCATTTTGGGTTTTCCAGAAGCCCTTACACGTGCAGCTTCCTTAGAAATATTTCTTATGAAACTGTTTTCCTACCAAAATCTTTTTCTTTGCATGTTGAATCCATAGAGAAGAACCAAATGTACACATTTGAGAAGTGCCTTAGAAACATAGAAACATAGATGATTGACGGCAGAAAAAGACCTCATGGTCCATCTAATCTGCCCTTATACTATTTCCTGTATTTTATCTTAGGATGGATATATGTTTATCCCAGGCATGTTTAAATTCAGTTACTGCGGATTTACCAACCATGTCTGCTGGAAGTTTGTTCCAAACATCTACTACTCTTTCAGTAAAATAATATTTTCTCATGTTGCTTCTGATCTTTCCCCCAACTAACCTCAGATGGTACCCCCTTGTTCTTGTGTTCACTTGCTTCCCTCCCCCCCCCCCAAGTACAATGTTTCTTTTGAGACTCACATAAACATATTCCAGTTTTGCACTTTAAAAGAGTGGGCAGCATGACAAAATACAAGGAAATGTGATTCAGTTATCCTGGTCATGAAGATTTCAGTGGTGTCCAGTGGTGTCCAGCCTTGGCAACTTTAAGATCTGTAGATTTCAACTATCAGAATTGCTGGTAGTTGTATTCTGGGTGGGGAATTCTGGGAGTTGAAGTCCACATGTCTTAAAGTTGCCAAGGTTGAACACACCTGCTCTAGAGACTGCATGTGATCCTAGAGCACCTTCAGTTACTACCCTTTATACTAAAGCAATGGTGGAGTTTTTCACAGAAGCATTGATATAGCCATTTGTGGTGAGGAGCAGTTTGCATAAATTCCATTCTCTCCATTCTGCTGGGATCCTTGGCCTTTAATACAGATTAAGTCTCACTTAGTATTTAGCTTCCTTTAAGGAAACACATGCTGCCATTTTGCCCCTCAGGCATCTTTAATTCACTTATCTTAATAAAAGCTACCTTGTTTTTTTGCAGTGTTCTTTGGGAACTTGCAACAATTTGGAGCCAGAACATACAATGTTTTTAGTGTTCTTGACATCATGAAAGCAGCATATTTAAGGGGAATATAGTCTGTTAATGCCTGGATTTACTTACTCACACACACACACCCCTCTGTAGTTGTATTACCTACATCACCATTTTTTAACTTCAAATCTCTCCGTGTATAGTATAGCCTTGGCGCCACCCAAGGCTTTAATAATGATAATATTTCTCTAATGTTTATTACTGGGGGACTTGAGAGCGCTCAACATTTATGAATACAGCCTTGCCACGTTGCAGAGACAAATGAACTCTATTTTACAAAGTCCAATCTCACCAAGGCACTTAAAAAGATGAGATGCTTAAATGACATCACTCCTTAGCTGACCCACCTGAAGGTTTAAGCACGTCTTATTTAAAAATAAGCACTTTATAGTTCTATTTCATATGATGCACTTCAGTGGCTTAAAATCAGGAGGTCATGAGCTGGTGAGATAAACGATCTTTTTCCATGGTCTTAAGGAGTATTTCTGATCACCAGTTTTTCATAGAGATTCTTCTTGAAGTTGTCTTAAGTTTGACAGATGGAGGAAAAAATCTACCTTGAAAGCATAAATATATCATGTGTTACACTGATTCATAGAATTTGAAAGACTGTTTAGACCAAATGCAATTCCTTGTTAGTGCACGAATCAAAATTAAAGCACCCTGTCAGATGACGACCATATCCAGCATGGGGTGAGGTATCATCAGTACGCTGATGATACCCAACTGTCCATCTCCACCCCATGTCCAGTCAACGAAGCAGTGGAAGTGATGTGCTGGTGCCTGGTGGCTGTTAGTGTCTGGATGGGTGTCAACAGACTCAAACTCAACTCTGATAAGACGGAGTGGTTGTGGGTCCTGCCTCCCAAGGACAATTCCATCTGTCCGTCCATTACCCTGGGGAGGGGGAATTATTGACCCCCTCAGATAGGGTCCACAACTTGGGCATCCTCCTCAATCCACAGCTTACATTAGAGAACCATCTTTTAGCTGTGGCGAGGAGGGCGTTTGCCCAGGTTCGCCTGGTGCACCAGTTGTAGCCCTGCCTGGACCGGGAGTCACTGCTTACAGTCACTCATGCCCTCATCACCTCGAGTTTCCACTACTGTAATGCTTTCTACATGGGGCTACCTTTGAAGAGTGTTCAGAAACTTCAGATCGTGCAGAATGCAGCTGCGAGAGCAATCATGGGCTTCCCCAGGTATGCCCATGTTACACCAAGACTCCGCAGTCTGTATTGGTTGCCGATCAGTTTCTGGTCACAATTCAAAGTGTTGGTTATGACCTATAAAGCCCTTCATGGCATCGGACCAGAATATCTTCGGGACCGCCTTCTGCCGCACGAATCTCAGCAACCGGTTAGGTCCCACAGAGTTGGCCTTCTCCGGGTCCCGTCGACGAAACAATGTCGTCTGGCGGGACCTAGGTGAAGAGCCTTCTCTGTGGCAGCCCGGACCCTCTGGAACCAACTTCCCCCGGAGATTAGGATTGCCCCCACCCTCCCTGCCTTTCTTAAACTCCTTAAAACCCATCTCTGTCGTCAGGCATGGGGAAATTGATTCTCTGGGCTGTTTTCGTTTTACGTATGGTTTGTATGAGATGTATGATTGTTTTTTATATTAAGGGTTTTAAATTGTTTTAATTATTGGATTTGTACTGTTTTGTTGTTGTGAGCCACCCTGAGTCTTCGGAGAGGGGCTGCATACAAATCTAATTAAACAAACAAACAAACAAACAAATAAATAAATAAATAAATAAATAAATAAATAAATAAATAAAATAAAATAAAATAAATAAATAAATAAATAAATAAATAAATAAATAAATAAATAATATCCACTACCAGAGAGCCTTCCACTTATTAAGGTTATTTGTTTCACAAACTGCTTTTGCTCTTTATTTTATTTATTTATTTATTTTATTTATTAAATTTGTATGCCGCCCCTCTCTGTAGACTCGGGGCGGCTCACAGCAGTGAGTCTTTAGATTTTCTGAACATTCAATCTCCCTCCTTCCTTCCCTCCCTCCCTCCCCTCCCTCTTCACTTCCACATAAGAAAAACTGTAAGGCAGTCATCTTCTCCCCTATCAACGATGATCAATCCTCAAGTGTGGAGGAGATCCACAGTATATTGTGCCTGCCACTTCTAACCTCTGGAACTGGTCCAAAAGGATATCATGGAAAATAGTACATCCATCTCTCGGTTAGCGCGGGGGTTACGTTCCAAGACCTCCCGCGCTAACCGATTTCCACGTTATACTGGATGCGGAAGTAAAAACCACCATCTGCGCATGTGCGCCATTTTTTTCATGGCCGCACATGCGCAGATGGTGGAGTTTGCGTGTGGGCGGCGGGGAAGACCAAGGGAAGTTTCCTTCAGCCGCCCAACAGCTGATCTGCTCCGCAGCGCGGAAGCAGCAAGGAGCCGAAGATGGGGTAAAGGCAAAGGGGAAACCCCATCTTCGGCTCCTCGCTGCTGCCGCGCTGCGGAGCGGATCAGGTGTTGGGCGGCTGAAGGAACCTTCCCTTGGTCTTCCTGCCGCCCAGGCAAAGGGGAAACTCCAAGATCGCTTGCCGCTTGCCGCTTTGCAGCTTGGAGCCTTGCTTCGCCTCCTTCGCTGCAATAGGCAAGCGGCAAGCGGCAAGCGATCTTGAGAAAGAGAGAGAAAGGAGGGCGACTTGCCAGTCCACGCCCCCCTGGATGAACAGCCTCGCATGGCCCCAGCGCCGGGCTCCGCTGTTGCCTCCGCCCCCATTCGGCTCTGCAGCTGAGAGGCCTTCCCGGCAGAGCCCTCCCCAACAGCTCCCGCCGCCAGCGCAAAAAAGAAAAGAAAAAGAAATCCCCAAAAGAGGCAGGCACAAAGCGGGGGCACAAGGGGAGCTGCCCGGCAGAGGTTGCTTTTTTTCTTCTCGTGGGCAAGTGGAGGGGGGGAGAGAGAAGGGAGGAAGAGAGTGTGAGAGAGGAAGAAAGAGAGAGAGAAATGATAGAAAAAAGGGGAGAAAAAAGAGAAATGAGAAAATGATTGAAGCATAGTGACAGGAAAGAAAGAGAAAGAGACAGAGAAGTGACTCTTGGTGATGACGTGTGATGTCATCGGGTGGGAAAAACCGTGGTACAGTGATCCCTCGAGTTTCGCGATCTCGATTATTGCGAAACGCTATATCGCGAGTTTTCAACCCGGAAGTAAACTCCACCATCTGCGCATGCGTGCCCTTCCACGCATGCGTAGATGGTGGAGTTTCCCCGCCGGGCAGAGGCTTCCCTGGGTCTTCCCCCTCTTGCCCCGGTAAGACAGCGGCGGCGCGAGCAACGGCGTGGGCGGGGCGGGCGGCACGCGCGCGGGAAACCCCACCTCCGCCTCCCAGCTGGGAAGCGGAGCCGACAACAGCGTGGGCGGGCGGGCGACTCGCGCGAGCCTGGGGACACCCTTGCTCTGCTTCCCAGCGCGCGCACGTTGCTGGGGAAAGCGCGCGCGCTTGGGGACACCTCACCTCCGCCTCCCAGCTGGGAAGCGGAGCCGGCAACAGCGTGGGTGGGCGGGCGACTCGCGCGAGCCTGGGGACACCCTTGCTCTGCTTCCCAGCGCGCGCGCGTTGCTGGGGAAAGCGCGCGCGCTTGGGGACACCTCACCTCCGCCTCCCAGCTGGGAAGCGGAGCCGGCAACAGCGTGGGTGGGCGGGCGACTCGCGCGAGCCTGGGGACACCCTTGCTCTGCTTCCTAGCGCGCGCGCGTTGCTGGGGAAAGCGCGCGCGCTTGGGGACACCTCACCTCCGCCTCCCAGCTGGGAAGCGGAGCCGGCAACAGCGTGGGTGGGCGGGCGACTCGCGCGAGCCTGGGGACACCCTTGCTCTGCTTCCCAGCGCGCGCGCGTTGCTGGGGAAAGCGCGCGCGCTTGGGGACACCTCACCTCCGCCTCCCAGCTGGGAAGCGGAGCCGGCAACAGCGTGGGTGGGCGGGCGACTCGCGCGAGCCTGGGGACACCCTTGCTCTGCTTCCCAGCGCGCGCGCGTTGCTGGGGAAAGCGCGCGCGCTTGGGGACACCTCACCTCCGCCTCCCAGCTGGGAAGCGGAGCCGGCAACAGCGTGGGTGGGCGGGCGACTCGCGCGAGCGAAAGCGCGCGCGCTTGGGGACACCTCACCTCCGCCTCCCAGCTGGGAAGCGGAGCCGGCAACAGCGTGGGTGGGCGGGCGACTCGCGCGAGCCTGGGGACACCCTTGCTCTGCTTCCCAGCGCGCGCGCGTTGCTGGGGAAAGCGCGCGCGCTTGGGGACACCTCACCTCCGCCTCCCAGCTGGGAAGCGGAGCCGGCAACAGCGTGGGTGGGCGGGCGACTCGCGCGAGCCTGGGGACACCCTTGCTCTGCTTCCCAGTGCGCGCGCGTTGCTGGGGAAAGCGCGCGCGCTTGGGGACACCTCACCTCCGCCTCCCAGCTGGGAAGCGGAGCCGGCAACAGCGTGGGTGGGCGGGCGACTCGCGCGAGCCTGGGGACACCCTTGCTCTGCTTCCCAGCGCGCGCGCGTTGCTGGGGAAAGCGCGCGCGCTTGGGGACACCTCACCTCCGCCTCCCAGCTGGGAAGCGGAGCCGGCAACAGCGTGGGTGGGCGGGCGACTCGCGCGAGCCTGGGGACACCCTTGCTCTGCTTCCCAGCGCGCGCGCGTTGCTGGGGAAAGCGCGCGCGCTTGGGGAAACCTCACCTCCGCCTCCCAGCTGGGAAGCGGAGCCGGCAACAGCGTGGGTGGGCGGGCGGCGGCGCGCGAGCCTGGGGACACCCTAGCTCTGCGCGCGTTGCTGGGGAAAGCCCGTGCGCGCGGGAAACCTCACCTCCGCCTCCCAGCTGGGAAGCGGAGCCGGCAACAGCGTGGGCGGGCGGGCAGCGGCGCGCGAGCCTGGGGACACCCTAGCTCTGCGCGCGTTGCTGGGGAAAGCCCGTGCGCGCGGGAAACCTCACCTCCGCCTCCCAGCTGGGAAGCGGAGCCGGCAACAGCGTGGGCGGGCGGGCAGCGCGCGCGAGCCTGGGCGCGAGCAACGGGGTGGGCGGGCGAAGGGCGGGCGGCAGTGGAAGCAAAAACACCATCTGCGCACGCGCAGATGGTGTTTTTACTTCCGCACCGCTACTTCGCTAAAAATCGATCATCGCGTGGGTTCCTGGAACGGAACCCTCGCGATGATCGAGGGTTCACTGTATAGCAAAAAAACCGTGGAGTATTTTTTAATTAATATTTTTTGAAAAACCGCGTTGCAGCGTTTCGCACTAATCGAGACCGTGCTAATCGAGGGATCACTGTATTGATGGCTGATGGGAGATCAAGAGAAGCAAGGAAAACCCTGCCAAATTCTGATTTCTTCTAGTGGTCATCCAGGAATGTGCGCAATGCCATCTTGGTTCCATACTGAATCTCAACCGCAGGGGACCGCATGATCCGCTTCATACAGGGCCCTCTGAAGCTTGGTTTTAGAAAGGTCCTTTTCCACTTCCTCATATCTAATGGGATCATGTTTGCAGTGGCTTATGTGCATGTCTGCTTTTTTGCTACACTGATTGTATTTACAAGACGACATGATCCCAATCCTTGGTTAGTCATTTAGAAATAATGTTTTTTTCCATACCCAGTATAGCTGTCCAGATAGCATTGTTTGCAAAATACAGTGGTACCTCTACTTATGAACTTAATTTGTTCTGTGACCAGATTCTTAAGTAGAAAATTTTGTAAGAAGAAGCAATTTTCCCCACCGCAATCAATGTAAAAGCAAATAATGTGTGCAATTGGGGAAACCACAGGGAGGGTTTCCTCCCAGGAGATTCCTAGAGAGGCCCCACAGAGGCTTCTCCCCACCTTTTCCGGCCCTGTTTCCTCCCAGGAGACTCCTAGAGAGGCCCACGGAGGCTTCTTCCTGCCTTTTCCGGCCCTGTTTCCTTCCAGGAGATTCCTAGAGAGGCCCCACGGAGGCTTCTCCCCGCCTTTTCCAGCCCTGTTTCCTCCCAGGAGACTCCTAGCGAGGACCCATGGAAGCTTCTCCCCGCCTTTTCCAGCCCTGTTTCCTCCCAGGAGATTCCTAGAGAGGCCCCTTGGAGGCTTCTCCCTGCCTTTTCTGGTTACAGTTTCAGAGGCTCGGGTTTATAAATAGAAAATGGTTCTTGAGAAGAGGCAAAAAAATCTTGAACACCCGGTTGTTATCTAGACAGTAAAGTTTGTAAGTAGAGGTGTTGTTGGTAGAGGTACTGTTATGTCTGTTTAAAAGAAATAAGGGAAAATTCACTGATTGGTTAAGACACGGCTTTTGGTTAGAATGCCGCCAAAAATAAACAGCTGTCAGAAATGTTCCCGCGTAAAGAAAAAGTATAAATAGGGCAACGGATTAGCCGTTGCCCTGGTTAGGAGTTGATTGTCAGAGAGAGCTGTTCACCTTATTATGCCTTGTTAAATAAACCTGATTAAGCTGAAGCAGTCTCTGGTGCAGTGATTTAACAGGTACCACTGTATTTAGAAATGTATTACATAAACTATGAGCCTAATTTTATTCTTGTCCCCGTTTTCACTACTTAAATACATGTGATTTAATGTAGTGGATACGAATTATGAGCAAAACCTCCAACTGATGCAAGGATAGGAAAAACAGCATGTGTGTTTTCTTTCACAAAGTTTGGTTAAAGACTGGGAAGATAAGTAGCTTGTACGTCCTCACAGGCAAAGTGAACCAGGGAAGACAGCTAGTTCCTAATCTTGTGTCTTAAAACTCAGGGCAATACTTCCTTTTTCCTGAGCTTGAAGTCATTTCACATTTCTATTGATATCTGAAATCTCCGTAGCTCAGCAGTGTGTTCTTGGTGCCAGACAAGCAGCCACACATCTTGATCAAATAGATTAGTTTTCCCTTGTGGTTATGATTTAGTTTTTAAAAGAAACCGAATAAAGGACATTTCAGCAATGAAGACTTAGCTTGCTGGGTGTCAGATGTGTTGAGTAGGGTTTTCTCATTCTTTATTGTTAACATGTACTGAACGGATAACATTTTTGCCTCATTTTTCTCCCCTATTTTTTAAAAATGCATGCTTTTGTGTCTGTGTATAGAAATTTTTAGCATAGATTTTTCAATTTTCAATCAAAACACTATATTTAGTAAATGGTATTGCAGTTTAAAAATTAAAGACAAAACCACCACAACAGTTTGTGCCTTAGCTTACAATGGAGTGTGGTTTATTAGAGAGCCCAGCTATATAAAGCAGGAATGAGCATGGGCAAAAGATTAAACACAACCTCTGGTTGATATGTGTTGCCTGCTGAAGATCTCATAACTCTTTGTGATCTAGGAAGCCACTAATCCATGGCTGCTTGGGGGAATTCTAGGATCTCTTCTTCATGTTGCAGAGGGTGAGAAATACTGCACTAATCAGTTAGTTGCATAAATCTGTAAACCTATTTGTGGAAACCAACAATAGCTTGGCTTGGATTCTTTCCCCACTTTTGCTACTTCTCTTTGTGTGTGTTTGTGTCCGTCCCTTCCTGCTTTTTGCTTTCTCTCTGTCACTAGTTGTTTTGCTGGGAGCAATGGGAAATCGTAAACGTTCCAATTTATTCATAGAGGACAAGATTAAAAAATATTTCTCATTGCTGGCTTTTGTGTAAGACTGCTTGTTTTCTGTGATATGCAAAGGCAGTTTCTAAGGTGTGACCTGGTAGCTGTTGGAGCCTTCAGGGCCCCAAAACTTCCTCCTCTATAAAAGATGATCAGGGTGAGCCGGAGGGCAGACTCAAACATCATCATCATTATTAATTAGATTTGTATGCCGCCCCTCCCCGTAGATTCGGGGCGGCTCACAACAATAACAAAGACAATGTAAAAACAAATCTAATAATTTTAAAAAAACTAAAACCCCCATTATTAAAAGCAAACATACACACAAACATACCATGTATAAACCGTATAGGCCCGGGGGAGATGTCTCAGTTCCCCCATGTCTGACGGCAGAGATGGATCTTAAGAAGTTTACAAAAGGCAAGGAAGGTGGGGGCAGTTCTAATCTCCAGGGAGAGCTGGTTCCAGAGGGTCGGGGCCGCCACAGAGAAGGCTCTTCCCCTGGGTCCCGCCGAATGACATTGTTTAGTCGACGGGACCTGGAGAAGGCCAGATCTGTGGGACCTAACCGGTCGCTGGGATTCGTGCGACAGAAGGCGGTCCTGGAGATATTCTGGTCCGATGCCATGAATGGGTTTATAGGTCATAACCAAGATGCTGAGTTTGAGTTTTGCTGTTTTTGCATAAGAGATCTGAATCTAGATTCCCATGAATTCTGTTGATTTTTAACTACCGTCAATTTGCCTTGAAATTAGCAGATCAGGTTCTTGTGTATAGGTAGCATGAAACAAATTAAGGAGTGATGGAAAGAGAAACCATGCAAGCTTTGAGGATAGTGGTAGGCCTACTTTTTCCTCTCTCTTGTTCACACTGTGTGTGTGTTTGTGTGTTAGAATCAAGCCAAATTTTATTAATATATAGCATTGCTATGAGGAAAGTAAATCCATTATATCATCTATGGCAAACTACTTGTTTAGGTTTTCAGAAAAATCTGTTGAACTGGATAGAGTCCCCAATTCCAGTGAAGATAAACGCAGATCCAGGTTGCTAGTTGAGATCAAGAATGTTAACATGATGGAAATCTTCTGATCTTGAAATCTGAAGTTATTTAAAAACTGGCCTGATGGCCAGGATCTTCCCAGTGGCTTCCTGAAAGAAACCTCAGAGAAAATTAACAAAGCCAGGAAGGCTCTGTATGAAGTCATGGAATATATATGACTGTAGATCTGTAGGTCAGCAGTTCAAATCTCATCACCGGCTCAAGGTTGACTCAGCCTTCCATCCTTCCGAGGTGGGTAAAATGAGGACCCAGATTGTGGGGGCAATATGCTGGCTCTGTTAAAAAGTGCTATTGCTAACATGTTGTAAGCCGCCCTGAGTCTAAGGAGAAGGGTGGCATAAAAATTGAATAAATAAATAAAATAAATAAATATAGCTAAACATACTTGTCTACCATGGGTAGATGGATCCTGTTGTCCTGTTGAATATTCAGCAGAGGAATCCATAAAACACAACAACATATATTAGGTCTTTACTATTAACAATCTATGAAACAAATAACATATTGATTTTTTACTATTAATAATATTGAGAACTGGTGTATTCAGATGCATTCCTTGGACAAGACTTAGGTGTCAGGGCTCTCAGAGAAGGAGAGGAATTAATAAAAGGCTTGACCTTTTTAAAGCAATTATTAGCCAATCCCATACTATGCATGATTCTTTTAATATTATATAATTGTAAGTGAACTTTATGTTGACTACTAGCCAAATACTCAACTGTATAACTTAAGAATTTTAATTGTTATAGAGATCTAAGGTTTTCATAAGTGAGAGGCATTTGTACATTTTATTTACATAAATAAAATTGCAATTTAAAAGCAATTTTTTTTTTAAAAAAATTGGCCATTAGGTAATGTGAGCTGCCCCGAGTCTACGGAGAGGGGCGGCATATATATATATATATATATATATATATATATATATATATATATATATATATATATATATATATATGTCACATGTTTAAGCTGAATTTGAAAATTAAGGGAGACTAGGATAGATCTATTTCGGCCTTATTTTGGCCTCATCAGCTAGCCATACCCACTGGGACTTGAACCTGCAACCTTTGCCTTGTAAGGCAGAGAATTATCCTCTAGGCTACAGTATCCAATCCCTTCAGCTCTGTACCAGGGAAGGGTTACATTTTGTGTCGAATCACCCTGGTATATTGAAGGAACATCACAGCTCCTTTTTTGCCTCTCGGCCCAACCCAGGGCCATTTCCAAGGCAGTTAATTTTATTGATAGCCGACAATTCTATCTGTATGTGTCACATGTTTAAGCTGAATTTGAAAATTAAGGGAGACTAGGATAGATCTATTTCGGCCTTATTTTGGCCTCATCAGCTAGCCATACCCACTGGGACTTGAACCTGCAACCTTTGCCTTGTAAGGCAGAGAATTATCCTCTAGGCTACAGTATCCAATCCCTTTATTTATATATATATATATAAATAAAAAACAAACAAACTAAAAACTTAAAACAGGTCCCTACTGGATTGAACTCCAGGCCCATCTAGCCCAGAAATCTGTTCTCACAGTGACCCACCAAAGCAATTTTCCAGTAATCTTCCATGGCCATCATGAGACACTTCATGTTGCGGTCCACCAGACTTTGATGGTGAGGAGGTTGGAGAGGAACTTGGGCCAGTTCTGGAGTCTGGTGATGTATGCTCTACATTGGATGTGGAGATAGAACCATGGCTGTCTGACATTTCCCAGCTACCGGAGTGGCAGCCACCTTTAGAGACTGATATGAGTGAGGAGGAAGAACAGCTGGGGCCTGTTCCAGATGTGCAGAGCAGTTAGGAGAGGTGAGCAATGGAGGACAAAGAGTCGACTTGGGAAGCAAAGCACGCATGGACTCCAAATGGCCCCTCCCTGGCTGGGGAATAAATAGAAGGAAAGAGGAGTGGTTGTCATAGGAGACAACAGTTCATATTTCTGAAGATTTTACTCAATGTGTTTTATGGCACAAAGACTGCTTGCCAGAACTTAATTTGCAGCCTTTCGGCTGGGAGCTCGTGGCCTTGCAATTATCTCAAGGAACTAATAAGGTCTGTTACTGCAGTTAACTCCTTGAAGGACTATTGTCAGGACTTTTTGGTGGGTAGATGCAATTAATTCACAAGAAGTAAATAAGAGGGATTTTTTCGTGACCCGGAGTTGATCTCTTGCTTCTGCTAAAGACTGCATCAGAACACTTCATCAAGCAGTGGAAGTGATGTGCCGGTGCCTGGAGGCTGTTGGGGCCTGGATGGGTGTTAACAAACTCAAACTCAACCCAGACAAGACGGAGTGGCTGTGGGTCTTGCTTCCCAAGGACAATTCCACCTGTCCGTCCATCACCCGGGGGGGGGGAACTACTGACCCCCTCAGAGAGGATTCGCCACTTGGGCATCCTCCTCGATCCACAGCTGACATTGGAACACCAAGTCTATGGAGAGGGGCGGCATACAAATCTAATAAAATAAATAAATAAAATCTTTTGGCTGTGGCGAGGAGGGCGTTTGCCCAGGTTCGCCTGGTGCACCAGTTGCGGCCCTATTTGGACAGGGACTCATTGCTCACAGTTGCTCATGCCCTCATCACCTCGAGGTTCGATTACTGCAATGCTCTCTACATGGGGCTACCTTTGAAAAGGGTTCGGAAACTTCAGATCGTGCAGAATGCGGCCGCGAGAGCCATCAAGGGGCTTCCCAGATTCACCCACGTTTCTACAACACTCTGTGGCTTGCACTTGCTGCCGATCAGTTTCTGGCCAGAATTCAAAGTGTTGGTTATGACCTTTAAAGCCCTACATGGCATTAGACCAGAATACCTCTGGAACCGCCTGCTACCGCACAAATCCCAGCAACCAATAAGGTCCCGCAGAGTTGGCCTTCTCCAGGTCCCCTCGACTAAACAATGTCGTTTGCCAGGCCCCAGGGGAAGAGCCTTCTCTGTGGCGGCCCCGGTCCTCTGGAATCCACTCCCCCCGGAGATTAGAACTGCCCCCACCCTCTTTGTCTTTCGTAAACTACTCAAGACCCATCTATACCGCCAGGCATGGGGGAGTTGAGACACCTTTCCCCCAGGCTCTTTATATTTTATGTTTGGTATGTATGTTTTGGTTTTGAAATATGATAGGGTTTTATATGCTTCTTTTTTAATATTAGATTTGTTTCGCTATAATATTGTTTTTTATTATTGTTGTGAGCCGCCCCGAGTCTTCGGAGAGGGGCGGCATACTAATCTAATAAATTATTATTATTATTATTATTATTATTATTATTATTATTATTATTATTATCATCTATGCCCATAGCTATTGATCTGCATGACTTCCATGAATTGGCTCAAACCTATTGTGAAGGCAGCTAGGCTGGTATCCTGCACAACATCTCGTGATAGGAAATTCCAGGGTTATTTATCAATACCATAGTTTCCTCAGAACCTCCTTTCAATATAGTGGTCAATTAACACAAAAACAGAAGAAAGCATTGAGTATTTTGTGTTCAAGAACAGCTATTAGTGAGATGTTGAATTGAGATGGTTTCTTCCATTTTGAATGCTGGAGGCATAGTTAACACTCCTTCACCTCCCTTTACCACCCCCCCCCCCCAAAAGCAGCATGATGTATTAAATTGGTTGTGGAAGACAAAACATCTTTTTAGATTTTAACATTTATTTTAACTGCTGCAATGGGTATCTGTTTTGCTATCCTGATAAGAATGGGTGTGTCAAAAATAACTGGAAGGAGGGAAGGGCAGCTGAAGAAGGAACACAGTGTTTTATTTTGCTTTTTACTTTTGGATGTGGTTTTCTATAATTATTTTTAATTAGTTATGCTCAGTCAGGACATAAAACTTATGACTGTTCCTTGGTTCGGTACTGATGGAATGTCACATTATCATCACATGGTGAGGCATGACATTTATTTACTTTATATAAACAACCTCTACTTAAAACAACTTAATTCAGAGCATTCCTTCATCAATGGACGGCATTATATACATTTTAGTTATATCATTTTATGTTAGCACCATAAAAAAATAGCACCATTGTTTGCCCATGACTAGCCTTTACAGTAAACAAAATGTTTTTTGAAGACAATGTAAGCAAACTTGAGGGCAGCTGCCAGAAGATGAAATCGAGTTGTGTTGCTGCTGTTTAAAGCACGTCGTGTCTGTGTGTAGGATGGGTGCCGCATATTTCCAAAGGGAATTTTTATTTCAGCATATGGACGGAGCAAATCCAAACACAATTAACCTTTATCCTGCTCAGTCCTGGATGGTACTTGATCACTTGGGGAGAGGCTTGTGTCTTGTGCCAGATAGAAAAAGCGGTGCTTATCCACTGGGCCAAATGCCATTCTCCAATGCACTTGCAAGGAGAGTCCAGGATGGGTTATTCTCAGCCTGATTGGCTGGGACTGAGTTTAATTTAAATATTTAATTATTAGTCAGGCACCGCCCCCCTTAGCCCTCCAGTCTAAAAAACTCAGTCGCAGTAATGGGACTTTGAGTTGTTGTTCTCCTATTAAATGTAATTTAATAGGGTTAATTTATTGCATAAATTGTTAGTATTGTTTTTAATAATGTATTCTTGTTTTTTTCTTTCTTTCAGGCACAGGGGGCGGCTTCAAGTTAGCAGCGGGGGTTAAGACTTCCAGTGGGTTTAACCCCCCTAGGCTGCAGCTCCTCTCATCAGACAACTGGGTCTGTTGAAAGGTCCCAGAGGAGCGCCCGGGTCGCTTACCTCCGCGGTAGCACCCGGTGGAAGGCGGTCGGCTGCCGCTATGGGGGGCCTGCTCCCCATGGCGAATATGCCGCTTGAAGATCGGGATTCGAAGCCAGAAGACAGCCCCCAGAAGCCCCGACAGGAAACCCCCCCCCCACGCGCCTCTTACCGCTCGAATCGAGCCCTGCCGAGGATTCCCTCAGCTCATTAAGCAGGCACGGAGCGTCGCCATCTTGGGGGGGGCAGTATAAGGGCGGGAACGGAGAGAAGAGTTCCCGCCCGATTCTGAGGCTTTATTATTTGCCAGAGGAGACCGCAGCGGCGGTCGTCAAGGCAACGGAGGGCCAGCCCTCCGACAGCAAGTTAGGGCGGAGGAGGAGTCCCCGCCCGCCCCCTGCTGGTTTGTTAGCCTCCACCCTGCTTTTCACTCGGAGCTACCGCTCTGCTCAAGCCGACAAGGGGTTGCCATGGCAACGTCGCCAGGCAGGCTTTTTAGCCAATAGGAGCAGGGACCGGGCTAGCCCAGTGGAGAACTCTCCCTTGGGGAATTTTTTTCTTTCTGGCCTGTTATCACGCATGCGCAGTGGAGTCTTAGCTCCGTTATTTGTGCATCGCCATTGCTTCAAGTAAAATAATAAGGCTTCTGGCTGGCTCGTGTTCAATTCTTTCTCCTGACCGTGAGTGTGTATAAGGGGAAGGTTATGGCAGAACAACCAGCCCAAACAGGGGAGGAGGCCATCACCATTGCTAGGCCCAACACCCCTAAAGAAAAAGCCCAAAAGACAAAAACTTCTCAGGGCTCTTCTCTCAGAGAAGCAGAGAAACGAATAAAAGCCCTGGAGAGGCAACTGGAGGCCTCACAAAAGCAAGCCTCAATACCTTCTAGAGCCTTTGGCCCCACGCCTCCGCCAGCCTCCCCCGTGATTCCAGCAGGGGTAGCAGGCTCGGCTTCTGAAAGGGACTGGTCTCCAGAGAGGCCTACACAACCAAACCCTTCGGAGGCTCGCACCTGGGGAAGGCAAACCCCCATGTGGCCGGGCACCTTTCTACCTCAATCATGTGCCCCTTCTCACCATGCGTCAGCGCAGTCTTCTACCTTCACCCCGACAGCAGCGGGTTTGCGCACCGCTCAAGACTCTTGGCAGAGCATGCCACAGGCCCTGCAGGATCTCATCGCCAATGTTTTTTCCCAGGGAGTGGAAACAGGAGCATGTCAAACACAGGCTCTGGCGGGTCCTCCCCCATCGAGATCCAGGGACCCTTGGACTGCCCCAGCCTCTTACTCTATGGCTGAGTCTATGGAGGAGGAGGATTCCTTTCACGGTGACTTTAGCGATCGAGAGGATGACCTGTCGGGGGATGAACACCCCCCGGAGCAACCCGCCTTCCAAGGTCTCTTCAAATCATCCCTGTTTAGGGTCCTCCTCAATAAGGCCAAGCTCACCATCGAACAGGCTGGCGAGGGCGGACAACCAGATGCCTCCGCCTCATCCCAACCTAAGGCTGGACTTTTCGTTCTACCAAGCCAAGAGACAGTGGACATTCCTTCTTCGCATCTGTTCTTGGAAACGGTCCAGAGACCTTGGGAGACCCCGGCAGCGGCACAGGGCCCGTCCAATCTCGACCGCAAATTGTACTCATTTGACCAGCCAATGGAGGACTTGCTAACGTTCCCGGTGGTGGACAAGCCAGTCACCAGCTTAGTTTCCAATGCCCTGGTTCCCTCCGAGTCTCAGGAGGGTCTACGGGCTGAGGACAAAAGAGCCGAAAATCTTGTGCGCAAGACCCACCAGATGGCGGCCTGGGCCATTCGGGCCTCCTCTGCGGCCTCCTTTTTTAACCGGGCTACTCTCCTTTGGATTAAGGAGCTCCAGTCAAGGGTGGATCCTGAAGACGGACGCCTTCGCCAGGATCTAAATAAAATCCTTGCGGCCACCGAATTCTCGGCAGATGCGACGGCTAATGCATCCAAGTTCGCGGCCAGGGCCATGGCTTCGTCAGTGTCCTCCCGCCGGCTCATATGGCTGCGCAGCTGGCAAGCGGACGTCAAGTCCAAATGGAGCTTGGCCTCAGCACCGTTTAAGGGTGGCAAGCTCTTTGGAGAGGTCCTTGATGACGTGTTAGTCGAAGATAAGGACAAAAAGAAAGTCATGCCGAGGTCAAAGAAACCGGAGAGACGCTTCACTCCATACCAAAGGCGCCAGCCCTTTCGCTCGGAGCCCTCCTCGAGCACAGCCCAGTCATCGAGGCCTTACTTCCAGGGCTCCTTCAACCAAGGGTCTTATCGGTCAGATAGGTCTACCACTCAGGACCGCGGCAGGCCCTATCAGGGACGCAGACCCTTCAGAGGAGCTGGACGGGGCTTCAGGAAGAATAAATGACTCCCTCACCCCCTTTCCATTAGGGGGCAGGCTGGTTCACTTCGCGGAAGCATGGGCCGGTTTGTCCTCGGACGCCTGGGCGGCGACCACTGTGGCAGAAGGTCTGAGGATCGAATTCCTTCACCTTCCTCCCCGACGTTTTGTCACCTGTCAACTCCCCCGGGATGTACAAAGGAGGAAGCTGCTTCATCAAGAAGTCTCTCATCTCCTGGAGATAGGAGCCATAGAAGAGGTTCCAATAGGAGAACGAGGTACGGGGTTTTACTCTCCGGTTTTCCTCGTCCCCAAAACCTCGGGAGGGGTCAGACTGATTCTGAACTTGCGTCAACTGAACATCTACGTAAGGTACAGACGTTTCAAAATGCACTCGCTGAGAACCATCCTCGCGTCTATCCGTCACATGGACTTCTTAACGTCAATAGACCTCAAAGAGGCTTATTTGCACGTCCCCATCTTCCCTCCACACAGGAGGTTTCTACGGTTCTGTCTGAGTGGAATCCACCTTCAATACAGATCAATGCCCTTTGGGCTTTCATCCGCTCCCAGAACCTTTACAAAACTCTTGGACGTTCTCACTTCTTCCCTACGACAGAAGTCGGTACGCCTCATGGCGTACCTAGACGACATTGTCATACTGGCAAAGACAAGAGACCAGACGTTTCGGGATCTGCAATTGACCATCAGCACTCTCGAACGCCATGGCTTCACAGTAAATTGGGACAAGAGCCACTTGACGCCCACGAGGAGGCTACCTCACCTGGGGACCATCATCGATACCACTCAGGGTATGGTCTCCCTCTCTCCGGAGCGGCGGTCCTCCATCAGGAGACTCTTGAGAGATCTGAAAGGCCAGAGGTTTCCGAGACTTTCCTTCCTGTCAAAGATTTTGGGGACCCTGGTCTCATGTATAGAGGTAGTCCCGTGGGCCAGACACCACTTAAGACCGTTGCAGTGGTTCCTGCTTCCTTTCCAAAGGACAAAGTCAAGCCACCTACACAGGAGGATTTTCCTTCCGCAGGGGGTTCGCAGCTCGCTAAGCTGGTGGACTTCTCCGGCGTTGGACAAGGGATCCTCATATCTGACAAAACGACATATCATACTGACAACCGATGCCAGTTTGCTGGGTTGGGGGGCCCACCTTGCCTCCCAGTTGGCCCAGGGCTTATGGGACAGTCGGGACTTACAGGACACCAACATCAACTTCCTGGAGCTGAAGGCGGTCTCACTGGCCCTCCGGAGTTTCGCCCCCATGGTGCGAGGGCGTCACGTCCTGGTCCTCACGGACAATGTCTCTACCAGGGCACATATCAACAGGCAGGGTGGCACTCGATCTCGTCGCCTAATGAAGGAGTCGGAGTCCCTGATACAGTGGGCGGAGGCCAATTTGGCCTCTATTTCAGCGGAACACATCTCGGGGGTCGACAATGTTTACGCGGACTGGTTGAGTCGGGAGACTTTGGACCCCGGGGAGTGGCACCTCGACCCCAGGATCTTCCAGGAGCTGGTCAGCAGGTTCGGCGAACCTATACTAGACCTCTTCGCGACTGTCCACAACACCCAACTCCCCCGTTTTTTCTCCCGCTTCCCCTCACCCGGAGCCGAGGGAGTGAATGCTTTACACCAGAGGTGGCCGGAGGGTCTCCTTTATGCCTTCCCGCCAATTCCTCTGATACCGAGAGTCATTCGAAAGCTACTGGAGGAGCGAGCGGAGGTTCTCCTTCTAGCCCCTTACTGGCCGAGGCGCATCTGGTTCGCAGACTTGATGCAACTATCGATCTCGGCCTACTGGAGAATTCCGGATCATCGTGTACTCCTCACACAGGGGGCAATGAGTCATCCGGAGCCTCACTGGTGGCAGCTGACCGTCTGGCACTTGAGCGGGAACATCTGAGGGCCCAGCTCGTGCCGGAGGCAGTCATAGACACTATGCAGGCAGCCCGCAGACCTTCTACCAGGAGGTTGTACCAGAATACTTGGGCGGCGTTCGCCGATTTCTGCAAACACAGGCAGATGGATCCGCAGGGAGCATCTCCCTTGATGGTGCTCTCCTTCTTACAAGCGGGCCTGGACCGGGGCCTTGCCCCAAATACTCTTCGTCGCCACGTTGCTGCCCTGTCAACAGTCCTCGTGGGGAGTCAATGCCGTTCCCTCTCGAAGCATCCATGGATCAGGGATTTTCTACGCGGAGCGACCAATCTAAAGCCTTCAGCGGTGCATAGATTTCCTTCTTGGGACCTCTCGCTGGTCCTTCATGCCTTGACAGGTCCACCGTTCGAACCTTTACGACATATTTCCCTGAGGTTCCTCTCCATTAAGACTGCCTTCCTGGTGGTTATTACATCAGCCAGGAGGGTCTCAGAGATTTCAGCACTATCCATCAGACAGGACCTTTGTCGGTTCTATCCAGACAGGGTGGTGCTTCGACTAGACCCAGCCTTTGTCCCAAAGGTGAACACTTACTTTCATAGGTCACAAGACATTGTGGTGCCGGACTTCTGCACCCACGGCAGCCACCCATCAGAGCTGAGGTGGCACAAACTGGACGTTAGACGAGCTTTAAAAATCTATGTACGTCGAACTCAGGAGTTCAGATCCTCCGAAGGTCTCTTTGTCTCTTTCTCCACCAGAACGATGGGTAGGAAGGTGTCCCCTCAAACCATCAGCAGGTGGTTGCGGGATTGTATCTCAGAGGCCTACTCCGCCAAGAACACTACAGCACCACAGGGGATAACTGCTCACTCCACCAGGAGTGCGGCCACGTCATCGGCCTGGAGGACACAGGCTTCACTCGAGGACATTTGTCGAGCGGCCACGTGGGCAGCTCCGTCCACCTTTATAAGACATTATAGGATAGACTCCTTTGCCTCCTCGGAGGCGGCCTTTGGAAGGAGGGTGTTGCAGGGTGTGTGTTCCTTTTCAGAACCCCTGGTCCAACCTTCTCCCTCCCTCTGATTTAACTTGGGTATATCCCATCCTGGACTCTCCTTGCAAGTGCATTGGAGAAGGACCGTTATACTTACCTGAACGGTCTTCTCGATGCACTGCAAGGAGAGTCCAGACCCTCCCAGTTGTTGGGACCAGGGTCAATTATTGTGTGGTTTTGGTTAGTTTTTTTTTTTTTTTTTTTTGGGAGTTGATCCAAGTTTAATAAACCTTAATTGGACATTACTGCTCCTTCGTGCTTATTAGACTGGAGGGCTAAGGGGGGCGGTGCCTGACTAATAATTAAATATTTAAATTAAACTCAGTCCCAGCCAATCAGGCTGAGAATAACCCATCCTGGACTCTCCTTGCAGTGCATCGAGAAGACCGTTCAGGTAAGTATAACGGTCCATTGATTAGAAAACAAAAGGATCTGTTACAAATGACTTTGCCATGTCGAAGATAAAACAGTGGAGTTTTGCAGTTTTTATTTTAACTTTTTTTTTTTAAAGCTGCCTTCTGAGTTTTGCAATATTATTATATTGCGTTTAGCCTG
The DNA here is from genome assembly GCF_031021105.1 of Erythrolamprus reginae. Taxonomy (NCBI): domain Eukaryota; kingdom Metazoa; phylum Chordata; class Lepidosauria; order Squamata; family Dipsadidae; genus Erythrolamprus; species Erythrolamprus reginae. The sequence continues at coordinate 84,189,120 of NC_091952.1, read as the reverse complement.
ATTTGGATAATCCATCTAATTTAGCTTTCTGCCGTGAGAAATCAAGCAATGTGAAGCTTCATTTCATTTCATTTATTCATTTGTCCAATACACAATACATATGGAAGATAATAGACATGAAGTAATATATATAAAGATAATATATAAAAATAGAGGAGAAGATATATGAAAGGAAGAAAATATATATGATATATGAGATAAAGGAAAGACAATTGGACAGGGGACGAAAGGCGCACTAGTGCACTTATGTACGCCCCTTGAGAGGTCAATTGTGGATAGTCTAAGGGAGAAATGTTGGGGGTTAGAGTTCCACGCTTCGACAACTCGATTGTTAAAGTCATATTTTTTAAAGTCAAGTTTGGAGCGGTTAATATTATAAGTTTGAATCTGTTGCATGCTCTTGTGTTGTAGCGGTTGAAGCTGAAGTAGTCATTGACCGGTAGGACGTTGCAGCATATGATCTTGTGGGCAATACTTAATCGTGTTTTAGGCGCTGTAGTTCTAAGCTTTCTAGACCCAGGATTGTTAGTCTATTTTCGTAGGGTATTCTGTTTCGAGTGGAGGAATGAAGGGCTCTTCTGGTGAAATATCTTTGGATGTTTTCAAGGGTGTTGATGTCCGAGATGTGGTATGGGTTCCAGACCGATGAGCTGTATTCAAGGATGGGTCTGGCAAAAGTTTTGTAGGCTCTTGTGAGTAGTGTGAGATTGCTGGAGCAGAAGCTACGTAGGATCAGGTTAACAACTCTAGAAGTCTTTTTGGCGATATAGTTACAGTGGGCTTTAGCACTTAGATCATTTGATATTAGTATTCCAAGATCTTTTACTGAGTGTGGGTTGGCTGTGAGAATTTGTTTATTCAGTTTATATATGAGGTTTGGATTCTTTTTGCCGATGTGGAGGGTAGAGCATTTGTTGGTTGATATTTGAAGTTGCCAGGTATTAGACCAATCTGAGACAAAGTCAAGGTCTTTTTGGAGAGTAAATGTGTTGTCAGTGGTGTTGAAAAGTTTTACATCGTCGGCAAAAAGAACACAGTTGCTTGCGATATGATCGCAGAGGTCATTGGGGACAAGCAGACTTTGCTTGTCCCCTCAGCCAGTTTGTCATTTGCCACAATTGTATGGTGTCTTGCTTGTAGCTGGCTGATCCTAAAAATGTACAATGGGTCCCAAAACCATAGAATGGAAGTCCTTGGACAGGTTGGACAGGTAGAAGGCAAATGGCATCTAGGCCTGATATTTAGAGCAAGATAAATTACAATGTACTGTATATCAAGACCATTTTTTCGCAACTTTAAAGTAGGTGGACTTCATCTCCTAGAATTCCCCAGCCACTGTTAAAGTTGCTAATAGTGAAAAGCACTGCTCCAGACATTAGAACATTTTCATGTGAGAAGTTAAAAAATGTCATATACCAAGATAGACCCATTAATCCAGTTCATACAGAGCTACCTACATTGATTGGTCATGTTCCCCCACCCAAATACTCACCTAGCCTAACTTGGCTTGACTTCCCAATCTAACCAAGATTGGCAAAGTTCTACATCATCTAAAAAATGTAACCCGCAGACTTGCTGATCATAGAAGTTCCCTTATATACTATTAGCTTCTCTGTTAAAAAAGGTATACTACTGTTCTGAAATTGCTCTGTAGGGGATTCAAATTACCATTGGCTGGAGATAATGGGCGTTGTAGTCCCACACATCTGGATAATGGTAACTTTATAACTTAGTAATGCATTTTATAAATTTAGTCAATATAAGAGTGTTTTTAAAAATGATTATTTAATGACCTTTCTGCATTTCTTTCTATGAAAGTATTTTTACATTTGCAGATTGTACCTGATTATCTATAATATAGGATTTGTTATCTTTTTTACAATATTTTTCTTAATTTTATTTTTTACAACGTTAATATATTCCTAGAGTCAAACCTATACATGTATATTCAAAAGTAATCCCAAGTATGTTGAATATGGCTGATACTGTGATTTATTTCTCAGAAATAAATTCCATAGTAAGATGTAAGATTGAAACTTTGCATTGCAACCCCATGCATGCTTTCCCAAATATAGTCGAGGTTCGACTACTGTAATGCTCTCTACATGGGGCTACCTTTGAAGAGTGTTCGGAAACTTCAGATCGTGCAGAATGCAGCTGCGAGAGCAATCATGGGCTTCCCCAAATATTCCCATGTTACACCAACACTCCGCAATCTTCATTGGTTGCCGATCAGTTTCCGATCACAATTCAAAGTGTTGGTTATGACCTATAAAGCCCTTCATGGCACCGGACCACATTATCTCAGGGACCACCTTCTGCTGCACGAATCCCAGCAACCTGTTAGGTCCCACAGAGTGGATCTTCTCCGGGTCCCGTCAACTAAAGAATGTCACTTGGCGGGAGCCAGGGGAAGAGCCTTCTCTGTGGTGGCCCCGGCCCTCTGGAACCAACTCCCCCCAGAGATTAGAATTGCCCCCACCCTCCTTGCCTTTCGTAAGCTGTTTAAAACCCACCTCTGCCGTCAGGCATGGGGGAATTGAGACCCTCTTCCCCCTAGGCCTTTACAATTCTATGCATGGTATGTATGTATGTATGTTTGGGTTTTTTATATTAATGGGCTTTTAATTATTTCTAACATCAGACTACTATTGTACACTGCTTTATTGTTGCTGTTAGCCACCCCGAGTCTCCGGAGAGGGGCGGCATACAAATCCAATAAATAAAATAAATAAATAAATGTCTACTCAGAGGTAAACTCCTCAGAGTTCAATAGAACTCAGTCTCAAAAAAGGGAGAACAACATAGTGGTCTTATTTCCCTTTGAAGACTGAACCACTCTTGAAATTATTTTGTAAGAAACTAAGTTTGGGCTGTATCGATTTTGTGTGGCATTTTTTTGCTTTAGGTGAGATTTTAATCTGTCTAGCAGAGAAATGCTACTTAGTGGGAAGAAAAATGGTTAGTCTTTCAATTATTCTTTTGGCCTCTGAATATTGTAGGATATAATGCTTTTTTCACTGTATAAAATTTGGTCATCTTAATATTAGGTCTAGCAGGAGTTAACATGTCAATTTTAAGATACAACATTAGAGGTATGTAACATCATCGTTTGCAGTAATGTTAGATATTTTGAAAGCAAACTTAATGTTTCAAGTGTTGTTTAATGTTCTATACTTTCTAGACCGAATGTTACTTACCAAGGTGGCTGTGACATTCATTTACAAAATATATATATACCTGAATATCTTCAGTTATATTCAAAATCAACTATACAAATGCATCCAAACATACACTAGCTTACCAAATTGCATTCCTTTCAGGATTGCCTTATGAACTTGGATCCAATTGTTGTATACTCTTATTTCTTAGGAGCTTTTTCAGTGAGACTTACATGAATATGAATATCAAGTGAAATGAAACCTTAAATTATAAAATGTTATCAGTACTGTGTTCCTGCATGACTACAAATGCTCAGAAAGAATACCTGTTTCTTTTCTTTCAGACATGTAATGGTTATTTAAAATAAAACAGGGTGTGGGAAGACACAACTGAGGCGATTAATAGCAATTACTTTTAAAGAGGTGTAAATAACTTGCTATCCAGACATTACAAATATCCAGGTGCTCTCTATGTGCTGATGACAACAAAATTGAAAAGAAAGGCGGTAATAATTCTGACTGGTTTTCTCTGCAGAAGATATTGATTATTTGTGTGTGGTGAGAGATTTGGAAAATTCAATTAAACGAGTTGTGCAAAGGTTTCATAAATTTTCCTTGTACAGCGTGTACACAGACAATGTTGCGTATTAAATCAATGCAGCACTTCACAATATATTTTCTTTGAAACATAAAAATAAATAACATTTAAACAGTTCTGCTTACTACAGAAACAAGTTTTATTTTCTGCGAAGCATTTAGTCATGTGCTATCACTGACTCATACACATTTGCCAGCGGTAACAAATTTTATAGACGTTTTCTCCAGAGACATAGTTCATGTACTATGAATTTTTAAATGAGCAAATGGTGAAGAGGAGATGTCAGCAATATAAAAATTGATCAGTTAAAAGATAAAAGCATAAGTAAAGAGATTTGTATGGTAGTCTTAATAGGTTTTATTAAATAAAAATACTATAAAAAGAACCATAATGAATAGTCTAAAGATTTTAACTGTGCTTGAGGGTTATGGAGAAAAATTATTCTGGCACATTTAAGAAAAGAGAGGTTTTATATCAGCAGTCAAGTGACCATTTTTTTTCCTGTCTCTGCTTTCCCTATGCAGTTTGGTGTTCACGTGGCTTAAAATACTCTAACTTTGCATGCACTAGCAAAAATCCAGAGTAAACTTTTAGAGAGCTCAAGATGTCTTGTGATTCTTGTTAAGATTCTAATTGACTTTACCCAATAGTTACAAATGTCAGTTGAAGTTGAATGTCCCATGTTACCTCTGGAAAATTACCTTCCTACACTTTGTGAAAGATAAAAAGAGGGGAGGGAAAGTGAAAAAAAGAGGTCCCTTTCTCTGTAATTGTGACTATAATAAAAGCAAAACAAAATGATTAATGCAATGCGAATGGAATGGGAATAACTTGGGCAGTGTATTGGATTTTGGATTTGGTGGGGGTTTTTTTTAGTTCATCCAGCTTCATAGCTGTAAGATACCAGTAACTCTTAAAAAGTAAATCAATATCCATCCTGGCCAATACTGCTCAGCTGAAAAATCTTCAGTTTTTACATTTATTTGAATGTAATAATAGGTTGTACTCTTCAATGGTCCATTAATAAGTGGGAAGAACTGCAACTTGAGTGTGTTAAAACATCACATTAAACATAAGTTGTTCTTGTTTTGCAGGGGATCTCCAACCTGATAATAGTTTTGCATTCCTGAAATCTCTCATTGGCTAAGGTGAGGAGACATTAATACTTTAAATATACAATATAGAAAATCATGTAATGGGAACTTTTGTGGGATTTATAGAACTCTGAGAGCATTAAAATTTATTAAAAACTGTTTCAAAAGTGTTCCTCTGTTTGAATTTGTTAATGGAAAAACAACTCCTTTTTCAGATATGTAATAAAATAAGCATTATCCTTGCATTATTCAGAGTGAATCCCACTTTGTGTATATTTTAATGTGTATATATAAATATTTGTTAGGGCATTTGTTTTAATTTTTTTTAAAAATTGGATGGTCATCAAAGTGAAGTTGATAAGGATTTCAATCATTTGTGCCAAATTCAAGTTTTACATGGGTACTCAAGAAGTTACAGTTTGATATTTGTTTTTAAAAAATGCATTTCATTCAGCCTTGATCAATTGGTCATACTTCCAGAACATATTTCAGTTTGCTTTTATAACTTTGTAAAATCACAGTTGTGCTAGGCCAATGCTAATTAGTACACATTTTCATGAAGTTGAATGTTATTTATCCCCTATTAAGTCAGCATAAGGTTGTACTCATTTAAGTATATAAGTATATATTTAAATATAAGTATATATTTAAATATATAGTATTTTCAAGATCATGGTTTTCTTATCATCAAACAAAATTTACATATAACACAGAATCAGCATTGCATCAATCAAGATGGCAGGCCTGTGCTTCAGCATCACTGAAAAAAGTGGATGATTCTGAGTTGAATAGTGGCCTGCTCACCCTCTCATTCTATGAAATAAATACTGCTCCCTTCTTTGTTGCTGTTGTAGCACCAGAGCAAGTGGACTGCAGTTTGCACTGCAGCTCTGAGGCTTATAACGCCTATATTAATAAATATAACTTTATTGAAGAGTACAGCAGTAAGAAAAACAACTAATAGTACTGTCTTAGGTTGTTCAACTAGAAAGAAAAATGCACTCCAAACTGCTCAAGGGATGAAAGAAGCATATATACTTGGAGCTGAATCAGCAGAAGTTGAGCAACAAAACTTAGTGCAGCACAAAACAAAAGCAGGAAGGGTTTTTTTTTGCTGCCAGTGAGAGAGCAATAGAAATACTTGGCATTTTGAAACACAATTCAAAAGCTCAGCAGGACAGCACAAGAGCATGTACAAAGTGCATCCTAAACAATAAGCCAAGGGAGGTTTGGCGATCTTGAAAATATCCTGAAGCCCACCCTAAGATGCCAGGTACTTCACAGAACGAGGATGTACACCAAAGCTCAACAAACAAACCAAGACAGCATTAGTAACTAAAAAGCACAGTAATGCATGTATGAACACACAAACATACTTTTTGCTTTACTTTTCTGCAAAAGCAGGAATATATGCTGATGAACAATGTAACTTGTTCATCCATATGTACTTTTGATGCAGAAAAGATTTAAAAAGAAAAAGATTGAAGTGATTTCCCAACATCCCTGCAGTGGTTTTATTTCATTTGGCCATGTACTTTACTTTCAACACTCTCCTCTTATTCTACTCAGTGTAAACCAGTAGTAGCAGGTACAATACTAAGCTACGTGGGGAAAAGTTTGGAAAAAGAAACTTGCACATGAACGATAAAATAACAACCCAGAACACAGCACTTAAAATGGCCAGGACATTGGAAACAATGAAAAAGCCAAGTTTTTCTTTTTTTAAAAAAAACTCATCACAAATGTATTTTATGGAATCTACCATTTGATGTCAGATCATTTTACGTATCCTTAACATAAATCAGATATGTCTTTCTCACGTAAGTCAATATCCTGTTATGAGTGCAACCCAGATGAGTTCATGTCTACGAGCAGTGAAAGGCTACCAAATTTTTGTACTACCACGCTGTGGGCATGGCTTATGCAGGACACCCTGCATTTTCTTTCAACATCTTTCAGTGCAAATTGGTTGCTGTGGGGTGGAGTTCCAGTTTCACTACCCCACTGCGTTCCCCCATGTCCGGGCAGTAGCCCATCCATGTCTACGAGGCAGCCTTTCCATTGGCTTTGAGAGGTAGGCAGAAGGCAAGTGGATGCTAAGGATCCACCAGTGAAAAAGGAGGCAACATTCAGTCATAGTAGACATCCATAGAGGCAATTTTGTCTCAGGAAGCACAGGTTAACTCTGCTACTCAATCATGGAATATCACTACATAATCTGTTCCAGAGAATAGGTATGCTGGTACATAGATACAACAGTTGCTGGGATCTAGTTATATGATCCATGGTTGCCAACAACTTGTATTTTCTTTTTTGCTCAGGTAGTGTAAAATAAGAGTATCTGACGTTACAGATGAACTCTCTTGTTAATATTCAGCTTTCTTCAAACACCGAGCATGACAATAGTACATGAGTTCACCAATAAGAATCCTGAATAAAGCAAGCAGGGTCCTGGTGGGGTTTGGTGGAGCATCTTCTCAATGGCTTATACAGCCATCCTCTTCTATCGGGGACACTTGTGCAACCAGGAGTGCCCTCCACAGAGGAGGATTGGTTAACAGAGTTTGTTAATACAGTTATGTTTCTCCTTACTGTCCGAAAATTCAAAAGGGTTCGTAAACGTTTAAGTACCACTGCCTACCTAGTAACAATAAAGGAGAATTCCAGTAGATTATGAGTTATTGTCGGGCTAACAGTTGACTCTGTGGCCCTCCAACAGCAGCAGCTGCAGTAGTAGGAATGCATGTTCTCACCATCTCATCATCCTTGAGTTTTTATTAGCAGAGTGCATAATTAGAAAATAACCTCCATTTATTGTAAAAAGGGGAATTTGCTGAAGAGACATAAATTCATTTGTATTATAGTAATTCGTAATATGTTTCAGAATCCAAACCTTCTAACTCTTAAGTGTCATTATTGGTTCTTGGCAGCTATTAGTTGCCTGCTATCAAAGCAATTAAGGACATTTATTTATTTGTGCCACACAGAACCAAATAATCAGCAGGAAATAACAGTGTTGTGTTAAACATCTTCCTCTTTACTTTATTGAAATATTAAGACATTTGGGTGAGCTCCCATTTTAAATAATAAACTAAAATAGTAGCGAGCATTTGTATTGTAACAAATATTTCTTTGCACATCAAGGAAAACGGGATATTTTATTACCCAATCATTTGTATGTGCTATTATATTTCATATTTTAATTGTAATTAGTAATGGCAAACAGTGTAACGTTGGTGCTATATCCTGTTATTTTAATCGTTTGTATGTGTGTGTTTTAAATAAATCTACAGGTCTTTCTTAAGAATATACCAAGCTTGGCTGCAAGATTCTCCAACTGCCTGATCCTACTTAAAAGGTTAAAAAAAACCCTCCTGTAAATCTATCTCTCCAGCAAATACCAGCTAAGGATTGCTCAGTGTACCAGGCAGGTGCACATCTAGATACAGTTTCTTGCATCTAATTTAAACTTTACAATCTGTACAACCAGTTAATCTCAATGTAAATAATACACTTGCCATAGTTTTTTATACAAATATGTAATGGCATAAATCGTATTTTTTCTACATAGTTAAAAAGGCCTAAGAAAATTGCCTGATGTTGGTAAAAATTATTTAATGAGCTTTTCATTGCATTTTAAAAGAAGGTCTACTTTTAGGGATGGATGCTATTTCCCAGGCCTTCAAACAAACTGCAAATTTCACAGTAATTATATGCTCCATGCTGCCTCTGATGGCCTGCCAATTCCACCACAAACAATGAAGATGCCTTGCCAATTTACAGCACATTGTTTATCTTATCAGCACACACAAACTCAAGCAAATATTCCATTTATCTTTGTACAGAACACTTCATTTGTTAATAAAGACTTACGAGATTCAAACATTGTATATATGTAATTACTGTTTTAGCAATGTTGGTTTCCCAGTGAAGTTCATTTTTTATTGTTAGTGAAACCATCTAATAATGTTATATGTTCTGTGTTATTGGAACTCAAACTACTAAATACATTAAAGCTCAATCCTTAAAAGGTTAAGTATTTTCGTGAAGTAGTATTTTCAAGCATAAAAATTATGCTAATTCTGTATAGGGTAATCCTTGCTTAATGTCCACTTGATCAGCGACCATTTGAAATGATGGCACTGAATGAAGAGCACTTACCCATGGATCCTTGTAGTTGTGACCATTGCAGCATCCTTATGGTAGCTTTTTGACTGGTCCTCAAATTTATAACCATCCCAGCATGATCATGTGATCATGATTCAGGCACTTTATACCTGGCTCACACTTATGTAGCGGCATCCTACAGTCGTGATCTCTAGCTGTCATCTTTGCTAACAGCATCTAACAAAGTCACTAAGGAAGCCATCAGGTAGTTACAAATGGTGGTCACATGACTGGGGGATGTGACCACCTGGGATTTATCTAAATTAGTGGTTCCCAAAGTGGTAACTGGGGGGCAGTGGGATGGCTTAAGGAGGTGCTAAGTAGCAAATGGGGCGGCGGGGGGACGACGACATTAAAAGGCCACGTGGGAGGCAGGGAAGCATGTCAGGATGGTGGGAAAAGGAGGTAGCAGCTTATTCCCTTCGTTTGACTTCCAAAGTTGGCTTTGAGGCCGGCCCGGCCAGTAGGTGGCCTTGATGTGGAAATGCAGATGCTGAGAGGAGTGGCGGAAGGACAAGCAGATGTCCCGGGGCTGCTGCACAAGCGCCCACCCCATTTATGCAAAGGCTGAGCACCACCCCTTGCAGGATGATCCAAAGAGGGGAGGGGGATGCTGCAGAAAAGGCTGCCTTCCACCCACGCCATCTCCATGGTGCTTGGGGCTCCAAAGCAGTCTACTGGCTTCTCACTTAGCCACCTGCTTGTTCCCTTTGCAGATCGGCCTGGCCGATCGCTGGCGCCACTCTGATAACTTGGCCTGTGACGCTAGGTTGGAAGCCAGTGGGCTGCTTTGGAACACAGTCCCAGCACCGGCAGCACCATGAGGATGCTGCGATGGTCATAACTACAAGGTGGCCTTTTCTACAGCATCCCCCTCCCCTCTTTAGATCGCTCTGCTTTTGCAAAACGGAGCAGGTGGTTTGTATGCAGGATTGGGGGAGGGGAGTGCACAACACTCCGGAATGGAGAAGATTGAATAGGGTGCACTGCCCCGGCCCCGCTCAACTGCACGTGTTCCAGCGCATCTGCCCAACGGCGCCATGAATAAAACAATTGGCCACACCTTTCCACCCAGCCTTCCTTGCTGGGCACTGCTGCACTGATAGCTCCACCCTGCCCAGCTCTGCCCACCGCAACTTTCCGGAAGACACTGGAGTGAGGGGCGGCCAGGAGTGTGTGGGCCCAGCCGGCGCTCAGCTTATCTTCCTGGCGAGGCTCAGCAGACCTCCCAGCATGCCCATCCACTGGCTCTCCAGGCTGTGCCACTTTTTCCCTGCTCCAAGGCCCTCATCAGCCCAGAGACCATACTCTGAAAACAGTACATGATGGGACGTGCCGCTGCTGGGCCAGAGCACAGTTGCTGCCACCCCTCCCGCCTTCCCTTTGCAGGCCAGGAAGTGTCATAGTGCACACCTACGAAGCTCCACCGGCCTCAGGGGTCTGCTGGCCTCCAGGCCTTGGCGGTGCAGGGAGAAAGTGGCGCTAACTGGAGAGCTGGCAGATGGGTATGCCAGGCAGCCTCCAAGCCTTGCCAGGAAAGTAAGCTGAGTTCCACCAAAAAAGTAAGCCGAGCACTTTCTTCCTTCTCCCACCACTGGGAAGAAAGAGAAAGAAATAAAAAAGATTGGAAAGGCATGGATGTTTCTCATGTTCATTCACACATTCAGGAACGCCCTTACTTTCTCTCATCCAGATATATCTGCACACATGGAAACATTTTATAAGCTATAAACTCTATGCCAGGAATCCCCCATCTTGGGAATTGCTGAATAATTTCAAATTTTATGAGCACCTCATAGCTGCTATCACAAGATATTTGCCTTGGGGGAGATTGGTTTCTACTGCAGAAGAGAGGAACTCCATGGGATGACATGCCAGAAGAGAAGCCTAGAGCAAGCATGGACGGCCAGTAACTCTGAGTCTGACCAAACACGGGTAAGAGCCTATATTAGGACTTACCTTGTGGCGATAGAGACGACAAAGTCTGCGTACGTTACCACCCTTATTGCGTCGCCAGATTCTCACCCAGCTGCCCTGTTTAGGGTGACCCATGCCCTCCTGAATAAGGTGGAAACGGTGGAACTCTTGCAGGGTAGAGCTGAGGATTTTGTTCAGTTTCTTGCAGATAAAGTCGCTCAGATTCAGAATGATCTGGACACCAATTGGGCATTTCAGACCAACGTGATAGAGTCAGGTCTTAGTTCCATCATTTGGGAAGAGTAACCCCTGAGGAAGTGGACAAGGCCATGGGAGCTGCGAGTTCTTCCACCTGTCTACTGGATCCGTGGCTCTCCTGGCTAGTGTCGGTCAGTTGAGAGATGACACGCAGCTGGATCCCGGCGTTGATTAACGCTTCCTTGAGGGGTCGTTTCTGCAGCCGTTGAAGGAAAGAAACCATCCCTGGATCCAGCCGAATTGAAGAACTATAGGCCAGTCTCCAATCTGCCCTTTTTGGGTAAGGTCCTTGGATGAAGCTGATGAAGTCTGGTTTCAGGACCGGTCACAGCACAGAAACTGCTTTTGTGGCTCTGATGGATGATCTCTAGCGGGCCCAGGATAGGGAATATTCCTTTATCCTGGTGCTTCTCGACCTCTCAGCGGCCTTCGATACCATCGACCATAGTATCTTTCTGCAATGGCTGGAGGGATTGGGAGTGAGAGGCACCGTTTTACGGTGGTTCTCCAGCTATCTCTCCGGTCATTTGCAGTCGGTGTTAGTGGGGGGGGGGCAGAGATCCACCCCTCAGCCTCTCCTTTGTGGGATGCTGCAGGGGACTTTCCTCTCCCCCCTACTATTTAACATCTACATGAAGCCGCTGGGTGAGATCATCCGACGGCATTGGGTGAGGTATCTTCAGTACGCTGATGATACCCAGTTATACATCTCCACCCCATGCTAATTCAGTGAAGCGGTGGATGTGATGTGCTGGTGCCTGGAAGCTGTAAGGGTCTGGATGGGGGCCAACAGGCTCAAGCTCACCCCAGACAAGACCGAGTGGCTGTGGGCATTTCCTCCTAAAGACTATTTGATCTGTCCGTCCATTATTCGGAGGGGGGACGGGACATTGACACCCTCAGATAGGGTTCGCAACTTGGGTGTTCTCCTGGATCCACAGGTGAGCATCTCTCGACTGTGGCCAGGGGGACCTTTGCCCAGGTTCGCCTGGTTTACCAGTTGTGATTCTATTTGGACCAGGAGGCTCTAGGCAAAGCCACTCAGGCCCTCATCACCTCCCGTCTTGATTATTGCAACACACTCTATATGGGGCTACCCTTGAAGAGTGTTCGGAGACTCCAAATTGTCCAGAATGCAGCCACGCGAGCTGTCATGGGTGTACCTTGATACACTCATATAACACTTACACTCCGTGAGCTGCACTGGCTTCCTATTAGTTTCCAGGCACAATTCAAGCTGTTGGTTATTACCTATAAAGCCCTATATGGCTCAGGGCCAGACTATTCACGGGACTGTCTCTTGCCACATACCTCCCAGAGACCTATAACAGCACACAGAGTTGGCCTCCTCAAGGTCCTGTTGACTAAGCAGTGCAGGTTGGCGGGGCTGCAGGGGAAGGCCTTCTCTGTTGCCAGCCCGGGTCTATTGAATCAACTCCCCCCCAAAGTCCATACTGCTCCCACTCTAATGGTTTTCCGTAAGGCCATCAAGACCTGGCTTTGCCGGCAGACCCGGGGGGCCATGAACCAACAACAATCAAGGCCAAATTGTATGAATGTCAAGAATGCATGTTGGGTTAGTTTATTATGTTTTGTGGTTTTATAATTCAGATTCTATATTTGACTTCTTTTTACTGTTTTTGTATTTTATACTGTTGTAAGCTGCCCTGAGTCCTTTGCCACTGGGCGGCATAGAAGTCGAATGAATGAATGAATAAATAAATAATTTTTGTTAGGACCTTGTATTATAAAACTGCCTTTAATTGTCATGAACCAACAACAATCATGGCCAAATTGTATGCAAGTCAAGAATGCATGTTGGGTTAGTTTATTATGTTTTTTAATTATGGTTTTATAATTCAGATTCTATATTTGACTTCTTTTTACTGTTTTTGTATTTTATACTGTTGTAAGCTGCCCTGAGTCCTTTGCCACTGGGCGGCATAGAAGTCGAGTGAATGAATGAATAAATAAATAATTTTTGTTAGGACCTTGTATTATAAAACTGCCTTTAATTGTCATGAACCAACAACAATCATGGCCAAATTGTATGAAAGTCAAGAATGCATGTTGGGTTAGTTTATTATGTTTTTTAATTGTGGTTTTATCATTCAGATTCTATATTTGACTTCTTTTTACTGTTTTGGTATTTTATACTGTTGAAGGCCGCCCTGAGTCCTTCAACATTGGGCGGCATAGAAGTTGTTCTGCCGGCGTGTCCCAACCGAATGAATGAATGAATAAATAAATAATTTTTGTTAGGACCTTGTATTATAAAACTGCCTTTAATTGTCATATAATGAAAAAGCAAGTATCTTACAAGACTATGCAAAGCAACATGATTTTGCAACATGATTTAAGCTTTTCTGAGTGATTTGTTAATTAAGCATTCTAGTTTTTGTGCTGAACTGAGGTTCTCTTTCTTTCAGTCTACTGAAGGATGAAGGCCTCTTAATTCAGCACACTGGTAGATTTTTTTCAACTTTCCAGTCAGAAGAAAAGGCATGGTTGGCCCCAAATTACACAACTAGATTCCATTCCTATGAAAAGACTAGAACACAGATTTCCCTATTCCTAAATCAATTATCTGAACCCTAGTGACCACATTTACCCATATGCTTATGTGCAAAAATTTCCCAGTACTATAAGGTTTACAGGTTGGTGTACATGGAAAGTATTAACCATAGCTACACATTGTAATTCCTATTATGGCCTTTAGATATTATTGAAGTTAGTACTGAAAGTCAGGAAAGCATGAACGATGACACTGAACCACTTGACACTTGACCTTGATGATTTTAAGCTTATAATAGAGAGGATACTGAAATTTAGTATAAGGCAATTTATTATGTGTAATCAAATACGGTGTAAGAGATAGCACTTAGTAGCAATAGACATGAGTAATTGCTGTAACGTACAATCAGTAACGTCAACATGTTTTATTTTGGGAAGTACATTAAACCAATTCAATCATAACATTATTAAATTATTGGGGTATTATATCTGTTTAAAATAAACTTGCAGAGATTGTTGAGATGCTTCTTATTTTCTGGATTTATTTTGAACTTACTGTCAAGTGTCAAGGGCTCTTTTTTTACTGCACAGAAAAGAACAGTGAGCACAAGTCTCTTCTGAGCAGCACATATTAACATGTAAATTTTTTCATCTGGCTTTTCTTAGAAAATACACGAAGTGACAAAAAGAATTGCATTCCATTATAGAACGCTTTAAGGCAAAGGTCTCTGGAAACATAAATGGTATGTCCCAAGTAAGAGCTATTAATTTTCCAAGTTGGCACTTGAAATTAATTAATTTTTTTCTGGTTCCGAGCATCTTTTGATTCCCACATTGCAATGATGTTAAAATACAGTAAGAAAAAGACAAAGTGTAAGCAGGATACAACAGAAACAGCTACTGGAAATAAATCTGGTAGATGCTTTGGAGGCTCCATCGTGGAACTCATTAAAGTCAGGATGCTCATCAGAGTCACTGAGATGAAAAACTGAATGTTGGGGTAGGAGAAGAGAAAAGGCATGGTGGTTACTACAGTTTTACCCAATAAGTGGTTTCATTGGGTGTTGGGTGGCATATAAATTTAATAAATAAATAATAATTTCAATGAATTCAATGCCTCCGCAGCATAACATTCACATTTACCAGTTGTCAGGATTGATGCTAATAAAATACCATTAAATATATACATTTTTCAAGTATAAAAATAATCCTACTGTTGCTAATGTATATAAAGTACTCCCTGCACTACTAACATGGCAACACACAGGGATGAAGGAGTTCATTTTAATAGTCAACTTGAAGGATTATGATTATAAGATGCTAGATGCTGTTCATATGTAATGCTGAAAAGTGTTCTAGCAATTGTTTGATAACAACATTACTGAATAATGTAATTCAATAATTTAACTGAGGAAACTTGGCAACTTAATACAGTGGTACCTCGAGATACGAGTTTAATTCGTTCCGGACCTGGGCTCTTAAGTCGAGCAGCTCTTATCTCGAACGACTTTTCCCCATAGGAATTAATGTAAATAATTTTAATTGGTTCCAGCCCTCAAAAAACTCACAAAGTTAGTCTAAATTATGCAGAAAGACATGTTTTTAATGAAGAAATGTACATATAAATGAATAATGAAGTTTCTTTCACTTAACTTGTAAACTTTCTTAAACTTTTAAATTTACATATGTTCAACTTCTCTGCCACCCAATCCTGTAGGACAGAGGTCCCCAACCCTTTTTGCACCAGGGACCGGCTTTAAGCGATCAAGAGAGGAATGGGTGAATGAATGGACGGAGGGTGGGAAGGAAGGAAGGAAAGAGGGAAGGGACAGGAACAGAGGAAGGAAGCAAGGAAACTTATGAAAGGGGAGAGTAAGAGAGGAATGAGTGAAGGGAGGGAGGGAAGAAGGTGGGAAGGAGAAAGAAAAGAAGAAATAGAGGAAGGGAAGGTAAAAGAGAAAAAGAAAAAGAGCAAGAAAGAAAGAAAGAAAGAAAGAAAGAAAGAAAGAAAGAAAGAAAGAAAGGGGAAAGGGACAGGAACAGAGGAAGGAAGCAAGGAAACTTATGAAAGGGGAGAGTAAGAGAGGAATGAGTGAAGGGAGGGAGGGAGGGAAGAAGGTGGGAAGGAGAAAGAAAAGAAGAAATAGAGGAAGGGAAGGTAAAAGAGAGAAAGAAAAAGAGCAAGAAAGAAAGCTGCAAGCACCCCCCCCGAGCCCCCCAGGCCGGCTGCAACCTTTTAAAACACGCGCGCCGCTTCGCAGCTGTCTCCTGAAGCCGAACGCGGAAGTTAGCGTTTGGCTTCAGGAGACAGCTCCTTGGCGCTTGTATCTCGAATTTGGGCTTGTAAGTAGAACAAAAATATCTCTCCCCTCCCAGCTCTTATCTCGAGTTGCTCTTAAGTAGAGCAGCTCTTATGTCGGGGTTCCACTGTATAGGGGTTTGTTCTATGGTAAGAAAAACATGCAAAGCATGAATATGCTCTTAGTAAAATTAGTACACATAATATATTTTTGTAAGCTACTTACTAAACTCTTCATAACTTTTGAAAATGTCTTAAACCAAGTAATGTACTTCCTTAGGTAACTGGAAAGGTTTTTTAACTGCAGATCTTCTTCAGATGTTTTTTCAAATATTGAAAAAGAAGTTGTACACACCAGGAGGAAAGCCAACATTGTGACAGTGTAAGACAAAAGAAGGCCATCCTTTAATAGAAGAGGAAGCATGCTGTAAAGAGAAACATGAATTACTGTGAATTCTAGCAAGGTTATACAAGCCAAAAAAATTACAATGTAAAATAAATCTTAAAGTGTCTTCTCAAGTACGAAGAATTGTTTAGAAATAACATTCAAACTCACCTGAAAGTTGAAACTAGAAGAAACCAAGTAGATATAAAAGGAATTTCGTGAATAACTAAGCAGACTGGTCTAAGGGGAAAACAGAAATGTAAGCTCAAAAGCATCGTTTAAGAAACATAATAACTTTTCAGCCGCTGCTTCCCTGATAATCATAAAAAAATATTCCAACAACAAAATAAATGGATTAATGCTCTAAATAATGGATTTTTAAATAGGAGTAAGAAATACTTCATGTCCTGGATATCTCTGCAATAAAAGAATCTGCCTGCATGGTCACTGCTGATTAGCTACATCTTCAATGCATACTCAGTATGTTGGTGTGTAAAAAAAAAGTCCATGATTTCATCTTCCAGATTCTATTAGAATGGGAGAGCAGAAATCCATGGACACACAACTTATATGTTATACAAATATATTGGTCCTTGTGTAAGAGCTTGAAACTTATTCTAGAATATTTTTGTCAGCACTACAGTTTTCCTAACACATATTTCCAGATACCTGTGTGAAGTGTCTTTTATACAATAATGAAAGTATTTTTAATATAAAATACTACTTACACTGAAACAAGAAGAATAGATTTTTCATGCACTTGGAATGAGAAAAGGAAGAAAGACAATGAAGAGCAAACCTTTGAAAAAGAAAATTAAGTATGTTAAATGTTAGACAAGATCTGCTTTTACTTTTTGACAGGTCTATGTAGAGCATTTTTGGGCTATTAGCCATGGCCAATCAGTTCACACTCTTTTATTACCAAAAGCTTTTATTTATATTATAAAATATGGCTATTTGGCCAAGGCTCACAATATAATAAAAAGCTTTAAATTAGTAGCATTTCTACCTGGATAGCTTTATTAACTGATTAGTTTTTGATGAGAGCATAAACCATCAACCAGGTAAGTGACTCACCAGGGCATCTAAACAAATCAACATAACTGACAAATCACTGATGCAAAACTTAAGTGTTCTAGACAAATTAAGAAGGATTTAAAATTGGCTCTAGTTTCCCTCTCTGATCTGAAATACTAAATTTGGCTGAAAAGTTTTATGAACCATTTTTATTACACCTGTTTTCACTATTCTGACAAAACACTGCAGGTAGCAGTCCAATGCCAAAGACCACTAACAGTGCTAGAGCTTATCATTTAGGATCTATGACAATTCACCAAGGGCGACTTGCTACTTCACTGCTGGACAAGAGTTACACTAATCCCAAAGAAATGGTGGAATAGAATCATGGAGGAAAGGATGCAAAAGGAGGGACAGAATGAAATGTGAATGGCAAAAATTAAAATTTTATTTATTTATTGGATTTGTATGCCGCCCCTCTCCGGAGACTCGGGGCGGCTAACAGCAACAATAAAGCAGTGTACAATAGTAGTCTGATGTTAGAAACAATTAAAAACCCATTAATATAAAAAACCAAACATACATACATACATACCATGCATAGAATTGTAAAGGCCTAGGGGGAAGAGGGTCTCAATTCCCCCATGCCTGACGGCAGAGGTGGGTTTTAAGCAGCTTACGAAAGGCAAGGAGGGTGGGGGCAATTCTAATCTTTGGGGGGAGTTGGTTCCAGAGGGCCGGGGCCGCCACAGAGAAGGCTCTTCCCCTGGGTCCCGCCAAGCGACATTCTTTAGTTGACGGGACCCGGAGAAGATCCACTCTGTGGGACCTAACTGGTCGCTGGGATTCGTGCAGAATAATATTATAATAATATTTATAAATAATAATATTTCTTTATTTTAAATAATTAAATGGAATTGTTAAATTGTATCATGGTGAATTGGTCATGGCCAGATGTCCTCCTCCCTTGAAAAATTGGCTGCAGCAAGTTGATTGTGGCAACTTGGATGGGGCAAGTTGTCCATTTCCCATCTTTTGAACCCTCTTTATTGTTCATTAACCATGTTTACTGTTTAATGAGATATTGTGAAGAGGTTAACATGTATTATTCTATTGCCAAATTACTCCATGGACATTATAAAGAGACTACTATAATAATTCTATGGAGTAAAATATCTCCTAACTTTTTGTGCATGCAGTTGATGACAGAATAGAGACCGTAGTTGAAGATCCTTAAAGAATTGATAGGAAAATAGCTAGCTCCAACAGAAAAGAATAGATGTGGTTCATAGGATTGAACTGTGAAGTTCTTGATGCTCTTTGATCTTGGTTTGATTCAGGATATTTTATTAGCAAACTAGGTAATGTCTTCAGTGCCATAGTTACGCGCCATAATCATGATGTTACCTAGTAGGTGGGTAATGAAATGTTTGCAAGTAAACAATCAAGCTCAGAGAGCATCAAGGACTGCATAAATCAAGCTCTCATAAACTGCATTCTAGGATACTAAAAGAACTTGACAAATATTTAAAAAGAGACAAGTTATAATAAGATGGTAGACAAAGCATTATAAAAGATAGATCTGGGATATTTTCCCAACTCAGGAATTTTAAAAAACAAGATCCCTTACACTTGATTCCCAAAGCTGCAGGGTAATTTGTATCTCCTAAATAAATATTTCATTCCAAAATTGTTTTTATCAATTTTACTATGTTATTTTCTTTCAGTAATGGAAAATTAAAGTAATTCTTTGCAAAAGAAAAACAAAACAAAACATGGAATTTTAAGTTGCCACTGATGGCCTCTTTTGGAAAAAATGTTTTATTTATTTTATTTTATTAGATTTTTGCTTCGCCCCAAGGCAGCAAGCTTTTATTCTTCTCTCCTATTTTCTTCACCACACACCCTGTGAGTTGGTTGGCTTTTATGTCTAAGGCAAGACTAGAACTCATGGTTTTTTGGTTTCTAGGCCAACACCTTAACCATTAAGCACACAAACGCACACAAATAAATTAGAGGAAGCGCGCAGAATGTAATTTCTTAAATTCTTTCCAACTCCCTAATCTCCATGCTAGTTCGCATGATCAAATGAAACAGGAAAGGGGGAATTAAGATTGGAGAAGTCAGCAGCATTTAGCCCAAAACCTTTATAGGGAATCACTGATTGGAATTGTTCCTTTCCCTTTTCTACATCCCTATCAACTGTAACAGAGATAAAGAAAAGATATTATTACATATTACAAAAACTATGAATTTTTATGTTTAAACACACTTACCAAACCATATTTAAATCCTCTGAGTGAAGGTTGGAGAGTCAGTTTTATGCAACTGGGCAGTACAGTTAGGAATGTTAAAGCAAAACTAAAAATAAAGTAAGAATATCATATTAAAACCATTGATTTCAATAACCAGATTAATTCTGAATCAAGAATCAGATGGGAATTATTTAGGATCACTTTGGTATTGCTCAGTTTTTATAGAGAAATAAGATTCCTTTCATAATGAAGATGATGTTACTGATTCAGCTGAATCCGACTCAATCACAAATGAATAAATCAGCAAGCAGAGGACAGCTCCACAAAATATTGAAATAATCTTTTTTTATTAAGGTCATTTAATTATATATTTCTATATAGTTCTATATAACATAAATAATTCTAAATTATTTTTGTTCTTTGAAATGCATAGTTTGCTAAAACTACAATAGGAAATTACTTGGGGAGTTTTACATACCTTAATTTAAGTTGTATTTCTCTTGTCAGGATTGTCTTTATTTTGAAAAGAATGCTTATAGTGCACCAAATATTGGCTACTTTATCCTGAAAATATATTTAAGGTATCGCATTATTTTGAGGTAAAGCATAATTTTATGTACATGGAATGGCAGAAATCATCTACATGAAATTAAAACGTATCTGTGTAGCCTTCTCATAAAATCATAGATTTTTCAGACCGTCAATGCTACAAAACTACCTACAGCTATGTATTATCCATATTTTAAAAAGCAACATGAAACTTTTTTTTTTCAAATAGGAAGACACACTATATTCTGCCATATTCTTACTAGTACATATTTAGCCCCACTTGCTAGCTGCCAGCAATGACAGAGTTAACCCCTAATAAATCACGAAGTCTAAAGACATTAGCAGTTGTGCTAGGATCACTTTCCAAATTAAATTTGTATCCACGCAGATAGCATACTCATGAAACTCATCCCTAAACAGCTGCTTGAATCACAGCTGTGTAGACATAACAGCAAGAAAGCTAGTACAAACAACTGAACAATCTCCTTGTTCTCTTATAAGAATACAGAACGCACACTGCAAATTTGCTGAAGGTGACAAGTGCTTGGCAGCACCACCAACATATAAGGTGCCAGCTTAATAGCCAGTCAAGTTTTACAATTATCAGCACTGAAGATATGTCTGTAAATGGGAATCAATTCAAGGAACCTGTCATAGGCATCCCAGGATAAACTTACTGTGCATTGCTTAGTAGACAGTTTCTTAGTTTACCCAGATTAATATCCCAATCAGCTAGTCCTGTGCCAGCTCTAAAAATCTTAACACTGAATAAACTGTGTGAAGTTTTTAGATCATACAGACCCATTTCATTAAAATGTACAATATGTTTCTTTTGTTTTTAAAGCATGAAGTGAGATTAACAGTCAGAAAAACAAACGGCTTGACAGTCCTTTGGCTTATGAATTTCTATTCTTCGTGTCACATTTCTATTTTATCGTGTAACACTTCAGTCAATATATGACTGGGGAATAAGATCCTGTGTTTCTTATAATGTGCCATCACCACTGCTGTACTTAATGATTTTCAGATGCGAGTATGCTGCAGAGTGTATCACTATTTCTATGTCTGGTACAAATAAATTAATAAAAGTAATACCAGTAATAAAAACTATCCAGTTTATGGTCAACATCTTAAGGCTTTACGTCAACCAAGCAAATTGTAAATTTTCCACCAAATGTGGAAACCATGAGATTGGGTTAATGCTCAGATTTGCATGGTTTAAATTTAACCATGCAAATTTGAGCATTAACTCAATCTCTATTTTATAATATTTTTTAAAAAAAGAAAAAAAACATTGAATACATTTTTTCATATTGAATTATTTTTTTAAACTTCTAAATTGTGAAAGGACATTGTTTATTTATTGTGGAATATATTTGAAAAATGTATGCCTGAACTATAGATCTGACGATGGGATTAATTCTATTTGTATAATATCCTAGAAGATGCCAGCTGAGCTAGGGGTTAAATGCTGGATTAAATAACTGGCAAGAAATGACAGTCAGAGAAGCCAGATCATATTACAAGTCTTCTGGTGTATCTTCCACATGAAATCCCTAAGGGTCAAAGTGAAGGTTTCTCAAGGGAGCTAAAAATATAAAACATTTACAAGAAGCTTGGGAGGGGGAACATGAGGCATACCTCAAACAAACCTCGATCTACTGGAAAGAGCCTTCTGAGCACTTGCAAAATTTGTTCAATGTCTGTACAAAATGGGAGCCAGCAGATCGCAAAAGAAAGAATGACAGTAAAAGACAGTTTCATCAACAACCATAACCTGTAAGAAAAAAAGGGGGGGGGGAATAAAGCCACAAAGAAAGAGAATTTTCATGTACTTTCAAATTTAAAGTTTACTTTTCCATCTGTCAGAAAAGTTGGGAAAACTGTTAAATGTGCTCTCCCTGCCACCCCCAAGCAGAAGAAAAATATTCAAACTCTTATCTTCTAAATATGGGTGTACATTTGTGACCTGTGCTTAACTAATGACAGGTGTTGAAGAGAAAAGATAGTTGTGTGTATTTTGATACACTATAGACACTCTTAAAACTATTTAGTATGTTATTTAATGACTTAGGAGAAACATGCTTCTCTGGAGGAAGGGGGGATGATAATGACATGAATCCCTACTGGAAAGCTAATCAAGAAATAAATGACATGCACAAATTCCCAAAGCAAAACAGC
The DNA here is from genome assembly GCF_031021105.1 of Erythrolamprus reginae. Taxonomy (NCBI): domain Eukaryota; kingdom Metazoa; phylum Chordata; class Lepidosauria; order Squamata; family Dipsadidae; genus Erythrolamprus; species Erythrolamprus reginae. Next base: position 84,166,725 of record NC_091952.1, on the reverse strand, counting down.
CTAAGTGCATTCCAGGATCATTTTCTGGATGTCAGCTTGTAAAAATACTCACCCTTTGCCCATCAGGCCTTTCCTGAAGCACTTTCCCAGCAGGTAGCAGAAGAAAGGCAAAGCGTGGTAGAGCTCCATTTGTTTGTAGTTTATAGCAAAAGAAAATGCTACGGAGCCCAAAAGGTCAAAGTCATAAGAGAGAAACAGCACTCCCCACAAAGCGAGACCAAGACTCACGGAATTATATATGTTTGTTCTGTTAAGGACAACAATCTGTAAAGAGCTTGCTAATGAAGAATATGCAACTGTAACAGGATTCAGTCGGTTGTCCACTGCCATCAAAACCTACCTGATGCCATAGCATTATTCTGAGATGGCATTAATTTATTTATTTATTATTTATTTATTTATTATTTAGATTTGTATGCCGCCCCTCTCCACAGACTCGGGGCGGCTCACAACAGAATAAAAACAATTTATAACAAATCCAAATATAATTTAAGATATATAAAATATAATATAATTGTATAAATATAATTTAAGATATTTAAGATATATCAACTGCATGCACAAAAAGTTAGGAGATATTTTACTCCATAGACATTAAAAGAATCTTTATGTAGCTTTCACTCTAGCAGGGCCACATATTGCTTTGACTATCCTCCCCGCCTTCCCTTTTCTTACCCACACAGCAACAGACCTATTCCACAATATCTAGGCCTTGCAAAAAAATGTCTTCACCAAATGAAAAAAAAAAGATACTGAAAATGTCCATAGTCAATCAGAATGAGACCGGGATAAAGCAAGGTGCAGAGAGCGCTAGAAATCTGAGAACAATAACAACAACAAAATAAATAAAGGCAAATTGTGAATACCGGTATTTATTTTCTTTAGAAATATTATACTGGAACTGTCAACCTATTGAACTTCTTCCATCTAAAAAGATGTAGCAATGTAATGTTAAATCTATTGCAATAGATACTATTTTTAAAATTGTTTTTCAAAAGTATATCTCAATTATTTCACATGTTTAATGTTTATTAAATTTATATTCCAACTGGGTTTAATGGTATATCCAACCAATATTCATGAACAAAAGGCACTTCTGCCTTCCATTTGCACCCCATCACCAACTATTCCTGCCTTCTGCCTTCCATTTGCACCCCATCACCAACTATTCTGCAAGGCAGGTTGTAACAAGAGGCTGTGGTGGTTCCAAAGTCAGCCAGTGAGCTTTATGGCTGAAGGTACCCTGGTGACTCAGAAACATAAAATGATAATGACAGAGAGACATTTTACTACAATAAGATCTGATATTTGCTTGGCCCAAGGAATAACAAGTTATCGGTTAGAAACATCTACTAGACAAGAATGACATGTCTTTCTGATTATTTTATGTATGAAATCATTCACAGCTGCTCTGAATTGGATGCTACGTGGACACAGATCTTATCTGATGATAAAGGTAGTATCTTGTAATGGTAACTAGGAGATTTTTGAGCCAGTAATTCACAAAGAAGTAGATAAGGTTCTTTGTAGTCTTACCATTGCCATTTTGGACTTGATCTCTGATAGCTAGTTAAAACAGGATATCTTTGAGATTACATATCCCATGTAAAACGTCTAGTGCCAGGAATATTATAACCTCCCCTTATTTTCTGTACAACAACAACCCTGTGAGGTAGGTTGGGCTGAAAGGAAGTGACTGGCCCAAAATCATCTAAGCTGCTTTATTAATTCGACTTCTATGCTGCCCACTCCCAATGGGACTCTTTTAATCGTTAAGGTGGAACTAGAACTCACTGTCTTCCTCTTTCTAGCCTGGTACTTTAACCACTGGACCAAATTGGGTCTGTGTTAATCATATTTTATAATTGTGCTATAAGTTTTAATTGTAAACCTTGTTTATTTTACATAAATAGATTTGTTTCTGTTAAATTAAGGTTTTTAATCATAATTGGACTAATATTGTTTATCTAATTACTCACTACATTCCTTACTTATTTTTACATAGAAATAACATTATTTTTGTTGCAAAGAAAAATATACTAACCTTCTTTTTTACCGGTGTCTCTTTTAAATAACAGCAGTATAAGATTACTGCAGGAATATAAACTAGTATATCAGCAGCTAGAACTGCAAGACAGAAAAATCATATACAGCAATCAAGCCAATATTTCTCATAACTCTATTCTACTTTTCCTTAATTGCTATCATTATGAATCACTTATGGAATTTCTTTTCATACTTTCCCCCTGCATGTTATGGCTCAGGAAGGCAACCTGATCAAATGGGCACCACCCACAGCTAGAAGATTGCCACGTTGCCTCTTTTTACTGGAAAAAAAACCTCCACTAATAAACATTTCATTGAAACGATCTTATAAAGTTTAAATCATCATGGCTAAAATGGGGAAGACATATGCACATCCACATTTCCTGTCCATGTTTCATACACAGCTAGATAACTATAATATAGAAACATAGAAACATAGAAGACTGACGGCAGAAAAAGACCTCATGATCCATCTAGTCTGCCCTTATACTATTTTCTGTATTTTATCTTAGGATGGATATATGTTTATCCCAGGCATGTTTAAATTCGGTTACTGTGGATTTACCAAACATGTCTGCTGGAAGTTTGTTCCAAGGATCTACTACTCTTTCAGTAAAATAATATTTTCTCATGTTGCTTTTGATCTTTCCTCCAACTAACTTCAGATTGTGTCCCCTTGTTCTTGTGTTCACTTTCCTATTAAAAACACTTCCATCCTGGACCTTATTTAACCCTTTAACATATTTAAATGTTTCGATCATGCCCCCCCTTTTCCTTCTGTCCTCCAGACTATACAGATTGAGTTCATTAAGTCTTTCCTGATGCGTTTTATGCTTAAGACCTTCCACCATTCTTGTAGCCTGTCTTTGGACCCGTTCAATTTTGTCAATATCTTTTTGTAGGTGAGGTCTCCAGAACTGAACACAGTATTCCAAATGTGGTCTCACCAGCACTCTATATAGCGGGATCATAATCTCCCTCTTCCTGCTTGTTATATCTCTAGCTATGCAGCCAAGCATAGGCAGATATAGGCAGATATGGCTGTTTCTATATGTGTTGGTATGTTTTTGTGCTTATGTGTGTACAATAATCATAGAGAAGGAGTTCCTAGTTACAGGCACTACTAATTTTTGTCTAAAACACCATCACGTGTCTGATGGGCCTCTGGAACATGGAGATCACTGAGGTGCTTGATGAGATTGTTTCTGTAAGAGTTCCTCTTCTTTGTTAAGGATCCTGGGTGGCTGCTTGGTTTAATGAAGAATTAAAGGAAATGAAATGACTAAAAGGACATCTACAAGCAGTGGTCACAGATAAAACAGAAATGCATCAGACCAGGTACTGATAAAGGCTAATTTTTAAGCTGCACATCAGCAACGAAACAAGCATAGCATGATTTCTCTACACTTAACTGCATTCACAGATTTTTCTCCCAGCAGCCACAATCAAAGCTATCAGAGGTTTTTATGGAAATATGGGTAGGTTACACAGGCTCAGTGCATGATTTTGTGGTTTTCTGGGCAGATAACATTGCTCATATGCGCTAGATACCAGTTGGACAGAACCCAATACAGTGAGCAAATCTGGATCCTGTACAGTGTTCTTTTGAGAATACATTTAATGAAGTGAGCTCCCCCCAGAGATTAGAACTGCCCCTACTCTTCCTGCCTTCCGAAAACTCCTCAAAACCCACCTTTGTCGTCAGGCATGGGGAAACTAAACATCTCCCCTGGGCACGTCAATTTATGCATGGTATGCTTGTGTGTGTGTCTGTTATCATATGGGGTTTCTTTTCTTAAATCGTTAAATTTTAATTAATTGGATTGTTGTGACTGTTTTTTACATGTTGTGAGCCGCCCCGAGTCTTCGGAGAGGGGCGGCATACAAGTCCAACAAATAAATAAATAAATAAATAAAATCTTAATTGGTATTTCAAAGAGAGGAGTGTGTTGTTCTTGGTCTTTTAGAATCTTTAATTGGTGTTTGATATCATCCATCATTGTATTCTGTTAGGCTATCTGCAAAAGTTGGAGACTATCAAAGTATCGCAATTCTATTTTATTGCCAGAAGTATCTACAGCATTTTGAAGGCGGTGTTTAGAATTTATTTATTGTTCTACATTTATTCTGTTGGAATCTATCCAGAGTTCTCTGGTTGGGGCAGGCTATAAAAATAGGAAACATAATAAAATTCCTAGCAAAAGATATCAAAACAAAACCCAATTGATTAATTTCTAACTCAAAGAGAGAGAGAGAGAGAGAGAGAGAGAGAGAGAGAGAGAAAGAGAGAGAGAGAGAGAGGGAGAAGTACCAGTGGTATGTGGGACAGAGGCTCATTTTCATAATGATTTCAATAATTTGATTGTTTGATTATCACCACTACACACTTGAGTATGTACATTTCATTTGTTATATTATAATTATAAAATTATAATTTATAAAATTATACATTTTATAAACAAAGTTAAAAGTGCCAAATCATGACTCTAGTGATTTTTCAAAACATTAGGTTTTTTCAGTATATATATTCCCTAGAGAGAGAATTTTCTAAAATGGATAAAAATAATGGTTAACATTTAACATTATTGAATTCTGTAACCTTGATAACACTAATTTAATGGCTACTGTTAAAAAACGTCTATTCATTTGTTTGGTTTATACATCAATGATTTATCAGGCGTGTTGACTTGAGCATTATTAAAGACTATTTCAAGGGTAATTTGGTTCTAGTGATTTTTAAAATGCAGTCAATTACTAAAGACCAGATGGAAAGGTTTGTGGCCAGCATAAGAGGTGAGGCAGAGGAGTGTCTAATTCTGCCCAAGTTAATCAGCAATAAGAATAAACTAACATAAGATTATTTATGATGCTTAATAAAAAAGTCATATGACATGCCTGAGTTTGTTTTTCTTTCATTATTAACCACCATATTAATATCAATTAATGTGTCTATGAAAACAACAATCATTTTGATTTAATTGTAAAAGTAATCACTGCTAAATGTTATGATTCTGTATAGAATACTATCATTTTTTAAATAGCTGGGAAAAGCTATTACATAACAAGAAAAATACTGTTATACGGTAAAAAGCTTTTTTTCTTGTATGTGCATATTAGCATCTATTTCGGTAGCAAACTAAAAATGTAGTCTGTCGTGAAATTATGAACGCTTCCAGCTACTGCAAGAAGAGCACTGGACAAGCAATACAACTGTCTATTTGTTCTTTCTGTGCTGTTACAATCCTCTAAGTCACCAAATCACTGACAATACCTTTTCAGGAAGTGTAAAGGGTAACATCTAGTCCAGAGATATCCAACCTTAGCAACTTTAAGACCTGTGGCTTCAACTCCACCCTGGCTAGCTGGGGGACTTTGGGAAGTATATCAAGGTTGAACACTCCTGGTCTAGTATTTCAAATGTTTAGTCTAATATTTCCATAAAAACTGAAAACACCTGAAGTAAGTAGAAGCATCTATTTTATATATATTCTGTATATATAGAATTATAATTAGTCAAAGCTTTTTTTTCATTTAGTATTGTAATAATCTTGTACATATCTATAGATAATTATTGACATGAACTTCAGCGTTATCAAAAATTTAGTTTTATATAATATGAAGTAGAGGAGAAGCTATCACTCTACTACTATTATTTACTGATCTTTTTCTATTCAAATATTTCTAGCATTTTAAACAGAACAGATTTGATTATACAATGCACAATAAGACAATGTAACTGCTACTATATATAAACATGTACGTGTATCTCAAAAATATTTAAAAATATTAACTGCTAATTACATATGACATACAATGATTTAAATGACATTTAAATGTTGAATAATGAGCAATTAAAATTACCTGTTCATTAATCAAAACTGAATAAAATCAAGCATACAGTTACTATGAGACGTTCCACCTATGTGGAGACTTTTGCTCACTCAATATAATGGGTTTTAAAACTGAATTTCGGAATATGCCTCTAGGAAGAGGAATATTCATCTTGTGTAATGAGAAATATTAGCATTATATTTGGCAAGTTATTCAAAGTCCCTTTCATTATAGTGTTTTGTTAGTATAAAGCTGAATTAATATTAGCAGAGTGGTATTGAAGATTATAATTACTTGTAGCAAACTCTGCAAACTTCTTTTATATGGAGCATCTCCAAATACAAAATACAGGATCAGATAAAATGCCTTGTATTTAGTTTTATATTATATGGAGGGGAAGGGGGGAATCCTACCTGATGCCCGCATAAATAACTTGTGTGACTGACTCTCATATCCACGAGATGTGTGTAGAGTAATCCAGCTGGGATTTATTAACTTTGCCCTAAAAAGGTACAAAAGATACAAATACGAAAAAACAGAGAATTCTCTTAAGTGCATATTTATAAGATATGACAAATTAATTTAAATTTGTAAAAACTGTTCATTTAATGGCACTTAATCATCAAATGTAAAAAAAACCCACCCTCATAGTTTTTCTTTTGAATTTTGTAAACATATTCCTCAGATTTTTAACAGTATAAACATGGTAGCAGAGACCATTCTGAATTCTTTACCTTAAATGAATTTACAAGAATTATTTGGTTTTAGTCCAGTTTTTGAAGACTAAAAGCAATAATAAGACACTGTTGATAATTTCAACATATCTATTCCAGTGGGGGATTTTAAGACAAAAAATAGCTACGTTGACCACACAAAAAAGTAAAACGCATATTGTAAAAACTATAGCCAGTATAAATGTAATAAAATAGCATAAAGCTTTCTAGATCTATGCCAATGGTTGTATTTCTTTTATAAAAGTAAAAAAGGAAATTGTAACAATTCATTTGTTCATTACAATTTTGTAAAGAGTAGAATAGGTAACCTACTGTCCTCTTGATATTTTTAATTTCAGTCCCTGTTACCACAAGGCAGTATATCCACCTACAATAGAACTGCAGTTTTAAACATCTAGAGTGATTGTCCATTTCTGAGAGAACATAAGAAGTAAAGTCTAAAGTCTCTTGTGTCCTTCACCAGAAGATTTCTGTCATTTTAAAACTTTAAAGTAATATCTCTTCAAAGCTGCCTTTCAATTGGCCTCTGCAAACTATAAACACAGGTACATGTTGATCACTGTGAACAAACCTTCTTTATCTTGCTATAGATTAAAACAGGGAAGTCCTACTTAAACCCTATTCTTATTACCATGATACTGATACTGATAATCATTTATCAAACTTGTGTGACATCCAACTCACAACGACTTTGGGTAGCTTGTGATAGTGATCATAGTTGTAACGTACTGGGGGTGGACAAAAAAATGGAAACACTTGACTTTTTGGCATCATAATGTTTGTACATGTTCAAATCAATCAAAACTTGACATATTTTAATGTTTTTTAAAAAAATTATGTTATTTGATGTTTTTTTAAACTATCCTTTTTTTTTAACAGAAATTTAAGGAAATTGGTTATAACCTTCTAGAAATGGCAGACCTCTCAGACTTTCAAAGAGGCCAAATTGTTGGTGCTTGAATGGCAGGTGCTGGTGTAACAGAAAGTGCAGAAAGTGTTTGGAATTTCAATGTCTCAAAAGTAATGACTGCTTTTGAAAGAGAAGGGAAAACCTCCTCAGCCATGCACAGGTCTGGTCGAAAGTCGAAGTTGTCTGAGAGAGACCGTCGGACTCTAAAACGAATTGTTAGGGCAGATTGCAAGACCACAGCTCCTAAAATCACTGCAGAGCTCAATAAAAATGTACAGAACCCAGTTTCCACAAAAACTGTTCGAAGGTAGCTTCACAAATCTGGATTCCACGGAAGAGCTGCAAGATGTTTCTATTTTTTTGTCCACCCCCTGTATTTCAGCATATTAATGAAAAATGCCTTAGCCATATAAAATAATATAAAATCAGATACAGTCTTTGTAAACATAAGATACATACATTTATATAACTAGACAAAAAGAATTAGATGCTTAAGCTGAATACATAAACCCTGGGCTATATATAAGATTTATTTGCAGTGTACAGTCTCCTCTGTAACAATTTTGGTATATGTACACTTTGTTAGAAAAATATGAAATAATGTGAATGCCTTAATTAATATATTATAAAATAAACTGTTCAGAGGTGGGCTCTTGCCACCCACAATTGCCTTCTGCACCCAAAGCATGGTCTCTAGAATTCTTCAAAGTATGAATGTTGCTTTGGGGAAAATTTGGAAGATTTATATTGAAGGTCTTTACCCAATATAGAGGAGATAGAATTTAAGGAACAAATAGACATCAAGTACCTGCAAATACAAATATGGAAATAATTTCTTGATATGACCCCAATCCAGTGAATTCAAACATTGTATATAACACCCGTATCCAATCATTATCCATTTCCTCTATTACATTAAAAAAAATCTTTCTAGGGATGTTAATCTCTGAATATAACACAGAACACTTATGGATATACAGTAAACAACTTCTGAATTACCATATTTTCTTTTCTTTTTAAATAATTATTTTAAACTATATAATAATTAACTTACACATAAGCACACAGAAGACTGTGATAAGCAGTAAGGGGTGGGTAGTCAAGGCCCCAATATTGTAAATTATTGTCACTGGTGTTAAAGTACCTGAAAGATAAAGTAAAATTCTAAATAAATATATATGTTTAGGGACAATATCTCTTTTATTTACTTATATAAATCTGAAGCTATTTTGTGACAACTTCTGAGAAAACAAGCTTTTTTTCTTCCCCCAAAATCATCTTTGGATATTTTTCTGAATAAGAGTTTCTTAAATAATAGTCTGCAGAATGATGATGGAAATAAAATGTGCTTTTTATGTTAATTATTTGTAATTGTATAAGATGCCACAGTGGCTTTAAAATCTTCAATATAGGTATAAGATTTCACAAGATTTTCTAGTCATCAATATAGATTTTCCTATATTTAGGAAAAACCAAGATCTAAGTTTATTACTTTCATTGGAAGAAACACACAAAAATCCGAGATAAAAAAGAATGATTGACTGCTTTTGTCAGTACGCAAACTGCTGCCGTTAGAAGAAAAACTGCTCTATGTCAAATGTGTTCAAATGGTACTGTTGTCTTATAGAAGGATGAACTTTTGAAAATAAATTGCACCTTACCCAAACATAACAAAATTGTTGACAATGTGAACACAATATATAAATTATCTACAGAATTTGAACACAACATACAAAATAATGAAAATTAAAGATAAGGAAGATTCTGAATATGTATGGGGGGAAATTTATAATTGGTTAGAAAATGAATATGTATAGAAGAGAAGTAATATTGATTAAATTGGAGGAAAATAGAAAATTGAAGGTGGTAGATCCAGGTGACAAAATTAGGTAGTTGAGGAGGCAGCATTAAGATATTAGTTAACATACCTAGGAAAATGTAAGAAATAGAGATGAGTTTAAGAGAAGCACAGATAATTAAATGGGATTAGAGACGAAAGTTACCTGTCTGTTAACTATAAAATGAATTGTGAATAGACAGAGAAAAGTTAAGAAGGAGAAAATGAAATAGAGAAAGAAGGGGAGAAGGGGAGAGGAGGAAAGTAGGAAAGTGGATCAGAAGGAGAGAGAAGGTAGAGGGAAGAGAGGGAGATAGAGGAAGGGAAATGATATAACATAAAGGGAAAAACAGGTGGGAAATTAAAATATAAAAAGTGCAAATTAAGACATGGGTTTATATTATATCAAATAGAAGTGTATATGTGTATTTTGTTAAGAATTAAGGTATATGTATGGATGTATTGTGGAGAAAATTTTAATAAAAATTTTATTAAAAAAAAAACAATTTGAACATAATAAATGACAAGCAACATGAACCTGCCCAAGACTGATCAATAGTAACAAGTTCAACTGGTCCTCTAAATCTCTAGAGAACAATGCAAAAGTGCAAAGGCAAAGAATGTCCATTCGGTATGGAGGATAATCAGAATTTAGACACATCTTCAAGTTGAAAGACTTCAGAAGATTTTATGCAATGAAAATAAAAATTACAAAAATAAGATATCAGAACCTTTAAATCTGTGTGAAATAGAGTGACTACTATTTTATAATTGCCAGGGGCAAGTCCTTAGTTTTTCCAGTCTATCCAGTCAAATGCAGCCAGTTTCTGACATTTATTGCAATAAATGATATTTCTTGAATACCTTATAAGCAGCCTGAAGTATCTTATGAACAATTCATGATAAATCATATTTCTTAAAGCTGCATCTCTACCCTTTTATCCCACTATTTAAATTTTCTCACACTGGGATTGTTTTAACTTCTTTATTACAGTATTAATATTCTGCATTTTACTTGTTAATATCTCATTTATTCATCCAACATTGCCCTCTAATTCAGTCTTAGACTCCATTAGAAAAGGTTCGTGCATACTGATGAAGAGAAGGCTAAGAAATTCCATATTTCTAACTAGCAATAAGGAAGAAAAGATGCTGTCAAGATTGTCTTTGATAAATATATGCATGGACTCCAAAGCAAGATAGGGAAGGCAGAAAGATTTAAATTCATGCCTCTGGCTCAGGAAAACCACATATAGGAAAACTACATACAAATCACCTTTCTAGTTTATTGCCCACCTTTTTAATATACTTTGCTTCTGAACAAAGGAGGCAAACGTGAAGTACATGCAATATCACTTGAGTATATATGCATAGTGTTGTCACTGTAACTTCTTCAAATGCAAAGTCTTTGAGGGAACCAACTTTCTAGAAAGGCCAAGTTGCACGTAGTATAATGAATCACAAAATATTTGATGCTGTAGCAAAACAAAGCTAATATAAAATTGCTTCTAAATATACTTTTGATTCTGCTATACCCCGTTATTCAGCAATACATGAAGGAAAATTCTAATTACCCAAAAGTAAACTAGTGGAAAGGATTCAATAACTGTAATTATACATTTTGATGGCAGATAAATGCACTTTCACTGGCTCTTATTCCCTTACTTATAAATTCTTATACTTATTAATCTTTTGGAACTGAACAATCTTTTCTCTCTCCTATCACTTCATCAAACCCAATTTGCCTATAATTTAAACATTATTTATTATTAAGTATAAATATAATTTACACATAAAGCATTTCCCTTTATTCTATATTGAAGCCTTATACTGAGACAATATATTAGCTCATTATCTTCTAGACTATGTGCTCTAGTAAGCAAAAAACCACAAAATTTATTAGTCTTAGCAGTATCTTTTATTTTAACTATGGAAGGGAAATGTTGAGTCTGAGACTTTAGAAATTAAAATACATTTAACAAACATTAGTCTTTAGAATATTAAACAATACATTTAATAAACTTCAGGGCTGTACACATTTTGAAAATGTCATGTGATTGCAGCATTTTTTTTGCTATGCATTAAAATGGTCCAACTTTCTTTAAAATTTTATGTGAGCCTGAAAAAGGTGTATTTACTTTAGAAGAGCTGAATTGTTAACCTGACTCTTAAGCAATTGCACCTTTAACTTTGAAATAGAAGGTAAAAAAAAAGAGAGGGGTTACTAGCTCTGCCTGCATTCCTGCAAATCCCAAACACAGCACCTTTCAACTCATTTGCAAAACAGGTGTAGGCTTAATAAGCAAAAAGGAAAAGTGGGGAAAGGACAGAACTTCTATATCACTGTTTCTTTTTATCTTTCTGAATGCTTTATTACATCTGGAAGATGAGAAAAACTTGACAATGGGCTTTCTCTTTCAGGCAGACTCTTCCATTAGCATACCCTCCCAATCATTATCTGTCCTGAATCACAATCTTCCCTTACCTGATATGTTGAGAGAAAAGGCAAATACAACCCTGTTTCCTCCCAAATAAGACATCCCCTGATAATAAGCCCAATCGTCTTGAGTGCATGGTACTAAGGCCAAGCACTTATTTCAGGGTTCAAAAAAATATAAGACAGGGTTTTATTTTCGAGGAAACATGGTAGATTACTAGTTTTTCCTAACTATAGCTTCATTGTTTCATCTTTCTCTCCAATGCTTTGCTCACCCAGCTATCATTTTTTCTTCTTCTTTTGGATCCCAATCAAACTAGTTTTCTTAAAAAGATGCAACAGCACAGAAGAGGCATATATTCCTATTCAAAGGCAGAGAATAATATACAGATATAAAGCCAAAGCTGAGAAACCAATGGTTTGTTTCAACTGCACTTTTCAGAAATTGAATTTCTAAACTGTATTTCTGTAACACTTGCAAACCCATTTATTATTTTAATTAATCTGCCTAACCATTGTAGACATAGATACTTACTATGACCATAATGATATCTTTTGAGTTAAAGCTGAACAGACATCATATAGTATATTGGATCTGAAAAATAACTGCATTCCTATAATGCTATTTGGGATATTGCGTTGAAGAAAAGTGATTGTATCTCTACATAATTATGTACAAAGCTTTATGGTCCAGCTAAGATTTCATCTCCGTAACCTATGGACACTCCTTATACAAATTGAAATAAAGACATACCAGTGTTTGACTGGCAGATTATAAGTAATTTCTTGCCAGTGTCTTTGAGCTTCATAGTCTCCATACATAGGTGCTTTACCTGCACCTAAAATACAAAAGGAGGAAAAGATGAGATATATGTTTGTGTACTTATTTGTTAAACTACATGCTCTCCATTATTATGATTCTACTAGTGTTTTATTAAATGTTTGAGAAATGAATGTTTTCTATTCCAAATGTGTGTTCATGATAAAGAGAAAATATTTCAAATTCTTTCAAATACAAAAATGAAAATAGTATTGGTATTCTTTGGTTTGAAACATACAATCATACATGCAGAATCCCTCTTCAATGTTTTTAATGCAGCATCCCATCTCCCCATTTCACAGACTCCTCTGACCAATAGCATGTAATATATATCTTGATCCTCTGATCTTCAAGAAAAAGAATTGGGGTGCCACAGAAACACAAAAAGACAGCCGTATAACCAAAGGCCTCTCTAATCGTAATTTTTGGACCTAACACATAATACCTAAGGAGTTTGCGGAGAGGGGCGGCATATAAATCCAATAAACCTAACCAATAAACCTAACCTGGTTTCCTCAAAAAGATGGTCCCTACTGCATAGCTCCATTAATTTACTAATGTAAAATGAAGGAGATAAGTCACTTTCTTTTTCTTTAAACTTTATACAAAAACAATACTTTCTTTGCTATTGTAATACTTGAGTCAAATTTTATGCTTGAGTCAAATTTAGCTTGAAGCTGTGTTAATTTTATATGTCACAAATTAGGTTCAATTTTGCTCAATTCTACTTGCTATTCTCTTAGCCAGTATTGAATAGATAGGTTTCTTTTAAAACAAGATATAAGATATATGAAACAGTGTAATTGTTGTAGCATCCAAGTAAATATCTAATATGTATATACAATTATTCATTTCTTGTCTCCTGATTAACTAATGAAAGTGCATATATTTTTTAGCTAATACACTATAACTTTACATAAATTGAAAAGTTTATTTTAAATCTAGGAAAGATTTTTATCATTTTTATATGATTTACTTTTTACTGGTTCATACATGCAATTGAAGAGAAGGATAATATTTGTCCCTTTATAATTTGGAGACAAGTTTCACAAGAAATGAACTTCTGGAGCAAATAAATATCAATATTGCCTGAGCATAGGCAGAGAACTATATACACATATTACTCTTTTTGGGTGGGGATTGGGAGAAAAAGCTGTCAATCATAACATTTTAAAGTTATTATTAAACAGACGCAGATCTTCAAATTATCATATCAGTATTACTTCATTGTAAAGATTGAAGCCTATGCCTTCTGAATAAGGTCCCTAAGTATAAAATACAAATTATAACCCCCCCCCAATTAGTTAAATATCAGCAAATTCTAAGCAGCTGCCTAAACCATTGTACAGAGACAATAAACAGTGCTATTAACTTGTGCAGACCTGTGTCTGAATGAATGGTTGCAGGTTGAAGGTTACTTGTACCATGCATTTCTTCATGCTAGATTTTATTAATGAGCTACTTTAAGAATAATAGTTTATTCTATCTTATTACAATTCTCATTTAGCTACTGCATGCAGCTATTGTATATCCTTGACTGAAGATTGGTATACTCTTTCTATCTGGGATGGTTGTCATCTTCCAAGAGCCGGGGTGGCGCAGCAGGTAGAGTGCTGTACTGGAGGCCACTGAAGCTGACTGTAGATATAAAGGTCAGCGGTTCAAATCTCATCACCGGCTCAAGGTTGACTCAGCCTTCCATCCTTCCGAGGTGGGTAAAATGAGGACCCGCATTGTGGGGGCAATATGCTGGCTCTGTTAAAAAGTACTATTGCTAACATGAGTCTAAGGAGAAGGGCGGCATAAAAATGGAATAAATAAATAAATAAATAAATAAGTGTGAAGCTTTCAGGAATTAACCCTGGTGCAGGGCCATCTTAACAGCATTTATGGGCCTCAAGCAAAGCAGTGTACTGTGGCCCCTACAACTATTCACAGGAATAAAAATGTAAACGATCAATAAAATTAAACATATATTTATTTTATTAGCACTTCCAACAAAATTGGTGTTAAAACATTAAAAATATGCTGTGCAGAAACAACTAAACAGCATGATCAACGTTTGAACAATACACGAAGCTTGAAAAACACAATACTCGGTAAGCCATACTGTTGCTGTATTTATATGATAAAGGGTGCACTGAAGGGTTAACATGCACAGATTAGTATGGAGCCCCTATGCTCATTGGGCCCACGGGCAAGTGCCCATCAGGCCCATGTGTTAAGACAGCCCTGGTGATCAATAGGGCGGCACAAGTCAGATCACCCTCACATCTGCCTCATACAGCAACTGTTCATCTTTACAATCGTGATGAAAAAGTGACCAATCCTCACAGTCCTCATTGGTCTATAAAGCAAAGGAAAGCTGAAGTAAGTTCATAAGCATAATCACTTAGTGACCATTTTGCTTAACAACCGAGTTGCCAGTTCCAATTGTGATCCCTAAATAAGGACCGGGAAGAGATAACTTCAATAAGTCTTTGTATTTATTTTACTGGTACTCTGAGCATAAGAAATATTTTTTACTGAAGTATTTTAATACTACAACTTTCAGTTTTTATTCCAGAAATGTCTACTGTTGCAAGTCTTCATAGTAACATTTCTTGTTTAAAAATGATTAGCATAAAATGGATAGTGTCTGAAGAACAGAAATACCGTATATTCAGGTGCTAATCAGTGGAATCAGTGGAATAGGAAAGTCCATTTCCCCTAGCAGTACTGAGGAGCAAATTCTACCCTATAAGCATAGCATCCCAACTGTAGATTTAAAACTATGATTCAATAGGCTAAATATATAAAAATGAATCCCCTACCTCCGCCCTTCTCCAATCTTTGCTTTTAGCATATGGACAATGGCAGGAATAGATTTATTGAATAAATAAAGTCAGCAAGTCTACAGAGATTCTCAGTCATTCAGATCACGGTTGTCCCAAGGGCGCTTTTTTTCAAGAGGCAACTGGACTTTCTGGTTTTTCTTTGAAGATGTTTTGCTTCTCATCCAAGAAACTTCTTCAGCTCTGACTGATCCTTCCATTCCATACCATCCAGTCAGAGCTGAAGAAGCTTCTTTCATGAGAAGCGAAACGTCTTCAAAGAAAAAACAGAAAGTCCAGTTGCCTCTTGAAACAGCACCTTTGGGACAAGGTCAACAAGTATGAGCTTACTTTCTTTTTCACATGATTTCAATCATATTAACGATAAAACAATTGGAGAAGTGGGTGGGGGGAGAGAGGAAGAAGGCCATAGAGTATTTGACCTCTCAATTGTATGCCTGACAGACAGTTTAAAGAGCAGATGAGATAACATCAGCACAAAACGAAATTTGCTTTAATTTAAATTTAATTAAACTTAAATGCATCAAATATTTTTTTTAATTGTTGTTGTAGTATTTTTACATAAAACAGTTCTGATAAGTACTTCCTGGACTTAATCCTATGTAATTACTGACATCATAATTAAACATTAGATTAATATGTTCATATGAGGATCAATTAGGAATGATATGAGTTTTATAAGATGTTGAAATAATACAGCATTTGTTTATTTCAAACAGATATTAAATATGGAATGCTCAGGATATAACTGAATAACATTGACAAATAAGCAGGCCCCAGGGGAAGAGCCTTCTTTGTGGCGGCCCCGGCCCTCTGGAATCAACTCCCCCCAGAGATTAGAACGGCCCCCACCCTCGTCTTTCACAAATTACTCATTCCTTGAATGCGGTCATCTGCCAATTGTTAATCCATAATTTTTCCCATTTTTCTAGTTCAATTGTGTAGCCAAAATTCATTCCCCAGCTTATCATGTTCTCTTTTACAATTTCCACTTCTGTCTCATAATGGATCAAAAATTTATATATTTTACCAATTAATTTTTCATCATTTTTTAATAGTGTCCTGTCCAATTCACCCCTCCCCACCAGAAAACCATATTCCTTTTTGTCTTTTTGGTATGCGTCTTTTAATTGTAGATATGTCCACCAATATAATTTCTTACCGTTATATTCCAATTCTTCCTTTGTTTTTATATTCATTTGTTGATCTAATAATTCTTTATAGCTAATTGTATTGTGAGGCCCGATTAAATTTGGATATGTTAGTTCTATTGGTGAAACCCATTCTGGTACCTTAGTATATTGTTGTTTTTTTATTATTTTCCATATTTGGATAAGAGAATTTCGTAATATATGCTTTTTGAAATATGTATGAGTTTTGTCTCTTTCGTACCAGAGATAGGCGTGCCAACCTAATAATAAATTGTGCCCTTCTATTGTCAATATACGTTTATTTTCTAATGTGATCCACTCTTTGATCCATACCAATGATGTTGCGTAATAATATAGTTTAAAATTTGGTAGACCCAGACCTCCTCTTTCCTTCACATCTTGCAATGCCTTTAATTTGATTCTTGCTTTTTTACCCAACCATATATATTTTAATATTACCTTGTCTAATTCTTTAAAGAAATTTTTACCTGGGTTTATTGGAATTGTCTGGAAAAGGAAGAGGAGCTTGGGCAGGACACTCATTTTAATCAAATTAATTCTACCTATTAATGAGAGTTGTAAATTTTGCCAATTTTTAAAATCTACTTTGATTTGATTTATTAAACTTGTATAATTATCTTCTTTTAATGTCGACATTTTGGCTATAAGCCATATTCCTAAATATTTCACTTTTTTGACTGCTTGCATATTGGTAATTTGTTCTAGATGTTTTATTTGGTTTTTTGTGCAATTTTTGGTGATTATTTTTGTTTTTTGTTTGTTTATTTTGAGTCCTGCTACTTCACCAAAATCTTCGATTTGTTTAATTAATTTTGGTGCTGTTGTCAATGGTTCCTCAATTATAAATACCAAATCATCTGCAAAGGCCTGGACTTTATAAATTTCTTTTCTTATTTTTAGGCCTTTTATGTCTTCATTTTTTCTTATTTTAATTAGTAGTGTTTCCATCGTTAAAATAAACAGAAGTGGAGAGATAGGGCATCCCTGTCTCACTCCTTTTTCAATTTTAAATTTTTCCGTTTGCTCTCCATTAATTATAATTTTGGCGTTTTGTTCCAGATATATTGTTTTATGTTTTATACATTTTGTACAACAATCCCATATTAAGATTTCCCACTATCATAATCTGAACTATTAAAGAAAATTATTTCCATAAACTAGCTCAAATTATGAATGTGTATTACCTGAATAAGGACCAAGTGATACACTCCATCGAACAATAAGTCCTAGTAACATAGTAATTATGATTAAGCTCAATTTTTCCATAGCTGGTCTTTGGTCCAGATCTGAAAATAAGAACAATTATATTACACGCTATTTTACATTAATTCAGTCCTAATCTATTACCTTAATAAAACCATTTCTCTATGATATGCACAACTCTGTTCCAAAAGTCATCAACCCAATGTGGGTTTTTTATATTATTATTACGAGGAAAATAAACCCAGTGAAAACAAAAAGCAAACTTAGCACAGTGTCAGAGGGCTTTTGCAACATCCAGAAATGCTATTGAAGGAATCATAGCAATAGCACTTAGACTTATATGCCACTCCATAGTGCGGTAAGATAACACTTTCCTTTCGGCCCTCTTTTCCTTTCTCCTATCCTTTTCTTTCCTGATGCAGAACTGCCTAGTAAGAAAGGAGAGCCATTCCTGATTTACCAGGCTGTCAACTGGGTCACTCAAATTTAATTGCAAAGACACCTGAGGGCCACTCTATGGTATATGGGAGCAACCCTAGTCCACCATAACTGGCTTCTGTAAGACTGAAATGGGCAGTGGGTATAGCAAATTTTGTGTTGATTTTAGTGATCTGCTGGCTCAAAGGAAGATGAATATCATTTTAACCAAGTCATATAGAAAGGGACATATTAAACACAGACGACCCAAAGCGATGCATTTTAGAAAATCTGCCAATATAGTTAATTTGTGATTTAGAATATAATATGAAACCATAAAATTGGGTTGAATAAACCAATGTCAAGTATACCATGGGTACACAATTAAACCGAAGTATCTATTTCAAACTATGATACACCTAAACCATATTACAGTTTATAATTCCATATTAAACCCAGTAATTGTCACTGAAAATTGTGGTATAGCAGTTTGCATAAGCCCAGTCACTAATTTTTATTAAAGCAACCTTCTCCAGTCAGAACGTGAAGGCCAGACAAGGATAATGGATGGAAACTGAACAAAGAGATTCAACCTGGAAATAAGGAGACATTTTATTGACAATGAGAATGAATCAACCAGTGGAATGGCTTCAGAAGCTGTGGGTGCTTCATCACTGGAAGCTTTCAAGAGACTGGACTGCCATCTGTCAAAAGTGGTATAGGGTCTGCTAGGCAGGGAAGGGGGTTGACTAGATGATCTACAAGGCCCTTTCCAATTCTGTTAATCTGTATTTAAATGTATCAGAAATGCTTGTAAAATTATGGATGCAACTTGTTCTTGCTTCCAGTGGTTTTTGCCTTACAAGTTTTATCTTATTTGAAAGACACCAAGAGTTGGATTGGATTGCAGTGATGTGGTAATCTAATAAGTACAATGTCAGACGGAATGTGCAATATAACAGGGAGCATGGCTCTGAAAATTAAAGAATCAAACATCAGAGTAGTTGTGTTTGGCAGGAAATGTGGAATGAATGATTGCAGATTGTAGACGGTGAAAAACTATAACAAGTACTGGTTGATGAAATTGCACACTCGGTAGCATGGGAAAATGGTTGGAGAAATGTTGGTATAAAAATAGTAGGTGATACATTGATACATGTTTATATCAGGAAGAAACATTTATCAAAAGAGGCAGGAAAAATAGCTGTGCTTGTACTCACTTTCTTATTGGGCAGTATAAATTTGATATGTCAGGAAAAACAAAGAAGATGAAGGCAGTGGAAATGTAGTATTTAAGAAATATTACTACTAGTTTATCTCATCATTCCTATCACCCATCTCCACCCATTTATGGCTGTATGACTGTAACGTGTTGCTTGCATCTTTATGATTTATGTTGATTGTTTCCTGGTTGCTTATTTGAACCCTATGACAATCATTAGTGTTGTACCTCATGATTTTTGACAAAGGTATATATTTTTTAATGTACACTGAGAGCATACGCAGCAAAGACAAATTACTTGTGTGTCCAATAACACGTGGCCAATAAAGAATTCTGTTCTGTTCTATTCTATATGTTTGGGAGCTGACTGTTAAAACAAGAATAGATAAAAATCAAGAAAAAGTAGGTGCCAAATTAACGAGAGTCAAATAAAGAAGTAAATTGCCAGCATCAAAACAATATATTGAAGTGACTTGATTATAGAGATAAACTTGTACTTCAAAAATATTTGACGGAGTTGGCTGAGAGGAAAGGGAAGACTGAGAAAGTTGGGATTGAATCCTCAAAAATGGAAATGTGAGAAATTTCAGGAAGGCAATATGTAGACATGGTAGAAGTAAAATTGGTTCACCTGGATGGAAAGATAGTTAATGTCTTGAGTGGTATTGGTGCAAATTAGTTTTAGCTATCCTGTACACTATTTCCTTTTATTTCATGTTTTAAATTACTTGCTATTTCCTTGCAGTGGGCAAAAAATTATACAAGAAAGGGAATATTTGACAAAGTATTATTATCATTATTATTTATTAGATTTGTATCTCATTCCATCCTTATTGAAGGTTAAGTATTGGATTGACAAAAGAACAGTTAGATGGCTTAATGATCGCACTCAGAGTGGTAATAAATGGTTGCACATCCAATTGGAAGAATGTTTCAAGTGGAGTACCACCAGGGTCTGTCCTAGGCCCAGTGCTATTTAACATATTTATAAACGATCTAAATGAAGGAATTGAAGGAAAACCTATAAAATTTGCTGATGACACAAAGCTGGGTGGTGTTGCTAATACTAAACAAGATAGAGATAGGATTCAAAAATATCTAGACAAGCTTGAACAATAGGCTGAAACTAACAGAATGGTATTTAACAAAGAGAAATGCAAGATCCGACATCTGTGCAAAAATAATGAAAACAGCACATATGGGAGGAATATGTCTGAGCAGCAGCATAGATGAGAAGGACCTGGAAGTATTGGTAGATCACAGATTAAACATGAGTCAACAGTGTGCAGCAGCTGCAAAAAGGCAAACACAATCCTGGGATGTATCAAGAAGAGCATTGAATCTCACTCACGTGAAGTAATTATTCCTCTCCACAGTACTTTGGTACAACCACACTTGTAATACTGTGTTCAATTCTGGGGGGCCCAATTTAAAAAGGACATTGATAAACTAGAGCAAGTTCAAAGGAGAGTTACAAGGATGATGAGTGGTCTGAAAACCATGTCCTATGAGGAACGGTTAAAGGATCCAGAGATGTTTAGTCTGCAAAGGAGAAGACTGAGAGGAGACTTGATAGCTGTCTACAAATATCTGAAAGGCTGTCACAGAGCAGAGATCAGCATTGTTCTCATTAGCATATAGAAGGACTAGAAACAATGGAATGAAACTGCAGGGGAGTAGATTAAGATTAGATATCAGAAAAAACTTTCTAAAAGTAAGGGTTTATATAAACCGGTGGAACAGTTTGCCACAGGAAGTGGTGAGATCACCTTCACTGGAGGTCTTCAAACAAAGACTGGACAGTCATCTTTCTGGGATGCTTTAATGAATCCTGCATTGAGCAGGAGGTTGGACCCGATGGCCCAGGAGGTCCCTTCCAACTCTATGATTCTATGAATAGCATTAGCATAATTGGGATGTATAGTTAGTTATTCAAGAATATACGTTTATATAAGACTCTAGCAACGTTCTGCAGAATGCAGAATTATCTAGGAAGCATACTTAAGTGTTATGTCTAGCTCCAGCCAATGTATATGGAACGATTGTGGAAGACTGTTTTTAATGTATTGGGTTTTAGAATTATTTTAAATTAGATTTCTTACATATTGTATTTTTGTATCCATTTATTATGAGCTGCCTGAGTCTGCAGAGAAGGGCAACATAGACATCTAAATTAAAGAAACAGACAGACAGATACTTAGTATTTATGAAAAAAAAAAAAGATTAGAGCTCCTGTAAATATACAACCATATTGTGGAGCCAGATTGTTGAGGGCAATATATACTGACTCTGTAAACCGCTTAGAGAGGGATGCAAAGCACAGTAGCACTTACATGCTACTGCACGCAGAGTTTAAAATCTCTGGACGCCCATCACTTTTAGTAAGATTGCCTATGTCACACCTCACACCGATGTGAATGGGAAGCATAGTCCCTATAGGTTAAAGAAAAGCTCTTGAAGAGGAAGTTGATCACGACCTCTGGTCCTGCTACAGTCCACGAAAACTCTCTCCTTCCTCAATGGAAGAAGATTCAACTCCGTGCCCAAAGTCACCCTGCCTCTGTATCGCTTTGCCTGCCTGCAGCACAGCCTTCCCCAACAGGGCGCCCTCCAAATCAGCACATTGATGTAAATCCCGGCTGTGGGCAAGGTTGTTCGGTTTTGGGGCTTTTTTTTAAATCAAAGGTTCTGGAAGGCAGCAAGCTGAGCACCCACAAGGGGAAAGAATGCCGTTCCTGACTCCCCCCGAAGGGACACAAGCGCTCCTCTTAACATGGAAACACCAAGCCTCATTCAGCTACCAAACGGGTGCTCCACTCCTCTCAGGAGCGGTATAAATTATAAATCCCGCCTTTGCCTCGCGCCATGTCTGCCACCACCACCAATCTCCCCCACCGCCCGCCATTGGACACTCTCCGACTCACCGAAACTGACAGGCACGAGGGGGGATTCAATGGGCTTGCGCGCGTCTGACCCGCTCATTGGTCCCGCCTTGCTGGCCGGCCGCATGCGCAGTAGGTTTCCCGTGTGGGTGACGTTGCGTAGTCTCTGCTCGTTCCGTTTAGGCTGCGTTTTACAGCCGACTCGTCAAAATCAGTGAGCGGGGCTGCTGGTTTTAGATGAGGCCAGTGAGGCAGGACGTTAAGATAAATCTATGTGTCTTTACAGTTATGATATTAAGCCGTTCAGTTTGTGAACAATAAAAATGTAGCTCGCTGTTTTTATTTAGACTGGGATCGCACATTACACGGTACTAAACTATGGATTTATTAATCATGATTTCTTGAATCATGATGAATAGTAGTTCAATATCACTGTGCACATCAAAATGAGAACGGAGAGAGAAAAACCAGAAAGTGGTTTCACACAAGAGAGGCACACACAATTTCACTCTTGCAAAAGATCCCTCTTGCACCTTCAGGCAATATTCTATAATTACAGAATTATAGAAATATATTGTATATAAGTTACTTGACCAGAGTCTTTTAAAAAAATCTGGAAAAAGTGAAGAAAAAGAAGCAAATAAAAACAGCAAGACAGATAACAATTTATTTCATTTCATTTATTCATTATCACATTTACATAGCACCCATCTCACTCAGTGATTCTGAGCAGTGTACAACTAAAGCATTAAAACCAGTGATGGGCTCCTACAGGAATGGTCAGGAACACAGCTCCGGTAGCAAAATTTGGAGCTCCACCCCAGAGCGCCCAATTTGCACTGAAAGCTGTTGAAACAAAATGCATAAGCCACGCCCACAGTATGGTAGTAAAAATTTTGGTAGTCCATCACTGATTAAAACCATATAAAAATACAATGCATCAATAAAAGGAGCTGGGTAAATAACAATAACATAAGTTAAGTAAAAACAACAGGGGGGGTCAAGGTGCTAAACACACTTGCATGCCACTGAACAAACCTCGTGGGTTTGCAGAGCTAGGTTCAGACCTCTTTTGAAAGGTCAGAAGGGGCTGTCTCATCTCTTAGAGCATTAATTCTCAACCTGGGGGTTAGAACCCCTTTGAGAGTCGAATGACTGTTTCACAGGGCTTGCCTAAGACCATGGGAAAAGACAAATTTCCCATTGCATTAGGAACTAAAGCTATTCTGGCGCTTGGAACATATTTTTAAAATCCCACCAATCAGGCAATTACAGTGAGGGTGTCCTTCTGACCTTCCTGCCAATCAGCTTAAAGCTCTTTTAGGAAAATTGGTGCTAGACTTATGGTTGGGGGTCACCACAACATGAGGAACTGTATTAAGGGGTTGCGGCATTAGAAAGGTTGAGAACCACTGTCTTAGGGGGAAGATATTCCAATGGGTGGGAACAACAACAGAGAAGGCTCTATTCCATGCTAAATTATTTAACTGACAGAATATGTAGCATACTTTTTCTTCCTGACTGGGTGAGATGGGGTGATGGGATGAGGCTAAGAGGGTTTCTCTGGTAACCTCCTCGGACCAGAATACCTTCGGGACCGCCTTCTGCCGCACAAATCCCAGTGACCGATTAGGTCCCAGAGTTGGCCTTCTCTGGGTCCTGTCGACAAAACAATGCCATCTAGCGAGACCCAGGGGAAGAGCCTTCTCTGTGGCAGCCCCGACCCTCTGGAATCAACTCTCCCCAGATATTAGGACTGCCCCCACCTTCCTTGCCTTTCGCAAACTCCTAAAAACCCACCTTTGTCGCCAGGCATGGGGAAATTGATTCCCCTCAGCCGCTCTGTTTTATGTACGGTTTGTTTGGGTTGTATGAGTGTTTTTAATCAAGGGTTTTTAACTTTTGCTTTTTTTAATCGTTGGATTTGTATTTTGTATTCCTGTTGTGAGCTGCTCCGAGTCTTTGGAAAGTCTTTGGAAAGCATACAAATCTAATAAATAAATAAACCTGGCCCGATGCTCTGTAGTGTTTTAAAAGTAATAACCAACACTTTGAATTTGAGTCGGAAGCAAAATGACATTCAATCCAGTTCACACAACAAAAGTGTTACATGCATCATCATTGGGACCAAAAAAATTACTTGTGCAGCCACCAGATGAAGCTTCCAAATATTCAGGGATAGACCCATGTAGAGCATATTGCAGTAGACTGTATGGGAAATGGCCAGCACATGAATGATTAAGGGCCTACCAATTCAGGTAGAGGTACAACATGAAGTTGAACAAAGACCCTCAAAGATGAGTAAAGGCTACTATTGACACCTGCTCTTTCAGAAGAAGTCATGAGTCCAGGAAGTCCCTATTACGTACCATGTTCTGCAATCATAATTCATTTTTACCCAATATTAGTATTAAATTGCCTTTGATTAGGCCCTTTGTAATTCTGCTGTTTTATTGCCCTATATGAGATTTATTTATGGTAACTCAAGTGTTGGTTTCTATTTGTATTGGCTCTATTCCTTTAGCACTGTGTGTCCAACCCTGTTTGCTGAATCTCAAGATTAAAATGAAAAATAATTGCTTGACAACTTTACTTCAGAATGATCTAAGAGATGGATTTCTTTTAACAGTTCTTTTTCTTAAGGTTAATGCTGATAAGCTTTGATAGAATGTATAAAAATGTTAAGAAGTTCCAGCTGTTCACTTCTAAATTGGTAATATGTGTTTTAATGCACTTCCAGTAGAATAATTTGGCATGCTTTATTTATTATTTATTAATTTAATTTATATGCCTTCCAACTCTCCAAGGTCTCTGGGCGGCTTACAACAAGGTACATCTAAAAACAGGTTCAAAAAACAATTTAAAACTCCTTATATAAAAACATTCATATTTTTTGTGGCTGGATCTAAAAGATGTGTCCTTTGATCAATGGCCCCAGGCCTTCCAGCAGAGCCAGGTCTTTAAGGCTTTCTTAAAGGGGAGAGGCTGTACGGATCTTAGGTGGAAGCTGGTTCCAAAGAGCTGGTACTGGCACAGAGAAGCCCCCTCCCCAACTCCATGGCCTTGCCAACCGACACTGCTTAGCCGACGGGACCCGGAGAAGTCCAACCCTTTGGGCCCTTATCAGTCATTGGAAGCTATGCGGCAGAAGGCAGTACCGAAGATAGTCTGGCCCTAAGCCATACAGAGCTTTATAGGTGATAACCAACACCTTGAATCAGTCGGGAGACTGATTGGAAGTCAGTGCAGCTCGCAGAGGGTTGTTGAGCGTACCTAGGTACACCCACAACAGCTCACGAGGCTGCATTCTGGATTAATTGTAGTCTCTGAACATTTTTCAAGGGTAGACCCACGTAGAGCGCATTGCAATAGTCTAACCGTGAGGTGATAAGGGCATGGGTGACCATGAGAAGTGTTAGATTCGAAATAAGTTGCAGGACACGTGGTTGCCTGATTCTTCTTTATTAGGAATTGGCTCGTGTGGAGCAGAACTTGCAATGAAGTGTACAGTCGGGATTCGCAGTTAAAGACAAGGCGCGCGGCTTGGGTTTCTCTTTTTAAGGGATTTTTTTCTTGTAAGCGCGGCTTTGACAGCTGCTCAAATTTCCTGGCCATGGTTTAGCCAATCCGTGGCTGGTATGTAAATGATGCAGTTTAGCATACAACATTACCATAACCTATTTACATATTGGATATTTACATGGGTACACAACAAGAAGTGCCTCCTGAACCAGATAGGGTCGCAACTGGTGCACCAGGCGAAGCTGTGCAAAGGTCCCAATGGCTACAGCTGAAAGGTGTTGTTCCAGTCTCAGCTGAGGATCCAGGAGGACTCCCAAGTTGCGAACCCATTCTGAGTGGGGTAATCTTTCCCCTCCCAGGACCAAGGATGGACAATCAATATAGTACTTTGGAGGCAATGCCCACAGTCACTCAGTCTTGTTGGGGTTAAGCTTGAGCCTGGTAACTCCCATCCAGACCCTCACAGCCTCCAGGCATCAGCACATCACATCTACTGCTTCACTGAACTGACACAGGGTGGAGATGTACTACTGGGTATCATCAGCATATTGCTGATACCTCACCCCATGCTGTTGGATGATCTCATCTAGTGGTTTCATGATGATGTTAAATAGGAGAGAAGAGAGTACCGACCCCTGCGGCACCCCACAAAGGAGGGGCCTAGGGGTCGATCTCTGTCCTCCTAACAACACCGACTGCAACCAACCAGAGAGATAGGAGGAGAACCACCACAAGACAATGCCTTCCACTCCCAATTCCCCAAGTCGTTGCTGAAGGATATCATGGTCAATGGCATCGAAAGCCACTGAGAAGTCAAGAAGCATCAGGATAGAGCAATGACCTCTATCCCGGGCTTGTCAGAGGTCATCCATCAGCGTGACCAACACGGGTTTTGTGCTGTAGCCGGGTCTGAAGCCAGATTGAAAAGGGTCTAGATAATCTGTTTCATCCAATGACCATAGGAGCTGGAGCACCACCACTTTCTCCACAACCTTAACCCCAACGGGTAGATTAGAGACTGGACAAAAGTTCTTTAACTAGCCAGTTGCTGTCTGGTTTTCTTCCCCAGTAACCAACTAAGTACAATTGAACTCAAAATTTTGGTTGCTAAGCAAAAGTGTTGTTAAGTGAGTTTCACCACATTTTACACGTGGGCTTCAGGTGGGTGTAGTTAGCCACCAAACCACACTCACCTAACCAAGCCACGCCCATAAAATAAGTCATGTCCACAGAACAAGTAGGAAAATTTTCACATTTGACCACTGACTTGAGAACACGTTTAAACCTAGCTTGGGCACATTTTTAAAAGATTATAAATTGATTGCCTTGAGCAAAATGAATTTGTGTTGAACAATTAAGTACAGTATTAGTTTCAGAAGTATACTAGGGCCTTACAATCATGGATAAATTTCATTTAACTTTATTTTATAAATACTGCTTGAATGTCATCACATCTTTTGAAAATAAGCCATTGTATTTTTTTCCAGAGAATCAACTATACAATCTAATATAGGACTTCTCTCAACAAGTCCCATCTGTATCAAGACAATTTGTACTTCCCAAGAAGTCAATATTTTAGAATTAGGATATACTTCTTTCAATCGACCAGACTCTGCTAATGTCTGAACCCCCAGAGTCTGCTTGCTAATATATTTATTTTGTTCTCTGCTCTCACTACTCAGGAGTGCTCTAAATCCAAGAGGAATTTAAAAGTGATATTTGATATAACCCTGCCCCTCCCTTCTGTGATTTACAAAAAAAATTTTTTTTTTGTTGGCCTCCTAGATTAGATGCATTATAATTGAATGTCATTTTGGAAAATTGACGTCTTCCATCCTTCCATCCCTGAACAATGCATCCAGGGTGCACAAGTAGACTTGAGGTGGGGATGGGAAAAGGACAGGTTCAGAAAGCCAGCTCATGTGTGGAAAATTAGCATGTACTGGCTGCCTTTTCAATTCTTTTCTCCATTTATTGCTCCATGTTCCTTGAATAGTGTTCTCAAGTGTCCTCCTTAATTTCCTTCCCAGATCACCACAAATTTAATTGTTAGGCAAGCAATCCAGGAAAGCTTTTTAGTAGTCCTAGTATACCCTTGAGGGGCGGCATACAAATCCAATAAATAATAATAATAATAATAATAATAATAATAATAATAATAATAATAATAATAATAAATGTAAGCCAGAAGTGTGCTGCAGCTGCCAAAAAAGGCAACAGAGTCCTAGGCTGTATCAACAGAGGGATAGCATCAAGATCATAAGAACCAGTAGTACCACTCTATACTACATTAGTGAGGCCCACTTAAAATACTGCATCCAGTTCAGTTTACAATACAAAAAAAGATACTGAAGCCCTAAAAAGTGTTCCGAAGAGAGCAACAAAGATGATAAGGAATCTGAAGGCTAAATTGTACAATGAAAGACTAAGAGAATTAGGTATGTTAACAAAGAGAAGGCTTAAGTATGACATGATAGCTGTCTTCCAATACTTGAAAGTCTGTCACAGGGAAGAGGGTGTGGGTTGATTTTTCAAAGCATCTGAAGGCAGGAGAAGAAGCAATGGGTAGAATTTTGTCAGAGGAAGATCCAACCCGGAACTAAGCAGAAATTTCCTGATAGTGAGAACAACTAGTCAACAGAACAGCTTGCTTACCAGAGTTGTGTGTGCTCCATTGCTGAAGGTTTTCAAGAAAATATTGAACAACCATTTGTCTGGGATGGAATGAGCAGGGAGTTGGATTTGAAGACCTTCCAGCCTTATGATTCCATGATTCCTTCTGCAGTCAGAGAGAAGCCAGGTGCCAACAATTGACAACACGCAGATAAGGCTGAAATGAGGCCCAAAGGCATGCTAGTTATGGGGACAAGTAGAATAGAAAAGGATATGATAGAATAGAATAGAATAGAATTTTTATTGGCCACGTATGATTGGACACACCAGGAATTTGTCTTGGTGCATATGCTCTCAGCGTACATAAAAGAAAAAGATACATTTGTCAAGAATCACGTGGTACAACACTTAATGATTGTCATAGGGGTCAACAGGGGTCAACAGAACAGGGTTCAACAGCCTATTATAGATGTGGAAACACAAAGACGAAGCCATAGGGACATTTAGGATCTTGTCCCACCATAGTGTCATCCCTTCAGTTCTTGAGTGAGCAAGAACCATATCAGATGAATGTTGTTGCTCCTACTACAGATGCAATTCAAGGCTGTATCACCTATAAAGCCCTATATGGCTTAAGTCCAGACTATCTTTGGGACCACCTTCTCCTGCATAGCTCCTAGCAACCAATAAGGGCCCAGGTCCCGTCGGCTAGACAGTATTGGTTGTCAGGGCCATGGGGGAGGGCCTTCTCTGTGGCAGTGCCCACTCTCTGGAACCAGCTGTACTCGAGGTCCGTATTTCCTCCACCCTGCTAGCCTTCCAGAAAATCGTGAAGACATGGCTCTGCCTGGGGCCATTGATCAATACAGTACCATCTTGATCGGGCCACTAAATGATATCAATTGTTTCTTAATGGATTTTATATTGTTTTTTATATGTTTTTTATATGTTGTATGCCACCCAGAGTCTGAAAGGAGTTGGGCTGCTTATAAATGTGATTAGTAAATAAATAAATAATAAATAAATACTGCCCTTTCCTAGTCCTTGCAGTCCCTTGACTTAAAGGGAAGATTGACAAAGCTTAATAGATTGAATAAGGGATGGGGCGGGGGGGGGATAACCACTTCAGTGCCAAGGATAACCTAAACCTCCCTTATTTATGGATCAAGAAGACAAGGCAGCATCCTAGGACCAAGGCAGAGAAGAGAGGTTGCCAGCACATGGCTCTGCAAATGTTAAATGCAAGTGTTAAAAAAAACACACACCAATGCTTGTCCTCTTTATTGCTATCACAGCTCAGTAATGGCTGGATGATCCTATAAGATGCAATAAATCACAAGTGAGGAAAGGGCCCAAGTTATTTAATCTTGCAGAACAGGTGGTTGTCTTGGTGACTTGCAATAGATTGACAAGAAATCCTGGCCCAAGTGCTATAGCAATGCCACAACAGAATAACAGCCATGGTGTTACTGAAGTGGGGAAAGGTTGGGATATTGCAACCTGCTGTTTAGAAGACACCCCACATGATTGGGCTCAGAATTCTTTTAATATTAAATATAAGTCCTTGCATCAGGTTTTCAATGCATGGATCACAGTGGGCCAGTAATCAAGCAAGCAAGCAAAGCCATAATGAGTGATCTCGGAAACTTGAAGCTTATCATGGCTGTCATAGGACAAGTTACAGAGGCAAGCTGAACGATTACACAGTTCACATTCTTAATAAACTAGGTCAACTTCCTGCTGCAGTCTTCTGTGTACTTATGAAGAGAAGGACCTATTAAACAAAAGGGGACTGGTTTCTAATTAGGCACAGATCACTTTGTCGCCTAGATCTATCAGTCAATTCATTGGGTGGGGAGGCCCACTGTAGGCCAAACGGATAGTGTGGTATGCCCTAACCTCCTATTCAGGGGTAAAATGCTCCTGGTTCGCTCGTACCTATCAGTTGTCAGAGAGTCGGTCGCAAAGTGAGTGTGAGGTTTGGCCCACCTGCGACCATTTGGGTTCATTCATTCATTCAATTATTTATTTATTTATTTATTTATTTATTTATTTAGTTAGTTAGTTAGTTAGTTAGTTAGTGTTGTGATTCCGTCTGAGGCCCCTCAGGGAACGGCTGATCCTCTGTCGGCTTCCTGCTCAAGGGGGGAGGATGAGGAACAGGAGGTTCAGGCAGACGGGGAGGAGGAATCTCAGGCTGAGGGAGAGGGAGGACAGCCAGAGTCCCCCGAGAGGGAGCTCTCCCCAGCAAGCAGCCTGGATTCCTTAGATGAAAATGCACAAGCAATAATCGATCTCCGGCAGAGAAGAGCAACACAACAAAGGGGACAATTAGCCAGGTACTTTCAGCACTAAAGAGGCAACAGCTGGGTTTGGGTGTGGTGCTCTCTGGAAAGGCTGAAAAGGCAGACCCACCCTTCCTGGCTTGTGGAGTATTATCTTTGGGAGTCCTGGGAGCTGGCTGTGATCTTTGGCGTCTTGGAATTCTGGTTTGTGACTTTGAATACTGAAACCTTGGGGGGAAAAGGTGTGGGTCTTATTCTCTACAGTGGTGGGTGTGCCAGCAAGAAGTCTGCTGTATTGTCTGGCCATCAGGACTCTGCTGTGAAGTCTCATAGCCTGCCTGTTGGGAAGAACAGGTTTTTCTCTGTGTTTATTTTTCAAACTATAAAGTGCTTTTGATTTTACCAGCGTGTCTGGCTGCTTTTTCCAGTTGGTGTTGAAGTCTGGGGGCACCCAGACAGAACAGTTAGTTAGTTGGTTAGTTAGTCCAATACATAATACACATTGAAGAGAATAGATATGTAGTAATATAACTAAAGAAACGAATAGAAGAAAAGATATAAAAGTATAGGTGGACAAATTTGAAAGGAAGAAAAGATAAATGAGATAAGGAGAGACAATTGGACAGGGGACTGAAGGCACACTGGTGCACTTATGTACGCCCCTTACTGACCTCTAAGGAACCTGGAGAGGTCAATCGTGGATAGAATGCATGCACAAAGCGTTCTGTGCATGAATGCTTTTGAACCCATTTTGAACCCAAATGGTGGCATCTGGGCAGGTGGGCAGAGCCTTATGCTCACTTTGTGACTGGCTCTCTGACAACCGATAGGCACGAGCGAACCAGGAGCTTTTCACTGCTGCTCCTGTTCTTATCTGATGAACAATGTATATATGTGAATTTATTTATTTAATTTTATTTTATTTATATGCCGCTCACTCTAAATGGACTCTGAGAGGCTATCAATCGGAATAAATACAACAGCAATAAAAACAGTTAAAATCTAATAATAAAAATAATATTAAAAACATACATACTTGCAATCAGCCTAATTCCAGGCCTGCTGGAAAAACCAGGTCTTAATGGCTTTCCAGAAGACCATTAGGGTGGAGATAAGGCAGATCTCTGGAGGCAGTTGGTTCCAAAGGGTCGGAGCCACCACAGAGAATCCTCTTCCCCGAGGTCCCGCCAACCAAGATTGGGAAACTGGAAATATTGAAATAGCTTTTGGTGTTATATTATTGATTTTTATGTCTTAAGGTATTAAAAAAAAAGATCCATCTCAGCATTTCAAATTCTACTTATGAATCCCTTCTGTGGGAGGGATCTGGGGTTATTGTTTCATTGTTTTTCCCTCTGAAAAGACCCTGTATACCATCATGATGGAAAGCAGAATAGGATGACTTGTTTTGTAAATAACTAAAAATGATTGCCAAGGGAATGAAAATGGATAAAAAACGAACAGGAAGATCCTACATTTACTTAGAAGGATGGTCTGTTAAGCTTAATGAGGTTATTCCCAATCCTAATTAAAGAAGTAACTGAAATTCCCATGCTCCTAAAGGTTGATCATAAATTATACTACAAGCAGAAGCAGCTTAGTGGGAAATCTCAGTGTATTTAGAGGCCAAACTTCTTCCTTGGGTTAATTCCAATGTCAGCTAGACCTGGTTTTGTTTTAGGAATTGGGGACAAGGTTATTACTATTTTCCCTTTTGCAAGATGGAAATGATGATACCTTTGGAACAATCCTCCAATGCAGATCTATTGTGAATGAAGTCTGAGTTCAGTACAATGAATTCTTAATCTTTGTGCATGAGTATGTTTTTTCTCAGGTATGTCCATTTGACATGCTGGGCAGGCCATGTTGCAAGGATGACAGGCTCCTCTATAGTGAACTATCTTAACGAAAGCAGTCACAAGGAAGACAAAGGAAGTGATATAAAGACACGTTGAAAGCCTCCTTCAAGTCCCTGGATATCGACAACCAAGGCTGCCAGACATCTGAGGATAGAAGAGAAGTGAGCACTCCACAAAGCCAGAGCTGCAAATGCTGCAACACTAGTGCCCACATATGTCTGCCCAACATGCAGAACATTTCATGCCTCTATAGGCATTACCAGCCACCTGTGGACACATTGTGGACAGCCCACGTGTTTGATGTCAAAGTCTTCTTCAAACACGATGGACAAACATCATCAACCGTGATGATGAAACAGCACTTATCCATCCTTAGCTGATCTGAAAAACAATAGCTCAATAGCTCATCCTATCTTTATATTACTGTGAAAAACATATCTATACATAGTTCTGTTATCTTTACGTCTTGATCTTCAGTATTTCCTGGCTTTTGAAAAAAACAACTTTCATTTACAGTCTCCCTGCTTCTTGCCTAATTGTATGTCCTTTAATGCTTAAAAATAATCTGGGGTTGTATTTTCTTTCAATAATATCAGAGAATTCATTATGTGGAGGAAATTGATAGATTTACCCTTCATGAATTTCCTGAGTATCCTTTAAACTTCATCAGAGCTAAGGGTCATCACCCTCGCATTTGGGAGTAAATCTCATTTATTATGTATCATGTAAATAAGCACATGATTTGCCTGTCTTGAGCTTATAACTGTTAGTTTGCTTTGGCTATGAACAGTTTTATGAATGTTTGCTTGATTTTCTAGTCATATTTGTTCTAAACTAAAAAGCAATTCCTGGACTTCTTCATAGGAATTTTCTCCATCTGTCCTGATAATTTTGGATTCCTCTTTTTGCACCTTCTCAAAGATTAGGGGACAGGGATTTATCCTCTGTCCTGGTGCTTCTTGACCTCTCAGCGGCTTTCGATACCATCAACCATGGTATCTTTCTGCGCCGGCTGGAGGGGCTAGGAGTGGGAGGCACTGTTCTTCAGTGGTTCTCCTTCTATCTCTCCGGTCGGTCGCAATCGGTGTTAGTGGGGGATCAGAGGTCGACCTCTAGGTCTCTCCCTTGTGGGATGCCTCAGGGGTCAGTCCTCTCCCACCTGCTATTTAATATCTACATGAAACCGTTGGGTGAGATCATCCAAGGGCATGGGGTGAAGTATCATCAGTATGCCAATGATACCCAGCTGTACATCTCCATCCCATGTCCAGTCAACAAAGCAGTGGAAGTGATGTGCCGGTGTCTGGAGGCTGTTGGGGTCTGGATGGGTGTCAACAGACTCAAACGCAAGCCTGACAATTCCCAAGGACAATTCTATCTGTCCGTCCATCACCCTGGGGGGGGAAATTATTGACCCCCTCAGAGAGGGTCCGCAACTTGGGCGTCCTCCTTGATCCACAGTTAACATTAGAGAACC
Source organism: Erythrolamprus reginae (assembly GCF_031021105.1). NCBI lineage: Eukaryota > Metazoa > Chordata > Lepidosauria > Squamata > Dipsadidae > Erythrolamprus > Erythrolamprus reginae. Next base: position 84,132,624 of record NC_091952.1, on the reverse strand, counting down.
ATCTTTCAGCTGTGGCGAGGGGGGCATTTGCCCAGGTTCGCCTGGTGCACCAGTTGCGGCCCTACTTGGACCGGGAGTCACTGCTCACAGTCACTCATGCCCTCATCACCTCGAGGCTCAACTACTGTAACACTCTCTACATGGGGCTACCTTTGAAGAGTGTTTGGAAACTTCAGATCATGCAGAATGCAGCTACGAGAGCAATCATGGGCTTCCCTAGATATGCCCATGTTACACCAACACTCCGCAGTCTGCATTGGTTGCCGATCAGTTTCCGGTCACAATTCAAAGTGTTGGTTATGACCTATAAAGCCCTTCATGGCACCGGGGCAGAATATCTGTGAGACTGCCTTCTGCCTCACGAATCCCAGCGGCCGGTCAGGTCCCACAGAGTTGGCCTTCTCCGGGTCCCATCGACTAAACAATGTCGGCTGGCGGGACCCAGGGGAAGAGCCTTCTCCGTGGCGGCCCCGACCCTCTAGAACCAGCTCCCCCCGGAGATTAGGATTGCCCCTACCCTCCTTGCCTTTTGTAAACTTCTTAAAACCCACCCCTGCCGTCAGGCATGGGGGAACTGAGACATCTCCCCTTGCCTATGTAGTTTTATGTATGGTATGTTTGTGTGTATGCTTTTTAAATAATGGGATTTTTTTAGGCTTTTAATGTTAAATTGTTATTTTAGACTCTTAATATTAGATTTGTTATTGTATATTGTTTTATAACTGCTGTGAGCCGCCCCGAGTCCGCGGAGAGGGGCAGCATACAAATCTAATGAATGAATGAATGAATGAATGAATGAATGAATGAATGAATGACTGAATGAATGAATGAAAAGCCAAAAACTTCGGTATGCTATGATTAAGCAGCTTAAAAGGTTTGTATCAGAATTTAATTAAAACCTATCTTTAACACATTTTTATTAATGGAAAGATATTTTAAATAACATTATCAATGATAGAACACAATAAAAATAATACTTGCAATGAGTTATGATTGTCATAACTTGATGTAACTATTATTCCCAGTTTACTGGCAAGAACCAGGATTGAATAGGGTTATGATTAATTTTTCTTCCACCATGCCATTCATTGAAGAAATTCGGAAATGTTTGTTTCATAACAGTCTTTTTTGGTAAGCCAGGCTGAAAGATATTGAGACCTATGGATACTCAATGAAATTCTTCCTAGATTCTTTGCAGTCATCAGTTATAGTTTAGAAGTAATGTAAACCTTTTGTAAGTGATTGAGAGCATTATGTGCAAGTATTTGCAACTTCTATTGTGTTTGTTTTCCCTTTAACGTACATAAAAAGGGAAGATCATCCATGTCTTTTAAATTGAAACAAATAACACATGCATCCTTTTTGCTTATGATGCAGCTGTGTAATTTGGACCTGGAATAAGCTTCTGCTAGTTCAAGAAATAATTTGAGAAAAAACTCCCAGAACTGCTTTGTCATTTCCATTGTCCTCTTTGTCATAAAGATCATACAAATTCTTATGTATGTAAATGTTTATGGTACAAGTTCACTGTATGCTGGACACATGGACAACAACTTTCAACCAGCCTGGATATTTGCTTTATTAGAGATTAGCGAGGAAAGTATTGATGTATACTGTAATCCTTTTGCCCATTTAGTGGTGTTAGAAACAATCCGTATATTTTCATGTTATCAAATCCTCCTTTCCATCCAATCCATTTCAGTTTGTTGCCATACTTTCAAAGTGTGCCTATACATTCAGTTCATAGCAGAGTGGGATTCTGACTTGATCTAAGGCCTACAGCTTACCCGATGATACCCATAGAACCTCCTTGTTAGCTGAAATCAGGTCACAGAAACTTACCATCATGGCTTTTAAAAAGCAAACCCAATGGCTTCTCTTGAGCTTTAAGTGGCCTTCCAGTGATCACTGTTCAAAAAATAAATAAATAAATGGATGGGACTACAACAAAAGTTAAACTTGTTTTGAAATAATTTACATAAACAGTAAATGTAATTAAATGTAATCATTTTAAAAAGAATTTCTAGTCATGCTACTAATCATTTCCCATTTTTAACATTTTAGAAGCCACACATTAATATCAACTTTTGGATATCTTCGGAAATTGCACCCAAGACTTTCAAGGGTTACTTATAGATCTTAGGATTCAGACTGTGAACAATGAGATTACTAGATTGCCAGTTGATCAAAAGAACCCTAATCACACCAGCATATATGTGTGGACTGCTTTTTTTTGGTTGCCGTTATACTTGAGCTGAAGGATTTATGTGGTATTCCCTCTGTCAAATTCTTTCTCTTCTACTCTGCCGTCTACATTTTAAAATACCTCTTCAATTGGAATCTATTTTCTATGTCTTCCAAATCTTTATTTCTGGTAAGGCAATAAACAGATTCTCATTAATGAAACTCTGATTTTCTCTAGATCTGGTTTCTCTTTTTCTCTCGGAATTCCCCCTGCCTCCTATACCATGATTTAGGCCACTACACCCCTGCAGTGGCTGTGAGTTGAAATCCTTCCAATGTGGAAGACTCCATACCCATATTGGGAGAATTTCCTTAATGCCTTTGATATCACAGAAGACAAAATGAAGAGATAACATGCCCTCTTCCAGAATTTCCTTCAATGGGCTTCCAGGCTGAATGGGATAAGTAAGGAGCATCAGTCCATCTTGAAAGACTCCTAGTGTAGCAGGCCATCTCACCAGCAGTGCAGACACTTCACCTGCTGGTTTCTTTCATCTTACTGCCTCTTTCAATTGCCCTTGGGGCTTTCTGGGTTTTATCAGTAAGGGCCTTCTTCTCTTTCTCTCTGTCTTCTCCCATCCAATCTTACATCCCTTGAACTCAAAACCTAAGTTGGTTATTTCTGCTTCTATAAATGCAGCAGTCAACTAAAGCTAATGTCCAAGGAAGGAAACTCATTTTATGCAGCTGAACAGGGCAGTAATTTATATCCAACAAAAGTTTAGCGGCTTCTGGATTTGGATATGCACACCCATTCTTAAGTTGTCCTCCATGCTCCAAAATCATCTATTGCTATGTTAACACCATATGCCAAACTTGATCCAGCCCCCCCAAAAGTGGGGGGTTAACTTTAATTATTATTCCTTTTAAAAAAATGTTCAGAGCATTAGGCCAATTGAAGCCAGGTGACTAATTCAAGGATAACCACATCTTGCAAAGGAAGAGAGTTAGGTTGGCCATCAAGTTCATTATGTCAGGCAAACACAGTCTGGGTGTTTGCAGAAGATCTGATAAAGATGGGGGCACTCAGATCAAGAAGCTTAAAAAGGATTCTTTTACTTTTGTGGAGCATCTCCTGCCTAAACTAATAATTCCCTCAACACTGTCAAACTAATAACTAAATCTGCACTACTATTACTACTAGTTTTTCTCATCATTCCTATCACCCATCTCCTCCCACTTATGACTGTATGGCTGTAACTTGTTGCTTATATCCTTAAGATTTTCATTAATTTTGTTCCCTGATTGCTTATTTGACCCCCTATGACAATCCACCCCGAATCTGCACACCAGAAAGCCGGTGACCCACTTCGGATCCCTGGAAGGAAGGCCTACGGTTGTCTTCCTTCCTTCACCGCCAGAGGAAAGGTGAACGGGAAAAGCCTTCCCACACCTGAACCTGAAGCCCGGAGAAGCTGAGAAAAAAGATAACCTGAACCTGGGGCGCGGCCTCGAGAAAAAAAGATAGACGCACGCAGCGCCCAGGCCCGGCCGCGCGGTATTGGAGCTATGCGAGGCACGCGGAAGGGCGCGCTACTCCGGCTGACAAAAGGCTCCGGCCTGGAAGCTAGGCCTCGCGATCCAATGTCACGGCCGAGGCCTGAGAGCCCGCTGGGGCGAGTCAGAAAAGGGCCCTGCTCTCTTTTCCCAGGGGGATCAAGCTAAATATAGACCCTCAGCCTGGCTCTGGTCCCAAACCTCCGGACCGTGGGACGTTGGTTGTATTTAAAAAAACAAAACACCGATTAGCTAGGAACAACTGTGAAGCGCCGCGGGACTTTAATGGCGGCGGTGAGGCAGTCCTTCCCCTCACCCCCTCACCCCGGCCTCGGAGATTCGGTAACTCGGAAGGCCGGGGATGTGGGGTGAGGGGCAGGGAGGGATCCGCATAAGGACCTGGCTGGACCCGCGGCTGACACCGAATCCCTCCCGCTCGGTCGAGAGGCCACCTGGCCTGCCTCGGAGTGTCAAATGATTAGCAGGTCCTTATTTATAAAGTTCAAGCTGTTTTCCTTCCCGTCACTCTCCCCCCACGCCCCACGCTCGGTCAGCGGGCGGCTTACTTTATTTTCGTCCCCATATCAGCGGGTATAAATGTTTACTTAGGGTGGAATAATATTTATGGGTTCTCTGGAAAACAAATCGGGCCCCGGCCAGGCAAGGCGCGTCCTCCGGCCCCTGTCCAGCAGGCGCTCCGATTGCTTTTAACGGGAGAGGGGCAGATTCTGCAGCCGAGCGGAGGGAAGGCGTTCTCCCTCCCGCGTTTTCTTCCTTAGGGCGCAACGCTTCGTATTTGGTGGGAGAAAAAAAGGATGGTTTTATTTTATTTTATTCCTGCGGCTTCCTAAAAAAAAAAAAAAAAAAAGGAAGGAAGGAAGGAAGGAAACGATCCTCCCGTTCTTTGATCTGATCTTCCTTTTATTTTACAGAACGGAAACACAGATCTCTTCCAAATCAGGGATCGTATCCATGGGTTCTTCTAACGGTTCGACGCTGAGCCTTGTTTTCCCGGGCCGATCCCGATTTAAAGATGCCCCGGATCTTTGCCTGAGAGACTTGGTACCTTGATACATAACCTGGACGAGGAAGTTCCCTATCTATTAGGCCCAGGAGGCTTAATTAGGTTAAAGTCGTTTGGTACATCAAAGCATTTGCCCACCAAGATTCAATTAGGAATATAGCGGTTAGATTCTTCTCTAATTTTGCGGAGTGGCAGGCTGTCAACGGTGGCATATCAGTTAGTAACTAAGCATTGGTATCAAATTCTGAGTCTTGTGACTTTGATTGCAGGGTGTTTTTTGTTTTTTTAAAAAAAGAACTACAAGCTTTCTTGAATTCGATTCCAGAGACTAAAGTTAGATGCTATTTCAACAGAAGAAAAACATATTTAATTTAAAGACAAAACAGAATTCTTTGGGGGCGGGATGCAGTCAATATAAAAACCTATGTGGATAATTTAAGTTTTTTACTTATTCAATGTAATTAAAATAGAAATGAGATTTGTTTTCCTGCTTCTGTATTAATTCAATATTCCTTCCTTCCTTCCCCAAATTTAATTGTTTTTATTACCAGATTATCTGACAAATTATCCCAATCCTATTTCTTTATTAAGGAAGTTACTATACCACCTCTATCTTAATATTTAAATAACATCCAAATAATTCACCTATAAGCGTGATCCAATCTGTAGCAATTTTATAACATTTTTAGAGAAGTGTCACTAGATATATCTAGATTTAAATACACATTGATGGAAAAGGTCAAGGATTATCTTTGGGAAGGATCTTCTTGCTCTTTAAGGCACTAAATTTTTCAGTCTGTTGTATTTTTAACAGAATAATTGTATCCCATATATAGGTTCTATTGATTTTTCTGTTCCCGTCTAGCTGAATGACTACAGAATTTTCCCAATGGAGCAAAACCATTAAAAAACCCCCAACAAAATAAAATAACGCTCTTTCATATGATGTGCTAACTGGAAAGCAAACACCAAAAGTGCCATTTTAAAAATTTATTTACAAAGCTGTGTACAACACGAAGGAATAACATTTTGAATACATATATTCATTCATATATAAACAGACTTCTATAGTAGAACGAGAGGGGTACTTCTCCCCTTCTTTTTTATTTTTTTTCCTGCTCAGTTCTTTCATATGTAAAACGCCTTCCCTTTATCGTTTGCAGCAAATTTGGATCGGTGTCGAAGAAAATCTCCGGAGGAAAAATAACCAGAACCTTCAACAAAAGTGAAAGTTCGGGACTTCTAAGCTTTGAGCGTTCTCGGCTTTCCCCGTTTTCCCCTTTTTTCCTCGGAATTTTTTAAAATTTACTTTTGCTTTCCCCCACCTTTTTTGTGCCAAGTAATGGAACCGGTAAAAAGTAATAATTAAAAAAAAACCGCAAAGGAAAAGTCCCGTCGTTGCCTCCGGCCCTTTCCCGCTACAAACATCGGAGAAACAGGTCGCCGCGGCGGGGTTGCGTGTCAAGCTTTACCTGCAGCGTCCCTTCTCTCTCTCTCTCTCTCTTTTTTGGCCAGCCTCGTTTCGGCGGGGGGGCTCCGAAGCCTTCCGGGATTTAGAACCGGCGAAGGCCACGGGACTACTAAGGCAGAGAGATGCGGCCGCTTGGAAGCCGAATCGAGTCCCGGAAAGGGTCGTGGACGAGAAAAAGGAGTCTTTGGCGAAGCGGGAAGCTGCCGGGAACTACCACTCTCTCTCCCCCCCAACTTCGATTCTTGGCAGGATCGGAGAGGGGAAAAAGGGCGAAGGGAGGGAGAGAGGAAGGGAAGGATGAAGGAAAGGAAGGAAGAGAGGAAGGGAAGGGAGAGAAGAAGGGAAGGAAAGGAAGGGAGAGAAGAAGGGAAGGAAGAAGGAAAGGAAGGGAGAGAGGAAGGAAAGGAAATAAGAGAAGGGAAGGAAAGGAAGGGAGAGAAGAAGGAAAGGAAGTGAAAGAAAGGGAAGAAGGGAAGGCAAAAGGAAAGGAAGGGAGAAGAAGGGAAGGAGGAAGGAAAAGGGAAGACAGAAGAAAAGAAAAGAAAGGGAAGAAGGGAAGAAAGAAGGAAAGGAGAGGAAGGGAGAGAAAAAGGAAGGGAGGAAAGAAGGGAAGGCAGAAAGAAAGCAAAGGGAGAGCGGGGTCCGGCGGCTTCTCCCGCCGAGCTACTGGGCCGGCCACTTGGCCTGGACTGCGGCGGCCGAAGCGGCGGGCTGCAGGAACTGTCCGGCCAGAATGTTCGTAGGCACGCTGAGGATGGGCGCGATGGCCGCCGTGGTCCGGGCCAGCGAGAGCGGCTGGTGAGCCAGCAAACCCGACTGCGCGGTGACGGGCGGCCGGAGGAAAGTCTGAGCTCCGACGGCCGAGGCCGAGCTCACCACCGCCGCTCCGGCGCCGATGATGTTCTCGATGCTGAAGGAAGGCCGCCCGCCGCTGGGTTCGGCTTTGACCCCGCCGGCCACCGAGGAGGGACTCGAACCCGCGATGGTGCCCAAGCCGCCGAGGTGCAGCTGCAGTCCCGGGCCGAGCTGGGCGTTGAAGGCTTTGCGGCTCAGCTCCCCCGAAGGCAGGAGCGGCACGGCCGGCGGCAGGACGGGCCCGACGGGCGGGATGTAGGGGTACTGCAAGGCGGCCGGGTGCGGGTAGGCGCCGTGCGGGAGGCCGTAAGCGCGGCCGTAAGGCCCCGCGGAAGAAGCCGCGGCGGCGGCTGCGGCGGCGGCTAGACTGTAGGCGCCGAAGCTGTGCATCATGAGCGCCGTCTGCTCGCGGAGCTGCTCCTGCTGGTGGCGCTTGAAGCGCTTGCGGCGTCGGAGGAAGGAGCCGTTGTCGAACATGTCCTCGGACTGCGGGTCGAGCGTCCAGTAATTGCCCTTGCCCGGGTTGCCCGGTTCGCGGGGGATCTTGACGAAGCAGTCGTTGAGCGAGAGGTTGTGGCGGATGGAGTTCTGCCAGGCCGGGAACTTCTCGCGGTAGTAAGGGAAGCGGTTGCTGATGAACTCGCAGATGCCGCTCAGCGTCAGCTTCTTCTGCGGGCTCTGCAGGATGGCCATGGTGATGAGCGCGATGTACGAGTAGGGCGGCTTGACCAGGCTGCTCTTGGGCTTGGCGCCGCTGGAGGCAGCAGCCGCGGAGGTGGCGCCGCCGCCCGCCGGCCCGGACGCTGAGCCCTCCTCGTTCGCCTTCTCCTCGACGGGGCTCCCGCCGCCGGCTCCCATGCTGCTGCCCGAGCTCATCTCCGCCGCCTCTTTAGCCAGCACCAGCTCGGCCGCCTCGTCCAAAGCCAGCGAGCCGGGCAAGCGAGCCAAGGGGCTGCCCACGGCCTCCGGGTCGCTGCCGTTGCTTCCCGCCGCGTCCCTCTCCTCGGGGCAGTCGTCCCCCTCGCCCACCACGTCGATGTCCACATCTTCCGCCGTCAGCACCGTCTGGCCCGACATGTCGTTGGCGCTCAGGTTGCCCGAGAGAGTCATCCCACAGCTCACGGGGGGGACCACGAGGACAAAACACGGGGGCAAAGCGGAGGGGAGGGTGCGGACGTTCGAGGAATCGCGGCTTGGCGATGATCTCGGAAGAATTTTTTTTCCCGGGCGGTGCGGACAAGAAGGGACTCCCGAGCGTCTCCGACGGGGCAGGAGGGAAGGAAGGAAGGAAGGAAGGAAGGAAAAGGAAGGACAGAAGAAAAGAAAGAAAAGGAAGGAAGGAAGGAAAGAAGGACGGAAGGAAGGAAAGAAAAGAAAGGAAGAAAGGAAGGAAAGAAGGAAAGGAAAAGAAGGAAAGAAGGAAGGAAGGAAAAAAGAAAGAAAGAAGGGGCCTCCTGAGGACACTTAGACCCCAAATCCGGCCTCTCGTGGAACTGGAGGCTTCTCCAACAGGTAGCGGTGACAGCAGCCGGGGAGAGAGCGCGTCCCCCTTCTCCCCAGCCTTCCTCTTCTTCTTCTTCTCCTTCTCCTTCCCGCTCCTCCTCCTCCTCCGCTACCTGCCGGCCACGGGAGGTGTTTCCTCCTCCTCCTCCTCCTCTTCCTCCTCCTCACCCAGCTGTCGGCATCCGAGAGCGGACCGCAGACCCTCGCCCACCTTTTTCCGGCGGCGACTGCGCGATCTGCGGGCCGAGCCTTGCCAACGCAGCTCGGGGTGGGGGGCGGGTGGGGGTGGGGGGCGACTCCGTCCAAGCGGGGCGGCCGCTCGGGGCACGGGGGGGCTTTCCCCCCCTCTCCCGATCGCCAGTCAAGTAGCAGCAGGAGCAGCCGGACCGACGGGGAGCAAAGCAGAAGGCCGAAGGGGCGGCGGCGGCTGCAAAAAAAAACCCAGCGAGCGATCGGAGCTCCCCTACCAGGTTTTTTTTGGGGGGGGGAGGGTCGCGATCCTGAGCCCCCTTTTTAGGGTTCCTCCGTCCCCGAAGGATTCCGGGCTTCCAGACGCCTGGGGGCTGCTGCGATGCTGGATTGGCTCTTCCCCGATCGAAGCGATCTGCCCCCGGCGACCACTTCCTACTTCTCCCGGTTCATCGGAAGGGTCGTGCCCGCCGCCGCCACCACCAACTGAGGCTGTTGCTGCTGCAGGTTAGCTCTTGTCTTGGGCTGCGGGCTTCTCCATCTCTCCTTCTGCCTTGGCTGCAGCGCTCCCTCTTTTCCCCCCTCTTCGCCTTCTTTACTCCTCTCTCTCTCCCTCTTTCTCTCCCTCTCTCTCTCTCTTTTCCCTCCCCTCTCTCTTCCTCTCTCCCCCTCCCTTTCTCTCTCTCTTTCTCTTCCTTTCTCTCTCTCTCTCTTTCTCTCTCTCCCTCTTTCTCTCTCTCTCTGCCCCCACCTCTCTGTTTTCAAACCCTGCAAACACCCACCTCCCCTTCCGTCCTCTCTGTTTAGGTTCTCTCCCTCTCCCCCACCTCTTTTTTTCTTTCCCCCTTTGCCCCCCTATCCAGAAAGGGAGGGTGGGCGGAGGGGATTTTTTTTTTTAAAGGTTCGGTTCGGAAGCCCCAGCCAGAGCGAGAGGGGCGGAGAATCTACAGGCGTTCTAGAGAAGGGAAAGTGTCTTTAGAAAGTGCCTTTCTTTAAAAAAATTTTTTTTAAAAAAAAAACCTGCCTGATAGATTACTTTCCAGTTAAAGATATACTAGGGGGCGGGGCCAAGTGATGACTTGACGTCACCGCCCCCCCCCCCACGGCAGGACCAAAACCCGGCTCAAGTTGTTTCGGGGGGGGGATTGTCAACAAAGAGACCTCGGTGGCTTCTTTTCTTTAACACTCCCCCCCCTTTAGATCGGCGCCAAGTGATCAGCTCTGCTCCCTTCTAGGGAGAGGGGTGTGGAGAAAAAACTTTGCCCCCCCCCCAGCTCCTTAAAAAACAAACGTCGCCGGGTTTATTCTAATAGGAATGGATGGAGCATCGAAACAAATCAAAACAAAAACGACCCACGCTGGAATTCGATGAACCCCCGCACACGCGCGCAGATAGAGACAGAAGGTGCCCCGCGCAATCTTTTCAGAATTTGGCATTTCCACACGCGCACACGCACACATCGCACCTGGGAAAATAATATTTTTTTTTGGAGGGAGAGAGAAAGAGAGAGAGAGAAAACAAAGTTAAGTCTTCAACTGGGTCGGTCAGGCTGGGTTAGGAGTGAAATGCTAGAGCCAACTGTAAAACACAATGATTTCGCTGCTTTGGGATGTTTTGGTTTTTTTTAGAATAGAATAGAATTAGTATAGAATATAATAGAATAGAATAGAATTAGAATAGAATAGAATAGAATGGAATAAAAATCCTATTTAAACGACTTGAATATCTTTACAACTTCAGAGAAAATGTTTCCTCCCCTACTTTTTCTGCCTTCACCAAATAAATATTCGCATCCATTGGGAACAGAAGGAAAATATGCACCAATGACAAATTCCTTGTGTGTCCAATCGCATTTGGCCAATAAAGAATTCTATTCTATTCCATTCCATTCCATTCTATTTATTCTATTCTATTCCATTCCATTCCACTCTATTCTATTTATTCCATTCCATTCTATTCTATTTATTCCATTCCATTCTATTCTATTTATTCCATTCCATTCCATTTATTCTATTCTATCTTATCCTATCCTATCCTATTCTAAAAGATGGGCCTCTATTTATCCTGTAGGTCAGTTGGGAATCGAAATAAGTCCAAAAGACATAAAATAACCATGCTTCCCTGCCAAAAATATATTCTTTAAAAAGGGAAGAGAAAGAAAAATAACTAAAAGAAGAGAGAGAGAGAGAGAGAGAGAGAGAGAGAGAGAGAGAGAGAGAGAGAGAATGTGTGTGTACGCTGTAGCTTTATTATTATTGGTGGTGTCTTGCAGAGGTGTTAACGACGTAATAATAGCTCATTAGCATATTAAAAAGTAGGAAATGGGGAAGGGGGAAATGGAAATATTTTGGTATTCACCTCCAAGGCAAGCTCCGTCCCAAGAAAACAAACTCCAGGAGGGAGACAGTTTCTCCAAGTTTGTTGCAAGTGTCTATTTCCTCCCCTTTAAACACAAAAGCCGCCGTTTCCAGAGAGGACAATCGCTTGAGGTTTAGGTAGGAAATGACTCCGCTTTGGTAGGCGGCTTTTCTTTGTTTTGTTTTTGTCCTCCTGTGTATTGTTGTGTAACGATTGTTGTGACTTGGGAGCAAGGCCGATAGAAACAACAACAACAAAAACAACAACAGTAGTCAGGGGGCTGATGATGATGATGAAGATGATGATGATGATGATGATAATAATAATAATAATAATAATATTAATAATAATAATAATAATAATAATAAATCCGCGTCTTTCTGAAATCTCCAAAATCTCCAAAAGAAATGTCCAAATCCACCTGCCCTCGATTGTCCTTGTGTGTAGCGGCTTTTGTTTTTCATCGCAACGTTATACAAGCTTTCGGATATATGTATATACTGTATATATATTAAATTAATTAATATATTAATATTAATATGTTATTAAAAAGCGAGACGTCTTTATATTTTAAACGGGAGCGAAACACGGGGAACCAAAAAAATAAAAAGAAGAAAAAAGGTGAGTCTACCTTCCGAAGGCGAAAAAGGCGAGTTGGCTTTAAAAGACCGAGCGTCGAGACGTGTTAATCAAGACAGAGGTGGCAAGAATAGTATATACAGAAGGCGCCGGGTGGGAGAGGGAAACGACGCCACGCGGTGATTTATGCTCTGAGCAAAGGAAAAGTAAGGGCCTCTCTGTGTGTGTGCGTGTGTGTGTGTAACCTGGTTCTCTGCACGGAGGAACAGAACCCCCAGATCACTGTTCACACGAGAGAGGCTTGCAAGCTTTACCCACTGGGGTAAAAAACCACAAATGAGCATAAGTTCAAATTTCTCTCCCTCCATCACTCCCCATCTTTACCGCCACCGTCCCGCCAATCGGTATGGCAGGGAAGGGACATCGCCCTATTGGGTGATCTGCCCACAGGACTTCCCCCCCCCCTTCAAAAAAAAAAAGCGGACGGGACTTCGAGCAAACGTGACGCAAATTGTATTTTTGTCCTCCTCTGCTTTGCGAACTGCTCCCTCGCGGTAGAAAGAGGAAAAGGGGATTTTCCGTAATTGCTCCCCCCCCCTTGGAAAAAGCGCTCACCTTTTAGTGAAGATCTCCGGTGCGGTTTTCTAAGACCGCTGCTTTTGGAGCGATTCCTTCCAGCTGGGATTCCTCTTAGCGAGAGAAAAGCGGTCTTTCCCCCAGTCTCAGTTAGATTGGGCGGCTGGGGGGGGAGCGGGGGGGGGCGGGGGGGGGGAGAGAAACCAGGCTTGGCTAATTCGGGACAAGTTAGAAAAGGTGCCCGTTGGCGGGGAAGGATTTCGTAAACCAGGTTTATCCCATCTCACAAACACGCGGGGTGGCCATGGAAGATTTTTCTCTGGCCCGTCTTTCTTTCTTTCTTTCTTTCTTTCTTTCTTTCTTTCTTTCTTTCTTTCTTTCTTTCTTTCTTCCTTTCCCTCTCTTCCCCTCTTCCTTCCTGCCTGCCTTTCTTTCTCCCTTCCTTCCCCTCTTTTTCCCTTTCTTTCTTTCTTCCTTCCCTCCTTCCCTCCTTCCCTCCTTCCTTCCTTCCTTTCTTTCCCCTCCCCTTGGTCTCCTCGTGAGGGGAGCCCTTTTACCTTTCAATGATCCCGGGCTGAATCTCACCCTTGGACCAAATAAAAACCTTTGCATATCTCCGCGGGCTGCGAATAAAAAGGAATCCGAGCGGGAGTGGGCCGATCTCGCCATTCCGTGAGGGAGAGAAAAAAAAATCCCTTTCTCAAATACAGTCACTCATTATTAAAAAAAACCCAAACAAAAACGAAACCCAACATCCGTTTCTTAGGTGGTTTTCTATGAAATCTCACTGGGGATTGTAACAAGGTGATGAGAGAGGGAGGGAGAAGGGGAGAGAGAGAGAGAGAGGAGAGAGAACATCGCCGTAGAAAGCGTCGCCTTCATTCGTTGAGCTTTTGCCTTGACACAACTGAAGTCAAATTAATTGATTC